>NC_090440.1:501029274-501654274 GCF_031143425.1 Pleurodeles waltl
TTTTCGAAGGTGTTATCCAGAGTGTTGTCTGCCCTGATGAAATACGTGAGGAGCTACATCATTTTCCCTGAGGTGGGCGAATTGGCTACAGTGAAGGGTGATTTCTACGCCCTTGGACATATTCCCAACGTCATTGGTGCCATTGATGGGACCCATGTGGCTTTGGTTCCCCCAAGAGACAGGGAGCAGGTGTACAGGAACAGAAAAAGTTACCATTCCATGAACATCCAGGTGGTGTGTTTGGCTGACCAGTACATCTCGCATGTAAATGCCAAGTTCCCTGGGTCAGTGCATGACGCCTACATCCTGAGGAATAGCAGCATCCCTTACGTGATGGAACAGCTAGAGAGACACCGTGTATGGCTATTGGGGGACTCTGGGTACCCCAACCTGTCGTGGCTACTGACCCCAGTAAGGAATCCCCGGACCAGGGCAGAGGAACGGTACAATGAGGCCCATGGGCGTACTAGGAGGGTGATCGAACGCACCTTTGGCCTCCTAAAGGCCAGGTTTAGGTGCCTGCATATGACAGGTGGATCCCTAATGTACTCACCTAAGAAGGTGTGTCACATCATCGTGGCCTGCTGCATGCTTCACAACCTGGCTTTGCGCCGCCAGGTGCCTTTCCTGCAGGAGGATGGTCGAAACGGTGGTGTAGTGGCAGCTGTGGAACCTGTGGAGAGTGACGAGGAGGAAGACGACGGGGCTGAAACAGACAACAGGGACAGAATCATTGAACAGTACTTCCAATAGGACACAGGTAACAATTCAAACATAATTTAGTGAATGTGAACTACTCTCCTGCATCTCTGCTGCCTGTCTATTTGCCCCAGTGTATGATGACTGAGTTGTGGCTTTTCCCTCCCTATTTCAGATCTGGGGTCCCCACTACGAGTCCTGTGCTTCGTTTCCCCATGGACTACAGCTTTGTGGCAGCTGTTTGTTGACTTCACTATGTACAAGGACATATTTGCACTGTCATGTCAATTACAATATTTTGAAATCACAGCCAGACTCCAGATAGTTTTGTGCTAAATGGGTGTTTATTTCAGTGCTCAAAATGGGATGGGTGGTTTCAAGTGGGTGGGGGCTATGGTGAAGGAATGTCCATGGCAGAGTCCAGAGTAACAGTCACACAGGTGCATTGTCCAGAGGCCTGTGGAGAGATGGAGCATGGGCAGTTCAAGGATGGACAGGGTGACAATGTGGGACAGTGGGATGACATCAGGTGGTATCCTTTGCTGGCGGGGGTCTTGACATCCTACTCTGTCTTCTTGCGAGATCTCAGGGCCCTCTTGCGGGGTGGTTCTTCTCCTGCAGGAGGTGGGGGTCTGGTGGGCTGCTGTTGTGCGGGGGCCTCCTGACCACTAGCGCCGGCGGAGGTGGTTGGCTGTTCTTGGTCCAGGCTAGTGGCAGGGGCCCTTTGTTGTTGTTGAGTGTCCGTCCTGGTGTTGATGAGGTCCTGCAGCAGCCCGACCATGGTAACCAGGGTGGAGGTGAGGGCTCTGATGTCCTCCCTGTACCCCCGATAGTGTTCCTCCTGCAGTACCTGGATCTCCTGGAACCGGGCCAGTACCGTCGCCATCGTCTCCTGGGAGCGGTTGTATGCTCCCATGATGGTGGTGAGGGCCTCGTGGAGAGTGGGTTCCCTGGGCCCGTCCCCCCCCTGTCGCACAGCTGCCCTACGAGTTGCCCTGTTTCCCTGGGCCTCTGCCCCCTGGCCGGTGTGCCCACTACCACTGCCCCCAGGTCCCTGTTGTTGTTGGGGTGGTGGGTTATCCTGGGTGCCCTGTAGTGGTAGACACACCGCAGATTGACGCGCCCTGGAGACAGAGGCATGGGCCCGCTGGGTGGGAGCTGTGCTGGTGTTCCCAGAGGGGTTTGGGTCTGTAGTGGCCTGTGGCTGTCTGAGGGGAACCGACTGTCCAGAGGTCCCCGATGGTCCGGGCTGGTCATCGGTGTCCAGGTCGACAGAGCTGCTGTCATCGCTGACGGCCTCTTGGGTGGGGGGTGTGGAGAATTCTGGGCCCTCCGTGGCGGTGTGTTGGCGGTCGGGTCCTGCAGGGGTATAGAGGTATGGTTATAGTTTCAATGTGTGCCATATGGGTGTATCTGTGGGTTCCCGTGTCCCCAAGTGCTGGCATTCGTGTGTGGGGGCTTTGGTGAGGGTGGCTTGTGGGGGGGATGTGTATATGCATTGGGCATGCTTTGGTGATGGGTGTCCATGCTTAGTGGACGCATGCAGGCCTAGGTTTTGGGATGTGTGGGTTGTGATGGTGAGACATTGGCAGGGAATAGGTGTGCTGGGGGTGGGGGTGAGGATGGTGGTGGGGGTGAGGATGGTGGTGGGGGTGAGGGTGAGGGTGGGGGTGAGGATGGGGGTGGGGGTGAGGGTGGGGTTCGAGGATGGGGGTGAGGGTTGGGGTATGATTTGGCATGCAGGTGGGGGGGAAGCAGTAGTGAAGCTTCAACTTACCAGTGTCCATTCCTCCGCCGACTCCTGCGAGGCCGTCAGGATGCAGGATGTTCAAGACTTCCTCCTCCCATGTTGTAAATTGTGGGGGTTGAGGTGGGGGTCCTCCGCCAGTCTTCTGCACGGCGATGTTGTGCCTGGATACCATGGAACGCACCTTCCCCCGTAGGTCGTTCCATCGCTTCCTGATGTCTTCCCGATTTCTGGGGTGCTGTCCCACAGCGTTGACCCTGTCGACAATCCTCTGCCATAGCTCCGTCCTCCGGGCAATGCTGGTGTATTGGACCTGTGTGCCGAAGAGCTGGGGCTCTACCCGAACGATTTCCTCCACCATGACCCTGAGTTCTTCGTCTGAGAAGCGGGGCTGTCTTTGGGGTGCCATGGAGTGGTGTGTAAGATGTGTGGGGTGGAGTATGTGTAGTTAAGTGTGTTGAGTGTGGTGGTGTGTTTTGTTTTGTGTGTGGATATTGTGTGGGTGATGGTGTAGTGTGCCTCTGTGTGATGGTATTCTGTGATCGCTGATGTGTCTCTCAGTGCTTCTTTCTGAATTTTTTGTCGTAGGGGTTTGTGGGTGATGTGGGTGTGTGTTTTATATTGTATTGTGTGTGTGGGAGTGGTGTGTGTATGTGTATCAGGTGTGTGGAATTCAAATCGGCCAATGTGGCTGAGTTTTGTTCGTTTGTGTGTATTCTGACCGCAGCGGTGTGTACCGCCAATGGAAAACCGCGTTTGAATGACCACCGCGTGGATTCGTGGGTCGTAATGGCATGGGCGTATTTCTGTTGGCGTGACGGTGGAGGTTTGGTCACCTCCACTTTTCCGCCGACCGCTGGTCTGGCGGTCTGTTGTGGCTGTCGGATTTTCGGAGGTTTGGCTGCTGCGGGTCAGAATGACCGTGGCGGGTTACCGCGACCGCGGGGGAATTATGGAGGATTTCTGACCGGCGGTAGGCGCCTTTTACCGCCGAGGTCAGAATGACCACCTATGTGTTCATAATCATAAATGCACTTCTTTGTCATAGTAACATGATGCCTTAACAAAATTGCAATTCATAATGAAAATGGTGTACATATTGATGATGTTTTACTCATGCTGAATTTATAAGTTTTCATAATGTGTGTGTTTTATAAATTAAGATATTAATGCATTATGTTACTTGTGTTAGCATAACTAGGCCTGCAGACTTCGTATTTGCAGTCATGTAAAAGTGAGTAATCATTTCTTCTCTCTAACATGAATTTTTCTATTAGGTTGGTTTTATGATTAGTAAAGGGTTCCAATGTTTAATCTTACAAGACTTTTCTCAGTGACCTTGGTTCCAGAACATTTAGCCCTGGCGGACTTGAACATGGACTTCTACACAATAATCAGAAGTGCTTCACTGAGGTCGATGGACCTTTGGACCCAGTGAGGAGCGTCGTTAACCATGCACAATCATTACAAATGTATTCCAACAAATCTAAACATCACAACCAATCTAACCACGCAAGGAAAACTTCAATCAGTAAAAGTTTCAAAGTTTTATTTTCACACCCACAAAGCTAAAGTTGGGTAAATTGTGTGCAGAATAAAATTGAAAGATAAATGACTACTATTGGTTGCCCAAAACGGCAAAACACATTTATTCTATTTAGCATCAACAAAATTAAACATTCAGGCAAAATATTACATATCATTAAAGGTATAATTTGCACAATAGAAGCATATCTCAAATCAGACTGTGTTGTCATTTGACAAATCAAATTAGAGACAGATTTAATAATCAGGGTTGGACATTGGTTATCTCTATAACTAACCAAATTTGGATGTGCATATGTGGGGACGGGCTAACACAAGCGGACAAAATACAAAAGAAGACAAAAATAATTTGGAAAACAATATCTATTATGGGCTAAAATAAATTAACTAGAAAAAGAAAATAGACAGGTGTCAGCATGCTAACCTCTATGAGATAAAACAGGTGAAGGGAAACACAGTATTAGCAAGAAGACATACCTCTCATAGGGTCAGCCTTCAAGACAACTTTGTTAGCAAAGCATGGAGATCATCAGCAAAGTCCACTAGACGATCCTTGAGGGTAAGTACAGAACAGGAGCTACGCACAGAACAGTTCTCGGGAAAGACCAGAGAAACAATCTATAGGATAACTAGAGAAGAACTAACTGGAACTTATGAAGTCCTTCCCTATAGTATAGAACGCCGCCGCCAGACTCATTCTGGACCTCCCTTGTTGAGAACCCATCTCTCAACACCTGAGGACCCTCCACTGGCTACCGGTCGAGAAGCAAATCACCTTCAAGCTTCTCACCCACACTTACAAGGCCATACACAAAGCAGGACCAGCCTACCTGACCCACTGCATCTCCTTCCACACCCTTGCCAGATCCCTCCGCTCTGCTCAGATGAACCTAGCCACTGTCTCTCACATCCGCAAAACCACAGCCGGAGGACGATCTTTCACCTACACTGCAGCAAAGAGCTGGAACAACCTCCCCCTGAACCTCAGACAAAACCCGTCGCTCATCATCTTCTGGAAGAACCTCAAGACGTGGCTCTTTGGATGAGGCCCCTCCCCTCCCTCCTCAGCACCTTGAGACCCTCACAGGTTAATAGCAGCACTTTACAAATACTGATTGATTAATTGATTGATTACAATAAAGTCTACAAATGTCTCAAACTTTTGTTCTAAACTTAGACCAAAAGTCTAAACTGAGACCAAAAGTCTAACTTTACTATAAGTAAAGTTAGACTTTAAGTCATATTTTACCTTTGTGAATCGGGCCAGAACACTTTTAAAATACGTGTCAGTGCAGCTTTTCTCTACGTTAAGCTTTTAACATGAAACCTTCAGCTGAATTCTGGGTCATTAAAAGCATTACTAAAACTTATACTCCAACAACAATGAGGTTGAAGCGTGAGTTGTCCATGATCTCACTCAGAACCCTGAAGTCTAAAAAAATCTCTGTTGTTCACTTTTTACCCCTTATAATTTTATGTTATGTATGGCCTGCAAACTACTTTGCACCTGCTTTGTACTGTTTCACAGGATCAGAGCAGCAATGGGGAGCCATATATTTCATGGTCTCTTCTCCCTGCCCCAGATGTAAAAAAATGCCCTCTTGCTACTCACAGCCACTAACCTCTGTGCCATTCTCCACTGCCCTCCTGAAGCTGAGCACTCTTATCTCCAGTAGAGCAGCGATCCAATGATCAACAGAAAGGATCTCAAAGAGCCTTGATGGAGCAGCGTGGTATTCCTTCATGATGTAGCAACAATGGGAAACAATGTTTGAAACTCACAAAATAACCATATATAGAATCTTTTATTCACACAAATGGTGTTCAATGAGAGTCATACATAACACAGGAATTGACTCGGAATAATTATCACATTACTGACTCAGTACAATTTGTGACAGCACAAGTCATTGTTGAATATGGATGGAACTGTTTTTAAATACATGCTTGTCCAACATGTTGTGGTGGATCTTCTCTTCTTTCATAAACCAGTTTGAATGTGTTTTTATTCTAATGGGCCTTTTATTATATATTGCATGCTCACTAAAATTATTTGTTTATGGTTATTCATGTCTGTTTAATATATGATATTCTCTAACAGAGGATATCTGTGCAGTCTTGAAGATAATACAATGCATTACACTCCCTTGTATTTTTAAATTTTAAGTAGTTGAATAAAAGTTTTCAACATTATTACTTTTTGGATTTGTAGACTGGACTAACGGCGTGAAACATTTCTTTGCATATCCTCCAAATAAAGATTTTATTTAATTTAGATTTTTATTTTCAACTTTGCTCCATTTGCATAATATCAAAGTGTGGCCCAATCATATCAGCATTCAAGGCTTTGTACATTATCAAAATGTGATAGAAATAAAAAATAAAAAAATCACAGTAATGAATTTGACTGGAGCACTTGTTAGCCTACAAGCCTCTGCCTAATTGTCTGGTGCGGAACATCATCCTTATTGGACTGTATTCTTATGTCTCTCTGAACAGTAACATCTCTATACAATACATCAGTCTATCCCACACCATCCCCCAAGCCTCCCATAGCAACAGTCTGGGTACTATCCTTAACCCTTTCTGCACATCAGGAAATCATGCCTCATCCTTCCTCCATTTACTGACTCTAGTTACTTGTGGACCCCACAGCCTGGCATGTTAACCATCACATGAGCACCTTATTGTGGAATGTCTGCTATGGTTTCATTCGTCCAGTACGTTGCATGCTGGCCGAACCCCAGGTGTCCCATATCATCTTGAACTTTTGCTGACATCCATTCCCCTTTTTAACCTCTCTTTCCGTCAGTTTTCACAGCTCCATAACAGACTTCCAGTCCTGATGCCTGGTTTTTGGGCTATATCCTGCTTGGCTACCATGCAACCCATGTTAATCAGGATCTTCCGATATTGTATCAAGTCCGAGAGACATCATAACACCAGTAATGTGAGCATGGGCTGCAAACCCAAGGATACCCTGTAGTATCCTCCAGAGATTCCCTCACTGCCTCCCAGAATGAACGCAGTGTAGGGCAGCTCCATAGTGTGTGTAGCTGCGAGCCTTCCATCCCACATTCCCGCAAGCAAAGTGCATTCACCACCCTCCCTGTTTTATGGAATAGGACCCTTGTGGAGTATGTCCTGTGGACTATTTTGAGTTGGATCAGGTGGTAATTTGCCTTTATTACAACATCCGCAGGAAATCTGAATGCCATCTGCCAGTCTTCATCGTCCAACTTCTCCACATCCTGTACCCATCTGCCCTGCAGTCCAGTAAGGGAGCCCTGCATGTTTTTTATTAGTGTGCTGTACGTCAGTGAGATAGGTTTCTTCCAGATTCAGCCATCCAATAGTTTCCATTCTAGGGGGGGATTCCTCTTGAGTTTTGTCGTCTCTAGATATGCAGCCTTGGAGCGCGTGGTGCAGCAGCCCGTAACTCAGCCACTGTGCTGCTGGCATCTTATATGCTTTCTGCAGATAGTCAAATAAAACAACACCATTTGCATCTCAGACATCCGCCAGTGCTGTGAGCCCAATAGCATCCCAGGCACGAAAGTCCCGTAGTGCAGCCACTGGTCTTAGTCTGGTCCCCACCCAAATGATGTTTTGGGAGTCAGCCTCTTGTCCCACCTCATTTCCCTATGCATTCTGCACCAAATGTCTATCACAATCTTTGTCGCTGGCCCCGCCTGGGGGTCCAACTTTCCCCGATATAGTGCATAAAGATAGCTCCTGTATCCCATTCCCTCCCTGTGGAGGTGAAACTCCGGGTTGTCCCAGTGTGAGTAAGCCTAATTATTAACCACACCAACCTGCACCTCCTCATAGTATTTCCTAATGTTCAGAAGGGCTATGCCCGCCTCATACTTGCTGCAGTGCCCTCATCGTGGTCCGGGGTTGACCCTCCCACCCAGAATAATGCTCTAACTAGAGCCTCTACCTCAGTAAAGAGAGCATTTGGAACCATTTGCAGGCAGTTGTGGAGGATGTATAAAAGCTGAGGCAGCACAATCATCATTATCGCTCTGCCCATGATAGACAGCACCAGCATATGCCAGTGCCTCACATCCCCTTCTAGTCACTGAACCATGGGCAATACATTTGAGTACTTGAATCTCTGGGACATCATCCGTGGTGGAAGGGGCTGTGTCCCCATCAGCTCCTGTCCCCCCACGAGTTACCATAGGGACTTTTCCCAATGAATAGCAAAGCCAATAAATCTCCTGAAGAGCCTGAGAAAATCACTTAAATTCATATGGTGCAGCAGAATGTGATCTGATCATGAAATACATGCCTCCCATCCTGTACTTCCCGGTCATCCCCAGACCTGGGCATCTATACTCAGCTACACTGCCAGTGCCTCTATTGCCAACATGACCAGCATCAGCAACAGCAGGCACCCCTTCTAGTGCCCCTCTCCACCTGAAAACTCCAAGACACATGGACATTAAGTTTCAACCTAGCTCTGTGTCTATTATAAACAATTTTATCCATCTAATGTATTAAGGCAAAACCCAATTTTAGCTATGATCCAAAATAGGTACGGCAACAACACTTAGCCAAACGCCTTGTTAGCATTCAACGACATCATGGTTCTTGGCTCCCCCAGCCTGTTCACCATGGCAATGTTGTTGTGAAGCCACCGGAGATTCAGTTTAGTCGAACACTCCAGCATAAACCCGTTTTGATGCAGATGTACTAGACTGGTTATCACTGCCTGCAGTCTTGTTGCTATCACCATTGCCAAGATTTTGGCATCAGTATTTAATTAAGTTATCAGCCTATATGATTGACATCTGTCGCAGGGTTTCTGGGCTTTAGGGATGAGAATGACTGTTGCTGTTCTCAGATCTTCCATCAACTCCCCAAGTTTAAAGGCTTCTAAATATGCTGAGTAGTGGGGGGACACTATCCTTTTGGTCATTCTCTAGAAGAGCTCAATGGGTAGCCCATTCAGGCCTGGGGCTTTCCCGGTCTGCATTTGTCCCATTGGCAATGCTACTTCTTCCAAAATGTCAAACATTTTAGCCTCTAGTCCTCTTCTCTGATGTGGCCGGAGATGGGGCACCGGGAAGTCATTTACCAATGCCAGCATGTCCTCATCTGAGACCTGCAATTTAGTGCTATAGAATGATTCAATGTAGCCTGCAAATGCCTCTGCTGTTCGCTCACTCCTGTCACCGATTCTGTGACTCAAGCATAAGCTCTCTCACATGCACTCTCTCTAGTTCTTTGCTCCACATCCACACCAACAGTTTGCCTGCCTTATCCCCTGCATCATGAATGCATCTCTGCCTGGCAATATACACAATTTTATCCTTACTCTGGGCTACCATTTGGTACTACTCCCGTTTCAGATATATTTCATTCTTCAGCTAGGGAGTAGGACAAGCAGAATAGTCGCTCTCTAATTGCGTCAGCTCCTCACCAAGGTGGTCAGTCTACTGAGATAATAACTAAAAATGGCCTTTATGCCTCCTACAGTATGACTGGGCTTTGCACTGTCCCCTTGTTCTCCTTAAAGTACAGTTTTCTGGCTTTGTCCGGTCTTCAAACCTCCTGCTTATGAGTGGGATGCCAGGTTTCCATCCTCCAGTTCGGGGGTGCCCTCAGTCTATCAGTGGAGTATGTGACCTGCAGTGGGGAGTGATCACTTTTCCCCTGCACCAGGAATTTGGCCTTTGTGAATTTGTATAGTGCATCCCCTACAGTGAGGATGCAGTCATATCGTGTGCATGTGAATAATACAAGTAACCCCTCTCCTGCCTGTGTACAACACTCCAGATATTGCATATCCCAAAAGCATGTGCAAACCCCACCAGTTCCCGAGTAGCCTCCCCTCCATATCTCATGCTCACCCTGTCCAGATGTGTGTTCATAGCTAAGTTGGAATTCCCTCCCAGGACTGCAAGTGACTGTAGTACATCTGTTAGATGCTCCCCAACCTTATTAGCATTGCTAGCTGTAGTCCCGGTGGGTCATTCATGTTTAGCAACAGGGTGGTCTCTCTCTCCCATTTATCCATCAGGGCCGTATAGCAACCATTGGTATCCATCCATGTACGAGACACATAAACTGTGGAGATTTCTTAAGGACAATCACCACTCCCCTATAATCTGAAATGTAGTGGGCATACAATGCCACACTATATCAGCCTTTCCCTATACTGCGGTGCTGGCCATCGAGCAGGTGAGTTTCCTGTTGAAACATTATGAGCCTGATTTAGAGTTTGGCAGATGAGTTACTCTGTCGCAAACATGACAGATATCCTGTCCACAGTATTACAATGTTCATAGGATATAATGGGCTTGTAATACGGCGGATGGGATATATGTCATGTTTGTGATCTGCCAAACTCTACATCAGACCCTATGTCAGCTTTGTACCTGTTGAATGCATTAGTGACAAGTCTCTTTTCACCCTGTTGCTGAGCCTGTTTAGACTCCACATGTGCAACATCAGATGATATGCCTGTGTCATGGTGGATTCAAATCTTTTACCCTCCATCCCCACCCTGCGTCCTGGTGCACCTGTCTAACTACTACCCTTGTATCATGATGTGTCGATGCATTGTAAACATTCCCTCCAACTCCACACTACCTTATCATGCCATTATCCTGCAACTGGCCATCTCCCTAATTCACTGTACTTATGAACCCATAATAAGAATAGCATTTCAACCTCTGAACGCCCTTGGCTGGGGTGCAGATGGCAGGCTGTGTGGGAGTCACAGATACTGTCTCAGTCTCCTAAACGCCTCAGTCTTTGGGTTGTGCACATACTTCTGTAATGTCTACACTATCCCAAGCCCTGGAATTGCATTCCATGTCCTACTACAGTTTGTGGGCGCCTGCCCACCTGCAAGTACTAACAACATGCTCAATTCAACAGTACATAGGGGGAGTGTTCCACTATCTGCGAGGTCCCCCTACCCAAGGTTCGCTGCAGTCATCGGGCTGATCTTCGGCAATCTTTCTTCCTCTGTATCTGGCTCAGTCTCTGTGTGTTTGGATCCGCTGATCTCTTTCTCAGAGACTAGTGCTACACATTTGTTATAGTCCAGGGTGAAGCTGTAGCTTTTGATCTCTTGCACCGTCTTCTCTTGTTCAGCTCTGCTTTGTTCCTTTGTTAGTGATGCCTTAGTTCTCTTGTCATTCTGACACCTGTCAGGCGCTGGTTGCCATCCTGTGTCTCCCCTTGTGTGGGGAGGCAGGCCAGACCACAAGCCTGGTTATTCCAACCAGTTTCATGCCTCTTACACCATTAGAAGGAAATGAGCCTTGTCTCCATCCACAATTCTCACTTTTTCTACAAAAATGAGCGAGCATTTCAAGTTCAGTTGGTGTAGTACTCACTTGATCGGCACAATTGCTCCTCTCTGCCTCTGGACTTGGCTAGTGTAGTTCGGGTACAGGTTTACTTTGCAGCCACCCAGCATCCACGTGCCATGCTTCTGAGACACCTACAATTTAACATCTCTACCTCCAATGCTCACTAGTCTAGCTATGATGGGCCTTGGGTCTTCCCCTGGCACCGATGGTGTTAGAAATTGGGTCTCTCGTTGGCAGAGGTATGCACCCTGTCCATGTAAGGAACACAATCCTAGTCACGGTAAGTCACAACACAATCCAAATTATTCTGTGGTCACCCTCCCATAGCTTGGCACAGAGCAGGCAGACTTAACTTAGAAGGCAGTATGTAAAGTATTGCAATAATGCATACAGTAACACAGTCAAAACACCACAAAAAGTACTGGCCTTTCAAGTCTAAGGCACAAATGGAAGTAAGTACAGAGAAATGTCCACTTTCTAAAAGCGGCATTTCTAAAATATTACTATTAAATCCAGCTTCTCCAGTAATCAGTATGTTCTATTACCATCCTGACCATGCTAAACATGATAGGTCTACTCCTTTGAGATCAGAATCTATCACTTAAAAGTATATAAGTGCAGTTCTAATGCTGGCTTATGAGAGGAGCAGGCCTCACAGTAGTGAGAAACTAATTTGAGAGTTCTTCACTACCAGGACATGTACAACACCGAAGTACATGTCCTGCCTTTCACTGACATAGCACCTTGTCCTATGGGTTACCTAAGGCGTACCTTGGGGGTGTTGTGTAGCCATTTTAGTTATAGCTCCATGCATGTTATTTTAACACACTAGGCCGCTGTGCACTCTAACCTATTATCTTATTATTATTACAAGAACCAGTTTTACGGTCTTGTTTTATTTTTCATCTATCTAACTGTTTTTGCCTAGGCCAGCACTCTGTTCTCAAACAAGACATTCTTGATCACTCTGTGCTTCCTTCAAGGCTACAGCTCGGTACATTGCTCGGTACATTGCCGGTGAACGTGGTAGAAGTTTAGTCTCCAACATTCGTAGAAAATACACATCCTTACATAGGGACATTTTTCAGAATATCAGCTGTGTTATTATATAAACACTTCCTTGTCCCTTACACGTTAGAGGGAGATTCCAGCCAGGGAACCACAACTATATGCTGATTGCTGAATGCTTTGCTACAGATGCTAACGCTGACCACAGGCCTTTGCTTAGGTATGGGGGTTGATGTCTTCTCAGGGGAACCTCAAAGGCAGAATTAGAGCTTAACATGCTGTGCTCAAATTACAACCTGGATAGGAAATAGTCCATCGATCATAGTGACAATATGATAGCGTTGTTTTTATGCTTCACTCTTCTCGTCACAATTTTAATACTGTCATGTTGTGTCATCCTGGTTATTGCAGCTCACGCTTTGCTAACTAAGATGCAGTTGTTTTATTAAACTCATTATTGAAACATATACTGCCTCAGTTTGTCATTTATATATGAGACTGAATTGTAAATGAGAGAACTGGATGCGACCTGAGTGACCACGACTTCCCTGAGAAGCCTAGTATGTCATGCGCTCGGCTGCACAATCATCACTATCCTTTGGTAGAGATGAGGCACTGCTAGTTAGCCGGAGCAAACCCCGGATTGGAGCGACAGGTGTCACCCGCAGTGGGTTGGACTAAGTCTCCCACACCGCAGGCGATTCTGCCGCTCAAAATCCAGTAGTCTCATTAGAACAATGAGAGCCTACGTGACAGGGGTGACATATGTGGAAAAAGGGAGTTTAGGCAAGTAGTTTAAAATACAAGTCGAAGTGGCAGTGAAACTGCACACACAGGCCTAGCAATAGCAGACCTGAGACATGGTTAAGGGGCTACTTATGTCAGTGGCACAATCAGTGCTGCAGACCCACTAGTAGTATTTAATTTACAGGCCCTGGGCACCTCTAATGAACTTTACTAGGGACAGGTGTCATCTCTGGAATTCGGTGTACTCTCACTACTCAAAAGAACCACAATGGTTGCTCTTGTAGCACAGTTTCTGCTTACGAGTCTTCACAAACAGCTCTACACTGGGGCCTTCTGTCCTTTCAGGGATCTGCACCAGCCTCACATTAAGTCGTCAGAACCTGCCTTCTGCATCTTCCAGGCAGCCTGTCAACGGTTTCATCTCTCTCACCATCTAATAAGGAATTTTGAAGTCTCTCAGGTAACAGACAATTCTATTCGTTCAGAGTGGCAAATCTTGCTGTCCTTCAACCTCAGCAGTAACAGTGCCTATAATCTTTTTCCCCAGTGGGCTTAATAAAATACTCTAACAACTTGGCTCTACATTGCATAGCCCTAAAACTATTAAATCATGTAATGTCACCCAGCTAATGCTTAGGGTATGTGGGTGGTTGCAGGTGGTGTGCACTGGTACTCATTTGTTAGGGGACCGGAACTTGTTGTTCATGATCGTTCTTTGAGCTAGAGCAAAAGATAAAAGGCAGCAAATGGATAAAGAATTAACATGAAAAGCTAGGAAAGCTCAGTGCTTAACCCCTTGGGTGTGGGCGTCAGCCACTACCTCCCTGGTGCGGGTCACGACCAGTCTCCGACACCAGGGAGGGGGATAATAAATCCACGGGTTCGTTGCACCCGAGGATTTATTTTTTTTGTGCCCGAGAGACACAGAAGCTTTACCGTGTCTCCCCCCGCCCCCCACCAGCCCCCCACCCGCCCCTTTGTGACATCAGCGCGCTGTGAGGCGCGCTCGCGTCACCATGTTGATTTCCCCATCGGAGCAGGAAGAGGCCGTAAGGCCGTTTCCTGCTTCGATGGGGAAAACGGCCCCAAACGGCCTTCCCCACATTCGGGAAGGCCTCTTAAGAAAGGGGAGACTTTCCCCTTTCTTACGAGGCCATCCTAAAAGTGTTTCCTGGCCCCCAATCGTAATATTTTTTTTTAGTAGTTGTAGGGTTTGCCTGGGGGCCATTTTGGCCCCCAAGGAAACCATACAACTACTAAAAAATATAAAGATCTATATATATATATATAGAGATCTATATATATATAGATATATCTATGTAGATATATCTACATGGATACATCTATAGATAGATCTATATATATATATATCTGTAGATATCTATGAAGATAGATATATCTATATAGAGATAGATATATATGTATATGTGTATATATATATATATATATATATATATATATATATATCCAAGAAAGAAGTGACTCTTGGATATTACATTTTCTTGTGGCTCTTTGTATCCTTTGGGATCCAGATTTTTGCCCTGGCTGGCTGTTGTTTTCTTGTGATCCTGCATCTTCCAGTATATATATATATATATATATGTATATATATATATATATATATATATATCACTTTTGTCAATACGTGTGTGGTTTCCCTGGGGGCTGCGATCGGCCCCCAGGAAAACCAGACCCACATACTGTATAAAAGTGATTTATATATATATATATATTTGCCACCAGTTGTCTTGCAGTTGCAGCTTGCGTCTTCAAAGCAATGCACATACTTGAACTGACACATTTCACCTGTAGCTTTTAGGCAGCAATAAAAAAGTCAAGTAAGTATTGTGATTATGTTTCTGCTACAAAAGGATCATACTTTTGTCTAGTGGCAGTTTTAGTGCCATAAAGAAGCGCAGAAGGTTTAAATGCCTACTGCAAAGAGCAAACCTGTATTTTATGACAAAAGCTGAGTACATTAGTAAAGTCAGCCATTACCTGCGCTACAATACAAATGAAATGTATGTGCGGGGTGGGGGGCGGCTATGGAGAGATGAAGGGCACTTTTGCTGGGTGGTAATGAGGAAATCCGAGGAGGAGGGAGTGGGAGCACCAATAATGATTGTTGGACTGGGCGCAGGAGGTGCTAAAGACTGTGACGATTGGTATGTGACAAGGTGTTTTTTGAGTGTCTTGAAAGAACGTGCTGATTGAGGGAAGAAGCGCAGGTAAGGAGGCCTCTACTGTTGCACGTATCTCACACACACCATCGATTTTGTGACTGTCTACGTAGGCTAGTGTTTTAGAGCAACAGTTTAGCCAATAGCAGAGATGGCATCTTGATGGATGACTGCTGCCGTCACTCGGGTTATAGAGGACAGCTCTGACATAGGATCAGAGACTGAGACATCAGATACTGAGACAGCATCTGAGGGATAGGACAATGGCGCAGACTCTGGGAGTGATTTTTCAGTTGGAGGAGTCCCATACGATAACTCCTCTTCCAGTAAATTATGAGGGAGGTGATGAGGACAGTCCTGCTGTCCCTTCGCAAGCACAGTCTGTGCAACGGGGTAATAGTGGGTTAGCCCAACCCAGAGAGCAGGTGAATGCGGCCATATAGAGAAACATACTAAACCCAAACATTTCTGGAAACTAGACATTCAGGGGAGTCCACAGAGGTGTGACTTGTGTGGATTCCCCAAAGTTTTCTTACCCAGAATACCCTGCAAACCTGAAATGTTGAATAAAAACTCTATTTTTCTCACATTTCTGTCACACAAACTACAGGAATATGCTGTGATCCACAAAATTCCTACCACCCAGTGATTCCTCACCTGTCCTGATAAAAACACTACTCCACTTGAGTGCCTATACCTAGTGCCTGCGTCAGGAATGGATCACCCCACGGTCAACAGCTGCCTCATGTAAGGACCAACATTGACCGTTGTGTGATCTATTCCTGTCGCGGGCACCAGGCCTACTCACCCAAGTGAGCTACCATTTTTATTGGGAGACTTGGGGGAACGCTGGGTGGAAGGAAATTTGTGGCTCCTCTCAGATTCCAGAACTTTCTGTCACCGAAATGTGAGGAAAAAGTGTTTCTTTAGCCACATTTTGACATTTGCAAAGGATTCTGGGTAACAGAACCTGGTCAGAGCCCCACAAGTCACCCCATCTTGGATTCCCCTAGGTCTCTAGTTTTCAAAAATGCATAGGTTTGGTAGGTTTCCCTAGGTGCCGGCTGAGCTAGAGGCCAAAATCTACAGGAAGGAACTTTGCAAAATACACCTCTGTTTTCTGTCAACAAATGGGGTGTGTCCACATTGTGTTTTGGGGCATTTCCTGTCTCGGGCGCTAGGCCTACCCACACAAGTGAGGCATCAATTTTATCGGGAGACTTGGGGGAACGCTGGGTGGAAGGAAATTTGTGGCTCCTCTCAGATTCCAGAAGTTTTTGTCACCGGAATGTGAGCAAAATGTGTTTTTTTAGCCAAATTTTGAGGTTTGCAAAGGATTCTGGGTAACAGAACCTGGTCAGAGCCCCAAAAGTCACCTCATCTCGGATTCCCCTAGGTCTCTAGTTTTAAAAAATGCACAGGTTTGGTAGGTTTCCCTAGGTGCCGGCTCAGCTAGAGGCCAAAATCTACAGGAAGGAACTTTGCAAAATACACCTCTGTTTTCTGTCAAAAAATGGGGTGTGTCCATGTTGTGTTTTGGGGCATTTCCTGTCTCGGGCGCTAGGCCTTCCCACACAAGTGAGGCATCAATTTTATCGGGAGACTTGGGGGAACGCTGGGTGGAAGGAAATTTGTGGCTCCTCTCAGATTCCAGAACTTTTTGTCACCGGAATGTGAGCAAGATGTGTTTTTTTAGCCAAAGTTTGAGGTTTACAAAGGATTCTGGGTAACAGAACCTGGTCAGAGCCCCACAAGTCACCCCATCGTGGATTCCCCTAGGTGTCTAGTTTTAAAAAATGCCAAGGTTGCTAGGTTTCCCTAGGTGCCGGCTGAGCTAGAGGCCAAAATCCACAGCTAGGCACTTTGCAAAAAACAGGTTTGTTTTCTTTGGGAAAATGTGATGTGTCCACGTTGTGTTTTGGGGCATAACCTGTCGCGGGCACTAGGCCTACCCACACAAGTGAGGTACCATTTTTATCGGGAGACTTGGGGGAACACTGGGTGGAAGGAAATTTGTGGCTCTTCTCAGATTTCAGAACTTTCTGTCACCGAAATATGAGGAAAAAGTGTTTTTTTGGCCAAATTTTGAGGTTTGCAAAGGATTCTGGGTAACAAAACATGGTGAGAGCCCCACAAGTCACCCCACCCTGGATTCCCCTAGGTGTCTAGTTTTAAAAAATGCACAGGTTTGGTAGGCTTCCCTAGGCGTAGGCTGAGCTAGAGGCCAAAATCTACAGCTAGGCAATTTGCAAAAAACACGTTAGATTTCAATGTAAAAATGTGATGTGTCCATGTTGCGTTTCCTGTTGCGAGCATTAGGCCTACCCACGCAAGTGAGGTACCATTTTTATTGGGAGACTTGGAGGAACACAGAATAGCAAAACAAGTGTTATTGCCCCTTGTCTTTCTCTACATTTTTTCCTTCCAAATGTAAGACAGTGTGTAAAAAAGACGTCTATTTGAGAAATGGCCTGTAATTCACATGCTAGTATGGGCACCCCGGAATTCAGAGATGTGCAAATAACCACTGCTTCTCAACACCTTATCTTATGCCCATTTTGGAAATACAAAGGTTTTCGTGAGACCTATTTTTCACTCTTTATATTTCAGCAAATGAATTGATGTATACCCGGTATAGAATGAAAACCCATTGCAAGGTGCACCTCATTTATTGGCTGTGGGTACCTAAGGATCTTGATGAACCTACAAGCCCTATATATCCACGCAACCAGAAGAGTCCAGCACACGTAACGGTATATTGCTTTAAAAAATCTGACATTGCAGGAAAAAGTTACAGAGTAAAACGTGGAGAAAAATTGTTGTTTTTTTCAGCTCACTTTCTATATTATTTTATTTCAGCTGTTATTTTCTTAGGAAAACCTTGTAGGATCTACACAAATGACCCCTTGCTGAATTCAGTATTTTGTCTACTTTTCAGAAATGTTTAGCTTTCCGGGATCCTGCATTGGTTTCACACCCATTCCTGTCACTAACTGGAAGGAGGCTGAAAGCACCAAAAATAGTAAAAATGGGGTATGTCCCAGTAAAATGCCAAAATTGTGTTGAAAAATTTGGTTTTCTGATTCAAGTCTGCCCGTTCCTGAAAGGTGGGAAGATGGTGATTTTAGCACCAGAAACCCTTTGTTGATGCCTTTTTCAGGGAAAAAACCACAAGCCTTCTTCAGCAGCCCTTTTTTCCAAATTTTTAAAAAAAACGAAATTTTCACTGTATCTTGGCTAATTTCTTGGTCTCCTCCAGGTGAAACCACAAATGCTCTGGGTACCATTAGAATTCCCAGGATGTTGGAAAAAAAGGACGCAAATGTGCCGTGGATAGCTTATGTGGACAAAAAGTTATGAAGGCCTAAGCGCAAACTACCCGAAATAGCCAAAAAAGGGGTCAGCACAGGGGGGGGCGTGAGGCCCAGCAGCTAAGAGGTTAATTTATATGAAAGAATAAGTGCTGGGATGCACATTTCTACCCAGAAGCCAGCAGACTCTGTTACAGAATGTTGGGGCTACCACATCACAAGATTCAGCAGTCTTGATTAGACACCATGTCCCTCTCATCCATCACCAAACAATCCCTGCGTCTCTAGCTCACTCTTGCATGTTCTTTGTCATCTCTGCTTTTTCCCGTTGACAGTGTTTTCCCCCTCTCTCTCTAACTCTGCCTTTCACCTTTTGTGTCTTTCACTCTCTTGTTTTGAGTCAAAGACTGAGGTTAAAAAATAGGCTTGAGTCCCTAAAATTGAGAGCAGGTGTCCCCAACCTGCAACCACCAGCTTAAATTAACACTGGAAAAGCAGAGGCAGAGGGAGAATTTAGGTATGAAAAGGATCCTGCAACAGTGAGATAAAGAGACAGGACGTGTTGGGTGGCGAAACAAAAATGGGTGAGGTGCAATCAAAACTGGGCAGTCTTGGTATTCAGTTCCCCTGGCATTCTGTGGCACCGACTGAGAGGCTTCCAATGAAAACTATTATCATTATTATTGTTGTTATTGTTTCTATTGTTGTATCAATATTTACAAATTACGCAGTTCATACAGCATCTACTTCAGATGAGGAACAGATTGCTTTTCCTCTTCGCACCCTTGATTTTGATGGCCTCCACCCACTCCAAAACAATGACCTTTTAAATTAAATAATGGAAAATATGACCCCATTAACACTGGGCTTTTCATTTGCCCCACAACAAAAAAAAGAGTGTATTGCAGTGTATTCATGCAGCTAGTGTTACTTTTAATGTGCACTAAGATGTAATAAAATGTTTTATTGGGGAAAAGCGAGTGTGTGTTTGCATTATGGTAACCGGGGTCTGAGAGGCACGCCGAACTTGGTGCTCTGTAAGGCACTCTTATAATGAGACTGTAAAATTTGACTCTGAAATAGTAAAATCATTTTATGATGAAGCTATTCTTTTTATACAACATACTACAGGGGGAAGTAGGGCTGGGTGGTATACATAAATCGGCAGCTGGAAAGGCAAGCAAGATGCACTTACAAATATCCCACTCATACATTTATTTTCAAACTGAGATCTGTTGCCTTGCAGCAACGTGATTGCCTGGTTCCAGAGGTGCTGTCAATGTTATTATGGACTCGAAGTATCTAAGTTTAACTTGTAAATATGTAGCAAAATCCACCTCCAGACAGAGAATTAGATTTATACCATTGAAGTAGTTTTGTACATGGATCTTCAAACCGTCCTCACCTGTTGTCTGGGAGAAGCACTTAATAACAAACATTTACAATGCAATGGGCCTCGCGTTTGCTCGAGTTAGAGCTATTAGCATTGTAAACCCCTAACCAGACTTTTCTTGCACATAAACTGAAAATAAAAAGATAAACAGTTTCACATAAGCGAGCTGGCTGCCCGCAAACACACAAAAGGAAACAGAAGTTAGCTTGCAGTAAAACGTATAGGCAAAACTGCAATTATCCATGTTACCGGCAAAAGTGCAATTATCTATGTAACCAGAAAAAGTGCAATTATCTATGTAACAGGATCGAAGTCATGCAAAGCGTGCAACTACTGCCCATCGAGATCGCGCTACCTACGAAACAAAGGGAAAATGTAGTCCAGAAACCATACAGAAAACATGGAGCCTCATATGTTTTCAGTAGTTGGTCGGTGCGCTCGAGGAGGGCTAAGCACTAGAAAAGGCATGACGTATGCATGCCTTTCACTAATCAAATCAGGATAATTTTAAAAGGCAAGCCCACGAATCAACCAAAGTGATGGGCATGGTTACAAGCCCATAGAGAGATAAGAACAGGGACAGAGCGCTTTGCAGGCTCAACCCTAAAAAGTGCTGCAACGTCAAACATTTCGGCTTCTGCATATTGAAATTATATTTGAAAGCTTTGGTAAATATACGGAAGAGACAACACACGGGTAGCAGTTTCAAAACCCTTTCCCATATGCAAGCTAATTTTCGTTTGTGCTGCCCATGTTGTAATTGTGCTGTATTTTTGTGAAGCTACAATAAAATGAACGCCCTCTTAGGGACTGATGCAACAGCAATGGGGGTCCACGAACTACAAGGGCTGAGCAGTGCCGGGTCCAACATAGAGCACAGGGCTAGTGGGATTTGAAAGACATTGGACCATCACAGGACCCCACCCATTGAGGTGAGAAGTGCAAGGGCCTAAAGGTGGAGGAAGGTAGCACATGGTACAGGCAGTAAAGCACAGGGACAAGGGAACAGTACAAGGTCCAGAGGAGTGAGGAGAGCATGGTCCTCAGAGTAGCAATGGAACCTATGAGATGGTGGACAAGCAGCTAATTATCCAGTGGGGGCAAGCAGTGCAGTACCAAGGCGGTTGCATTCTATGAGCAAAGAGGGACCAGTATGTGGGCAAGAGAGTGTTGAGCTGCAGGGGGAGTGTTAAAAGAACAGAGAATGGTCTGAAGCAGCAGCACACCACCAAGGAGAGAAGCAGTGCCAGGTCCAGCAAGACGACAGATTGAGAGCCAGTTCTGAGAAGGAGGGGGTAGTAAAGGTCATACAGACTGTACACACACAGACATCAAACACACCTGGGTATCAGAATTACAGATTTATACACAGATCTATATTAGAAAGCTGTATATACACACAAACCATGTCCAGTTAGGCCTGCAGACAGGCATTATCTGAGATTACAGATGGAGAGACACAAACTAAAATGACCCTTACATATGTGCATGCACATATATAGATGTGCGCACAAACACACGTGGCAACCTGCTCTTCCCTCATTGTATTAGTCTAGTTGAGCCAATAGAACCCGTTGCACAGAAAAATAGTGCCATGAGTCTAATGGAAACTGCTCTACA
The DNA here is from genome assembly GCF_031143425.1 of Pleurodeles waltl. Classification (NCBI taxonomy): domain Eukaryota; kingdom Metazoa; phylum Chordata; class Amphibia; order Caudata; family Salamandridae; genus Pleurodeles; species Pleurodeles waltl. Next base: position 501,050,859 of record NC_090440.1, read on the forward strand.
TGGTGATGGTATGTTACTTGACTAAGAAGGCGAGCCTATACTGACTTATTGAGGTGTAAAGTGGAACTGCTTTCAACATGGATGACTTTCGATCATATGAGCAGACTATAACATTACTAGCAACTGGTGACAGCGGATTTTAGTAGTCAGTTATATCAGTTTTACTTGCACCTCACTGGTTAGACCACCTACAATTGCTTCTTAGTAAAACAGTTTTGTAGGAGAATACATAGCTTCCTTCATCCCTCACGACTGAATGTCTAGTGTCCATGAGGTTGTTAGAGAAACATGTTAGGTGCACCTGTGTTGGGGTCCCGCTCTACATACATGCGCACTGAGGGGGAGTGCTGTGCACTCCCCCTCAGTGCTCGTCACCGAGGTGTCTCCCCCCTTTCTACTGAAAAATGATAATAAACATAGTTTATTATCATTTTTCAGTAAAAGGTTTACAGCTGCCGCTGCTGGCAGGTGGACGGCGCTCCTCCACCCTAATGGAGGAGTCACCCCTGCCTAAAGGTGACTGAACCATTTTATTTACTGAAGACCACATTGTCTCACTTCCCTTCATCTTTTTCATCCTCTGGAAACGGGTATGCTGCTGAGTCATTGTTTTGCCTTCTAAATCGAGCTGTCTCCTTGCAGGTCATCCTTTCAAACTAAGTAGGATCTAAGCTATACCTCACTCTTTACACCTAACAAGGCAGAAACTGGTCTGCGGTTGCTTGTGGTCTCTCCTGTTGGGGGCTTTGTCTGGCAGTTCAGGAAGGACTGTTCCCATGAGGGGCAGAGTTAGTAATAATTTGGGTAAGATGGCCCTTTGTCTAGTGTGGCATAGTGGGTGAAAAAATGTTGGTCTGGAATGCTACACTGAGCGATTGTCAACGGTTAGACTATTTACAAGCATTCTCACCATAACATTTTGAGTCTTAAGTAACCTACTTCAATGTATCTCAAACATATTGTTAAAAAGTATTCTTGATATATTCATGGCTTTCGGTGTCTGTACCTCCTGATCCGTGTACACTGTGCAGCACTGATGGATAACTCACAGTGAGGTCCTTTGTTTCCTCACTGTCACGGTGTCCCTGAGCCACTTGTAAATGGACATATGCATGTACATTTTGCTCAACCAAGTCCACACAGACTGATTGCTGGGAATTATGCAACTCAAAACAGGGTGCATAAATGCAAAGACTCAACAGTTGAGCCCTGTCAAAAAACAGTAAGTAAGAGTTAAGGGGTGTGAAATACCATACTTAAATAGTTCAAGGCAGCTGCAAGAATAAAAGGGGTAATCTTGGCAGGCCCCTGGACCGCACCTAATCCCCCAACACTAAGATGTCTGATTCGCTAATTTTGTTTATGGTTCTTGTTATTTAATTTGGATACAATGAACAATATAAGACGCTTGGAGGAGTACGTGATCTCATTATTAGCATAATCCTGTATGATAGCAAGCAGACTGTTGACGTCAAAAATGTTTATGAGCTGCAATACCAAGGCCAAAATATTTAATCAATGGGTCCCAAATGTTTTCATCCTTAAATGGAAGCCTGTAATTTATTTTTTTCTCTAATTTGGTGCTACTCATGCATTCTTGTACAGTGTGTGCATGTGTCAGCATTTGACATCTGGAAAAATCACATTTGGCTACTACCTATAGCTAGAAGGGCAATGTTCAGGGTACTCTAAATTGTTGGCAGGGCCTCCCAAGGAAATGGACTATTGTATCTATAAGCTAAATTTAAGCAATACAAACCGAAAAGAACACTGTGCACCAGGCTTGCACAACTTATCATAATACCACCTTACCATCAGAAATCTGTGGGGGTTGCTGGTTTCTCAGTACAAGCTGCCAAGCTCTGAATCTCACTACCAGCCGATGTTAGAGGCATCCAGGATCATATATACTCCCAAAGACAGTTGAAAACAAGGCTATTTCCTAAATATTGGCACCACCCACATCCTGGCAACAGGGCCCAGAAAACAGTTGCACCCCAAGAGAAATCTTCATCTTACAACCCATGAAATGCAAACAACTCAACCAGCAAATTGCTTAAATTATGCAGGGAAGCAAAAAAGGGCTGACCTAGGGCTTGCCATTGCATTATAAAGTTATTCACTTCCATATATAAGAGTTATGGCTCACAAAAATACTAACACCATATTATGCAGCGGTCAGCAGAAACTTATAACTTACATTCTCTTAAATTCACATAAGACAAATGTGCTACGAGGGTCATCCATTACCAACACTGTACAGCCAAAATAAGAGAAATGACCAAATGGACAGGCATGGAATAACTGAAGAGATCAATCTCAAATTGTTCGAAATTTCAGAACACTTTAATATAGTCTACAACTGCAGGTCCCAAACTTATATACAATCTGACCACTTCTTTACAGTTCACAAAGACACTCACACGTGGGATGATAATAAAAATGCCTTTCCAAATACATCTCTCCACTTCCTTCTCCCTCTAACCATGCCAACTGATGACCACAACTACACATCAAATCTCAGGTTGTGGAACCCAGTACAGTAATCAGCTAAGCAAACTATATCGTAAGAAATAACAGAAGGACCCGCAGAGCACTTTCAAGCTAGCAGAATAGTGAAAACCATAAAACTTTATGTGTGTCTCTCACACTTCATCATTCACCACACTGCATTCCATAACATGATAACAACACCTCAGTGATCATCATCCATGACATAGAAACACTTCCCACACAGATCAAAACAAAGACAACATCCTTCCTACCACACACACCCTACAGATTGTGGCATGCTACACATGTAGACAAGTGCTTCCGCACCCTACATAGAGATAGTAAGCACTTTATAAATGCTGCAATGTAATACTATTACACCCTCTGGAACATGCATTTATTGAAAATGCAATTTAATTACGTTCAGTCTCATGGGTAGTGGAAATAATTGTGACTCAGCTGTCCCCATATTCTTTCTGTTGCATCAGTTACAAAGATATCACAACCAGCACCGCTGCTTATCTTGCTGACAAGCTCACCCTCTCTGGTTTGCCTCAGCACATATGCAGCAAGGATACCAGCAAACTGCAGACTGTGAAGTGTAAAAAAAAAAAAACACAACAAAGCAGGCATTTTCCATGTATGCATCCAAAATCTGGAACATTACCATATCCATCAGGACGGCCACAGCATTGCTCCAATTTGGGAAAACATTAAATACTCACCTCTACATCACAATCCATTAACCATCCACATTCCAGAGTCCTTTCCTCTTACTCATTGACTTTATGTGTCTTTGTTACTATTTAAAGCTCTCTACTGTCTTTTGGCTAGGTTTGCTCTGTAGAAATACAATATACATACATACAGTCAAAATGAAGAACAGGCAAAAGCCTAAGTGAGACATTGATCAGAGCTATTTGCAGCTAATTGTGCCAAACCTACACATTAAGAAAAACCTGTGTTGAGAAAAAAAGAATGTGCGAAGGTATCAAATAAATAGAATTACAGTTTATTGCACCTGTTGTGGTGAACTGTGCTAAACCTGCGGGCCATGAGATGAACTTTCTTAAAACTGAACATTTTTAAGGTGGTTAAAAGTAAAACAATGTGTATGTTATATAAATTGTGAATAAAAACATAGGCCCTCATTTTAACGGTACATACTGCCTACCGCCGCGGTGACGGCCGCCAACATACAGCCACCATGGCTACCATCCGTCCGCCATATTATGAGCACTGCCTGACTTCTACCACAATAAGGGTGGAAATTCAGCAGTGGTCATGGTGGTGGACGGTGGTAAACTGGCACTGCTACCACCAGCACCGCCATGCTAGTAGAACGCCACCAGCCTTATTATGACCAGTAATACGACCTAGCGGTGTTCTGATGGCGGTAGCAGGGTCCTTTCCTGTTCTCTGCCGGAAGAACTCCTCGCCCAAGGTAAGTCAGGCTTCCGACAGGGGAGGGGGTGGAAGGTGGGGGGTGTTGTGTGTCAGAGTGTGTGCATGAATGTCTGAGTGTGTGTGTGCATGTGTCTGTGTGTGTTGTTTGCGTGGGTGTATGTGTGTGAGTGAATGCATATAAGAATGGTTAAGTGAGTGCGTGTCTGCATGTCAGTGTTATTGTGTGTAAGAATGTGTGTGAGCATGTCTGGAAGTATGCATGAATGAATGCGTGTATGTCAGTGTGTGAATGAATGCATGTATTTCAGTGTGTGAATGAATGTCTGTATGTCAGCATGTGAATGAATACGTGTATGTATGTCAGTGTAAGTGAATGGGTGTATGCCTGCTGCATGTGGGTGTCTGTGTGCCTGTATGCAGGGAGGGAGGTGTGGGGTGAGGGCTGCTCTGACTGTAGTGGGGGTGGGGGAGTGGGGGTGATGTGTGTGTGTGTGACTGTGGGGGGGTGGGGTCAGTTGTATGGTGTGTGCATGTATGGGGTGAGTGAGTGGATTGAGGCGGGTGGGGGTTAGTATGTGTATCGGGTGGGTGGGGGTTTGAGTTTGGATGAAGGATGGTGGGGGGGCATCAGGTGAGTGTTGACGGTGTGGGGGAGCCACCTACTGGTAAACCGGCTCATAATGCCATTGGCGATACTATGACAGGCTGGAGATAGGCATTTTTGGCCCAGCGGCTCATACCGCCTTGGCGGTATGAATGGAGAAGTGGCCAACCCGGCAATCTCATAATGTGGTGGTATGTGCTGCCAGCCTGTTGGCGGTAATACCGCCGCATTATCCCTGGTGGTCGGAAGACCATCAGGGAAATTATGAGGGCCATAGTGTTTTAAAAGGTAAAATTGTGTGGGATTTTGAGGATTTCCTGTCAATAAATGCATTCCAACTTATATGCCTATGTCCAATAAAATGCAGTAACTGCTTCCAAAAATTTTATGGTTAATTCCCCATGTCTTTACATGCACCTTGTTTTAATAATTGAAGAGCATAAAGATAAACACGCACTTACTACTTCATAGTCCAGGTATTCACACCACTCTATACTGTCAATGGACCATCTGGTCATAATTGAGCCTATTTAGAAACTTTCACAGAAAGAACTATTTCCACTTTGTAAATACGGGCCTAATATTTAAGGTAGTTGATATCATTTTGTACAGCCGGCAATTAAAAAAAAAAAAAAAAAAAATCAAATGGCTTTATTTTCTTTATAGGTGTAGCAGCAAGCATGGGATTTCCCACTCCCGCCCTTCACTTTGAACACGTTAATGTGAGTCTGTAGCCCTCGAGGCACCAACTCATGCTGGCTACAGCTGCATTTCGAGTTGCTGTAAAGTGCTCCCGCCTCCCGCTGCCTGAGGACCAATAAACCAAGGAAACAAGCAAACACATTACAGAATGTTCAATTAACTTTCTAAATTGGGTGAAGTTGAATTGCTGGCGCACACGTGAAGGGGCCAAGGATACTGAGTCGGACCATGCAGACATGCCGTTTGCGCCGTGTTTTTCTCTCTGTTCCACCCGCTCCTACATCTGTATTACATGTGCTCACTCACTGCTGCGCCTTTCTGCACACATTTGTTAGTATTATGTGCATGCGCCGAGCTGATGGCAGCAAACATAAGTAACGTATATCTTAACCCCTTTAACTGTGATCTCGTACAGACTGCGACTCCGACAACCGCCCGGGCAGCATGCAGAGGGAGTCCATTATTGAAGCCCTCAATATCCGTCACCCTTTTCGCTCCAATTCCCCTAGCCTGAGATTTGTTTACATGGGAATACGATGCAGCATTATAGTTTTCAAACTCAGCGCATGCCCCTCAATATAGTCTTATGTAATGCTTTATGGTTGTAGGTGCTTAATTTTTGCAGGCAGTTGCAGTTGGCTGGGACCAGCAATGACTTTTGAGTTCCAGGACATATTTGTCATCAAAAGGCTTTGACCGACAGCAAAAGAGAGAAACGGAGAAAGAAGGAGGCAGAGAAAGATAGGGAAATAATGATAAATGGAGACCCTAGAAATCAAAATGAACCTGCAAGATTGACATAAAGCTATGGAAAGTGTAGGGAGGTGCAAGAAAGAGGGGTTAGAATAAATTGTAGGAAATCAGCAATCAGTGGCGATTTGCTAAGAAAAACTTTTGGGTCCTGCATCTAGGTTTTTCTGCGGTTTACAGATGACTATCTGTTCTACCAGGCTTAATATTTCATTAGGTAACCATTGTGTTCAATGATTTGTAGTCTTGGATGTATCAACTCATTCAATTACACTAACACACCTGATACACAATAATTGTTAAAGGGAAGCCTAGTCCTAGCTAAGAGGTGCACCAGTGACATGAAGTCATATTTTAACCATAGTCACATTACTACATCCTATGTCATAGGTATAGGATAAGGGAAAGAGAAATATTTGTTTATATAGCTGCCACTAAAATTCCAAAATCATGACAATATATCAATTTGCATCAGGTTATTTATTTTCATTTCCGACTTGTTTGCTACCCACCTTCCCATCCTATGTAGATGCACTGTATGACATTTGTAAGTCTACTTCAATATTGTATACATGCATCTTACGGTCAGTGGGATTAGTTTGCTGCCACCATTTATCACTAAATCCATAGTCGGGTAACTCATTCAGAGCTGGTATATCCAAGATATTTTTTTCTTTTGGAAAAAGGTACGGTAAGATTTGTAAAATATCTGAGAATAATGTATTACCCATATGGAAATAAAACACGAACACATTCAGTGAGAAGAGCGAAAACGTTTAGATAAACAAACACTGCGCAGTTTTGTAAAAACTTGTGGTAAGTATGTAAGGCAATCAATCAAATGATTTCCATAATTAATAGAGGGGCACAGTGGCGTAACAAAGGCCCTCGCAGCCCCCTGGCTTCAGGGGGGTTGGGAGGGAGGTAGTCGAGCCCTAGGGGACCCCCTCAGCAGAATACACTGTGCACGGGCGGCAGGTCTCCGAATGGGTCTAGTGAGGAGGGGCCAGGAACTTTGCAGGTGGGCCCCTTCAAGTTTCGTTAGCCACTGTGCAGACACTGTAGGTGCCCAGTTCATTTGTTTTCTTTTATGACTCCTGCATTCAGTCTGTGAAATACTCCAAGAAGGGGTATGGGTTTGGAAAGGGCAAGCTCCTTTGTTTTGTGATCTCTTTCTGTCACTTTGCTAGATTGGGTATGTCACTTAGGTGTGTGCCTCGAGGAAGGAGAAAAGAAACGTGAGGATTCCTCATATGAGAGTTAAGTGAAAGAAGCGAAAGTTAAACACTGAAGAACTAGAAAAAAGTATTCATCAACCAGTGAACACAGGTTTCTTATTGACAAGGAAAAGGTCAGAGTCCATGGATCTTATACAAAATAGGACAACTTTTATTTTTGATGGATTGACCTGGAGGTATTTTTCTCTCATTTAGTAACTAAAAGCCAGTTAAGAACGGTGACCGATGGAACATACATATAATCCAGTCACTCCAAACGCTACATGTTATCATCATGAATCTAAGAAGGTGAAATAACACCTGAAGGTAATTACATCAAGTAGGCAACAGTATAGAGTATAAGACTAAGGTGGTCATTACAACCCTGGCGGTCAGTGCTAAAGCGGCGGTAAAATCGCCAACAGGCCGGCGGGAAAAAAAATAGAATCACGACCGTGGCGGAAACCGCCAACAAAGACAGCCACTTTAACACTCCGACCGCCACGGCGGTACAAAAAAACAGCGCAGCAGTCACCGCCAACAGACAGGCGGGAGTCAAAGTACCGCCCACAGTATCACAACAGTCCAATCCGCCACCTTTTCCGGGGCGGATTCACCGCTGATAAAAACACGGTGGAAACAGGCATTTCGAAGGGAAAACGCTCACCTCTACACACCCCACGAGGAAAGAGGACACCATGGACCCGGAACTCCAAATCCTCCCAGCTATAGTCTTCCTGCTCCTCTACCAGGAGCACGTACGCCGGCGCAGAAGACAACGGTGAGAACTGCACCTACGACACAGGGAAGGGGGGAGGGAAAAAACAGTGACACACACACGCAACACCCCCACCCCCACCCACTACAACACACACACTAATACATATCTATACATCATAGTTACACCCCCCAGACCCCCTGGAAGAATGCAAAGACAAAAGGAAATGACTGTAACCATTGAAATATATTGAAATACAGCAATAAAAAATATATACACACTAAAAACTATTATATACACCAAATTTACAAGTCCAGGCATTGTACCAGGCATTGTCCATGGACCACTGGGCCCAAAAAATATGGGCAAAGCCCACACCGGATACCTTACCTAAACGGAGAGAACACTGCAGGGGCATCAGATAGCAAAACTACAGGCACCTCAGGGGGAAGAGAAGGGGGGGGGCACCTCAGCCGGATGAGTGCACGACGCCAGATCCACGAGGGGCCTCCATGCCCACTGTTCCATCCTGGGGAGTGCAAAGCCACAGTCTCTCAAGTCTCACAAGTGGGTGGGTTTCCCACTGTTCCATCCTGGGGAGTGCAAAGCCACAGTCTCTCAAGTCTCTACAGTGGGTGGGTGTTAGAAATGGGGTTTTTGGTTGGCAGTCAGGTTGCCCTCTGTCCAAGCAAGAACCCTCACTCTAGTCAGGGTAAGTCACACACAATCCCAAATCAGCCTGTGCTCACCCTCCGGTAGCTTGGCACAAGCAGTCAGGCTTAACTTAGAAGGCAATGTGTAAAGCATTTGTGCAATAAATCATACAACACCATAGCATAACGCCACAAAAATACACCACACAGTATTTAGAAAAATATATAATATTTATCTGGGTATCTTCAGGTCAAAACGATCAAAGTTGTAATACGAATTTGTAAAGATATCACTGAGAAGTGATAGAAAGTGTCTTAAGTCTTTAGAAAGTAAACAAAGTCTCTTTCAAACACAAAGTACCTGGTTTCTGGTGGCAAATCTCCTCAGAGGGCCACAGGAGAAGAGGTGCGTGGAAAACTGGTGTGTGCGTCAATTTCTCCTCAGCACACACGGACTTGCGTCGTTATTTTCCACGCGGGGAGTCGGGCGTCGTTTTCCGGCGCGCGAACAGTCTCTTACTGTGGTTTGCGGGGGGTACCAGAAGTCCCGGGTCTGTGCGTGGATTTTCCTGCTTGTTTTCCGGCTGCGCGTCGTTCTGCGGGGCTGCGCGTCGAAGTTTCGATCTCACGGCAGGCGTCGTGTCGATTTCTCCAGCGGAGTCGGGCGGCATTGTCCTTGCGAGGCTGTGCGTCAAAGTTTTGATCTCACGGCAGGCGTTGCATCAATTTCTCCTGGAAAGTCGGGCGACGTTGTCCTTGCGAGGCCGTGCGTCAAAGTTTCGATCTCACGGCAGGCGTCGTGTCGATTTCTCCTGAGGAGTCGGGCGGCGTTGTCCTTGCGAGGCCGTGCGTCAAAGTTTCGGTCGTCCCGAAGACGTCGCGTTGATCAGCGTCGGTGAGCGGCGTTTTTCTTGCCGCGGAACAAGCTGTGCGTCGAAAAGTTCGGCGCACGGAGCGTCCAAGAGGAAGAGAGAGGTCGTGCAGTTCCTGCAGCTGTTGCTGCAATTTACTGAACTCCTTCCTTCTCCCTCTTGCTGCTTTCCTGCCCACGTTCTTAAAGAAGTCCCCTGAATCCTGCCTTTCACCCACTCCCACCATTCTCCTATGGATAGGAAAGTGTCTTTCATGTCTTGCCACTCACTGTAAGTCCTCCTCAGCTCCTCCTGTACATCCTTTCTCCCTAGCAGAGAACTATTCATCTTCCAGGTGTGGAACCTGATAGCCCTGTGATCAGAGAAATTCACTGTTACCATGGAGTGTTGCCTGATTCTCACTGATTTAGAGGTGAAAACAACGTCTATCCTGGAGCGCAAGGATCCATCAGAGCGGCTCCAGGTGAAGTTCCTGGCATCCGGCCCTAAGGATCCAATGACATCTATCAGGGAGCCCTCACCCACCATCTCCACCAGGAGTTTCGGTGCATCATCCATCCATCCTTCCCCAGCCTGGTCCCACATCGACCACCACTTTCTAGGATACAATTGTACAGCTGTGGTCTGAGGCGCTGTAACAGCTCCCGTCTCTCACCTACATCAGAAGGCGCATACACATTGATCAGTCTAACTGGTTCTCCTGCCCATGAGCCATCAACGACAAGAGCCCTGCCGCCTTCCAGCTCGGTGACCGAGTCCATTGTGAAGCACCTCCCTCTGACTAAGGTAGCGGCTCCTACAGGTCCCCCCCAGACCAAAAGGAAGGCCCAAATGTCCACTGCTGTTCTAGGTGTGTGTATGAAGTTGCAAAGGGGATGGAGCATTCCTGAATCATGTTCACATCACATTCCTGGCTGGCATGAGAGTTCAAGGTGCTAGCACATCTGTGCTTGTCTCTGATAATTCTCACATTTATGGAAAACAATGAAATAGCCATCTTAATTAGTGTTTAAGAGTTAAACTTAGACTTAAATACTAACTATCAAATCAGAGTAATTAGCTGTTTATACACAGTGACAAGGCTACTTACAGGGCTGGTTAGGCTCCTGGCGGGTCTCCAGTGCTGGGACTGTTTTCTTGGCCACTGTGGCTTGCCCACCTGGCTGGTCTCGGGTTCTTCCTCCTCCAGGTTGGCGGGTCAGCTTTGCTCTTCCTCCTCCATGGAGGTCTCTTCCTGCTCGACTGTTGCTGGCGATGGTGGTGGGGATGTCCCCATGATGCTGACTAGCGCCCTCATCTCCTGCAGCACTCTGGTCACTTGGCCCAGTTTGTAATTTGTCCCCTCATTCCTTGGTTGCTCTTCTTCCTCTGACTCCTCAGGATCAGAGTAGGGGTTGTGGTTGCTCAGGTGTTTCTTCCTGGCCTTCTTTGTTGCTTGTGGGAGACTGTGCCCCCTTTTCCTGCGCCCCTGTTTCATCCAGGGCCCTTCTTCCTGGATCTCAGAGGCAGGTTGGGGAGCGTTGTCTGTTGGCCCACAGGGTCTGCCACTCTCGGCGATGGAAGCCATTCATTATTCTGTGCTCTGTGGCTCCAGGGCCTGAGTGGAGCCCTGGTCATGTTTGGCTTGCTCCTGCCTGGGGCCTTTCCTCCTCCCAGTTTGCTTGGTCTTTCTGCTTTCTGGAGCTGGGACTTGAGGGCCGGCCACGGCAGCCTTCTCATGTGTCGCTCTCCAGGGAGGTTTGGCCGCCTGGGCGTAGGACTTGGCTCTTTGTGGGCTATCCTTGAAACGGTGGCCCACAGCCCCGCAGAGGTTGCAGGGGGCTTCTTCTTTGCAGGCCCTGGCTGTGTGGCCTTCCCTTTTACAGTTCTTGCACACTTTCACTGTGCAATCATTGGTGGTGTGGCCCGGTTTGCTGCACTTGTTGCACAGTTTGGGCTGGCCGGGGTAGTAGAGGTAGCCCGAGTTGCGCCCTAGGGAGAAGATGGAAGGAGGGTGATGGATTCCATCTGGGGCCACCAGGTCCTCTTTCAGCTTCACCATGACTGCCCATTTACCATCCCATATGCCATCACTGTCCACTGTCCAGTTCTTTCGTCACTGTGCAGTGGAGGCGTAGGAAGGTGGTCAGGTCCTGGATGTTGACGTGTGGGTTGCAGACATGCACGGTCATCCTCTTGATCTCCATCACGAGTTGGCACTCCAGGTGGAAGTCGGAGAAGGGTTTCTTGTCTCGTCTTGACCAGCACATCTGCCAGTATCTCTTCCAGATTTGTTCCGACATGAACGTCAGCAGGTATGTGCCTTTGGGCGCATCCAACATTATGCACCAGATCTTTGCTGCTGTGAACCCCATCTTGGTCACCAGCAGCTCTGTGAAGGTCTTCCTGCTGAGCTGCGGTGTGGAGCCGTCAGATTCCACCTTCCTCTGCAGCTTTACTTTGTTGTGGAACCAGGGGTTCATCGGTCTGCTCATCTTGTCTGTGCTGTTGCGGCGTGCCTTGGGAAGGGTCCTTGAGGGAGTTGCAGCAGGTAGGTGCTCCTCAGGCCTGTCCCTGGTGACTGGCAGTGGTTCCCTTCAGGCTGGCAGGGAAGCTTGGCAGGCAGGGGGTCCTCTCAGCAAACAGGCAGGGAGGGAGACCTCAGTAGCCAGGCAGCTCCAACCGGCAAGGAAGAGTCTTCAGCAGGAAAGCAGCTCCAGCAGGCAGGTGAGAGTCCACAGCAGGTGGTTCCAGCAGGCAGGTATCTTCAGCAGGTAGCAGCTCCAGTAATAGCACTTAAAAGTGCACTTGTGTGTATATAACACCAGGTAGCTCTTTGGCAGAACAGTGACCTCTAGAGGACACTAAAGGTACTGCAGGCAAGGGGTGATCGTGGTGTCTCCCCTGCCAGGTAAGTATACCGAGACCAGTTTTGGGGTATCACCCCTCTTCAGCCAGGCTAGCTTGAATCTGGTGGCATAGTGAGCACGGGACCCACATCTGGGCATACCCTTCCCGCTCGGGGTGACAAAAGCTAAAAGAACAGTTGATGGACGGCATGCAGAACAAATCAAACATTCACCCCCAGTCACAGATCTGAGTTTAATCCATCAGTCAAGCCTGAGACACTGCCGCCTAATCGGAGACGAGCTCCCCAGAGACTGAGTTCTGTAACTGACTAATAAACGAAGCTTCACGCTTCAGACAAGCAGACCAGGCAAGAAGTTTCCCATCATCTGGCTTTCCTCATATACGTGCTGCTGAAAAGCTCTAGAACTATTACACTTTTCCATGATAAAGAATGCGCATAGCTCCCACTTTACAAGACTCAGATGGGCCTCTATACCTAATTTATGACCCTGATGCCTATTCTTGGCCTGTAAGGCAGCATCATCTGCAGCTTCAAACTCAGCTATACTATTTACCCGCTGCTTAGATTGTTACATCTTATAGGCGATGGCCCGTCCCGAGTTGTAGCCTTAAAGGCTTTCCACACCAAAAAAGTGGAGCAGTTCCCTTATTCAAAATAAAAAAAAAATCTTGAATAAAAATTCTCACATCCCCAACCATTCTTGGTTTGTGAGAATGTTCCGATCCAGCTGCCACCTGGGTCTTTCCTTTGCCACAATTTTCAACAGTGACAATAGCAAAAGAATGATAAGAAAATGAGTTTGTCCAGATGTCTGAGCTGACACATTTAGGTGAAAAAGAAATTAGAAAATAGTCAATCGGGGAAGCTGTATGAACGCAGAGTGAGAAACAAGTATACTGTGAGCAGGGAGGATGGTCAAAATACCATGGATCAAGTAATTGAGCCTCCTCCTTCAGACCCCAAAGCACACTTTTCACCTGAGGCTTCAATTGTTTTTTTCATTTTGTTAGATGTATTCTATACCAGATCCTGAATGAAATTAATGTCACTCCCTAAAATTATGTTGCCAATTGCCTCTAAAGCAATAATGTAAATCTGCCTTACTGGTTCACGGTCATCAAAAACTGAAGCGTAATAATTGACCAACTTTAAGGGGTTGCCATTCATGCTAGCTTCCAATCCAATCTACCTCCCCTGGGGTCTCTCGTCTCTTGGGAAACCTCCCAATCAAACCCTCTACCCTGATAAATGGTTACTCCTCTCACAACCAGACTGGCTTAAGCAAAGTAGGCTTTTGAGTAGGTCTTTGTGAGAGTCGTTTGGGGAAGTTACTTTTCAGATGGGTCTCCTGCAAAAATAGCACTTCTGTTGAAAGAGAAGTTAAACCTCTAATAAGACCTCCATATTTGCACTTATTTATTATGCCATTAACGTTACACAAAATGCATTTTGCTTCAAACCCCATCAGAGCAATAACTTCTTTGTGAATAGAAGCATTGCCCTTACATTCTACTACAACATAGGTAATCTGACTTAATTCTGCTCATTTGAACGAAAGATTTAAGCATTCTCTGATACTGTATACCACAAAAGAGACCATCACATATGATTATGCTCATTTTAACTATGTGTGCTTCCCTCAACTTTCCACCCCCTCTACCCCACGTCCCATCCAAAAGAATCCCAAGTGTTAAAAGAAGAGAACACTATAAAGAAAAAAAAAAACAGTGAGAGTGGAATTGCCCACAATACCCCTTCACAGTATCTCTGGCTACACCGGGTGCCATGACACTGCACCCTGTCATGCTCAGGACCTTTCTTCCTCCCTCATCAGCTCACTACCATTGTGCAAAAATGAAATTAGCAATCTAAACAGAGGAGCCCCCTCGATCACTGAAAACTGAACTCATTCCACCTAGGGCTGGCCAGAGATCTGCTGTAGAAGCTCCTCAGTTTCTGAGACATTGACAAATTGATGAAACTGGCCATTCACCAACACTTTCAATTTAGATTGCTGAACAATAGACGGGTGAATACCCTGAGCTTTAAACAAGTACAGTTTTTTTACGAAATCCTTTCGAAATCGAGCAGCCAAGGCAGACGTCTGAGAAAACACAACAATGGGGTATTTCAGTCATGGTGAACTGCTTCTGTTTAATTGCCTTAGCTAAGACCAATTCTTTAATTAGATAGTCCAGAAAAGTCCAGAAAATTGACCAGGATGTGGAAATTTTGAATTAGAGGGACGTTGCTCCGGAACCCGATGTGCACTTGTTATTGTTAGATCACCACTATATTCTGGAATAAAATGAGTTTTAATAAATGTGTCAACCCATTTGAAGAGTCTGTTGGCCTTAGGATCCCTCCTGGATCCCTACTATATGAAGATTAGGCCACCGTGAATAATGTTTGATTTCCTCTATCATAGATTCCAATAGAGATATTTGTTTATGGAACTAACAGACTTATTTCTGCATGGTAGCAACTTGATGCTCCAGATCTGATATTCTGGACACCGCCTTCTTCAATCTCTCTGGGAGCTGGATGATTTTTTCATCGATTTTAGAGAGTCTAACATGGAGGGCTGTAATTTCTGCTGCTTGTGTAGCCTTACGTTGTCTGATCTCTTCCACAATCAGGTGAAGCATAATCTTAGAATCCCATTGCACCCTAACTGAATTAGGACATGGCTCTTTTGGAGCCTCCTGATGTGTCCCCCACAAGAGGGAAAAGGGCTTTACTGAGTCATCTGGGCATCTTTTGCAAGAGTAGTAGGTGCAGGGCCATAGGGTAGTGCTGACTGATCCACAGGAGTACACTTTTACAGAGAATCCATGATTGACAAGCAAGTGAGGGTTGATGTAATGGGCGAGGACTGCATAACTAAGGCCTGTGGCTCCTCTGATACTCCCATAACTGCTTTGCCCTTCAAAAACAAAGGATAGTCCTTAGCTTTAGCCTGACTTTAATCGGGCTCTAAAGATGCCCTCATTAGGCCCACAGCACTCTTGCTATTATGAGCAGAGGATTCGTCTGTGCTGATGACAATCCTTGAATCCGCCCCCACTTGAATTAAAACATCAGTCTTGACCATGTACAGCATAGGAAGATTATGCTCTTTGCTCACTAACATTTCTGCCATCCTTAAGTCCCTTTGCTGCTGCAAGCTGCTAATTGCCTGTGCCGCTGACTGCCCTGCGCATTTTTTTAACTCTCTGTGCCAAAGCAGAAACTTAACAAATGACAGCATCTGCTGGCTTAAAGTGCGTGAGCATAGTTAACTGTACTTTAAACTGCTATGACTTGCCCCCTACACCTAACTGCAGCACATCACAAGTTTTCCTTGTGCTGAGGTTTTAATTTACGTAAGCTAGCCAGTGACCCTCAGCTGTGTGGTCAAGTTGTGTCCAGTAGATTGCACATAGAGCATGCAGCACACTTACCCCCAAGCAAGAAACCTGGCTGCTGAGTCCACTTTGCCATTGCCTCATCCGTCAATCAGGATATCCATGCCCAAATCGCTATGCGTGTAGGCATGGGTGCAGTGCGCTCCCTATACCTCCATATTGCTTTATTGCAGCAGGGGCCCTACAATCACCACTGGCCTTCACCTCCCCACTGCCCAAGCCTTATGTCTCACAGCCTCAAGGCCTCGAGAGCATCACTGTGAAAGCACTTGACACAGTGCCAGGCCAGCTCAGAGGCCAGCTTCAACCCACAACTGAGAATGCCACTGCAAGTCCAACACCACACCTCTCCAACAGTCCTCAGGCTCCGACATCCGTCCAGCAAAATGGCATCACCTCAGGAAGTCTCCAAGCAACAAACAGCACCACGGCAAAATTATGCACCACTGCTGTACAACTTCTCATGGAAACACCATCACGCAGCCGCCACTCCAGCAAGCATCTCAAACTGCCCCAGGAACTCCAACGCAGAAGAGGAAGCTGCGTAGCAGGAGGGAGGGAGGGGCCGTGCGCGCTTCAGCAGAGGATCATGCAGGATCTGCCCACTGTCAAGCACTTTACTCTTGTTAGCAATTCTACTTTTCACTGTGAAGTTTTCAACCTTGTGTTGCTAAATGCTGGCTGCAGTTTTCAATTATGTCTAACACCACTATTACCTATTTTGTTCCAATAATGTTAACAGACAGAGGGGGTCATTCTTAGTTTGGCGGGCGGCGGAGGCCGCCCGCCAAAGTAACCCCGTCAGAACACCGCACCGCGGTCGAAAGACCGCTGCGGTGATTCTGAGATTTGCCCTGGGCTGGCGGGCGGCCGCCAAAAGGCCGCCCGCCAGCCCAGGGCAAATCAACCTTCCCACGAGGACGCCGGCTCAGAATTGAGCCGGCGTAGTGGGAAGGTGCGACGGGTGCAGTGGCACCCGTCGCGTATTTCACTGAAATACTTTGCGGGGCCCTCTTACGGGGGCCCCTGCAGTGCCCATGCCAGTGGCATGGGCACTGCAGGGGCCCCCAGGGGCCCCGCGGCACCCCCTACCGCCATCCTGTTCATGGCGGGTTTCCCGCCATGAACAGGATGGCGGTAGGGGGTGTCTGAATCCCCATGGCGGCGGAGCGCGCTCCGCCGCCATGGAGGATTCAGAAGGGCAGCGGTAAACCGGCGGGTGACAGCCGGTTTACCCTTTCTGACCGCGGCTGAACCGCCGCGGTCAGAATGCCCTTCGGAGCACCGCCAGCCTGTCGGCGGTGCTCCCGTGGCCGGTGACCCTGGCGGTCACCGGCCGCCAGGGTCAGAATCAGGCCCAGAGTCACAAGATTGATGTAAGTATGGTGGTAAGAGCATGATTCATCAGGCCTGAAAATATTTGTTTTATCCTTGATAACAAACAACCTGTTCCAAAAAGTATATACTTTCTCCTTTGTTTGTCCGTATTATCACTTCTACGGGAAAAATCAATGCACGGAAATCAATTAGTGAAAGAATATGAAAGAAAGTGCGTCAATAATAATGAGTGCCAGAACAGATAACTAATATCCACAAAGCATTGATGGCTCAACATAGAGTACAAATCTAATTTCTAAGGTAAGACTAAAACCTCAAGTTAAGACTTTACAAGGCATATCATTCATGATTCATTGAAGATCATGCAATACTCTGAAACGGCGTGAACTTTTCAACCAATAGAAGCCAACGCAGGTTGCCAGGACCTGTTTTATACTTGAAAAGCAATGTAAGAGTTTTGGAGATGTCGTCCAAAGTAATGTTTTATATTCCTTAATAATACCCATTTTTTCATGTGACTCAAAACTACAACACTAATCAGTACCATATTTACCTCACACCTAGACTTTAAAAACGCGAGGCCATTTGGGAACAGTAAAAAACAAATCCAACATATTTGAACAATTTGGTTTATGGTTGTGGTGTGAAAATTGCAGAGACCCTCTTTTATATTGCTGTTTCCGATTACCTTAAACCTGACTTTTCTATCAGCAAGGGCATCATTATGTAGGGAAACAGTCTAGGGATATATAGGTAGAATAATTTGCTTCAAAGATGACGCCACCTGTTTGCTATATCTATCGCAACCATAAAAATGTGACCTAAAAATACACTGTCCAGTGTATTATGACTTGTCATAAATGCTTCTGAACTGATTTGCATCAGAGAAGTAATGGGTCATTAAAATGTATATTGGCAATAAGGTTTTCAGGAAAATGTGATATGTGCATGGTACTTCCAAACATGTATGACCCTACAAGGACAATAATCTTCAGAACGTATTCGCTATTATTTTCCAAGCTGATTTACATTCATATGAATTGTTGTAGTTTTCTATAGCATGAACCTGGGCCCTGAGGTTGTCACAGCACTGTGCAGGAGGTTAGGTACAGTACACAGAGATTGTAAAGTGACACACAGAGTTGCTAAGGTTTGCAGTTGATATGCTGAGAAAACTGGAAGCAATTTGTATGTATTGGTGAATAGACACATTTTAATTAAAATTAGTAAAGCAAAGCAGTTTTAGATGCAATTTGTTTCCAATGAGCTGCTGGTAGAATGGGTTAATGTCCTTAGCAGAGAGTAGGGAGAAGGCAGTATGCCATAGCACATGCCCATGGGCTCTAAAAGAGTCTATATTAGATGAGGACTTACTCACACTTTTCTTGGCATCAGCTGTAAAGTATCATGAGTAGGAGGGAGGAGAAGGTACCTAGGAGAACACCTGGATGCTAAGAGCAGTGGCTGCCTCTCTCTGTGTCCCAGCTGTGCTGTCTTCAGTTCATGCATTACATCAGAGAAGTGAAGTGCTTGCACATTAGACCATACAAAAACATCAAGACAAATCCTTTGCTCTGTTGTGAGTAAACACAGCTGTTCGTGATAAGGCCCCAGGATAACCAATGGCAAAACCAATGAACTAGAGTAGGTCCAGAGCACATGTGAGCAAGTGCCACCCATGTGTCTTGTGTTGTGCTGTTCATTTTACACCATTGTTATCTTAATGGCTTGGTAAACAGAGGTAAAGGAAGCAGACCCTCTAGAATTACATCATTAACTAGGAATTGCATGCTTGTGAGGTCCACTTTACACATTTGATTGGTCTTTCACAGTGGTAGTAGAAAAATATGTGGGGGTAGGCTGAACACTAAGCCAGGGCCTGTTGTGAAATTTGAATTAATGTGTGTAGGTTGAGAAAGGCGAAGATATGATACATACAGTGGGACCTCATAACCATACAGACAATGGCTGCATGAAAGAGGAAGAAACGTTACTCGTGTAGTGCTTAATAAAGCACAGAGGAGTGGTATGAGGGGCTGCAGTTGAAGTGTGCAAGAGGCTTAGATAAAATCAAGGCACTTAAGGTGCTAAGTTTTGAATTACTGCAACTATCTCAGTTGTGTTTATTTAGGATGAAGGGAGCTATGCATGAATGTTCTCTGTGAATGCGGGTGGGGGGGCTTCACAGCTTTCCTTAAGTAGGGGAAGGGATGAGCATAGCACGATTCCACAGGGAACGAGATCCGCCTATAAAGACACATCCGATTCCTTGGGGGTAAAAGATGCATGGAGTTTCTCTTGTGAGGATTACAGACACTATTATCATGCTTGCATTCTTAAGGCCCATGAAATGCATTAAAATTACATTTGTGAAATAGCATCAAAAGAAATCTCAACTCCAAAACTATATTGTTACCACAACCCTATGCATCATCCCCATTATGATCTTTTTAAGGTGCTGCGGTGTAAAAGATGTTTTCAAGACACGATGGTGGACTCCCAGGTCTCCCTGCTGCCTGAATCACAACGAGGAGGTCAAACTGCCTCATTACTAATGTGCTTCCTGTTAGAGGAAGCCACCAGATTTGGCCACATGAAGATGAAATGGGGTGCTTTCTATGCCTTTTTAAATAAGTACACGAAGATCAACGAAAATACCTCTGTGCATTTATCGGCTACTTAAGCAATTTAGGATAAAGTTGGTTAATGATGCATCTTCTTGGAGCGTCAAAGCGTTTAACAGACATGTTGAGGCCCATAGTTCAGGTGTCTGTCTTCCTACTTGAATTGCCTTATTTTAGTTAATTTTCAGTGTTACAAAATGTGTTAAGACATCTTGCAGTAGCACAAGACATAGCAACCTAAGCACAGTTTTTAACACAAAGCACCTCGTCAGAGTCTTCTAGGCTGGCTCCACAGGACCATTTACAGGCCGGAGTGGCCCTGTCAGGCTAGAACCAAATGTGGTGGGCTTCATCTGCAGTGTGCAGCTGTGGGACATGGAATAGAAGTATGAGGCAGCAGCAGCAATGCCAATCAATGGCATCCTCTTATGAAAAAAAAAAAGAAATGGGAAACTTAGACTCTGCCACTTTGAGTTTTCACAAACTAAGGATTATTGCCGGTTGTCTATTATATCCAGTTGTCCATCGACCTGTCTCCCTGTCTACCTGTCCCTCGCTCTATCAGTCTGACTGACTAGTCCACTATCCATTTATTTAGCTGTATGTTTGTCTGTCAAGCTATGTACCAGTGCACTCGTTTGTCAAATTGTCTATTGGTCTATATGTAAACGTGTTATTTCTTATTCTACCTTCCCATAAATGCCCACGCATCAAGGCTTTCCTCGGTCCCAGTATATGTGCGAGGTACACAACAAGAAGCCAAAGGACAATGAAGTAAAGAATTAAGCAACATAAAAGGCACAAATCAAAACACTTGCAAAGATGTGAAATGTCTGTGCACTCCATGTGCCCCCCATGACTGGATATCATGAAGCACCATAAAATTGTCATTAACATAAAACTTTGTGGCATTCCAGTGCTAAAGGAAAAGGCACGATTTTCTAATTTTTTTGTAAAATTCTGGGGGTGGAGGACACGCCCAACCTTATTTGCATTGGTTGGGTTTGCTTGATTGCTGTAGTCGCTCGTCAACTTCACGGATTATGGTCCTAAAAGTTCCAAGGCTGCTTTTGGCTTCCAGCCCTGAAACAAACAAAAGGTGAATGATGCTCCACAGATGCATTTCAGCCAATGAAGCATTCTGTGCTCCTACAGTAGTAAACAGGTCAATGGAACAGTTTATTAGATGGGTTAGATAGGAAAAGGGAAAGGTTTCTGAATCTCGTAGATCAGGTGTGCTCATACCAGACCCCCTAACCTATTTACCCACCCCAAAAACTGTCTACCCTTCAAAACCTTCCAACATTCATGCACTCTGAACATCTTTGCTGCAGTCAAAGGTAATAACAGCAGAAATGCTCCTATACTTCATAAAAAAGTGGAAAAGGGATCATTAGGAAGACCAGAAACCCAATAAAAAATTTGAAACATATCCTACTTGGAATGCATGGAGCAAAACTGCAGCAGCGAAAATTACAAACGGTAATGCTATTATTTAGCATATATTTGCCAAAGGCATTTAATATAAAGATTTCACAGAAGTGTCAGGTGATGTATAGCAAACACAAAAACAGCCCCAAACATTGTAAAAAAATGCAAGTGCAGTGGGTCTAAATATTAAGCATATGAATTATATATTTAGCCATGCCAGGCTGAGAAAGGGATTGCTGTGCACCACTGTTAAATGAGCAATAAATACCACGGATAATGCTGCCAACATGTTCAGCAGCGTTTTTTCCCTGACGACTGGCTTTCAATGCTCTCCTTGCCTGTGTGTGAGAAAGACGCATGCTGAGTGACTCAGATCTGGTTTATATTTAAAAACAGACTCAGCTTCCTCCTTTCAACTTCCAGAACATGTTCCAGAACAACTAGCACGCGAAAACGTGGTTACACTTCAACAACACGGGCACAGCATTTCACCCCAGACCTAATTGCTGCGCGCCCGTGATTTAATCTTTTAAAGAACAAATCTGCCTTGAATTTAACATCTTCCGAGTATGTATCTTATGCAAACAAATGCATACAATCTACACATTCCCGGGCTTAGATCCTGTCTGAAATTGTAGTACTGCCAGGTGTGTCTGCCATGCCCCCAAGGGAAAATATGAGTTATGAATGAGCACCAAAGATTACAAAACGTTTTCGCATGTTGTTATTTTTTTCCTTGATTTCGGTGCCGTGATAAGACTTATTTCTGAAACACAGATGTTTCTCTTTGTAAAACTGAGATAGAGATCTTGCTCTGGGAAAATACTGTGGTTGATTAAATCAGTTGTACATTAGGCCGCCTGCACCCGGGGGCGCAACGTGTAGAATACTGCAAATATCCCGCTCAATTTCCTCCAGTTAGATTTGACTTCTGAACTTTGGAAAGATTTTACATGTTGATGTCGGGGATGGGTCCATTAGCTTCTAACCGACTGTGAGGTGGAACATCATCCAGGCACTGCAGTTTAAGGGTTACGGCTGATTCTAGATGGCCTACTAGTCACAGGTGCATTTCCTTGCTTCTGTAGAAAGTTTAATTATCCAATGTGCACTAGCTTGGGGTATCTGTCTATGTCAAACAATTGCAAAGTATTTAACTGAGCAGTTGGTTGATGTGGGCCACGTAATCACCTGAGGACCCGATTTACTAACACTTTGCATCAGTTTTGTAATGTGGATGTACGGTCCAGCTCAAAATCACCTTTGCACTGGAAAGTAGCCACAAAGTGACAAAAAGTAGAGTTATGTGCTACTTTGCACTACTTGCAGCGAGGAGCATCCCACAGGTGGAACACAGGAGTACCTATGCAATAACTTATGCATTTTGACGTAAATCCCTATCTACTCACATTTGTAGTTGGGGATTTTGAGTGAAAAAAAGTATGCCTTCTCAACTGTACAACTCATGTATTAAACTATGTCAAAGCATAGTATTTGGCCCTGAAATGGTACCCTTCCAGTGCAAAACCAATCCTTGACATCACACACAGCCTTTAACTATGGTGCTAGGGTGTGTGAGTTCATACAAGGCAGTCAAACGTGCACCAGCACTAAGCGAGATGGCAACTGTGCAATATTTTCGTAGATATAGTGCTCTTCTGTTCTCTTCCTTTCACACAATGCAGTAGCAACACTCTGAGTTGGTGTATATCTGCCCCGGACAATCAGATACTGGAGGAGATCGACATTGTGGCACCTCAAGCTACAGTGTTGCAATCCCTGGGTCCAGTGTCATCACTGCTGATCATCAACATTGTCTGGCACCTATTCATCAGGCATGTAACACTTTGTTCTCATGTCTTCAGCACTAATACAAATATGCCTTAAACCCACTGATCCATAATCCATTAACTGGATGATGATAATATGAAATTGACTACTGGCACTGCTGTGTATGTGTGTATATATATATGTATGTATATATATCAAATTGTATTTTTATCAGTGTGTGACATATTGTTCTTCTTTCAGGAGTTAACACCAGGAGGTGTAGTACTAGAATATTATTGTCAAAATATCCAACATAATAAGTTTCCTAAATATTCTGTACAAACATGTTGTCCCATTACAGTTAAGATTGGAGAATTAATATCTAATGGTATGATGTTTTTATAAATGATATTTAAGTCACAATATTTATGTCAGACAATATTTCTGTATATGAAATGCTGAAATACAGTGCAGTAGTATTAATAGATTTTTTGTCTAGATTGCTGAAGACAACATGACAAGATAGTTGTGACAGTGTAAACCCATGCTAACACAGGACCTATAAGTTATGTGAAGTTCATGGGATACAAAAATGTCCCCAATGTAACATTTTCCCCAGGTACATATCAGCATCTCAGACCTGTTGGTGTACACTTTGACATTAGAATTTTGGTGCAAAAACACAACAATATTCTTTTTATGTCATCTTTTGAAGGGCTGAATTTATCACAGTCAATAATCGCACCAGATAAATTCTGATCCACGGGGAGTTGGTGTTATCAGAGGAGTTATCAGGTAATCAGGGCCTTAGTGAGAAAACAGCATTTAATAACAAAAATAATGGTGTGGAATAGCACATGTTTACAATATGTACTTTGGTGCTAAATAATCATATGGGGGAAATTTCTTCAATCTGGCTGCAGTCTCTGTTCATACTCCTGAAATTTGATGTGAAACCTTCAATGCTACAAACCACAGTCCTATTGCATAGCAGCCGTGTATTCCATTTTCTGTCAACTTGGGTGGTGAGATGATAAGTGCAGTTAGCATCCACTCAGTTCATAGTTGGATAAAGTGATCTTTGTTGAAGTAAGCACCTATTCTATCAATATGAGTGTCTAGGTAATCCTGAATTGGATACAAAAGGAGTTTGCTTACATAATTAGATTGTAAGTAGTGCAGATTTCCCAAATCTGGCAAATCTTGCAAGGGCAAAAGTGATGTGACAGGAAAAAGGAAAATATGTTATTATTTGTGCACTAAGGCCTTATTTGGGCAAAAGTGACTGGTAAGAGGAAAAACATGTAATTTGGTGCATTAAGGCTTTATTCAGAGTTTGGCAAACAAGATCATCAGTCAAAATGTGATGGATATCCTGTCCGTCTCATTACAAGTGCAATAAGTTATAATGCACATGTAATATGACAGCTAGGACATCCATCAGGTTTATGACAGAATATCATGTCCACCAAACTCTAAATCAGACTCTAGAGTCCATGAAAATATGCTATGCATCATGAAGTCTTGATATTTTGCAAAGCATTATGACTTCACAGATGATGGATGGAATGCTGAACAATCCAAACTGGGGTGGCGTGGTGGACAAAAAGACACAATGGATTAAACTCAGATCTTTGTGACTGGGGGTGAATGTTTGCATTGTTCAGCATTCCTTCTATCATCTGTTCTTTTTTACTTTGTCACTCTAAGTGGGAAGGGTATACCCAGACATGGGTCCCATGCTCACTGCACCACTGGATTCTAGTTAGCCTGGCTGATGAGAGGTGATACCCTGAAACTGATCCCAGAATGCTTGTTTCCAGTCCAGGAAGGAACTGGCCTTGCAGTTCAGGCTGGAGTGTTCCCATGGGATCAGAGTCAAAACTGATTTGTATATGGCTGGGTCCAAACTGGGGTGGCGTGATGGGCAAAAAAATAAATATGGATTAAACCCAGATCTTTGTGACCGAGGATGAATGTTTGCATTGTTCAGCATTCCGTCCATCATCTGTTCTTTTTGCCTTTGGCTTTAGGAATCTGGGCACTTTACCACTTCTGACCAGTGCTAAAGTGCAAGTTGTACTGTCTAAATTGCATTGGTGATTGGTTTAGAGATGGTTCGCATACTTGATTTACTAGTAAGTCCCTAGTATAGTGCACCATGTGTGCCCACAGCTTGCAAATCAAATGCTACTAGTTGGCCTACAGCACTGATTGTGCCACCCACATAAGTAGCCCTGTAACCATGTCTCAGATGTGCCACTGCAGTTCCTGTGTGTGCAGTTTTGAACTGCCATTTCGACGTGGCAAGTGTACCCACTTGCCTGGCCCAAACCTTCCCTTTTACTATATGCAAGTCACTCCCAAGATAGGCACTAGGTAGCCCCATGGGCAGGGTGCAGTGAAATTAAAAGGTAGGACATGTGCTGGTGTGTTTTACACGTCATGATAGTGAAATACTGCCAAATTCAGTTTTCACTATTGCAAGGCCTGTCTCTCCCATAGAATAACACGAGGATTGCCTTTAAATATCTTTTAAGTGCAGTTTCCATTTGGGAGCAGATAGAAATGTGGATTTTGGCGACTCTGAACTCACAATTTAAAATACATCTTTTGGTAAAGTTGGTTTTTAGATTGTCTGTTTGAAAATGCCACTTTTAGAAAGTTGGCATTTTCTTGCTTAACTATTCTCTGCCTCTGCTTGGCTACTGAATACACATCTGGGTCAGACTGACAGTTGGGCTGTTTGTGAATTCACTTTAGACAGCGACACAAAGGGAGCTGAGGTGTGTCCACCATATCCTGATGAGTCTTCCTAGGCTAGAGTAGGGGTTTGGGTCAGTCGCCCATTGCCATTGGGATGTGTGAGCACTGTTCAAATTCTGCGATCACTGATCAACGTCTTCAGCATAGCTCAAATTAGTTAACCTGATTCAGCAACTGGCTCTTGTAAGGAAATTGTTTTTTTTCCCAGTTTCACACAACCCCCACTTTTTGCCCCAATTTGGACTATTTGCTGCTGGGTTCCGACTTAGAAAGTGTACTGAGACCTGTTAACCAGACCTCAGCGCAAGTGTTGTAACACTATACAAACTGCATGTCGAGTTAGATACACCCAATTAGTAAGATCTGTCTTGCTTATAAGTCCCTGGTATATGGAACCCACAGATACAGGGCATGTAAGACAGAGCATCCACTCAGGGTTGCAGCAGTTTGTGCCACCTTTCATGTGACAGGATACAAATGGCCCCCAGTCTGCCACTGCACACTGGAAGGGCAATGTTTTCACTGCCAGTTTGACTTTGCCATTTAAACCTATGGCAAAGTCACTGTATCCTTTAACATTATATATAAGTCTTCAATAAGGAAGGATAATGGAGTCATATGGCAGGGAGCTGTATTTTGTGAAGTTAGACGGGTTCTAAGATATGTCTTAGCAGCAACACTTCCAAACTGTTGTTTTGATGTGGGTAAAGTTAGTAGCCCCATTGGCAAATACGGTGTTACAGGTTGACATCCCAAACCGGCTAACTTTTGATTGGACTAACAAAGTGGGTCATGTAAGGTATCAAATTAATGGTGGCATTAAATGGGACTTGATGGCCAAGTCAAAATGAATGTTACTTTTAAAGGTAAGCAACTTCTACGAAGTTGCCACTCAAGGGGCTAGCTAGTCTAATGGCCTCACAAAGGGGCTAGCGCACAGACAGCTTTCTGCTCACCTGGTAAGACATGTGAATGATCTCTCAGGCCATTAATAAAGGCATTGTGGCACTGGAAGTTGTGACCTCCTTCCACAGGATGGCTGCCCAGGATGTTAGCCCATAAGGTGAGATTCAGAGGAGAAGCTGCCTTTGAATGGCTGCTGTGACAACACTCTTGGGCAGGATGCCTCTTGTGTCCTGCAGACAGAGTAGAGCCAGGGACAGAGATAGGAGAACCAGTTAACAAACCGGCTTTCCAGGGGCATGTAGCTCCATGGTAGCCTCTCCTCTGGGGGTGGGCTACCAAGGTCCTTACAGTCAAGAAAGGATTCTACCATGTTAGTTGTGGTAAAAACGTTGCACTCTGTGATAGCCAGATGCCACACATTACCAGAACTGTGTCATCAGAGAGGAGAGTACCAATTAGCCCTTTAGTTATTGACTCCATTGTCCCCATGGGCACTTTGCTGGGATATAATGGGCACCCATGACACCTAAGACTGCAGTACTTACTGGACCTGGAAAGAGGACGAGTAGAAGACCACTCTGCACCCGTTGAAAATGCACAAAGAGAGACTGAGACGCTAGAGCAACTGCACCTGCACCTGCTGCACCTTGGGTAGTGGAGTTTGGACCCTGTACCTAGCTTGGGGAAATGTTCACCACTGGCCCCAGTCTGAATCAGAGACTGTGAGGGTCAGAAGGCTGGCCCCACAGAACAGCACTGGGGACATTAAAGCTGAAGGAGCCCAAGTCGCATCTCTGGTAGCCACCACAGAAGTCAATACCAGATGTGGGCACCCCAAGGACAATTTGGAGTTAGCCAAAAGGTGCACCCTTGTCTGCTGGACTCATGGGTGTTGGTTGTGGCAGCATCCAGAGCATCCTTGAGCATCTCTGAGCCTGCATCTCACAGCATTAGGACCCTTACATTATCATCTACGGCCATCATCCTATAAAGTTTGGATCTTGCTCTAAAAATGCTCTGGTGACCAGTTAACTGTCCAAAGTATCCTCTCTGGCTCCCTGGACCTTTGTCCTGTCAGACTTGGCCAGCCAACTTGGGTCGTACCTGTGAAATATATTTTCCAAACTTTTTAAAAGTTTCTAACATTTTTGTTGACCAGTGCTTAGTTATGTTTGATGCTAAAGTTATTTATTCCTTTAAAAATCTATATCTCCGGAACCCTGCACACACTCTAAATACACTCATACTGAATGTGACAAAGGTTGTAGAATGTAGATGTGAGTGAGTGCCCATGTCAAATAAAATATATGGAAGGACAGCTGAGAAACCCCCTTACTTCACTTTGAGATGCTATATGTGGAGGTCACTCAGACACTACACAAGTGATGTGGCTAGTGTTCTGTAATGTGTGGGGTTCATTCATGTGATCTTGCAGAGCCCAGAATTGTGAGGGCAAATATTGCTCAGCCTGTAGAAGAAGCGATGTCCATCTACAAAGTTCACAAGTCTGACTTAGGGGGTCATTCTAACCCTGGTGGTCCAAGACCGCCAGGGCTAAAATGACGGGGGCACCGCCAACAGGCTGGCGGTGCCCCGCTGGGCATTCTGACCGCGGCGGTTTGACCGCGGTCAGAAGTGGAAAACCGGCGGTCTCCCGCCGGTTTTCCGCTGCCCATTAGAATCCCCCATGGCGGCGCAGCTCGCTGCGCCGCCATGGGGGATTCTGACAGCCCATACCGCCATCCTGTTCCTGGCGGTTCGCCCGCCAGGAACAGGATGGCGGTATGGGTTGTCGTGGGGCCCCTGGGGCCCCCGTAAGAGGGCCCCACAAAGAATTTCACTGTCTGCATTGCAGACAGTGAAATTCGCGACGGGTGCCACTGCACCCGTCGCACCTTCCCACTCCGCCGGCTCCATTCGGAGCCGGCGTCCTCGTGGGAAGGTTGTTTTACACTGGGCTGGCGGGCGGCCTTTTGGCGGTCGCCCGCCAGCCCAGTGTAAAACCCAGAATACCCGCAGCGGTCTAATGACCGCGGTGTGGTATTCTGGAGGGGGGAACTCTGGTGGGCGGCCTCCGCCGCCCGCCAGGGTGAGGATCACCCCCTTAGTATGATGTGCATGAATCACAGGACAATTTGATGACAAAGATGATTATTAAGGGTAATTTGCACAAATTATGCCTGCAATATTGAACTAGAAGCATACCTGACAAAATATGCCATCAATGTGTGTGAAGGAACACACTTAGACTAATACTCTCTAAACAACACAACATTGTTTCCATGTAACACCAGACACATATTCACAGAGATTGTGTAGGTTTGAACATATTCCAGTCATATTGGCAACAACTACAACTATGTGCTTTGGCAGCACAAACAAGTGTGACAGAAGCAAGTGACAAATGACAGTACCCTTGGTGTGCAGATATGACCTAGTTCCACAATCTATCAATGACCTAACCAAGCATCATTGGAATATTCTCACCTATGTATGCAAAGTCATCTCCAACCATAGATGAGACATGTCCAACACAAACAAACTGTAAGTCCCTAGTACATATTAGTGCAAGCCTAACATCAACAACTCAAAGTTAACAAAACATAGTTGGCCATGGGACCACAAATGTGCAGGTGTATGTCTGCAGGTGACAGTGCACTGCAGTGCTGATCAATGATCTTGAGGATGGCAAATACCCCTCCCACCACCCCTCCTCAATCCCCGGAGAAGGCTACATCGACTGTTGACACAGTCAGGGGCCTGCTTCCTCTGCACAGTGAACTGTACTGAGGTGACCACAGTCAACCTTTGTCAAGACATGCAACAATGTCCCTGTGTGACACACAAAGTGCCAGTAGAGTACTGATGAATAGGCTGCCATCACTGCCTGAGAGCAGCCCTGCCATACAGATTGTATGTAAAAAGGGAAATCTGGCTATAAAAACAAGGGTGAGTCATAGCACATTCCAAGTGTATGTGATAATCATTTAGGGCCATATGTACGAACACTTTGTCCCATAGACACAGAATGGGTAAAAATCTTTGCTACATCTGGCCCTTAATTCCTAAATTTTAGCACACTTGTCCCACTTAGGTGGGCAAGGCTCCGTGCTGTTCATTTGCGTATGGACAAAAGTGAACAATTAACATATGAAAATGTGTATCTGTCAAATATTTACTTACAAGCTAATGTGACCAGTACATATGTTTCTACATAGGGAAACATAGTAAACACAGTTATGACTACACAACTGTGATACAATGGTCTACATATATCCATGATGGAATAGAGTATTCGTAGTTGTCATATCCTTGAACACAACATTGTAGTATGTTATCATACATGAAACATTTTTTCACACACAAACATGTCACATACATAACAACCATGACACTTGTCAGCACACATCTTCAAGAATTCTCATGCATGGGTAACTATATGTTACACATGTTGCATTGCATCATGAAGTGTGGCCTCTAGAACACACCAAAATGTTACACACATGCACTTACATTGTCATGGGTTACCACATTATAACCCAGGCTTAGTCAAGAGCATCCTTAGCTAAACATTTGCCACGGCTATCAAATGCTGAAACGAGCAGTGGGAATTCTGACATAACAATGTGTTGGATCTACAGTATAAGTTCCATCACATATGTACACACACTGTACACATATGGAAACATGTATGTGAAAACAAATTCTTCATACACATACACATTTGCAAACAGGATTAGTCCTCCTATGCATCACATACACCTACAAACATATGGAAACACATTCCAGTGTTACCGGTACACAGTGAAATACTCATGCATACATATGTTGCCGTAGCATACAAACAATAAAGATGCATAGCCATGTAACTAGAAATGTGAATCTGGGTGCCCTGTCAGCCTTCCCACTAAAATCCATACATGCCCAACATGTGTCAAAAGAATTGACGCATACGATAGTACTTAACACATTGCAAATACCAAAAATTACACCTCGCACCTGCATGTCTAAACTAAATCATCATGTCTTGTCAGCCTTCATACAAAAATTCACTCATGGCAGCCATGCATATAAATAAACTACGCATACGGTAATTCTTCAAACATCGTAAATACTGAAACTGAAGACTCACACCTGGGCGTCTAAAATAAATCGTTCAGCATTTTCAGCCTTCATATAAAATTTCACGCATTTCCAGCAGGCGTCAAAAAACCCGCCTCATATCAGAAAACGTGAAGCATGCGCCCAGGATGTGATGTACTAGGGCTTCCTTGCTGCACACATGGAAACGTGATTTCACTTTTACTTTACAGTCTTGTAGTCTGTGCTTGGGAGAGGTTGTGTGGTGCTTGTGCTGGTGTGAAGAGTGGTTGATTTGGAGTATTTTGTGCTGTGTGCTGTCTGTGTCTTGTTCATCTAGTAATTTGTGTCATTGTATTTGTAAATTTTTGTCCTGTTATTGTGTCAGTATTGTTGGGTGTTTGTCTTAGAGGTAGATAAGTTTATTGGGGTAGTTGGGGTTAGTTGGGGAATAGTATTTGTATTATTGTGTCTGGGTCTTTAGGTTTCAGTGGAGGGTTACTGCAACATGTCACGGAAGGGAAGGGCGCAGAGAATGGCTGGAGATGAACTGGTAGGGTTCCTCTGGTTTGTCTGCAAATACCTCCCTAACATGGTGGCCATGGGTGGCAGTGTGATAAAGGCTACCGGATGGAGACACAGAAGCTGCTCTGGGCAAGGTGTTGTACCAACTGTTATACATCTTCTCGGTCCAGCACACTGACCACCAGTTGAAGTACCGGTGGGCAGACCTCATCTCCTGAGAAAGGGATCTCCTGGATCACCTGGTTATTTGGGTCGGCAGAACTGTTGGTAATTATCCCTTAAAGTAGTGCCATCCTTATCAGCATGTCATGACAAACGTGAGGACAGCAAGTTCTGTGTCTCAGCCAACCTCCATACATAAGAGGTCAGCATGGCACAGGTTGCTGGCAATTCGCACATTCCTCTATTTGTACCTTGTGTATTGCATATACATGTTTAAGTGCAGGAAACAAAACACACATGTGTAATGGTGCAAGGGTTCATGTTTTCCAGGCACAAATGTCCATGTCCATCATGGGCTTAACAACTGTGGAAATTTGCATAGTAATGTTTAAGTTATGACAAATGTGATGCTGGAGTATAGGTAGCCATGGATGTGTGTGTTTCTTGAGTCAAATATGTGCAGAGTGTCAAAACAAGGACCCATATGCAAGAAGGTCTTAGCGGCTCCTAGTGCAACATAAGCATCATGTATATTTAAGGTAATGTGGCTGATGGAGGAAAGTATTGCCACACCATATGTCAAAAGTTGCGCAATGCAAGCATTTTGGCACTTTTAACCCCTTCGCTCCAGGCCTTTTCCCTTCAGGTGCCAGGCCTTTTTTAGGCTATTTCGAGTGGTTCGCACTTAGGCCCTCATAACTTTTTGTCCACATAAGCTACCCACGCCAAATTTGCGTCCTTTTTTTTCCAACATACTAGGGATTCTGAAGAAGACCAAGAAATTAGCCAAAATGCAGCAAAAATTTCTTTTTAAAAAAAAAAAGGGAAAATAGGGCTTCAGAAGAAAGCTTGTGGTTTTTCCCCTGAAAATAGCATCAACAAAGGGTTTGCGGTGCAAAAATCACCAGCTTCCCAGCTTTCAGGAATAGGCAGATGTGAATTAGAAAACCCAATTTTTCAACACAATTTAGGTATTCTACTGGCACATACCCCATTTTTACTATTTTTTGTGCTCTCAGCCTCCTTCCAGTTAGTGACAGAAATGGGTGTGAAAACAATGCTGTATCCCAGAAAGCTAAACATTTCTGAAAAGTAGACAACATTCTAAATTCAGCAAGGGGTAATTTGTGCAGATCCTACAAGGTTTTCCTACAGAAAATAACAGCTGAAATAAAAAAATATTAAAATTGAGGTGAAAAAACAGCCATTTTTCTCAACATTTTACTCTGTAACTTTTTCCTGCAATGTCAGATTTTTTAAAGCAATATACAGGGGGCGTTGTCTGGCCACGAGTCGAGATGGGTGCCTAGGGAATGGGCTCTGTGGAGCAGCAGGCCTCTGTACGGGGGCAGCGGTGCTAATATGTGCGGAGGTGCTCCACATCGCACACTGGAGGGACACTGAGAGCCACGGGTGCCGGGGGGGCCCCTTTGTCAGCCGCGGGAGGTGCTCAATTCCACTACCGGAAAGCGCAGAGGACAACTGATGGCCTTTGAGCGAACGAGAAGCCACAACCTCGCGTGACCTGGAGGCCTGGCTGGGAGTGCACAGATGACCGGGGGCTTGGGAAGCCCTGAATACGGCAGTGTACGGCAGCGATAGGCTTGTCGGGCGAGGGGGGGCCTGGACTGAGGCCGCGCCCTCGTCCATCTTTGTGCCTTCACCTGCACTTTTTTAGTTTACCACCCAAGCCTGCCTTTTCACCTCGCGGCTGTAACGCGGGTGGTGCCTCAGCTTTGGCGCACCCGCTGCCTGGACCCTGACGGAGGAGAGGGAGACGGCGGCCTGCTTTGCCCTTGCATAATCGCTGTTCCCCCTCCTCCTGCCCCCACCTGGGCAATTGCTGGAGAGCCCGTGTTAGAGCGGTGATGGAGGGGGACGGCGCCTGAGAAGTGGTCGCCATGAACGCACCATGAACGCACCAGGAGCACAGTGGAGGGGCACGCTGGGGCATGACCCCTGATTGGTGGCACCGGAGGTGGGCCATGCGACGGGATCACAGAAGTGGAGGACTGCGATGTGAGGAGGGGTGGATAGTGGAGCGATACCAGGCAGTTTCATACAGTGAGCCTGTGCGAACGACGAGACGCAGGGGTCCCTGATTGTACTGTCTGGAAAGAACCATTCACGGCGGTGTTTGCTGTTTGGTGAGAACCTCGTACTACTATTGCCACTACCCTTGTACCGCTCTGAACCATCGGGCTGGAAGGCCAACAATACTTCCCTGGCCTTCCCAGCACTGGGTTACTGGAGCGCCCTCTGTCCTGTCGCTCCTCTCCCTAGCTGACCATCAATGAAGGGGCCCAGCATCCTCCCCACTGATTGGGCCCATTGATCACTGAAGCCCCGGTGAATGCTCTCTGATCATAGCTGGGATATGGTCACTGCTTAAGAGACGGCACCTCCCCCCTCTTTCTGCTCTTCTTTTTCTGCATCGCCCGCCCGCCCTCCTGTGTCTGCCACACCGTGGGTTGATACCCTCCCGATCCTTACCAATACAGGGAAGTGTGCGATGGCCGGTGAAAGGACATCAAGTAAACACCCGGGAAAGCCATCCTGGCAACTGCTCTTCTCTGAAGCCTTGCGCCACCAAAGAGTCCCACCCACAGAGGAGCACTCCCTCACCCCCTCCAGTAGTATGGCAGAATCTACACAGGGGGCGACCATGAACCGTATCCTGCAGGAGATCTCGGCAGTGGGCCGCAAGTTGGAAGGTATGGAAGTGCCATGGCCTCTCTGACGGCGGAGATGAAATCCATGCTTTTGGACATAGCAGGCTTTCAGACACAAGTTACGGGTCTAAAAAAGCGAGTAACACCAGTGGAAACACACATTGCCTCCTGGGTGGACAGAGACCAAGAATTCCTATACCTCCGCAGCAAACTGATTGACTTAGAGAACAGGAGCCGCAGAGCCAATATCCACTTCCTCGGGTTCCCGGAAAATGTTGAGGGTGCAGACATACACTCTTATCTGCGGGAGACCCTGCCCAAGCTGACTGGCATTATCTTTGACCCCCCTGGAATTTCAAAGGGTGCACACGCTAGGTCCCAAACGGCAAAACGATGAAAACCGTCCTCGCCCAGCCATAGCATGCCTGCTGCGCCATGTACAGAACCGTCAACTATTGCAGGCGGCCAGAATGCACCGCCCATTTCAGCTGGACGACCTGGAGGTTAGACTAACGGCTTACTTCTCCAAGGAAACCAGCGAGCGTAGGAGGGCCTTCTTGGACCTTCGACCCCACCTCCATCAGCTGGACGTGAAATACGGTTTATTCAAACCAGCCAGGATGTGGATCACCAAAAATGGAGTGTCAAAAGACTTCTACGACCCCAAGGATCTACAAGTTTTTCCTTTACTCTAACTCCGCTCCCCCTTTTCCCCTCCACCCCCCCCTTTTCTTTTTGACTATTAACGGACACCCTATTCCTGCGTCGCTTTTGTGATTTTGTCTCCTTCTCTGTGGTTTTGTTGTGGTCCGGCCTTGATGTCCTTCTTGATATGCCATGCACCACCCCTTCTTCCACGCACACCCCGTCCCTCCCCCCATCCAATTTGCGGTGCAATGTTGCTCTGACCCCTGCTGCGTGCTCTCCTGCTGCCCTCCCCCGGCGCGTGCACCCTGGTGGGGGGACTGGGAATGTGGGACTGTGGTGTCCCTCGTGCATCGCCTCCCCCGTACGGGGGCCCGTCAGTCGTACGATTGGGCTCCAGAGGCTTAGGTTTAGACCTGCAGTTTACAGTATAGTTCGGGATTGTCAGGACTTCTGTCCCGCTCTCTCTTCTTTTATCTCTCTTTCCTTCTTTCCTTTTCTTCTCTCCTTTCTCCTTACCTTCCTTCCCTCTCTTTCTTCCTCTTCACTCCTTTTCTCTCCTTTCTTTCCCCCTTCATCTTCCCCCCTCTTCTCTCTTTTCCCCCCTTTCTTCCTCTCTTTTTTTCCTTCTCTCCGCTCCTGAGGGTTTCTCTGCCCTCCCGGTCCATCCTTTGTATTTCTACCCCTTCCCTTCTCCGTTCCTAGTCAACCTCACTGCCCCTCCTCCCTTCTCTATCCTTTTCATTGGGCTCCAAGATGGCAGGACCTCGCACATCACCCTCAGAACCATTGTGGATCATATCGTGGAATGTAAGTGGTCTCACCCACTTTATCAAACGAAAAAAGGTTTTGTCGTACCTTAACTCCAAACAGGCTGATATAGCTTTACTTCACGAGACACACCTGGACAGTGAGGAGTCTAGTAAACTGCACAGAGACTGGGTAGGGATTGCACTGCTCAGCTGTAGCCCTACCGCACCTGATACTGGAGTCAGCGTCCCCCGGGAATGTGGTGTTGCACTACTAATACGCATAAGCCTCCCCCTTGTAGTTGTTAAGTCATGGGCTGATCCTGAGGGATATTATGTGTTTGCTAAACTGAAGATGGGCGAATCATGCCTGTGTGTGGGTTCCGTATAGGTTCCAACTGGCTCAAAGCGCATGTTCTTCCTGAACATCAACCGTCTCCTGGCGGAGATAGGGGCGACCCGCTATGTCATAGGAGGTGGCTGGAATCTGTCCAGGAACGCGGTATTGGACAGAACAGAACCCTTGGACGTTAACTATAACGCCGATAGAGCCTTACAGTCCTATATATTGTCGGACAACGGCCTGGTGGATCACTGGAGGCTGCTACATCTGGCTGACAGGGAATACACCTTTTTATCACCAATCCACGGCATACAATCTCGTCTCGATTACTTCCTTATGTCGCATACCTTAGTGGCTCAGGCCCAAGAAGCCCACATACTCGAAAGTGGTCTCTCGGACCACTCTCCAATCCTTGTTGCTATTCGAGTGGGCCTGGTATCCCCAGGCCGGAAACCATGGAGATTTGCCATTCACCATTACCGTTTCCCCAAGGCAAGAAACAGTTGAAAGCCCATGCGCTCACCTTTGCTCAAGAAAACCTGGGAACTGTCGACGTCAGGTGAACTCCGTGGGCTGCAGCCAAGGCAACACTCCGAAGGCAGCTCATGCGAGACGTGGCGCTAGCAAATAAAGAGAGAAAAGCGTGACAAGTGGCACTGGAACTTGATGTCTGTCGCCTCACACGTCAATATACTGACCACCCTTCTTTCTCAGTGCGTCGTAGTCTGGAACGTGCCCGTATGGGCCTTAATGAGTTATACACCTCCCAGGTCGAATACTCTCTACAGCGTCTACATGGAGACACTACGAACAAAGCGAGAAAGCCAGTCGGCTGCTGGCAGCTCAGCTTTGGCAGAGGACAGCAGCTCTCGCTGTACTGGACATTCGTTCCCAGACAGGAGTTGTGCTCACGCACCCTCAGGCGATAGCCAATGAGTTTGCGTCCTTCTGCCGACATCTCTCCACACCGGAGGCAACATCTAACCCTGCTCAGGTTGAGGCTTTTCTTGCTGATCTTGACTTACCCTCTTTACCTGACGATGGGCGCAGCCTCCTAGATGCCGAAATTAGTAAACTGGAAATAGAGAGAGTCATCTCTGATCTCCCCTACCATAAATCACCCAGGGAGGATGGATTACCTGCTGAATTTTATACATGGACGGGGGAAGAGGCGACTGACATTCTGCACGAGGCCTTGAGCGAAGCCTGCAGGGCGAAGGCTTTGGAAGCCATCTCCCATAATGCCACGATAGCGATTATACCAAAATCCGGGAGGGACCACCTGCTTTGCGGCACCTACAGACCCATCTCTCTCCTGAATAGCTATCTTAAACTTTTAGCCAGTATCTTAGCAAACCGGCTGCTTAAAGTCATACCGTCCCTGATCCATTGTACTCAGGTGGGGTTTGTGCTGGGTCGCACCTCCCGCAATCACTTACGTACTCTGTGCAATACTCTATGGACCTCTAAGGAATTGCCGGAAGCTGCGCTGGCCTTGTCTCTAGATGCCGAGAAGGCGTTCGATTGCATAGAGTGGCCCTATCTGTTTGCGACGCTGGCGAGGTTCGGTCTGGGCGATAGATTTATTTCCATGGAACGACTGCTGTACGACCAACCCACGGCGAGAGTTAACTGCGGAGGTTTCCTATTGGATCCCTTCCCCATCCGCAGAGGTACGCAACAGGGATGTCCCCTCTTGCCCCTTCTGTTCCTGTTGGTGATGGAACATCTTGCCGCTGCCATTCCCTCCTCCCCCTCGATAAAGGGTCTCACTTTGCCGAACATGACCTCTAAAACATACCTGTACACCGACGATGTTCTTTTGACCATTATGGACTTAGAGCTTTCTTTGCCGGCCTTGCTGGAGATTATCAATGGGTTTGCACTTGTCTCTGACTATCGCATTAACTGGGACAAGAGTGAGGCGCTTCCTCTCTCGCGAGTGACCACGAAAGCCGCGCTTCTCGGCTTCCCATTTCGATGGACTCCGAGATGTCTCAACTACTTGGAGGTGTTGGTCAACCAGGGCCTGGTGCATATGGTGGCAGACAACCTGGAGCCCCTGGTCACGCGAATTAAACTTGATTTTGAAAAATGGACCCGCTTAGGCCTCTCCATGTGGGGTAGGTTGTAGGCGATCAGGATGGTTACAGTCCCTCGCTTTACCTATGTCCTGGAGCTTTTACCTTTGCAGGTGCCTCTCTCTACTTTGCGGACCATTGAGACCCTCATCAGAGCGTTTGTGTGGGGCTCCATGAGACCATGATTGGTGCCCGCTAAGTTGCTAGCACGCTGTTCCTGCGGGGGAATGGGTCTCCCCTCGGTGGAACACTATGCGCTGGCACTACATTTATCGCAACTGGCCCACACACTGCCCGGAGCACTGGACCCGCCACAATGGGTAGTCTTGGAGAGAGTACTGCTTTCCACCGACGGTGGACTTGGAGGGCTTTATCATGATGACCTTTCATCTTCCGGTAGGGCCAATCTGTTCCTGAGGGCAACCCGAGCAACCTGGCGAAGGGCCCACCGCCTGTTTGGGGTTTATCCTCTTTTACATGCCCAGGCCCTCTTGTGGAACAACAATGGACTAAGGATAGGCGGGGAGGTGCTCAACTGGCCGTTCTGGAGGAGAGCCGGTATCCTTGATCTTGCTTAGGTCCTGGAGGGTGGAGCGCTTAAATCCTTCACCAGACTGCAGGAGGAATTTAGTCTTCCCTCGCGGCAAGAGTGGCGATACTTGCAACTTAAATATTGCTTGCAACAGAGAGCTGACACCATCCGTTGGGGTCTCCAGACATTGCCTGTGGTAACATACCTGAAAACATGGGGACAGCACAAGGGCGTCATGGCAGGCCTCTATGAGACCATCACTCAACAGTTATACTCTCAACCTCTTCTGGACAAACTATGCTTACAATGGCAAGACCGCTTACAGCAGACGTTTGATATAGAAGACTGGGCGGACATCCTGGAAGCCTTGCACAAGAGCACTCGGGAGGCGTGACTAAAGTTCCTGTTATTGAAGGTGCTGCATGACTGGTATTGGTCCCCAGTGAAGCTGCATAAGACAGGACTCCTCCCACACGCACAGTGTTGGTGTTGTGCAGAGGCGCAGTGCGATCTGAAACATATTGTTCTTGACTGCCCGATGGTCCGCCCATTGTGGACGAATGTGGGCTCCACAATGGCTGAATCTATA
The DNA here is from genome assembly GCF_031143425.1 of Pleurodeles waltl. NCBI lineage: Eukaryota > Metazoa > Chordata > Amphibia > Caudata > Salamandridae > Pleurodeles > Pleurodeles waltl. The sequence continues at coordinate 501,089,746 of NC_090440.1, forward strand.
CTGCTCCCTATGCCGCTCCCCCAATCCCTCATCCTATTGCATGATATGACTGCTCTCTTGGCCCTACCCAGGCCACATAGGCGGCTGTTTCACACGGCGTTAGCAACCGCAAAAATCTGCATCCTCTGCCATTGGTGATCGGCAACTTCCCGACCCCGGAGGAATGGATTGTGGCATTGACCCTCATAGCCACGCACAAGAGAGTCATTTACAACCTACAGGATCAGGCTCAGATATGCAACCAAGTGTGGACCCCCTACCTGACTACCGGACCACCGTAGGCTGTACAATAACGCCCATACTAGCTGCAGGCCATCCCTTGTTTCTCAATTGCACTTCTGTCCCTACCAGCCCCTCACTGAGTTTATACCTGTAAACCACATTAGATTCATGATCAAACCTGAAGCCTTAGATATCATATTCTTGCCCCCTCCCGAGCCTCTGGCCTTATGGCCCCTCCTCTCCCTCCCATCCAAATGCCCCACCTCAACATGCTTACCTTCCCTCCCCTCCCCCCCCTCTGTATGTCAGCCCCTCCCTTCCTTATTCCACCCCTTCTTCCCCCCCTTCCACACGGAATCCTCTGCTCTCTTCCTGCCAATGTCACTACCACTACTTTCTCTATTCTCCCTTTTCTCACCCCGTTTATTCCATCTCCTTCCCTCTCTTTCTATCCCTCTTTTCTGTTCTTTTTTCTCTGTCTCTATCTTTCTTCCTCACTTCCCTCTCTTTTCCCCCTATGTCACCCTTTTCTATCAATGCTAGGAGGCTGCGCAGGGAAGCCTGTGTAGGCCGCCACGGGCCTTATCAATGGTCTTAGTTTAGGAGATTGGTCCTTGGCCCTCCACTTCTCTCCCTATAAGACCCCTTCATAGTTGCCTCTTACTGAATCACAGCTGTTGTATTAGGCACCAACTATCATATATGAGGGGGGAACGTCTCGATGCAAAGGGTTCCAGTTACTTTATAATTTTGATACTGTGACATTATGTTATTCTGACATTCTGATATTTGGATATTCTGTCCTTTGATATGAAGGAACACAATTTACTTTGGCGACATGGGCTGAGCAGAAGGTACAGTAAGATGCAGTCCTGTGTCTCATCCTAGCGAGACCAGACATTTTTGACACTATGTCATCAGGCTACCATGTACCACCCTCGCCCTATTACTCCCCTCCCCCTCTTCTTTTTCTCCCTCTTTGAACTCCCGCTATCCCTTTCTCCTATTATTTTGGAGATCTTGATTTATATTTTTCTTTCTTCTTCTGTTTATTGCAATTGTCCCTTTATTGCGATTTGATATGTGGATGGCTGTGTCTTATACAATTTATTTTCAAAGCAACCTATTGCGTGTAATTTCTTGTTCATGAAGGGACCTCGGTCCTACTTGGTTCTGTATTATCTTGCAGTGTTAATAAAGATTTGAAAAAAAAAAAGAAAGCAATATACAGTTACATCTGCTGGACTCTTCTGGTTGCAGGGATATATAGGGCTTGTAGGTTCATCAAGAACCCTAGGTACCCAGAGCCAATAAATGAACTGCAGCTTGCAATGGGTTTTCATTCTATACCGAGTATACAGCAATTCATTTGCTGATATATAAAGAGTGAAAAATAGGTATGAAGAAAGCCTTTGTATTTCCAAAATGCGCACAAGATAAGGTGTTGAGAAGCAGTGGTTATTTGCACATCTCCGAATTCGGGGGTGCCCATACTAGCATGTGGATTACAGGGCATTTCTCAAACATAGATGTCTTTTTTACACACTGTCTTACATTTGGAAGGAAACAATGTTGAGAAAGACAAGGGGCAATAACACTAGTTTTGCTATTCTGTGTTGCCCCTAGTCTCCCAATAAAAATGGTACCTCATTTGCTTGGGTAGGCCTAATGCTCGTGACAGGAAGCGCAACATGGACACATCACCTTTTTATATTGAAATCTGACGTGTTTTTTGCAAAGTGCCTAGCCTCAAGCTCAGCCGGCAACTAGGGAAACCTACCAATCCTGTGCATTTTTGAAAACTAGACACCCAGGGTAATCCAGGATGGGGTGACCTGTGGGGCTTTCACCAGGTTCTGATACCAAGAATTCTTTGCAAACCTCAAAATTTGGCCATAAAAACACTTTTCCCTCACATTTTGGTGACAGAAAGTTCTTGAATCTGAGAAGAGCCACACATTTCCTTCCACCCAGCGTTCCCCCAGTATCCCGATAAAAATGGTATCTCTCTTGTGTTGGTTGGCCTAGCGCCGGCGACAGGTAATGCTCCAAAACACAATGTGGACACATCACATTTTCCCAAAGAAAACAGAGCTGTTTTTTGCAAAGTGCCAAGCTGTAGGTTTTAGCCTCTAGCTCAACCGGCACCGAGGGAAACCTACCAAACCTATACATTTCTGAAACCTAGATACCTATGGGAATCCAGGATGGGGTGACTTTTGGGGCTCTCACCAGGTTCTGTTACATCCAAAATCCTCTGCAAATCTCAAAATTTGGCCAAAAAAACACTTTTTCCTCACATTTCGGTGACAAAAAGGTCTGGAATCCGAGCGGAGCCACAAATCCTTCCACCCAGCATTCCCCCAATTCTCCCGATAAAAATGGTACCTCACTTGTGTGGGTAGGCCTAGTGCCCACGAAAGGAAATGCAGGGGGGACACCTGTGTTTTTCATCCTGGGCTCAGCAGCCATCTAGGGAAACCTACCAAACCCAGACATTTCTGAAAACTAGACACCCGAGGGAGTACAGGGAGGTGTGACTTGCGTGGATCCCACAATGTTTTCTTACCCAGAATCCTCAGCAAACCTAAAATTTAGCTAAAAAATCACATTTTTCCCACATTTGGGTGTGGGACCACCGCACCAGGACAAATTTCCTACCACCCAATGTTCCCCTCAGTCTCCCAGTAAAAATAATACCTCACTTGTGTAGGTGGACCAAGTGACTGTGACAGGGAAGAGCCAAAAAAATGCTGAAATTGAGGGGGAACCAAAGCGGTTTCAAAAGGGGAGTTTGAAAAAGAAACATTTTTAGGCTGACAAGGCAGCAGAATATTTTATTGGTATAGATGAGACAATGCTGGGTGGTAGGAATTTTGTGGATTCCTGCAGAGTCTGGAAGATTGCATCACAAAAATGTGGGAAAAATGTGTCATTTCCAGCAAAGTTGGAGGTTTGCAGGCCATTGTGGGTAAGAAAATGGTGTGGGGTGCATGAGAAGCACACCACCCTGGATTCATCCAGATGTTTAGTTTAGATGTGTCTAGGTCTTGTGGATTTTTCTACATGGCAGCATCCCGAAGTCCAAAAAGTGCAGCCCTCACCAATCCAAGTGGGACGATTTTGAGAGTTTGCCAAGCTCTCATTGCATAAATGTAAAACCAAAACCCAAAATAATCAAATGTCCTCTTGCTTGCCGTGGGCTAAGATGTTTTAGTGTGCGAGGGGAGAGCTGTTACCCCCTTCTGTTGGGGTGGGGGCATAACCAGGGCTATACTAGTTGGTATCCACCACCCCACTCTTTTTTTATTTTTTTATTCCCTGGCATCTAGTAGACTTTCTGCCCCTCCGGGGTGTGGATTGGGGGTAATTACCCCATCTGCCCACTAGTGGGCAGAACAACTTTGGCCCCATTTATTTGGGGTTGGGGTATGGCCATAACCCACCCTCTTATTTCGGAAAATAAATCTTCCCTGGTCTCTGGTGGGCTTTCTGCCCCCCTTGGGGGCAGATGGGCCTTCCAACAATAGGCGGATCTGTCCCCAAGGTAGGCATGTATGGCCAATAGTAATGTGCCCCCATGGGGAGCGACCCTTGCCCAAGGGGCTGCCCCCCAAACAAAACACACACATACACACACACTAATCCCTGGTGCCTAAGTGGTTTCTGCCCCCCTGGGGCAGATCGGCCTCATAGAGATAGGCTGATCTGCCCCAAAGGGGAGCAGAAATGGCCTAAAATAAATCTACCCCCCGGGGGAGCAAGCCTTACCTAAGGGGTTGCTCCCCATGCGTGAAATTGGCGCAAAAAAAAAATCCCTGGTGCAGATTGGCCTTACAAAAATAGGCTGATCTTCCTCCAAGGGGGTCAGAAATGGCCTAAAGACAATTTGCCCCCAAGGGGAGCGACTTTTGCCTAAGGGGTCACTCCTCACATATAAAAAAATAAAATCAACAACAAGAAAAAATCCCTGGTGTCTAGGGTTTTGATTTGCCTAATAAAAATAGGTCGATCTATCCCCAAAGAGGGGCAGAAATGGCCTAAATACAATTTCATCCCATACATAAAATAAAAAGTAAACATAAAAAAAATATATATATTCCTGGTGTCTAGGGGTTTCTGCCCCCCCTGGGGGCAGATCGGCCTAATTATAATAGGCCGATCTGCACCCCAGGGGGCAGGAAAGGTCTAAAAATATTTTGGCCCCCTGGGGAGCAGCTCTTGCCCATAGTGCCGTTCCGCTTATGTATAAACATAAATCAAAAACAAAACTCCCTGGTGTCTTGTGGTTTCTGCCCCCTTTGGGGGCAGATTGGCCTAAAAAAAATAGGCCGATCTGCCCAAAATGGCCTAAAAGTAAATTTGCCCCCAAGGGAACGACTCTTGCCTAAGGGGTTGCTCCCCACATACATTAAAAAAAAAACACAAAAAAAAAATATCCCTGGTGTGTAGTGGTTTCTGCACCCCCTTGGGGGCAGATCATCCTAATAATAATAGGCTGATCTGCCCCCAAGGGCAGATCCCATAGCCCCCTGGGGAGCGGCCCTTGCCCAAGGGGCCGCTCCCCTCATTCAATTACAAAAAAAATAAATTCCTGGATTCTAGTGGCATTTCTGTTGCCTGATTGCATCGTGATCGGGCAGCAGAAATGCAGAGAGAGACATGAAAGGAGATCAAAGGCCTTTCCTCTCCTTTCATGCCTCTCTCGCCCCGTCCACGTGATTCTCCTCCGATCCGCGTTGGAAGCTCAGGGCAGGCCTCTGTTCAGGTCAGCGTGCGATTGCGAGCTGATGTCATCAGACACCACGGGGTCAGGAGGGGCAGGAGTGGAAGGGGAAGCGATTCCCCTTCCATCCCTGCCTAAGGGATGGGGTGCCAGGCCCCAGGAAGGAGCGCTAGTGCTTCCCCCATGGGCCCCTATCTGGACGTAATGGTTACGTCCTCGACACCCGAGCAGTGCTGCCCAGGATGTAACAGTTACGTCCAGGGCACCCAATGGGTTCAACACTGGCACCATATAATGCCTGTGCCAGGCATGATGAATGCAAGGGATGTGTTCCAGCGGTAGGAGGCACACAGAAATTGAGCATTTAAATCTACTAGATTCCACTACACCAATTTTCGAGTTTACTTGAATGCATGCCTAAGGCAGGTTGTTAAGATGACACTGCATTGTTTTCAAAGTTCCTAATTTCACTTAGAAGGTTTCACACCCTCAAGTATGGTGCAAAACATGCAAAGTGCCAACATAATGTAATAGTTTACAACGCTAGTGTCCTAAGATGCGCCATGGTGTGCCATGTATCAAATACAGCACACAAATGGTGGAGTTAGGTGGTGGTAGGGGACAGCAGCAAAAGTAAAGCCTCTGAGTTGATGCTCCGTTTTCACATAGATTTTCAACATAGTTCTAAGCTTCTGACAATTTACAGTGTCCTGTCCCCTAGAAATTGTTATATATGTATTTAAGACATGCACATATGTGTAAATCCCATATCTGTATGTGTTTTTGTGGGCTAACAATGTCTGTTTAATTGACATGTTATAGATGCCTAAACCTAAGTTCACTAGGTCAATCAGCTATACAAGTGGAATGTGTAAGAGTTATCCATGCTTCTCTTTGTTTTACAATCACAAAGGTATGTACTTGTCATGTCTTGCAGATCTATCTGCACCCTACACGGCTGGCGCGGTTTCATGATTTGAAGACCCCGATGCAGCCAGTAACTGTTAGCTTGTATGTCAAATGTGTAGATCAAGGGTTGTGTGTGAGGTACTATGATGTATGCAGCGCCATGTTAAAATGGCATGTGTGTCAATCAAGACATCTCAATATACCCTTGGGTATTGACAGTATGTCTGATGTTATGTTGAGGATGTGGAATACAACAAAATGATGCACAGGTGCCAAAGTGTGCTGCAATGGATTTGTGAGTCTTTTGAATAGGTAAATATGTGCAGAAACACAGTGATGTCCGTTAAGATATGTGTCAGAGATGCTGGGTTTCAGAAATGCATATATGTTGGCAACATATTTGTCACAGCAAATCTTACTGCACTGTGTGCCACATGTAGCACAAAGTTACTCTGGACATGGTACAATTTATGTCCATGTGTAAAGGTCTCCAAGTGGCTTATAAATGAGACTCTTGCACCACCGGTGCTTCACTAAGTGATAATCTGGCCACGCAAGGAGCTTTTTGAGAAGGCTAACAGATAGTTGAGTACACATTGAGGTTTCAGCACTTGTTCTGATGATTGTGGTACATGTCTATGGATTGAAGTAAAAAAGATGTGTACATGTGAACCTACTTGATCTACCCATCATGATGAGTGCAAGCTAGCATGGTCACAGCAAGTGTGTATGAGATGTGCATGCTCAGTGCTTACCTGGAACGTAGGAGATATTACAAGCTTGTGCACAGATAGTGTGCAACATTGAATAGCTGTTTTCCCTGCAACATGAACAATATATCGTAGATGCTGGGGAGGCAGATTGGTATAGACTCTGGGATTGAAGTTGTTTTATGAGGTCTGGTGGACAACATGTGTCATCTGAAGATGCTGTTTCCATTGCATGTTTTTATGTCCTCTGCCAAACACAGTTTTTGATGACATGTTCCTCTTATGTTTTAGAGGCCTCAATGACTCCAGCACAGAAGCGTGCCTTTCTGAAAAGGACGGAGAGGTTCCAGTACATCTGTAAAGTAAAGGGTACAGCAGGATGGTCAGGAGATACAGATGTGAGAAAAAATTGGGGTGATGGCAGGCTTTTCCTAATGGAGAACCAGGCAAACAGGCTGCTACTAGCACACACACTACTGGAACTTCAACACAGAAGGTCAGGGGTGTGTCTGAAGGTTCTGCCCCCTCAACATCAATGGTCCCTACCATAACAGAATCCCTGCCACAGCCAAGACTATCGTTCACTGCCTCTAAATTTGAGGACGAAATGTGAAAGGACATGGCCAAGATCAAGTTGAAGTTGGCCACATTGGAGCAGGCACATGAGAGGAATTATAAACTATTAAAGTACCTCAAAAAGAAGATGAAGAGGCACTGACTTTGGACCCTTTCCTCTTCCCAGTACCTTCCTTTCTCCTAGTTTTAATTGTGAATAGTTTTATTGGGTTTTAGATGGGTAGGCATAGGTATGCTAGCATAGAGTAGGTTCGTTTTAGGATATAGTTGGTATAGTTAAGTGATGGTATTTAGGGATCATTTTTGTTTTGAGGGGGTGCTGGGTGGTTATGTATAGGGGTATATGTTATTAAAAATAAACAAAACAAAAAATATGTTTTTTTAGGCAATAGGTTTAGTTAGTCTATGTTTAGCTTTAGTTCAAGTTGTTCTTCTCGTATATTGTCTCTTAAAAGGGGTGGGGGGGCCAATGTTTATTGTGTGGCATTAAATGTATAAGATAATTTTAGATAAGGATAGTTAGCTGTAGGGATACGTTAAGATTAGTTAGTATGGATTAGGTTAGTGAAGGTTAGTGTGTAGTTTAGGTTTTTGATAGGTAGAAATGTTTAGTATTAATAAATCCTGTTAGTCTCCTACAATATGGTGTCTCTGATGATTGACCGTCTGGGCATTATCATGCCTGCACTGGTCACATTAGACAAATGCCTTTAGGTGTGCATTTAGTATTGATTAACATGTGTGACTATGAGGCTCATTATGAGCACGGCGGGAAACCCCGCTGTGTTCATGCTGGAGATCTTTTCATAGACCGCCCGCCCCCTTGAGACCCCGCCGGCCAAATTATAAACATTCTGCTGGGCCGGCGGGCAGAAAAAGTGTTTCCGCCCGCCGTCCCAGCAGAATGCAGGGCCGGGACATTGCCGATGGCTCCACATGGAGCCCTCGTCAATGCCTCAGTGCGGCGGGTGCAGCAGCAGCTGTCGCGCAGATCACTGCCCATAAATCGGGGAGTGACTGCATGATGGGGAACTGCACGGGGCCCCTGCACTGCCCATGCCAAATGCATGGACAGTGCAGGGGCCCCCAGGGGGGCCCCAGAGCACCCCTTCTGCCAGACTTACTCTGGTGGGGGAACCCGCCAGGGAAAGGCTGGAGGAAACATGGTTCATTATCCAGAGGGCGGCACTGCATGCAGCGCTGCCCTGTCGGATAATGATATCTGCCATCGTTAGCCTGCCTGTCGGCCGTAGCCTGGCGGTGGGGGAGGGCCGCCACAGGCGGCCCTCCCTGTGTTCATATTATGGCGATATTTACCGCAGGCATGGCGGTCTGAACTACTGTGATCATAATGAGGGCCAAGGTGTATCCCCTATGACCAAGTACCTTTCTGATTGGCTGCGGTATGACATCAGCTGCTCAATACACTATTCAGCGCAGTTCCTGACACTCTGATTGCGCATGGATATAACATCTAAGGCTAGTAATCAGACACAATCTATTTTTTTTGGTAAGTAATGTCAGATTCATTGTTCAAAAGTTTAGAAAATTGCACTCCACCTCATTTGGGGAATGGATACTGCCACACTAATGGCTGCCTCTCACAGTCTCACATATGTCTATTGTATTTGCCACATCAATCTTGTCCTGGTACAATCATCAAAGATATTTCCAGACACTTGTGTTCTGAACCAAACATTCCATATGTGAACTTGCATGGTACCTGTTTAATACATGCTTGGAAGACTCCGAAATTTTGTGGGTGTCCACAATGCTATCAGGCACCTTAATCATGTTTGAGTCTATGTGTGTGGCTTTGTGTCTGACAGAAAGCCACACGTTATTTTGTTCTATACTGATTGTCATAGCTTTAATCAATGCATACATTTGAAACAGTTGATGGATCACTGAGAAAAAGGAGAACATATGTGAATATGGTAATTTATTTACATGTGCAAGTTTTGTTTCAGATGATGTACAATGTACAGTTCACTGACCCCAAGCCACTGAATGGCCAGTCAGAGTCCAAGAGTCAGAGACATGTCATGAGACATGTGTAGGAGAGCTGTGCACTAGTAAGGGGGGGTCCAAATTGACAATAGGTAGGAATTGAGACTATGACAGTCCATGCATGGTAAGTCAACAGCGGTTAAGTAAAGAAGGCATGTTGTCAGCTGTCACTACACTGGCATGATCTTACGCACAGAACTAAAGAGATATTGCCCATGTGGTACAGAATGTAGCTACAGGGTGGTTTTTCTGGTGAATGTTGTTCCTTCCACATCTTCATCCTCTGATATGTGTGGTGCCTCCTGTGCCATGGGTGGTGTGTTGTTGAAGGTGAGGGGGCACACACATATAGTATAGAAATGTCGAATCAAAGGTTCCGACAGATGCAAAAGGCATCACTGCAGCAAGGAGGAACTGCTGGTTGCGCAACAAAGCAAAGCAGCTACATCACAGTGGTAGACTGCCATGTTTTTAAGGAGGGAGGCCAGATTCCTCTGCATAGACTCCAGGACATTTTGAATAGCCCCTAGCCCCTAGGCTGTTGTCAATCATACTGCTGCCACCTTGGCAGGGCAATTGTTCCAGCCTCTTCCTCAGGACATCAGCAATGTTGGCCAGGGACTTCTGGAGTCCAGGTAACAGAGAGTGGGTGCCTCTGATTGCAGAAGAGTTGTCCTTATTTGGACTGAGGCACCTCTACACTCCCTCTACGCTGCCTGCCAAGGTCTCAATCACCACCCACACCTGCTGTGACAGCTCCCGCTGGACTCCTATGGCTGTCTTCTGGAAGGTAATATCCGGGTCCTCAGAGACCAGGGCTGTGGCTGTACTGGTCGGTGCTGTGTGTTGGTTGTCGGACAGTTCATGTGGAGACCCCACAATGCTGTGTGTCTTCCCTGTGACTGGAGATGGTGTCTGGAAAGAGCCCCGGATATCCTGGAGAGTGTCAGCATTAATGGTCAGCAGCTAGCCATCCAAATCATCAGAAGATTCCAGGACAGGCATCTTCGCAAAAGGTAAGGCTTCGTCCCCTGCAATGAGATAGTGAAATGCCAATCTTGGACTGTAGTGGCTGTTGACCTGAGTCATCATTTACTTGCTACTGGTGGCTTAGTGACATGGTACAGACCCCCACACCAAGGCACACATTTATGGACCCCTAGTGTCACACTGTGCCACCTGAGCATCATTTCTATGGAATCACCATTGGCCCATTCTGCAGTCCACATTTCCGAGTGTGTTCCACCCACCTTGAATGACTTATCATGGTCTTCTGCATATGTGCCCCTTTCATAGATTTGACTGTGTTACATATTCATGCCATGGGCGTTGGTATGGATTTGTGCTCACACAACAAATGGAGATGTACAGAATAAATTGCATTTGGTTTTCCAGATATTTGAGTAAGTAACTAACTCCTCTGCCACCCTATGTGTATTGTAAAAGTGATGGAAGGGTGTGAGTGGTCCATATGCATCCTCCTAGCCACTTTGAGCCATGCGTCCAGCATCCTCCACCACCCATTGTGAGATTCAATCACCTCATGAGTATTAGTGCAAACAGGAATTTCCCCCTTCCTGCAGAACAACACTCATCCATTCATCACAGGTTTCCTTGTTGCATAGCTACAAGGATGCCTACATTTCTGCACTGAGTGTTGTTTTGCTGGCCGTTAGACCTTCCTGTTTGCACACATACACATGTGGTGGTTCACTGTTACGACGTGTGGTGCAGGATGCTGAACACATGACTCAAAGTTGCTAGGAGGATGCATGTGGAAAGCCCACGCACTTCCATCACTCTGACAACACATGTGGGGTGGCATGAGGACCTGACACATTTTGAGGCTTCTTGTTGGGTGAATCCATCATGTTGGGACACCACATCAGCGGTGGCATTGTAGTTGTGGTACTAAGGACTGATATTGTAGTAGTCCTATTGTGGACTACTTTCAATGTGTGTTGTAATCATCATTAATCAATGTAAGTGGCAGAAAGAATTCGTATTAGTTGAATTTGCCAGATGTGTTCTTTCCTGCACATGTGCATTTGGACCAGAAGGAGGGGCCCCCCTACACCATCAAGACTTTGTGGCAAACTTGGTATTGTCCATCTTTACTTTTGCCATAACCAAGGTTAATAGAGAGATGCATTGACTATCTGTGACAACCACACATCACTGCACATTTGAAATGATGCTGCACAGCATATCAAGCTGAGCTGTTGTAATGCCTCTTTCTTCACAAATTGGTAAATATGTGCCACAGTGCCAAGACACAGACATCATAGTGCTATAAAACACTCCAGTGGTGGAAAGTAGCAGCTCATAATTACCATGCCAAAATAAGGCACCTTGCATTTTTTATCTTGGCCTAATTCTCATGTGCCCCGCACACACCTGACACTGCATGTAGTTGGCATTCCATGTATATAGTTGGGATCATCCCATGTAACACATGTGACCCACCCAGCTTCTGATGCCTTTAAAAATATGCACATCTGGATTTGGATCAGTGTAGTCCAAGAAGTCAAGGGTGGTGTGGGAGCGACAAGTGTGTGTGTGCCAAGTTTGTGTTTCCAAAGGATTCGGTTGTTCATTGTGTTTTGCATTGTGCATCACACATAGGGACCTTTTTCGATGTATATGGTGCATTGAACGTAAACCACCATTTTCCTTGCAGCCCCCTTGCCTCAACCAACAACACCATGAAATCACCTTATTTACATTACTGGCCACCATGGTGGACATTTCCACAGTAGCCTCATGGGTTTCTGCACTATAGGGGTGCTTTACTGCATTGACACCATAAATGATGGGACTAGTGGAGCAGAGCACAGGGAGGTCTATTGCTTACAATGCTTGTGTCACTTTCTCATCTGCCTTTGGCAAGCCTCACAAATAGGGTTAACAGATAGCACACTACAATCTTTATGAATTGTCTGGCCCATTTGTTCTTCCCTCCCTACATAAGAAATATTTCCTTGTATACATTATATCTGGCACAGGCATGTTTTGGTCCAAGGATGTACAAAGTGGATCTATGCATGCATTGTGTGACTTTGTTAATGTAGCAGAAAGGGAATGGGCGGCTTGAGTCCACATTCGCATCAATCGACATGATGCTAATGTTGCAGTAAGGGCTTGTAAATATGGGTCCCTAGTGAGACAGTGAGACCACTTGTGGCTGACGTTATGCATGAAGGTGTCCGTTTGTGCATGACACCAACTGTTCCCACTATACAGGCAACCTTGCTGCATGGTGACATGGAAGCTACTTGTACAGCAGCACAGATGATAATCACAGACATGCCCCATATGTTGTGTATGATCACTTTTGTGCCCATTCCCGATTGTGCATGGAGGCGGCTTTTGCCCAATGAGTGTTACACATGGACAAGTAGTTCAGTTGAAACAGTGAAGGGATTGTTGTGAGGGTTGAAAAATGGTCTGTGCATATAGGGTGGAAGGTGTGAGCGCATTAGAAGAGTTTGGTCATTACTGTATCCCTTTGCAACCCTTTTGCATCCATTATGTGTGTCCTATGTGCCTCCCCCTTCTGGCATTTGTTAGTTTCAAGATTGCCCTCCACTGCAACTTACCCTGAATTTGTGGTAGGTCTTGGAAGTCTGCACTGTCCTATCCTGAGACTTCAGTGACCAGCTCCTCCGGGATGACCGCTGCCACCATCTCCTCCAGATCATCCAAGTCCTCCAGGGGTGCCAGACTTCCACCTCCATTCTGCAGTGCTGACCATTTTCTCTTTAGTTCTGTGCTTGCAATTGTGCCAATGCTTCTTACAATCAATGACAGTCCTCTTCACTTCTGCCACACTGTTGACTTTGTTGACAATTGACTGCCATATGGTCTCCTTCCTACCTATTGGCAATTTAGAGGTGGCAAAAAGCTTGTGTTGGTGCATTGTCATCTCTCTGACCAAGATGGTGTTCTCTTCCTCACTGAAGCGACACTTCCTCTTCCTTTTCCCCTTCTGTGATTTTGTTTGTCTGTCCTGGCTTGTATTGAGCTGATTGAGGTCTCTACGGCATCTCTCCTGCCCTGCATTCTCCATTTTGGGTCCTTGTGGGTTTTTAGCATTTTTGTGGACTTTTCTTTACGCTTTTGACACAAAAATGGTGCTAGCATGATTAGTGTCAAAAACTTGCCGGTAATCATGCTAATGCCATTTTTGCAGCATCCCTGTAGTTTTTCTTTACGACATGTCGCAATGGTTAGCATACATTTTTCTAACCCTAACCTTTCTTTAGCACCATGGTGCACCATTTTAGAAATATGGCACACGGATGGCGCTAAGGAATGTCATTATGCGGCGTTGATTTGTTTGATGCACAACTGCACTAGCGCAGTTGTGAGTCATTTATCTTAAATTTGGGCCCTAGTCTCAAAAGCTTTGCAGAGCTGACAGATCTCTAGGGAACATCTGGTGGGCTGCCACCACATAAAGATAGATATTGCTGCAGCCATCTTAGGGCTTGGGTACTCAGTCCACTGTGCTAGAGATACCCTGTACCCCCGGTGCAAAAACTGCAGGTTTTTTAAATCAATAGCGTGATTAAAACAAATAGTAGTCTCACACCTTTTAGAATACCCCCAGAGTGGGCGAGGGTTCAGGGGGGCTACATATATATATATATTATTTATTTATTTCGGGTAGGGTGTGTGGTCTAAATGCCCTGAGCCATTGTGAGGCCCGGGGGACCCATCTTCCAGGTCTGTTAATCATATAATTAGATAGGAGCATGCAGCCCCTATGCTCAAGTCTCTCTGGGCCCCGGGGACCCCCGTCCCAGGACCATTAGGAATGCTGTAAGGGAACAGCGTGCAGCCCGAGTCCTTGATCTGGGACCCTATCCTCTGGGGCTGTTATAAGTTTGCTTCAGGAGCTCAGATTGGCCCCAGAGACTCAATCCCACAGGGCCTGAAAGAAACAATGTCCCGAGGTCCCCATCACCTAGCACACTGCAGTTTCCTGCCCGGGAAAGTGCATGCAAATGCTGCCCATGCTTTCCTGGGCACAAACTAGCTTACTCCGATCCAGGCGGGAGCAGAAAACAAAGCTGCTCCTTCCTGGGAGGAGAGAACAAAGGCAAATTATGCCGACTCCAACCAATACCACTATGGGGGTTATTCTAACTTTGGAGGAGTGTTAATCCGTCCCAAAAGTGACGGTAAAGTGACGGATATACCACCAGCCGTATTGCGAGTTCCATAGGATATAATGGACTCGTAATACGGCTGGTGGTCAATCCGTCACTTTTCCGTCACTTTTGGGACGGATTAACACCTCCTCCAAAGTTAGAATAACCCCCTATGTGTGCTGGCTGGGGAGCCTGCTGTGGCCAAGGGGGCTTTGCAACTTACCCTGTGACCTCCAACAACAGCTGAATTGTGAATTCCCTGGATGGACACCTGGGCACTCACTTAGCAAAAAAATAAAAATGGAACAATAAATGAGTGATGTGAGCCCCTCATTTAGCATTTACTTCCCAATTGTAAGAGTGCCCCATAATGCCCTAGGGTATTATTCCATATTATTTTGTATTCCTGGTGCTGCAATTAGAAGGGTTGGGGAACCACCATCCTTTTTAAAAAATGTGTGTGGGGGGGGGAGTCTGCAGGTACTGCAGCATCTCCATCAGCAACATAAAAAAACACAATAAGTTTCCTTGATCATTTAATTCATAACTGCAGGGGAGCTTACCATATGTTTAAAGTACTCCAAGCTGGAACTGTATACTCTTTAGCTGGAGTGCAGAGCAGCTTTCTAGTTGGTTCTATATTTGTGCTATGTGGCTTGAAAAATGGTAAAGCAAAATTCAAACAAATTGTTAATGTTTTTATTAAAAATACTTTAATAGAAATATTATGAGACAATCACTATTATTAAACATTGAATGAAGACATTTATAGCATATACATATGAGTACAGTTATAGTAATTTACTGATAAAACTACAAAGGCTAGAGGGTCAGGGAATCCTTACCCTGCTCCTTTTTACCTTATTTCTACTGTAAACTCAGAACTCAGGGACCAAGTCCCCAAGTCTTGTAATAGTGGCTGCAACATTTCTCTTCATGCTAAGCCCATCCAACCACAGTCCTTGGTCCTGTGGATCCAGCATATCAGAATGCATCATTTGCTATTTTGTCAAACCAGACTCCCTTGAAAATCCCTTGTGACTCCCTCTGGAGTCCCCAGCACTAAATTCCTCTATTTTGTTATATTAATTCTCAAAAAATGTACATCAAATTACAAAAGAACGCTTTCTGCGTAAAAATCTAGCTTTCTTCCAAATTTGGTGTTCGTCTGCTCAGTGAATTTCTCTATATCGCTGTTTTTTAAAAAATCCCTAGGGAAATTACATGGTGAAGCCTTTTTTTGGGACCTTTCCTTTTTCTCACTGCCAGTTTGACAGATCACCCTCAAAAGTGTCAATAAAGGAGCTAAAGTGGATGAACTCTTTTTTAAGGTTTTGTGACAATTCGTCAAACAATACGAAAGAGAGAGAGAGAGAGAGAGAGAGAGAGAGGCAGTGTTTCTTTTGTTGAGTTTGAGTTTCCAAAAGAAGCCACTTTTTATGTTTCTAATAACTTTCAAGCCCTTCAAAGAATCTGCACAAAACTTTAAAAAATAAAAAGATTATCCACTGTTGGTCTTTCTTTACAGGTTTTGTGAAGAATCGTCAAGCGGGAACCAAGAAAAAGCAGGGTCCCCTAAGTTTCCCATTTTAGTTCCCCTTGTGTTCTTTGCACTTTGATACAGAAAAAAAAGGCTGAAGGTAATTGAACCGAACTTGACAAAAAGTAGGATCATCAATTACAATTTAGTGTGAATCTGTACAATAGTTTTCAAACAATTTGTATTTTAAGAGATGCTCTAGTTGGACATAAAGATTTTGAATTTTTAGGTATACCTGGACCATTAATTCTTGGGTATTTGTGGAACCGAATCAGTGTATATCCACAAATCCAAAAATGTAAAACATAACCCACTCTAATTAAAATAGATTTCTCTTTCTCCCATTGGCCATTTTGGATCCTTAGGACTGATTTGACCAGCTCTCCTCAACACTGATAGAAAATATTGTGGCCATCATTACAAGTCCCTGAATCCTTACAAAAGTTGTGAAAGGGCAAATAAAGTGGTAGCAAACTCTCACCCCCAGGTTGTGAAGGGGCTGTCGGCTCAGACCCCTCCTTGATCAAAAAAATAATATGTATATTCACAGATTCAAAATTGAGCAAAACAAAGGGTCTGGCAGGAAACCAGGCCCAGCAGGCAGCCCTGTTGTGTGAGAACGAACTAGGCACCTGAGTGCAGGGGGAGGGTGTTTGTCACTCTTGGCAGTTGGATGTATGACCGACAAGCCCTGTGATCATCTCCCACTGTTTATAGCCAATGGCCATGCATGGAGGGTTGGCCACAGGCCACCCCACAACGTACACTTAGAGGCCATGTACTGTGGGGTTTGACAGTGCATTGAAGGTCGGTTGGCAGAATCATTTGGATGTTTTATAACGTTAAAAAACCTGAATAATTCCCTGAAAAAACAAAGGTCATAGTGGAGTTATGTTTGGCTTTGTTATGTTTATTACAACCTTTCAAATTGACCTAAATAATCAGAGATAAAGTGCAGTTATAGTTTCAAATTGAAACCGAAAAAAAGCTGAAGTTATTGTGAGGATCACATCCCAAAACTCACACGACAGCCTTGGAAGCCATAACTCACACACCAAATGCAATGCTTATTACCTCTCAATACACAAAACACCTAAAATTAAAATGTAATTAAATAACAACACATGCTTAACAAAGAAGTAATATTACATTCAAAGTCATCCCTTTGTAAGTGGTACATAGTTATGTAATATGGAATTTAAAATGTAACCTTATATATAACGTTTGTATTTGCATCCACCACATTAAGGAAGAGGCATGAGCGCTTCAGTTGGTGTGTATGTCTACGTCTTTACAACACTACCTGGCCTACTTAACAAATTTGTATTGAAGACTTCTCTACTTCCTGCAGCAAATAACTCAGGGGCGAAGGTCGTCGGTTTTAGGACTTGCTGTGGTCACTGCTGTCCCGTTGTATACTGACACCTGCCTCCAATAAGTTGCAGGTTAGGCGCCAAAAGCCGTAGACATTTCTACGGGCGCCAGAGCGTAACCTGGCAGGGATATAACTACTTCAGCTGTTGTTCGTGCAGGATGGGTGCCACTAGGAATAATAGGTCCAGGTGGGCTAAGGAAAAATAGCTATGATGTGGCAGCATCCTCATTTAACTCCAAGTATCAGGTGTGGTATACAGTTAGAGTTGGTAACGATCTGAAATCCAATACGGCTTTCAAAGTATCTGTAATATACATGAGAACAATTTGCATCTGCATAATTACTGGTCATTCTAAAAAAAAAAAAATTCTAATGACCTATTCAGTGGTTTTAGGAGCAGACCCTATTTAAAATGTAGAGAAACCTAGGTGGAGATTAATAGAATTCTGTGCACTAACCCCTGCTCCCATCTCCCTCATTTAGACTACTTTGTTTTCAATAAATGCCCTACCTACATCTGTCTTCTGAGGCTCTTGGTTGATTGACAGTAGCTTTTGATGCCTAAATTAGCTTGTTAATAGAAAGCACTTCTTTCACAGCTAAACTGATATTTGAAAGTATTCGAAAAGTAATCTTTTTGGTCTTTTTTCTTCGAAAAAGGAAGCAAGGCTTTCTACCCATGACAGTTTAATTGGGTGATTTATCTTCATATTAAAGCTTCAGGTGTGTCATGACTGCATTTGAAAGCTTAGTCCTGTAGATAATTTTTAAAAAACTGTGATGATGTTATTTTCTTTTTTTGCAGTAGAAATTCCCGGCTAGTACAGGTAATACTCATTCCTAGGTTTATTTCAGCAACACTATTGCTTAGAACGAATCAAAGATGACTACTATTAAATGTTGAAATAGACATAAAAATTAGTGTTTTGTACAAATGTAAATATTGTTATATTTCCTATGTGTATAATGCACACAGCACCCGATACATTCAAAATTAAACATTCAATAAATTGTGCTGCCAATAACACTTTTAAGGTAAATTGTAATAAAGCTTACCCCAGGATATTAGCAAAAAGTGAATTGCTATACTTGCAGTACTCCTTTTATCAGTTCATTTGTATGGTACATTCCTTGCAAAGTGCGTTTGCTGTTATGAAAACAAACAAGTGTAAAGGGACATTAACCCGTTGAATGCGGGCGTCGGCCACTGGCCGACGCCCACACTCCCTCCCTGGTGCGGGTCACGACCAGTGGCCGACACCAGGGAGGGAGTTAAAAATCCTCCGGTGCAATGCACCGGAGGATTATTATTATTTTTTTTTTCACCGTAGGAGACGCGGAAGAGCTTCCGCGTCTCCATCCCACCCCCCTCCCGCCCCCTTATGACGTCAGCGCGCCGCGAGGCGCGCTGACGTCACATTTTTTCCCCACCGGAGAAGGAGAGACGGAGGTAAGCGTTCTTTCCTTCTCCGGTGGGGAAAAAAAGGCCAAAACGGCCTCCCCAGATGCCAGGGAGGCATCGATGGAAAGGGGAGGCTCTCCCCTTTCCATCGATGCCTCCCTGGCACCGTTTCCTGGCCGTGGATCGCAGCGCGGCTGCGATCCACGGCTAGGAAACGCCACTAGGCACCAGGGATCTTCTTTGGGGGGGTCGCCCCCTCGTAAAAGGGCCACCCCCCCCCCGGCAATATTTAAATTATTTACACTGTTTTGGGGGGCGATCGCGCCCCCCACAAAAAAAAAAAAAATGGCGGGGTCGGCCCTTGGAACACGGGCCGACCCCAGGGGAAAAAAAAAAAAACGTAGTTTTGCCTGGGGAGGCCGATCGCCCCCCCAGGGTAAAAAAACAAACAAAAAAAAACAAATTGTTGGTGGTCAGCCCTTAGGGTGACCATCAATGGGGCCATTTGGCCATTTTTTTTTTTATACATGTGTGCTTTGCCGAGGGCAAGCACACATGTATAAAAAGAAAAAGATTTGTGACATGAGTCTCATATATATGTGTATATATGTATACACATATATATATCTATATAGATATATATATCTATATAGATATATATATCTATATATCTATATAGATATATATATATATATATATATATAGATAGATAGATATATTTTTTTCAGGACAAGCATTGCAGCGTCCATGTGCTGCTTTTCTGACTTGTTGGTGTGTATCTGGGCTTCTAACAACGCCCACCTCACGCCCATCACTACCACTCCTTTGATGGCATTGGAAAATGATTTACCTTTGTCCCTCCTTGGGGAGGTTTTGCTACCGCCTTGGCCATCGCCCCTGGTACATGGCTAATTGCACTTTTGCTGTTACGTTTAACTGCGAGCCAACTTCTTTTCCTTTTGTGTAACTCTTCACATGATGCTCATGGTGGCCATGGCGCTGTGAATCGGCTCTCTTATGTGAAAGAGTTTAACTTTAAATTATCAATTTATGTGGCAAGAAAAGTTGGGTTAGGAGTTTATAACGCTAATAGCTCTAACTCGAGCAGATGCGAGACCCATTGCATTGTAAATGCTTGTTATTCTTGTGTGTGTTGTTTTATAATGGTGAACAATTTCACCGCACTCCACGAGGACCGTGATCAAGACTCCTTGGTGAGTTGAAACACGTTGGTGGTTATTGACTGCAATAAAATACACGTTTATTTGTACTTCATGGAGTGCGGTGAAATTTTTCGGCATTAGATAATTTCTAGATTGGTCTTCCCTGTCACTGGGCACCGGCAGTGGAGTGTGCCGGCCAGCAACCCTTCAACCACTTTGTTTCTAAACATATAAATATATATATATATATATATACACAATATGCATGCATGCATGTCTTTTCTGTAGTGGCAGTTTTGCTGGATAGTACTGAGGGAATTAGAAGAGGAGGTAATGGGAGGCAGAGCACTAAAAATGACTGTTGCACAGGGTGTGTGGTAAGGTGAAGTAATACATTCTTTTTTTGTTTTTTTCAGTGTTTTCAGAGAATCTGCAGAATTGGAGAAGAAGCGAAGGTAAGGTGACGACATTTCCTGTTGTACACAACAAACATACCAACAAGCAATTTTGTGACTATCTGCCTTCTACGTAGGATAGTAATTTAGAGGGACAGTTTAGCCAGTTGCAGAGATGGCGTCTCGGATGACTGCTGATCAAGCCCTAGCTCGGGTTATGGAGGACAGTTCTGATGTAGGCTCAGAGACTGAGACAGCAGACACTGAGACAGCATCTGAGGGAGAGGACAATGGGGCAGATTCTGGGAGTGATTTTTCAGTCGGCGGAGTCCCATCTGACGACACCTCTTCCAGTGAGTCTGAAGGAGACAATGACGACATCCGTGCTGTCCCTTCGCAAGCACATTCTGGGCAGTGGGACCACATTGGGTTAGCCGAACCCAGAGAGCACGTGCTTGCTGCCGCAAGCACAGAACGAGTGCTCTCTTGGCAGCCCCCCTGTTTGGTTCAGCCCCAAATTCCACCTTTTACTGGTGACGCTGGATGTAAAGTCGATACAGCTAACTTTTTGCCAGTCGACTACATCTATCTGTTTTTGGATGTTGACTTTCTTCAGAAAGTTGTGCAGCAAACAAATTTGCGTGCAGACCAATTTCTGAGGGAGCGCGGAGGCACTCTAGGGCCCCGTTCTAGGGCACGCCAGTGGACTCCCACTTCGCTGGCGGAGTTGAAGATATTTTTGGGCCTTACCCTCAAAATGGGGTTAGTACAGAAACCCACCTTGCAGTCCTACTGGACGACTCGCACGGTTTGGGTAACTCCCATCTTCGCACCATACATGAGCAGAGATCGTTTTTTGCTACTGCAGCGCATGCTGCATTTCAATGACAATTCTGCTGCATTGCCCCGGGACCATCCAGATCATGACAGGTTGTTCAAAATTCGGCCTGTAGTGGAACATTTGTCTGCCAGGTTTCCAGAGATCTATACTCCTGGAAAGAATATAGCAGTCGATGAGTCCTTGATCCTGTACAAAGGACGGCTGCTTTTCAGACAGTACATTGCGAGCAAAAGAGCTCGCTATGGCATAAAGCTGTACATGCTGTGTGAGAGCTCTACTGGCTATGTGTACAGCCTGAGAGTGTATACAGGGAAGGATTCTACCCTAAACCCTGTAGGTTGCCCTCCCACGTTAGGGGTCACAGGTAAGATTGTATGGGAACTTGTCCAGCCACTTCTTCACAAAGGTTATAACCTTTATGTGGACAATTTCTATACAGGAGTAGAGCTGTTCAGTGAGCTCTACAAAGCTGGCACTGTGGCCTGCGGTACAGTTCGTTGTAACCGCAAAGGATTCCCGCGGGAGCTTGTTTGCAAGAAGCTCCAGAAATCACAGAGTACTGCATTGCGTTCTAACGAACTGCTCGCAGTCAAGTTCCTAGATAGACGTGATGTATACGTGCTCACTACAATTCATGATGAGAGCCCTTCTCCTATCACGGTTTGGGGTCAGATGGCCGAAGTCCACAAGCCCATCTGTATACTTGATTACAATAAGTACATGGGTGGAGTGGACAAGAACGACCAGGTTCTTCAACCATACAATTCGTGTCGTAAAACTCGCACTTGGTACAAGAAACTGTTTACCCACCTGATTCAGATGGCAACATATAATGCGTATGTTGTTTACCGTCAGACAACAACAGGAAGACTCATGACTTTCCTTGACTTCCAGTTGTCTGTAATTGAAAGCCTCACTGCTGTTACTGAAGAAGCAGCAGCCTCCACCTCATATGTTCTGGAGGATGTGGCAAGGCTGCAGGAGCGACACTTTGCTGATCGCATACCTAAAACACCCAAAAAGGATCGCCCATGTCGTCGCTGTAAAGTGTGCTCAAAGCATGGAAAGCGGCAGGAGAGTCGGTATTACTGTCCCCAGTGTCCATCACAACCAGGCCTCTGTATCCCTACTTGCTTTACGTTGTATCATACTAAAGCAAAGTTCTGGGAAATCGACTGAGGTTGAGCTGCTGTTGGGTAATCCTTTCAGTGGCAGTGCATGGATACCGAACGTCCATGGGCCACTGCTTCGTTAGGCAAGGAGCCACAGAATTTTACTTCATCATGGACTTCCTTTTGGCGTGGTCGGTGTTCTGTTCAATTAACATGCATTTTCTTCCCCCTACTGCATATACTAGTAGACAGAACATATGCCACATTGCCACGGAGTACCCTTTCTTCACCTGCATGTCTTCCTTACTTTCAACGGTAGATATGCTCTCTCAGTTCGAGAAATCACTTTGTAGGGCATACTTGGAAGCCCCCAACTTGCTTCCACAAACTAGTATAGGTTCACTTGGCTATTATACAGGATTAGCCAGGACTCTGATGAGAACAGAGACATGGATGGGTAAGGAAAGCTTATGGTAGGAGTGCCTTCACAGGGTTATTGCACAGGTAGAAGGCAGATAGTAAAGGTAGTACAGATGTACATCATCTACACCTATGGATTCAAACCCATTGGTGCAATCCCAGCACTAAAGGAGAATGACTTGTATAGGTCAGTGTTTGACCTGCTTTTCATGTTCATCCTCCATCAGAACTTAGTAGATGTTCAGTTTGCTGTATAAGTGCATTATAGTCACATCACTGCACATAATGTTGGCTGGGACATATGCTACGTTCTCATGGACTCCCCTATGTACCAAACACTACCCTTTTCCATAGCCTATGACCTTCTCTTTAGGGAACATCATGAGAAATCCCCAGCATGTCTCCCTTAGTTTCAAAGGTAGATATGCTCACTCAGTTCGAGGAATCGCTTTGTACGGCATACTCGGACACCCCCAACTTGCATCCACAAACTGGAAGGAGTTGGATTTAGCACAGAGATTGCGCTAAAGGCGCATGAAAAACATGTCTTCCTGAGCCTCAGGTGGCTGTCACAGGAGTCATTAGTAAAGGTTTGTTACGCATGCATTTGGTAATGTTAAGGAAGAAGGAGGCAGGTAGCCTATGACCTTCTCTTTAGGTAACAGCATGAGAAATCCCCAGCATGTCTCCCTTAGTTTCAAAGGTAGATATGCTCACTCAGTTCGAGGAATCGCTTTGTACGGCATACTCGGACACCCCCAACTTGCATCCACAAACTGGAAGGAGTTGGATTTAGCACAGAGAGTGCGCTAAAGGCGCATGAAAAACATGTCTTCCTGAGCCTCAGGTGGCTGTCACAGGAGTCATTAGTAAAGGTTTGTTACGCATGCATTTGGTAATGTTAAGGAAGAAGGAGGCAGTTACTTGACAGGTGGTAAAATGTAGTCAAACTTATTCCGTTCTGTGGCGTGTGAATGTGATGGGCCCTTGTCTGGCAGCGGTAAGTTAATGTGAGTGGAGTGATTGATTGGATTGGGCCCGTGGCTGGCGATATGAAAGGGTTGTTTGTTGTGCGTGAATGGCGTGTGAATGGACCATAAAGAGGTTGGTGCCTGGACGCGGCTTTATGGCCCACCTTCAGAAGGATTGGTTTCAACATTCAGATACTTTGATAAGTAATCATGCTTTAAAACCATAATTTCTGGAGGTGCTAAAACCAACCAGTGTGAGTGGTGGGTTAACTTTAACAAACTAGTACCAGGGGAGACCAAGGGTGCAGGACTTGCATGGCTCTCACCAGTTTTCCTTCACCCAGAATCCCCTTGAAATTACATTATGTGCTTAAAAAACACATTTTCCTTGCATTCCAATGAGCAGAAGTCCAGGGATCTGCAGGGATCCTCAAAATTCCTACCACCCAGTGTTTCCCCACTTGTCCTGATAAAAACACAACCCCGCTTGTGTGCCTGCGCCTAGTGCCTGCTTCAGGAATGAATTACTCCAGGGTTAACAGTAGACCTCAAGCAAGGACTACCATTGACCCTTGTGTGATCCATTCCTGTCGCGGGCGCTAGGCCTACCCACACAAGTGAGGTATCATTTTTATCGGGAGACTTGGGGGGACGCTGGGTGGAAGGAAATTTGAGGCTCCTCTCAGATTCCAGAACTTTCTGTCATCGAAATGTGAGGAAAACTTGTTTTTTTAGCCACTTTTTGAGGTTTGCAAAGGATTCTGGGTAACAGAACCTGGTCAGAGCCCCGCGAGTCACCCCATCTTGGATTCCCCTAGGTCTCTAGTTTTCAAAAATGTACAGGTTTGGTAGGTTTCCCTAGGTGCCGGCTGAGCTAGAGGCCAAAATCTACAGGTAGGCACTTTGCAAAAAACACCTCTGTTTTCTGTGATGTGTCCACGTTGTGTTTTGGGGCATTTCCTGTCGCGGGCGCTAGGCCTACCCACACAAGTGAGGTATCATTTTTATCGGGAGACTTGGGGGGACGCTGGGTGGAAGGAAATTTGAGGCTCCTCTCAGATTCCAGAACTTTCTGTCATCGAAATGTGAGGAAACCTTGTTTTTTTAGCCACTTTTTGAGGTTTGCAAAGGATTCTGGGTAACAGAACCTGGTCAGAGCCCCGCAAGTCACCCCATCTTGGATTCCCCTAGGTCTCTAGTTTTCAAAAATGTACAGGTTTGGTAGGTTTCCCTAGGTGCCGGCTGAGCTAGAGGCCAAAATCTACAGGTAGGCACTTTGCAAAAAACAGCTCTGTTTTCTGTGATGTGTCCACGTTGTGTTTTGGGGCATTTCCTGTCGCGGGCGCTAGGCCTACCCACACAAGTGAGGTATCATTTTTATCGGGAGACTTGGGGGGACGCTGGGTGGAAGGAAATTTGAGGCTCCTCTCAGATTCCAGAACTTTCTGTCACCGAAATGTGAGGAAAACTTGTTTTTTTAGCCACTTTTTGAGGTTTGCAAAGGATTCTGGGTAACAGAACCTGGTCAGAGCCCCGCGAGTCACCCCATCTTGGATTCCCCTAGGTCTCTAGTTTTCAGAAATGTACAGGTTTGGTAGGTTTCCCTAGGTGCCGGCTGAGCTAGAGGCCAAAATCTACAGGTAGGCACTTTGCAAAAAACAGCTCTGTTTTCTGTGATGTGTCCACGTTGTGTTTTGGGGCATTTCCTGTTGCGGGCGCTAGGCCTACCCACACAAGTGAGGTATCATTTTTATCGGGAGACTTGGGGGGACGCTGGGTGGAAGGAAATTTGAGGCTCCTCTCAGATTCCAGAACTTTCTGTCATCGAAATGTGAGGAAAACTTGTTTTTTTAGCCACTTTTTGAGGTTTGCAAAGGATTCTGGGTAACAGAACCTGGTCAGAGCCCCGCGAGTCACCCCATCTTGGATTCCCCTAGGTCTCTAGTTTTCAAAAATGTACAGGTTTGGTAGGTTTCCCTAGGTGCCGGCTGAGCTAGAGGCCAAAATCTACATGTAGGCACTTTCCAAAAAACAGCTCTGTTTTCTGTGATGTGTCCACGTTGTGTTTTGGGGCATTTCCTGTCGCGGGCGCTAGGCCTACCCACACAAGTGAGGTATCATTTTTATCGGGAGACTTGGGGGGACGCTGGGTGGAAGGAAATTTGAGGCTCCTCTCAGATTCCAGAACTTTCTGTCATCGAAATGTGAGGAAAACTTGTTTTTTTAGCCACTTTTTGAGGTTTGCAAAGGATTCTGGGTAACAGAACCTGGTCAGAGCCCCGCGAGTCACCCCATCTTGGATTCCCCTAGGTCTCTAGTTTTCAAAAATGTACAGGTTTGGTAGGTTTCCCTAGGTGCCGGCTGAGCTAGAGGCCAAAATCTACATGTAGGCACTTTGCAAAAAACAGCTCTGTTTTCTGTGATGTGTCCACGTTGTGTTTTGGGGCATTTCCTGTCGCGGGCGCTAGACCTACCCACACAAGTGAGGTATCATTTTTATCGGGAGACTTGGGGGGACGCTGGGTGGAAGGAAATTTGAGGCTCCTCTCAGATTCCAGAACTTTCTGTCACCGAAATGTGAGGAAAACATGTTTTTTTAGCCACTTTTTGAGGTTTGCAAAGGATTCTGGGTAACAGAACCTGGTCAGAGCCCCGCGAGTCGTCCCATCTTGGATTCCCCTAGGTCTCTAGTTTTCAAAAATGTACAGGTTTGGTAGGTTTCCCTATGTGCCGGCTGAGCTAGAGGCCATAATCTACAGGTAGGCACTTTGCAAAAAACAGCTCTGTTTTCTGTGATGTGTCCACGTTGTGTTTTGGGGCATTTCCTGTCGCGGGCGCTAGGCCTACCCACACAAGTGAGGTATCATTTTTATCGGGAGACTTGGGGGAACATAGAATAGCAAAACAAGTGTTATTGCCCCTTATCTTTCTCTACATTTTTTCCTTCCAAATATAAGAGAGTGTGTAAAAAAGACGTCTATTTGAGAAATGCCCTGCAATTCACATGCTAGTATGGGCACCTCGGAATTCAGAGATGTGCAAATAACCACTGCTCCTCAAAACCTTATCTTGATCCCATTTTGGAAATGCAAAGGTTTTCTTGATACCTCTTTTTCACTCTTGATATTTCAGCAAATGAATTGCTGTATACCCAGTATAGAATGAAAACCAACTGCAGGGTGCACCTCATTTATTGGCTCTGGGTACCTAGGGTTCTTGATGAACCTATAAGCCCTTTATATCCCCGCAACCAGAAGAGTCCAGCAGACAAAACGGTATATTGCTTTCAGAAATCTGACATCGCAGGAAAAAGTTACAGAGTAAAACATAAAGAAAAATGGCTGTTGTTTTCAGC
This sequence comes from Pleurodeles waltl, assembly GCF_031143425.1. NCBI lineage: Eukaryota > Metazoa > Chordata > Amphibia > Caudata > Salamandridae > Pleurodeles > Pleurodeles waltl. Next base: position 501,116,629 of record NC_090440.1, read on the forward strand.
TCAATTTCAATATTTTTTTATTTCAGCTGTTATTTTCTGTAGGAAAACCTTGGAGGATCTACACAAATGACCCCTTGCTGAATTCAGAATTTTGTCTAGTTTTCAGAAATGTTTAGCTTTCCGGGATCCAGCATTGGTTTCACACCCATTCCTGTCACTAACTGGAAGGAGGTTGAAAGCACCAAAAATAGTAAAAATGGGGTATGTCCCAGTAAAATGCCAAATTTGTGTTGGAAAATGTGGTTTTCCGATTCAAGTCTGCCCGTTCCTGAAAGGTGGGAAGACAGTGATTTCAGCACCAGAAACCCTTTGTTGATGGCATTTTCAGGGAAAAAACCACAAGCCTTCTTCGGCTGCCCTTTTTTCCCATTTTTTTGGAAAAAACGAAATTTTCACTGTATTTTGGCTATTTTCTTGGTCTCCTCCAGGGGAAACCACAAACTCTGGGTACCATTAGAATCCCTAGGATGTTGGAAAAAAAGGACGCAAATTTGGCGTGGTTAGCTTATGTGGACAAAAAGTTATGAAGCCCTAAGCGCGAACTACCCCAAATAGCCAAAAAAGGGCTCAGCACTGGGGGGGAAAAGGCCCAGCAGCTAAGAGGTTAATTCACAGAATAGCCAGCCTTTGTGTGTCACGTCTGTAGTACCCTCCACGATACACTGTAAATGGAACCAATCTCCCAATGCAACCTCCCATGATTTGAAGCAGAATTCATCGAAACAGCTAGGCTCTAATTTGCAACTCCCTCTCCCAAACGGCACTGATAACAGGATAGCCTAATTTCATGAGGGACACAACACACAAGGTGTGCATCCTCACATATAATCCGCCTCCCTATTTCCCATCCTCCCTTTACTTCTTCCATTACTTCTGCCATGCCTTCCGAAATGACTCCATTCCCAATGCCATTCCCCACTACCTTGAAACTTTAGGATTAATTTTGACAGTGAAACGAGTGTTTTATTTATAGCGACTGATAATCCAGAAATCCCATGGATTGCCTCTTCTGGACCAATGTTGGACATCCCTGATCCAAGTCTTTGCTCCATCTTTCTTTGTGTATGCTTTCTGCATCTGAGCTCTAGCCTTGCCTTTGAATCACAGAGCCAGCATTTCATAACCACACTTGAACATTCCAACACATTCTCAATCCTCGTAGAGAATACTCAAAAATCTCTTCCTCAGGGTAAGCAAATCCACCACCTCGAGTACCTACACAATAGCCCTCATACACTTCATCATTTAACATGAACATCATCGGTTCACCCTATGGGTTTAGTGAAATGAAACAAAACATTCAGCATTGGGCAGGTTATGAAGTTGCATCGAACATGTTCAGACCTGATGCACCCATTTGAGGTTTAGGTGCTCGAATTTATGGAAGAAATCGCATCAGTCCGTTGGAGAGGAGCAGGAAGAAAAAGAAGCAGAAAGAAAGAGGAGCAGAAGTAAAGGCTAGAAAATGAGTGACTCTGAGAGCAAATGTAGGTCAGGTGATTAGAAGAAGAGCGATTGACTCCCTTAAAGGAAAAACTGGATGTAGTTCAAGAGAAGTTAAGGTCAATGTGGTCGAAGCGAAGGTGTGCATGGACAGGAAGTGTGTGTTGGCAAAGGGAATGCTATGCAGTGCACTGAAGTCACTAAGGACTTCTTTTGGTGTGGAAGAGAATTTCACACTGTTTATGTTTGTTTTATTAAGCAGTCGCTCAATTGCTTGAGCAAGGCGAGCAGGACCCTACAGTGGCTGACTGACTGAGAGGGAATGAAAAAACATAATTTAAGATCTGTCTCTAATGAACAATTTAATGAAAAACTGTCATCAAATTACTTTTGAATAAGTTAGAAAAAAGGAATGGAAGGTTTGTGACTCATGGGGGTGTGACTTTGAAAGATTGTAAGGTTGTGTGTGATAGAGACATTGAGGATGCACATAACCAGATTCTATAAGAATAGGGTGTGTCTGAACATTTTAAATATCAAGGGTTGTGACAAATAAAAATGTGAATGGAGAGGTATTGTGAATGGTATAGGTGAACACAAGTGGTAGTGTGAAGTGCAGGATAGTGAGAAGGAGAAGGGTTATAGCAAAAGGTCTAATGGGAGAAATTGGTATATGCATTCTATGTATTTGAGGTTTGTTGAAAGTAAGAAGACACAGTCATAGAAAATAGATATTTTGGGTAGGGTGTAGAAGTTGAGGTGCCATATGTAAAATTTGAGATGCAGGTACAGTATTTATAAGAATGCAAGAATACAGATAGGGTGATAAGTATTAAAACAAAACCATGGGGGTCTATTACAATACGGTCTGAGAGCTTCAAATTTGCTTGAGGTGAAGCTGGAGAAGGCAGAGTGGAAGTTGAGGGTCACCTTAGGTAGACAGGCTGGGCAGCTTGATTTTCCTGTCTCATCACTAGAATGTGATACCAAAGGTCAAAATCGGAGAAGTTTGTGGGGTGTAATCCTGAGGGAAGTGACAGCTCAATGCCTGCTTGTCAGCAGCAGCTATGTGTCTCGTTTGGTAAAATAATCACCAAAAAGGAAGATCTGGTGAGGAAGGGCTGTCCAAGCAGGGAGTGAAATATTCCACATGCTTTAACATGGTGTTGCTGCATGATCCCTCTTAGCCACAGTAAGCTACTGTATGGAGATTGCGTTCATTGTTGGAGCCTTTACTCCACATGAGGCTTCTGGATAGTCCATCTTAGTTCCAGCAGCATGGCTTCCATGGACAGTCATTTCGTTTATTTTGGGTGTTTAAAATCCATTCCACAATATGTACAATACGAAATACATGCAATACAAATAATAATGGAGCAACCTACATCTTAATGCCCATTACGTAAAAAACACATATATTATATCTTATTAGCTCTAAGCTTATTCCACATTCATTGTTGATGTCAGGATGCCATTTGACACCCGAGTTTGAACTTAGGGCCTCATTACGAGTTTGGTGGTCGGACCACCAGACTGCCATGTTGGTGGTCCTTAAAAGACCACCATGCAGCGGTCATTACGAGTTACACAGGCAGGACCAACAAGCACCAAACAAAAATGGCAGGCCGCCAGTCATGTGGCGGCCTAGTATTAGGCAGTCCAACCTCCAGCGCCCTCAGTGCTGCAACCAACCAATGAGCACAATATACACCCCAAGTGAACATGCCTACAAATGACACTATGAAATGCAAAACACAGACGTCCAAGCACCTTATTTTCAATACACTTCATAGATTAGGCACCCTTTTTGTTTTCACCATCCCACAGAACACTGTGCACACACTTATGTCCATTCACACCCTTTTTCACTTCCTCTGTTTAGTGAGTCACAGTGACCCGTTAATTTTTTTCCACTATGACACATTCTAAAAATCCATGTTTTTCAGAAGATGTGTTAAAAGTCATGGTGGATGAAATAAAAAGTAGAGCCACTTCTGTTTGAAGCACAAGTCCAACATACTCCTCTTAATAGGAAAATGTGGGACAGGAAAGTCAACAGAGTGAATGCTGTAGGCACCACCCTGCACACAAAGGAGGACATCAGGAAGAGGTGGAATGACCTCAGGGGCAAGGTCCATTCCCTGGTCTCCAGGCACCAGCTGCAGCCCAAGAAGACTGGAGCTGACCCACCCAGTGCCCCATTACATCTTTTTCACGGGGAGGAGAAGGTGTTGGCAATCCTGCATCCTGAGGGCTTGACACAAATACCTGGGGGAGTGGAGTCTGGTAAGTCACAGCACAAAAACTGTCCCAAAAATCCCATGCATGCTCATAGCTCACCTTTTGCCACTGTCTTCTTCATGTACCCCATCAACATTCAATACCCAGAGTATCTAGGGGTTGACACTGTCCATCTGTTTTGTTGGACCCAACAGCACAGCTAGGGTCCATCACATGCCATATGTCCAAATGGGGCCTGAGAGTCTTTCAATATACAATAATAATCCCAGGACACATGGTATGTCACAACAGGTAAGTGTATGCCCAAACCTAAATGCAGTCTGCATACAGATATGTAATACCCAACATTTGTACTGTCTATGTAGTACAGAGAGCTACCTGACTGCAACTCCCAGGAGTCACTGCTTCTCTAATGCCAAACACCAAACCAGTATTCACTGGCCCAAATACACCTGTTCCTTAACTCTCAATTAAAGTGTACTCACCTGAAGGATACTATCTGTATAGTGTATGTATTAGAGGGAGTGGCCTGACTGCTAAGGCCAGGAGGCTCTGTTACTGTTACCCCAACCACTAGCCCAGTGTTCTTTTGTCCAAAGACCTGTTTGTCAACTCACAAAGGAAGTTTGCTCACCTGGGGGGATAACTTTTGTATAGTGTGTGTGATACATGACTGCTAAGCTAAGTGTTGGGAAGTAGAGGGAGTGACCTGGCTGCAATAGGTCCTGTTACTCTAACTCCAACCACCAGCACAATGGCCACTTGTCCGAATACCCTGTTTGTCGAGCACAGATCATGCCCATATAAGAGAGATATCTTTCAACATAGGTCTATCTTAACTTGCTAACCCAAGAAGAAATATTAGAGGACAGGAATAACACTTTACCCATTGTTTATAACAAGTATTCATAAGGCCTCAAGATGCATCACCAGATTGATATTGGCAGCAGACACATTCACATTGCACTGTGCACATTATGATCTAGTCACACAAAAAAACAAAGTCCTGGGTTTGCCTGCATCACACTCAACAAACCTCCAAATGGTCAAAGCCATATATTGCCTAGCCACTGTTGTGCCTGCACTGGTGGCAAGATGTCATTTTCAGGCCATCCTCCCAAGTGCAAATGATCTGCACATTTCAGCAGCTGCTTGAGTCAAAATGAATTGGCATACTTCACACGCCATGTCAATATACTCAATACCATGGTCACTTGCCACAATAAGATTAACTGCAACTTAACTTTGTACAAGGTCTCTGCTTACTGTAACTCTAAATCATTTGAGATAGATGTCACAATAAAACCAGTACATTTTACATCAACATGTCGAACTGCAACTGGGCACACAGAGGCCACAGGACAGACTGCCATTAGGCCCTTGGGTAGAGCCCTCAGTGAAGAAGACACTTCTGTATGTCTGGACATTGAGGACGGTTCTGGCTCATCTGGACAACCTGGTCAGATGGCAAGAGTGAGTCTCACCATGCCTACAACTTCACCTCCCAGCCCGGTTACCTCAACATCAACATCACAGTCAACCATTTGTCCCCTAACCTGTGTACCTAGCCCAGTGTCTACAATCCTGTGCCCCCCAGTCCTGGATCTTAAGTTGCTGCACAACATTTCGGACAATGAGGGTCCAGGAACAAGTTGGAAATGGCACCCTATGGCAAGGATACAGGCCGGTGGGGGTAGAGTGCGTGGGAGGGATGCTGTGGGCCAGTTGGGTCAGGCCACTGGGGCTACTCTTGGCCAGGGCGCCGTCAGTTACGTGTTGGGGGTCTATCAGGCATCCCAAGGCATGATGAGCCAGATGTTAATGGAACTTCGTGAAATCAAGCAGCTACAGTGGGTCATGCACAGAGACATGCGGGAACAGATGGAGGCCCACAATAACAACATGTCCTCCTTCACAGGGGTGCTCAGGGACAAACACACATCCCTAAGAAGGGCTTTTCAACAACAGTCTACCCCTTCCTTTGGGTCATCAACAACAGGCACATCAATATCAGTGCCAGCCACTGGAAGGAAGGACCTGCCAGAGGAAGAACCATCCCCAGACACCCCTGCCTCTGAAGCATCAGATCATCACTCTTCAAGTGGGGCCATCCAGCAAAGAATCCAGGAGATGCCAATGGCAAGACACCCACCACTGCCAGCAAGTGATCTCTTCCTAAAGGACCTTCTTTGTGTGCCACACATTCACTCTATTGACTGAGCCTGAATCCAATGGGGAGAGTAGCCTAACTTTGGATGACCAATGGTGTGGCATATACTCTAATGATTTCATTCACCATGACTGACACCTTCACTTTACATTTTTGTCGGCAAAGGCAGAGTTTGCGGAGCTCTGCTAGGCGGAACTCTTAAGTGACCAAAAAAACTCTGGCGCACTACGCAGAGTTCCGCGAGCGGCAGAGTGCGTTAGCTCGTGCCGCTCGCACTGATTTTTAGCACCAGATGTTTTTCCCATGTTGAAAAATCAATGCGAATGGCACCACATGCACTGCTTCTTTTCTGCCACTCAAGTATATTTTCAACTTGAGCAGCAGTTTCCTCAACGGGAACAGAAGGTTTCTCTATGCGAGAACTAGCAACTGTCCGCAACCGCCTACATTGAGAAATCTCACTGGGAGGTGGTCTGGAGTAAGATTTTCCTCGCTCGCGCTCACCAACTTAACTTAAGCATGACTGAGGAAAAAAACTCCGCTCTCCTCCACTACATAGAGTTTTTTGGAACTCTGCGCTCTAAGCAGAGGGTGGAGTGGGAAAATCTTCGCAAACTCCGCGAGCAGAGCACAGTTCACCGCCCACCCCTACATTTTTGTTCTTTTCTGTCCCATATTTATTTTTTGTATTAGCATTGTAATGAATACACCCATCACAAACTCATTGTCTGTTTGCTTAAATTTCCCATTTAGCTATATAAAGATGTAAGGCCAAGTGAACCATACGAGCAAGATCCAAGATACTTGTGCATGCAAGGATACGTTACAAGTACAAAGTGTGCAACTCAGGATTACAACCATTACCCACCAACACATACATACAAGTGTCTGATCAAACCAAAAATTGTATTACAGTGTTCAGCACATAGGCTGTCAATATGTCTTGACTATTGGAAATCGAGAATGAGTGACTCATACCGAGCAAATGAACAATGAACATATTTACAGGTACAGACCCCCAGCCCATGGAGGGAAGGGATTTGTCAGACATTGCCCTGAGAATACGCAAATATTGAAGTGGTTGATGTCAGCAGCTTGAGCCTTATCAGATACCACACAAAAGTAATTCAACCACACATAATCCAAGATACAGTCAAGGACATCATAATCTAATTCCCATGCATCTGGTGGAATGACACAAACTTAGTTTAGTGTTGTGGCATAGGCACTGTGGCTTTCAATAATGAAACCCATCTACAGCTATATACAAGTCATACAAAAAGAGTGTTTAGCCAATGTGAAGGAAAAATGACTCGGTCAAAAGCTAGAACTACATATTTTCTGATCGCATGATGACACACATGATGCATCAGGCCCACCACAATACACAAAACAAGTACAATGGGCACTTCTGTACCTCCACCCAAACACTGTGCAACTGTCTTGGTACAGGTCTCATACATCCAAACTCTGTGACCTACATTAGCTGGACAATCCATGTCAAATTTGTATGTCAGAACAGCCCCTACCAAAGTCACAATTCTGAAATGCCCACATGAAGATGTCATGGTGAAGGTATCTGTTCAAAGAACAAAACAAAGAGTATAGGCTTGAAACTATACCTATGACACAAGGCACATAGCAAGCAACTGGAAAACAAAGTACATTGCAAGGAAACTGACACAAACAAAGCAACATCAATAAGTGAGGATGTGTCAAAATCCATCTTATCAAGCAGTCTTTGGCTGAAAATTACAGAATCCAGCTCCCTAACTGCTCCAAAATACTGAACTCCACACTTTCTCACACCTTCAGGTCATTGTACAGTCACAGTCATTACATCACATGACATACTTACACTCACGAGAAGGAGCAGTTGAGATCTTCTTGCAAGTCAGCTACTTCATCTTCACCACTATCATCCTCACTTGGCATTTCAGGATTCTCACCCGGTGGCACTGCAGGCTCCCCCTCCTCTGGTATGTCTAGGATATTTCTCTGCAGGGCGATGTTGTGGTGTGGCATGGAGCATGCCACAGTGATCTGACACACTTTCCCGGGTGAGTAGAGGAGGGCTCTGACAGTCCTGTCCAGACACCTAAATCTGTCCTTCAGGAGTCCAAAAGGCCGCTACACTGCTGGGTTCTTCCATGGGACTCATTGAAGCAGACTTCCCAGGGTATAATTGGATTCCTTAGCGGTGTCAACAACCAAGGACAGTTTGGGTATGCAGAGCCTCCTGTTAAAGAATAGGGCATGAGTGCAACAATGAGTCACTCACTTCATGATTGTAGCACCTGATATTGCACACGCACAATCAAGACAGATGTGACTTACCAACCAGCCAGGACCTCTCTGGGTGTAGTGTGACATCAGGTGGGGTATGCTGCTCTTCTGTATTATGAAGGAATCATGGGCTAACCTTAGATAACGGGCACACACATGTGAAATGTAGAGATCCGCCAAACAGACAACTTGCACGTTGATGGAATGGAAGTTCTTTCAGTTGCAATAGACTTGTGGTGCTACCAAGCCAACATGTGTGCCATCAATGGCCTCCACCACATGTGGGAAGCAGCCAAAACCATAAAAGTCAGCCTTCATACTGGATAAATCCTCACATCAGGGAAACCTGATATAGATGTCAATGTGTTTCAACATTGCTGAGAGAAAATCCTTCAACACCAGACTGAACATAGGTTGGGACATACCAGCAGATAGGGCCACTGTATGTTTGGAAGGACCCTGTGGCCAGGAAGTGCAATACTGACATGGGTTGTACAAGTGGGTGGTATGCAGTTTGGATAACTAATAGCTGGCATCAGATCTGCCTCCAACTGACACATAAGTATACTATTGTTTGCCTATCTATAATTATATGCTGTTGCTCCTTAGTCGGAAGGTCTGTCAGTGAACGGTAGACAGTAGGGTTGTCACAGGATCCCACTCCCAGGGTACCTATGTGTGACAAATCATTATTTATAACATTATTCAGTGTGTCTACAGCAACATAATGCATGCCAATAAAATCATGTGACAAAGCTTTTCTGACTGGATAGACATGACAACCAGTATACGTCACAGCTGGCAACTATACAAGGGTCACATGTGACCCCCATGGTTGTCAACAAGTGTCCACAACATGGATTTGGGCTCAACTCAAAGATATGCTACAAAATTGCCCCTCAAAATGTGACTGTAGTTTCCGACTGCCAATATAACCATCAGCAGTGTGGGACCGTGCACCACCATCAAATGCCGTCTGTGCCCAGCAACACACTACACTGGTGATTGTGGAGAGGGACCTTCACCACAAGACAGAATAACGATGTTTGTGATGCTTCAAGACATCTCTTGTAGGTGTGATGCAGTTTACAAATCCAAATACAGAATTTTAGGACACCAAAATGGTGGATACTTGACCTACTCCACTGGACATTAGGAACTGCCTGTTACTGCCTGCAAAAGTTGGCTGGGCGGTAGGCAGTTCCAACCATGGTGGATTTAGCCATAGGCTAATGTTGTTGCCTATGACGGTTGTTGCCAAATGGCTGTGTCCACAGGTGGAGTTGACTGTGTACGTGGTGGACATGACACCCATGTTGTGCATTCACTCACTTGACTCCTGCCAGCAACACCTCCATTACCTGAGCTTCTGTGTGCCGCGTCTTAGAGCAACCATGCCACATCCAGCAGGTGATAGGGCCCATGCCTTCTCTCCAGAGGAGGAGAAGAGGCTTGTCAATTAGGTTCTTCCCCTGTGTGGACAGCTCTATGGCTCACCAGAGGAGCAGGTAAGTACCTGATTGGCACAATTGCCTCTGTTTGACACCATCCTTTCCCTCCTCACAGCCTACAATCTGCCCCTGTGTGCCAGTTAGACTTCTTGTGTGCCTGTTGTTGCAGTCTGTGTGGCATTAATGGAATGTACATTCTGCAGGTATTGGTGGCGAGCGCTATATGTTAAGTTCAGTCACATTGTGTTGTGTGCGGTTTTTGGGGTCCTAAATCCTCTTTGTGTTAGATGCACATAACTAGGGAAGGAGACTTCACTGTCATCCAATGACATCTCTTTCTCCATGATTGTTGTAAATGTTGAACAACATGTCTGAGCATGACAGCATGAGCTGTGTATGCATCTTGTATGAGTCATTTGAGGATCTTGTGAGCAATGTGTATAGTACCATAGATCTTTCAACTGACATCCGGCCTTACAAAACTGTTTTGCCAATTTTATTCTCTTTCTGTTTTGATCTCCTTCTTTTCCCTACTCAATCCTGGGGTCGTGGCACCATCATTGTAAAAGATCTCCGGCAAAGAGCCCCCCCATTTGGGGTGGTGCCCGTCAGACATTGCAGTGCCGGTCTGACGAGGAGCTGTACCGATGATGAAGCATGACATCCTCTTGGATGTGTGAGGTTATTTGCTCCTAAATTTTAGGACTCCCATGAGTGTTCCCTTCTTTCTAATTTGAACAGTGTATTATATTTTTCATAGCTTACAAAACTGTTCCCTGGAATCCATTTCCTGGCTCACTGTGCCCTTCAGGTTGCCACATACACCACATGCCAAATTGCTGAAGACTACATGATGTACTGTCATGCATGGAAATGATGGAAATGTGAGTGACATGTAGGTTCTGTCTGCTCAGCCTGCAGAGACCAGGGCCTGTCAGTTGTATCTCCCAGTATGGGACCTAGCCCAGGCTGTGGGAGAGTCACTGTGGCTATACAACTAAGGCACTGCGCCCACTCCCTGTACACCATCTGTAATCAAAAGGGGACACCCAACCTCACCCTCTGAAGTCTTGGTTAACTAACTATAGGTTAACTATCATGCTGACTACAGAGGGATAGATGTGTCAATCTTTTCAACAATAATATTTGTATTATTATTTGACCAAATTTATTTATATTATCTTTTTTTTCCTTTTTAATGGTATTTACAAAAGTGATCCTTGACACTGTATGAAAAACATTCAAACCAAAGTTTTTTTCAGCATGTACTATGAACCAAACCATATATTTAAATCCTACTCTTTTACACACTTTTCCTTATATTGTGAATTCACAAGAATGACAGATAAATATATACAATCCAGCTTGTTCAATCCTTCTGTAAGGTAGTCCGTATTTTCAAGACCTTGTTGCCATATGGCCCAATCATCTCACACACACACACTGTGGATTGTGACTGCTGGTCTTACACCTTTTTTTTGCAATGTCTTCACTTTTCGATGTGGACTCCTTGTAATTAAGAACATGTCAACATGTTTTGTCCGAGTGAGTATTGGCCTCTTCTGGACGTTATAAGGTGCGTGTATTCCCCTTAATTAACAAACATCTATACAAACAAACATATAAATCAACATTAAAAATCAAATCAAAAGGGTTGTCAATCGATATTTCACTGCCAACATGTGCTTACTCTCACAATCAAGATAAGTGTTTTAAAAAGTCAATATGAAAACAAGTACATCCCCTATATTTGTGTATGTGTTAACTCACATACATATCGGTAATCCCCAAACTAAATGTATGGTGTGAATCCAGTCTATAATGCACCTTAGAGAAACCAAGAAAGGTTGGTGTCAAATCAAGAGGTTACGCCACCATTAAATTCCGGGAAGGAGGGAGAAAACAAATCCTCAACTGGCACTTTCTCAAAAAACAGCTCCTACCTTATCAGCACGAGACATTGAAACAAATCCATGTGATCAGGGGGCATACACCTCTCACCATGCAGGCATCCTCTATTACTCAAATTATTGGCACACTCTGTAAAACACTAAGGTGGTCATTACAACCCTGGCGGACGGTGTTAAAACGGCGGTAAGACCGCAAACAGTCTGGCGGTAAAATTTTTGGAATTATGACCGTGGCGGAAACTGCCAACAAAGACAGCCACTTTAACACTCCGACCGCCACAGCGGTACAGACAAGCAGCACGGCGGTCACCGCCAACAGACAGGCGGAAGACAATGTACCGCCCATAGTATCACAACCCGCCAATCCGCCACCTTTTCCGGGGCGGATTCTCCGTGGATAAAAACACGGCGGAAACAGTTTCTGCTATGGGAAAACGCTCACCTGTACACATCCCACAAGACATTGAAACAAATCCATGTGATCAGGGGGCATACACCTCTCACCATGCAGGCATCCTCTATTACTCAAATTATTGGCACACTCTGTAAAACACTAAGGTGGTCATTACAACCCTGGCGGACGGTGTTAAAACGGCGGTAAGACCGCAAACAGTCTGGCGGTAAAATTTTTGGAATTATGACCGTGGCGGAAACCGCCAACAAAGACAGCCACTTTAACACTCCGACCGCCACAGCGGTACAGACAAGCAGCACGGCGGTCACCGCCAACAGACAGGCGGAAGACAATGTACCGCCCATAGTATCACAACCCGCCAATCCGCCACCTTTTCCGGGGTGGATTCTCCGTGGATAAAAACACGGCGGAAACAGTTTCTGCTATGGGAAAACGCTCACCTGTCCACATCCCATGAGGAAGGAGGACTCCATGGAGCCTGAACTCCAAATCCTACCAGCCCTTGTATTCCTACTCATCTACGAAGACCAACGCCTGCGCCGGCGAGGACAACGGTGAGTACTGCACCTATGACATAGGGGAGGGCGAGGCAAAAGTTAGGGGGACACACTCGCAACACCCCCACCCCCACCCCACCCTCGCATATTACAACACAAACACCAAAGCATTTACAAAAACAACATCAACAACCCACAACCCCCTCGGAAGGAAGCAAAGACAAAACGAAATCAGTCCAAACCTTGTAATGTATCAATATACATGTCTCAAAAATATACAGATATATTAGCTAACCATACAAAAGTATATACATTTCGAGAAGTAGTGCAGATATGCACATATAAATGTCTGTGCACCACTAGTCCAAAAATGCATGGGCGAGGCCCACAAAAGATACCTGTTCACACACGGAGAGAACACTGCCGGGGCATCAGATAGAAACACTACAGGTACCTCAGGGGGAAGGGAAGGTGGGGCACCTCAGCCGGAGGGATGCAAAGCCACATCCACGACGGGGCTCCATGCCCACTGTTCCATCCTAGGGAGTGCAAAGCCACAGTCTCTCAAGTCTCTACAGTGGGTGGCTTGCCCACTGTTCCATCCTGGGTAGTGCAAAGCCACAGTCTCTCAAGTCTCTACAGTGGGTGGCTTGCCCACTGTTCCATCCTGGGTAGTGCAAAGCCACAGTCTCTCAAGTCTCTACAGTGGGTGGCTTGCCCACTGTTCCATCCTGGGGAGTGCAAAGCCACAGTCTCTCAAGTCTCTACAGTGGGTGTCATGCCCACTGTACCATCCTGGGGAGTGCAAAGCCACAGACTCTCAAGTCTCTACAGTGGGTGGCTTGCCCACTGTTCCATCCTGGGGAGTGCAAAGCCACAGTCTCTCAAGTCTCTACAGTGGGTGGCTTGCCCACTGTTCCATCCTGGGGAGTGCAAAGCCACAGTCTCTCAAGTCTCTACAGTGGGTGGCTTGCCCACTGTTCCATCCTGGGGAGTGCAAAGCCACAGTCTCTCAAGTCTCTACAGTGGGTGGCTTGCCCACTATACCATCCTGGGACTGCAAAGCCACAGTCTCTCAAGTCTCTACAGTGGGTGGCTTGCCCACTGTTCCATCCTGGGGAGTGCAAAGCCACAGTTTCCAAAGTAGATAACAGCCTCCACTGGTTCAGGAGGGGGACTGGTGCCCAGACTGGATTAGTCTCCCCGTGGAAGTTCCTGTACCGTCCCTGGCCCACCCGCACATGGGATAACGATGCTTGATGTGACAGACATTTCATACTTCCCCGGTGCATGCCCTGTTCAGCAGTGCTTTGCCATGGTGGTGTCTGGACTGCTCAGCGGTGCTTTGCCATGGCGGTGTCTGGACTCTTCAGCGGTGCTTTGCCATGGCGGTGTCTGGACTGTTCAGCGGTGCTTTGCCATGGCGGTGTCTGGACTGTTCAGCGGTGCTTTGCCATGGCGGTGTCTGGACTGTTCAGCGGTGCTTTGCCATGGGGGTGTCTGGACTCTACAGCGGTGCTTTGCCATGGCGGTGTCTGGACTCTTCAGCGGTGCTTTGCCATGGCGGTGTCTGGACTCTTCAGCGGTGCTTTGCCATGGCGGTGTCTGGACTGTTCAGCGGTGCTTTGCCATGGCGGTGTCTGGACTGTTCAGCAGTGCTTTGCCATGACGGTGTCTGGATTCTTCAGCGGTGCTTTGCCATGCCGGTTCTGGACTGCGCATTGGTGTGTGGCATGACGTTCTCTGGACTGGGCATTGGTGTGTGGCATGACTTTCCCTCATTGCCCAGCGGGGCTGTGGCAGCCGGGCCCCTCCTGGGCACTGACTTCGGCAGTGGTCTCCTGACCAGTGACAATACTTGGGCCCTCCTGGGCAATGACTCTGGCGGTGGCGGTGGTCTCCTGACCAGTGACGATACTTGGGCCCTCCTGGGCAATGACTCTGGAGATGGCGGTGGTCTCCTGACCAGTGACAATACTTGGGCCCTCCTGGGCACTGACTCTGGCGGTGGTCTCCTGACCAGTGACGATACTTGTGCCCTCCTGGGCACTGACTCTGGCGGGGGTCTCCTCACCAGTGATGATACTTGGGCCCTCCTGGGCACTGACTCTGGCGGTGGTCTCCTGACCAGTGACGATACCTTGGCCCTCCTGGGCACTGACTCTGGCGGTGGTCTCCGGACCAGTGACAATACTTGGGCCCTCCTGGGCAATGACTCTGGCGGTGGCGGTAGTCTCCTGACCAGTGACGATACTTGGGCCCTCCTGGGCAATGACTCTGGTGGTGGTGGTGGTCTCCTGACCAGTGACAATACTTGGGCTCTCCTGGGCACTGACTCTGGCGGTGGCGGTGGTCTCCTGACCAGTGACGATACTTGGGCCCTCCTGGGCACTGAGTCTGGCGGTGGCGGTGGTCTCCTGACCAGTGACGATACTTGGGCCCTCCTGGGCACTGACTCTGGCGGTGGTCTCCTGACCAGTGACGACGGTGCTGGCGGTGGCGTCCCGACCGCTGGAAAGGATGCCGCCCTTCTACGCCGTGCTGCTCACACAGGGCTGTGCAGACTTCCTCTGGCCCTTCCCCACCTTTGGAGGAGTCACAGCTGACTCTGCCATCCACCTGGAACCCCTGTGAGTTGTTTTGCCACCAGGAGTCTTCACAGGGTCCCGTCGGCCACTTTCCAATTTCAGAGCCTTTACAGGGGCGGGCTGCCTGTGCCTTGGCTCCGGGTCACACTGCCAGTCCTGGTGGCCGGTGCACTCCACACACCTTGAACAGGCACCACTGGTATTGGAGGCTTTTTGGCTGAGGCGCTACAACGGGACTGATGAAGTGGAGGGGGGGGACAAAAAGGTCAACTTTACACAGGGACAGTTTCTGACGAACACTGGGTTGGGTAGTTGGAGGGGGTCTGGGAGTGGAGGAAGAGGAGGTGGTTGTAGGAGGTGTCACTTTAGGTGTTTTGGGTGCAGGTGCAGGTACTGGAGGCTGTCGTGAGGTGGGTGTATGTTGGGTGTGTGGGTGCCCGCGTTTGTGTTCTTTGGGAGGGGGCGTCACAGACACACTGGGAGAGGACACAGGGGACGTGTAAATGGGAGTGGAGGTGGTGAGTGCAGGTGAGCGGGGTGTGGTGCTGGGTGTTCTGGTGCAAGTCCTGGTGCCTGTAGATGTAGTGCATGTATGTGTGAGTGTAGACGAGACTGGGAGCGAGGAGGGAGACGACGAGGATGGGGACACAGTGGAGGCAGTGGATGTTGCTGTGTCTGCACGTGGGTGATGCTTGCATGTGTGCCTGTGGGTTGTGTGGTGCCTATGTTTGCCTGAGCTACTTATGGGTGTAGAGGTGTGTGCATGCTGGACTGATGGTGTGTTTGGGATAGGCTGGGGTACAGGGGATTGGGTCTGGGTGGAGGAGGTTGGAGGGGGCAGGCTAGACACAGGGACAATGGCTGCCATCAGTGCTGAGGCCAGAGATTGCAGGGTTCGCTGAAGGGCAGCCTGACCAGAATGAATGCCCTCCAGGAATGCATTACCATGTTGCAACTCCCTTTCTACACCCTGGATGGCATTCACAATGGTAGACTACCCAACAGTGAGTGACTTGAGGAGGTCAATGGCCTCCTCACTGAGGGCAGCAGGGGTGACTGGGGCAGGGCCTGAGGTGCCTGGGGCGAAGGTGATGCCCACCCTCATGGGTGAGCGGGCACAGGGCGAACGCTGAGGGGCTGCTGGGAGGGCGGTGCTGGTAGGGGAGGTGGCGGCTGTACCTGTAGAAGTGGGGCGACAGATGGTGCCGCCACCACAAGGGAGCTCCCATCGTTGGACGAGTCCGTGTCGCTGGTTGGTGATCCGGTGCCCGAAGTGAAGCTCCCCTCGCCCTCCGTCCCACTGGTGCATTCAGAGTCCATGGTGTGGCCCTCCAAGGCCATGTGGGATGCAGCTCCCTCGTGCTCCGGTGCCACTGTACCTCCACCTGATGATGCTGATGCACATAAGAACATGGAGAGCACAAAAAGGGGGGGGGAAGACAGAAGAAAGACAGGTTGAGTGCATGGCATACCGCGACCGTTGGCAGACAATACAGACACAGCAGCCCCCTGCACCACGCCATGCTCCTGGCCTCTACAGATGCAATTCCTGGGATCTGGCCTACATGGTTATGATGGACCTCTGCACACATGGATGCCACAGGGGCATCTATACCTGTACTTGGCACTCTACTGCGGCGGGGTAGGGAGCCACATGGCCTGCATTACGGAGGGGCCTAGTCTACCTATGTCTGCCTGGCCTAGGTACACCCACAGGACTCCTCCCCAACCCAGACCCCTCCACTGCGCGCAAAGTCCCCAGAATGATGTTGTACTCACGCCCTTGTGTCTGCTGTGATGCCCTCAAGCGCCCATCCAACTCAGGGTAGGCCACCGCCAGGATCCGGAACATCAGGGGGGTCATGGGGCGACGGGCACCCCTCCCACGTTGGGAGGCCATCCCCAGCTGAGCCTCCGCCGTCTTCTTGCTCCAGCGGCGAATGTCCTCCCATCGTTTACGGCAGTGGGTGCCCCGTCTCTGGTGGACCCCAAGGGTCCCGACGTCCTTGGCGATGGCACGCCAGATGTCATTTTTCTGGTGGGCGCTGACCTACATGACATGAATAGGAGAAGAAGAGAAGTCATTAACAACCGCAACGTCAATGTGCGTGGCCCCCCTCCCTACCCTAGCCATGTGGCACATTTATTCACATGCATTAATGTTCCCTGAACTCTGCCCCCTTCCCTCTTCCAACCAGCCCTCTCCACCGAGGCCTAGCCCATACAACGTGCTCCCAGTGTACTTACCTGTTGGTCTGAGGACCGTAGAGTAGCGTGTACTGGGGGAGGACCCCGTCTACCAGTTTCTCCAACTCCTGAGCAGTGAAGGCAGGGGCCCTTTCCCCAGACGCAGTAGCCATTGTCGCTTCCAGATCGAGGTCACAGCAGCACTTGCAGTGTAGGTCCTCTCCTGTCGAAGATCAGGTATCTAGTGATAGAACAGATAGGAAATGGCTGTGACGTCCGCGGTGGTGACGTCCGCGGCGGTGCGTATCATCACCGCTGGCGCACTTCCTCATTGGCTCCTGGGACCCATAGGGTCCGATGTAAACCAATGCAGCATTGCGCTGCGGTCTACGACCGCCTACCGCGACGGTGTGAAACGCCAATGCAGTTACCCCACAATCCCATTGTCCCAGTTTATAGGTCAGGCATCCGCCATTTCAGGGGCCCACATGGCTCCATTTACTTCTGCGTCACACATAGCTAGGCCTACACTCAACACACATACAGGAAGGGTTTTGTGTTTGGTGTCGTGTTCTGTGTAACTGTGGGTACATACCTGGAAAAAAAAGAGTTATCATTCGATGAATGTACAGAAGGTCTGTTTGGCAGACCAGTACATCTCGCAGGTAAATGCAATGTTCCCTGGCTCAGTGCATGACGCATACATCCTGCGGAATAGCAGCATCCCTGATGTGATGGGTCAACTCCAGAGGCACCGTGTGTGGCTATTAGGGGACTCTGGTTACCCCAACCTTTCCTGGCTATTGACCCCAGTGAGGAATCCCAGGACCAGGGCAGAGGAACGCTACAATGAGGCCCATGGGCAGGCTAGGAGGGTGATCGAACGCACCTTCGGCCTCCTGAAGGCCAGGTTCAGGTGCCTCCATATGACAGGTGGTTCCCTATTCTACTCACCGAAGAAGGTGTGCCAGATCATCATCGCCTGCTGGATGCTTCACAATCTTGCTTTGCGACGCCAGGTGCCTTTTCTGCAGGAGGATGGTCCAGATGACGGTGTTGTGCCAGCTGTGGAGCCTGTGGACAGTGATGAGGAGGAAGCTGAGGAAGAAGACAACGACAACAGGGAGTCAGTCATACAGCAATATTTCCAGTGACACACAGGTGAGAACATTTTCTTTTTTAACATGACATTCACTGTCACACGTCTTACTCTATCCAGTGTGTAATTGAATGGGATTATTTGGTAACTGAGTTGTTCCTTTCCATTACGGTTTCACAGGTGTGGTTACCAACGTGTGTCATCTGAATGCATCCTTCAAGGACTTGTGATGTGTGACATTGGTATGTTGCCTTAACAATAGAAAAAGCATTTTGACACTGTCATTGATCATACATTTTACAAAATCATAGACTGACTCCAGAATGTTTTGTGGTTCAAGGGTGTTTATTTAAGTGCTCAAAAATGGAGGGGGGTTGTAAAATGGTGATGGGTGATGGTGGAGGAATGTCCATGGCAGAGTCCAGTCTATTAGTCTCACAGGCGCACTGCCCATTTGGGAATAGGAAGTGGAGCTGGGGCAGTTAAAGTATGGACAGGCTAACAAAGTGGGACGGTGGGGGGACAATCAGGGTGGTGTCATTTCCTGGCGGGGTCTTGCCATCTTGCTCTGTCCTGTTCCTGGATCTCGGGACCGCTTGCGTGGTGGATGTCCGTCTGCAGGGGGTGGGGTGCTGGTGTGGTGGTCCTGTGGCGGTGCCTCCTGTCCACTAGCGCTGGCGGAGGTGTTGGGCAGTTCATCGTCCATGCTAGTGTCAGGGGCCCCTTGGAGTGCCACGGTGTCCCTCAAGGTCTGCTGTATGTCCTTCAGCACCCCTACGATGGTGCCCAAGGCGGAGCCGATGGTCCTGCGCTCCTCCCTGAAGCCCAAATACTGTTCCTCCTACAGGCGCTGGGTCTCCTGAAACTTGACCAGGACCGTCGCCATCGTCTCCTGGGAGTGGTGGTATGCTCCCATGATGGAGGATAGGGCCTCGTGGAGAGTGGGTTCCCTTGGCCTGTCCGCCCCCTGTCGCACAGCAGCCCTCCCAGTTCCCCTGTGTTCCTGAGCCTCCGTCCCCTGGACCGTGTGCCCAATACCACTGCCCCTAGGTCCCTGTTGTTTTTGGGGTGGTAGGTTATCCTGGGTTCCCTGTAGTGGTGGACACACAGCTGATTGACCTGTCCTGGTTACGGAGGTTTGGGCCCGCTGGGTGGGTGCTGTGCTGGTGTTACCAGAGGGTGGAAGGTCAGTGTTGGGCTGTGCCTGTGCAAGGGGAACCGACTGTCCCGAGGCCCACGATGGTCCGGGCTGGTCACCAGGCTCCAGTAGGGCAGAGCTGCTATCATCACTGTGGGCCTCTTCTGTGGGTGGAGTGGAGATGTCTGGACCCTCCGGTGTGGTGACGGTCCTTCGTGATCCTGCAGGGGCATAAGAGCATGATTATTGCATGTGTGTGTGTCATGGTGTGCAATGGGTGGGTGGGCGTGTACCCCAGTGCTAGCATTCCTGTGTGGGGGCTTGTGTGATGATGGTTAGGGGGTTGTTCTGGGTATGTGCAGTGAGCATGCTTTGGTGAGGGGTGACCATGCTTAGTTGTGTCATGCAGGGCTTGTTGTTGGGATGTGTGGTTTGTGTTCTTAGTACATTAGTGTGTAGTTGGAGTGATAGGGGAGGGTGTGAGGGTGGGGGGGGTGTGATAGCATGCAGGTAGGGTGGGGGATCTGATAGTTAAGATTTGACTTACCAGTGTCCATTCCTCCACCAACTCCTCCGAGGCCCTCTGGATGCATGATGGTCAAGACTTGCTCCTCCCATGTTGTTAGTTGTGGGGGAGGAGGTGGGGGTCCGCCACCAGTCCGCTGTACTGCGATGTTGTGCCTGGAGACCGCTGAACACACCTTCCCCTGTAGGTCGTTCCACCTCTTCCTGATATCCTCCCGATTTCTTGGGTGTTGTCCCACTGCATTGACCCTGTCGACTATTCTTCGCCATAGCTCCATCTTCCTGGCTATGGAGGTGTGCTGCACCTGTGATCCAAATAGCTGTGGCTCTACCCGTAGGATTTCCTCCACCATGACCCTGAGCTCCTCCTCGGAAAATCGGGGGTGTCTTTGGCGTGCCATGGGGTGGTGTGTGTGATGTGTGAGGTGGTGTATGTGGTGATGAGTGTAGTGATGTGTAGTGGTGTGTAGTGTTTTGTGCATGGATGTTGTGTGGGTGATGGTGTTGTGTGCCTCTGTGTGGTGGTATTGTCTATTCTGTGCTCTCTCTCTGGCCTTCTTCCTGCATTTTTGGTCGTAGGGGTTTGTGGGTGATGTGGGTGTGTGTTTTATATTGTATTGGGTGTGTGGGAGGGATGTGTGTACGTGTATCAGGTGTGTGTATTTCGAAATGTCCAATGTGGCGGTGTATTGGAGATGTGTGTGTATTTTGAGCGCGGCGGTGTGTACCGCCAATGGAATACCGCGGTTGAAAGCCCGCCGCGTGGATTCGCGTGTTGCAATAGCATGGGCGTGTTTCTGTTGGCGTGGAGGTGGAGGTTTTGTTTTCGCCAGTTTAACACTGACCTTTGGTGTGGCGGACTTGTGTGGGTGTCTGAGTTTCGGCGGATTCCGAGATGTGGGTCATAATCTCTTTGGCGGAATTCCGCGGCCGCGGCGGTCTATTGGCAGGCTTCTGCACGGCGGTAAGCGGCTTTTGCCGCCAATGTTGTAATGACCACCTAAATGTATATTGCACAGAAAACTCAGTTAAGGGGGGATGGTAAACAAATTAATTGCCCCACCTTCTTCATCTGAGGCACTTACTTATGACCAGAAATGTCTGGGACGAACAAAATCTATCTGTAATCCAGTCACTTCACTCTCCGCTGGTATCTCCTCTAATCATGTCATGACTGATACGCTTTGATGTGTTACAATGCACTGCAAATATTTCCATACCACTCACTCTACTTCCTGTATCACCAGCCGGAAGTCACGGGGCTTCATACCGTGTGCTAGTCTGCTTTGTTCTAGAAGCCATTCGACCGCTGCCATCTTCTGTTGTATATTCTAAATGGGGCATTAGTTTCCAAATGGCTTATCTATGGGCAGTCCCTGTACACCAGTAGATCAGCTCATTGTCTAGATTAGAAATGGGTACAGAGCTACATCTGAGACGTAGTCCATATATGCATTTTGCATCATTGTCAACGTGTGTTTTTGACTCATGACAGGTCCCGTATTCACACAGCTGTTTTCACCTTCACTTAAGTCATATTTGTCCTGTACAGGCTCATTGCACTAACAACAGTCCCACAGTGCAGACTGTTTGTTGATTCCTGGGAGGCCCTGATATGTGAGTCAGTAGCTTGGTCGTATAGCAACAATTGTACAATGCATACCTTTGTGGGTTGGATGCCTTCGTTATAGGCTAGACACATATGATCAAAGGAGTGTTCTGTGGTACAGGTACCACCCCCTGAAGTAGCATGAGTTTGCATTTGTTAGGGCACATGTCCACACATGCACAAGGAGTACACTTTCTGCAACCACCATGACAGCCACTTCACTGTCACTCAAGTGTAATGGCGAAGTCTGTATCAAATCAAATCATTAACATTTATAAAGCGCGCTACTCATCCGTGCGGGTCTCAAGGCGCTAGGGGAAAGGGTGGGGTTACTGCTGCTCGAAAAGTACTATGGAAGTTGCCTGTAGGGACTCTATGCAATGAGTCAATCTTGCAGAGTGTGATTCTGTCAGTCCATTTAGGCATAAGGAGTTTACCCTTTAGAAGCAAAATTGGTATGAAGTGTTTCATTATGATCACATCAAAGTACATGTTGTTGGAGCATGGGCTACTTGATGTGAGTAGGCTTGCTTAGTCATTGTAGGCCCCGAGCAGGGTAATGGGTAGTCTGCAGGTGGATACAAATGCCTGTAGTCATGTCACTGTACTTACTGGCTTGTGTGCTTTACAGTTGTGGTGAGTTGACAAACTGAAAATTTCTAGCATGGTGTTTCTGACAAGTGTGTGACTCAACCATTTGTGCCAAAACTTGTAATTGTAATCTTTTGATTTGTCTCTTGCATCCATGCAGTGAAACACCCATCAGAAGAACGAGATATGGAGAGCCATTGCTCTGAAGTTGTGGAGCCTGAGGGTTGAGAGCCGGCGGAGCACCCACTGTTGCAAGAGGTGGGAGGACATGAGACACTGGGCTCGGAAGATCGCAGAGGTCCAGCTGGGGCTCTCCTCGCAAACGTGGGCGAGGCACACGTCCGACCATGACCACCCTTATGTCCTGCATCCTGGCGGTGGCATACCCAGACCTTGACTGGCGTTGGAGGGGAGCACAGCAGCCACAGGGGGGTGAGTACAGAGTATTTTCCTGCATATCACATTGTCAAGTTAATGTGTTATGTTCTGACATCTCCCCTTGACGATTAGTTATGAGCCATGTGTGACACAGGAGAGGAATGACTGCTTGTGTAGATATGTCATGCAGTGCATACTGATGTGCCTTGCCTATTGGCCCAGGGACTTAGGAAACAACTGGGTATAGTCCACAAACAATTTGCCCTCGAAGGACAACACATGGCTGTGTGCATTGATCAATCAAGTAATGTTTGTTGTTGAAATGGGTGTAAATTCTATGCAAAAGACCCCTACTCCTCAGTGTTACAGGCCAAGGGAAAAGAAGGGATGAATCACTGTCCTCAGCCATGTGTCTGGTCAAATGAGTATATTGGTATCTGCCACCCAAGGCTACTTGTCTTCAGTGTGTGATGGGTGCTGTTGCATCACTACTGTATGTAATGTGAAAATGGCCATCATGCATGTGTCAGAGCATACATTGTTCTTAGGGTGCAGATACAGATCAATACTTTTCCTTGGAAAGTAGGGAATGTCCATTGACATGATTTGTGTACCATCACTGTTGCCAACATTTCTTGTGCCTAGATGTTAGCATGTGTCTCTTTCATTTTTGACAAACTGTGTACACTCCTATTTCTTACATTCCTGTATTCTCTCACGTGTATATGCATTTCAGCCTGCGTGTGGAATAAGGCATTTGGAATGGGAGTACATTTCATGTGGTGTCACAGACAGGAGTGTGTCATCATTGATTACTGGCTGACGCATACCCTCAAACAGCATTGCATGTCATTTGGCATGTACAACTTCAATAGCAATTAGGGACAAGACATGCATGACTAGATTTTTTTAGCCACAATGTGCATTTCTATGCCATTGATGTGGCATCATGTAGCAAGGTGCACTGCACATGTTTAATGTGAAAGGTTTTTAACCTGAATGTTGGCATGCATCATGGAGTGACTTGCAGTTATGTTGGAATTCACATGTGGTTGGGTACAACCATTCATCCACAACCATCTGTGTTTGCAGGAACAAAATGGAGACAGTGATGTAGCTTCCCATTGGGCAACATGTTGAGGTCCTTCTACAAGTACTTGTAAATCTCTGGGCCTCTCCAACATACAAAGGACTAATGGTGTCTACTGGTGCAATCAGAATATATCATAGTAAGGGGTGCCAGACCTTAGTGACAAATTCTCTGGGACTTGCTGATTCATTGTATTGTGGATTTTTGGGACATATCTCCCTGTCAATTTACACATTATGGGGGGTCATTCTGACCCTGGCGGTCAGTGACCGCCAGGGCCAACGACCACGGAAGCACCGCCAACAGGCTGGCGGTGCTTCCTGGCCAATTCTGACCACGGCGGTAAAGCTGCGGTCAGAAAAGGGAAACCGGCGGTTTCCCGCCGGTTTTCCCCTGGCCAAAGGAATCCTCCATGGCGGCGCTGCAAGCAGCGCCGCCATGGGGATTCCAACCCCCTTCCCACCAGCCTGTTCCTGACGGTTTACACCGCCAGGAAGAGGCTGGCGGGAACGGGTGTCGTGGGGCCCCTGCACTGCCCATGCCACTGGCATCTGCCACTGCACCCGTCGCACCCCAGCAACTCCGCCGGGTCCATTCGGAGCCGGCTTCATCGTTGCTGGGTCTTTCCCGCTGGGCCGGCGGGCGGCCTTTTGGCGGTCGCCCGCCGGGCCAGCGGGATAATCAGAATGACCGCCGCGGTCATTTGACCGCGGTGTGGTCTTCTGGCGCCCGCCGCCCGCCGGGGTCGGAATGACCCCCTATGTCTACAGTGTACATTTCCATGACAAATATGTGGCATCTCTGAGCAACAATAGTACTACCTCCATGATTTCATTTTGACAAATTGAACTTGAAGTGTATATTGTTGATATGTTTCCAGTGTGACATGAGTAATTCCATGTCACCTTCTCCAGGCTACCTTACTGTTGTCAGCAACATGGCGTGTTCTGGGAGCATCATTTCTTATTGTTGTTTTATTGTGTATGTGCCAAATAAATGCCTGCATGACCTTGTGTGGGATCTGTGCGAATGAAGTTGCCATTGGCCTACTATTGTATGACAACAGGTATATGAGGATTGCATCATGAGGCAAAGCATTGAAGGTGATGTGGTCTCCTACTGGTTCAAAAGTTACTGTGATTGCACAACTTCAGGCAAGTTGTCTGAGATCTTGACTTCAATGTGGGCAAATGTTCACAGTTCAGATGGCATGCATGCATTTGATATTGTACAATTAGTTTGTTGCTGGGGTCTACTCATCATCATGGTAATGTTTCCTAATCAGAGCTGTTGTACAAGTGTGATCAGTAACATGTGGTAATCCTTTTCCTCTTTATATTTGCAACATCAGCCCAGGCAAGCAAAAGAGAAAGGGCACAACCAAGTGAAAAAGGAGCTGGCCATGGTACCTCCGGTCAAGACACTACAGATGCAGAGGGACCCAGGGGCCCGAAGGTGAGGAGAGTGACAGGGAGGAGACTGGATCTACATCCTCATCATCAGACTCAACCTCTAGTGGCCACTCTCTAGTGGTGGCAGACTACTCCTGTACCATATTTGTCCACCACCCCCAGTTCCATTGCCACCCTTCCCGCTGCTCCCCACCCAGTTGGCCGTGCCCACTCACCCAAGAGGGTGGGCATCTCCTTTGCCACAGACAACTCCTCCACAGCCCCTGTTATTCCTGCTGACCTCAGTGAGGAGGCTATTGCCCACTCACCCAAGAGGGTGGGCATCTCCTTTGCCACAGACAACTCCTCCACAGCCCCCTGTTATTCCTGCTGACCTCAGTGAGGAGGCTATTGACCTCTTGAGGAACATCTCTGTGGGTCAAATTGTCATTATGAATGCCATCCAAGGATTGGTCGGCGAACTTCGGCAGACCAGTGCTTTCCCGGAAAGCATTCATAGTGCCATGTCTGGACTACAGAGATCTTTTCAGGTGCTGGCCTCCTCACTGACGGCAGCCAGTCACTGCCCCATTCCAACCCCCTCTACTTCCCTCTTCCCAATTCAAATCCCCCATTCCCTTACTTATCCCAAGTACACAAACACATCTTTAGGCACCCACCTCAACATACACAAGCAGCAGACATAAACACAAACACCGCAAGACAAACCGGCATGCAGGCACTCAACATACACCCTCAAACACAACATCAGCCACCACTTCCCCAGACACCTCCACTGACTTACACACCACATCCAGCACACCTACAGGCACCATCACAACTGCCAGACACACCCACCACACCCACCATACCTCCGATACCACTAGAACAAACACAAATATCCATCACATCCACCATACCCACGGATACTACCCCAACAGACACACAAACTTGCACCACTCCCACATCACCCAGCACCTCCACCTCTCAGCCTCCTAAGCCACGCAAATCCCACACTCACACACGCACCAGACTCCACCTAAACAGAAGCATTCTTCACACATGTACACACCCAAGACATCTATACCCACACACTAGACAACTACTCTCTCAACATCCAAATCCCCAGCCCCTTCTGATAACCAACCCATGTTCCTAAGAAGAGTTTCATTTTCAACCTTGCCCATTGTCCTGTTACCTCCAAACCCCCTCCCAAACCCAAGAGGCCCCCACCGACATCCCAATCTGTCCCTTCCACATTTAAGTCCTCCCCATCACACCTGCCTCCCCTGCAAGCAACCATACCTTTCCACCCTAGAAAAGAAGCCCACCCCTCCAAAGAAACAGTCTACTCCTCCCAAACCCAAACTGACCTATCCCAAATTCGACCAATCCTCATAGGATGTTCCCTGAGGTGCCTGTCTGCCCACTTTATGCCCCTTCCTGTGGAGGTTCCCTTGCAGTGATTGGAGTGTGAGCACAACCAGGTGCATGGACATTACTTGGACTGTCCAAGGGCCTTTGTTCATCTGCATTTTGTATCAAATAAACCCAAGTAGTTGTTTTTTGGGGTACACATTTGTCCTGCAATTCATTTTCTACCTTTGTGTCATTCCTGGGTAATTTGTGTTGTCTGCCTTCAGTTGTGTGTGTTTCAGTCTGCTTGCTGATCCATTTGCTGATGTTTGCAACATCTGACTTTGTAGGCAGTGCTAGTGTCACCCAGTACAAGGGTAGATGTTAGCTATATGGATATGCATTTTTGGTGTCACTGGATTGTGTCATGTTTGGTCTGGTACATATTTCATCTTGTTTGGTCCAATGTTAGCATGCATGGTGCTAGACTTGGCCCCTATGTGGATTATAGATTCATCTCATGTGCAGCAACTTGAGTTTCCTTTGTGCAGACATGGAAGGTGTTCAATTGTGCTAGCTTCCTTTGCATTTGACTGTGTATGTGTCAATTTTACTGCCTGTACCTTGCAGCTACTTCATCAAGGTGTATGTCCCATGCTGTTGCAGTTGTATTTGCTTTCTTGACTTGCACTTCCACATTCTGCAGATATGCATGTCACTTGGCTCTAGTATTGTTTGTCCCTGAGATACATGTAGGGCCAGTTCCTGTGCAAATGTTGTTTGACGGGTGTGTGCAAAGCGTACTGTGTCCCAGGACAGCATCCTTCCGTGAGTGCTCCTGATGCCCCCATCCCTATTGTGCAGGTATTGTTTGCATTGTGAGTTTTGGATGTTTGTCTCTCTGTCTACTGTGTATCCTGTTGTCCTTCCCTGGTGTTGCAATGTGGGTGATGTGTGGATCCATTACAGGGAATTTTAACGGGAAGGGTGTTTGTGTTCCATAACACAACCATGCATAAGTGAGTTGAAAATGATGACAGTCCATGGCATGTGTGCAATGTGAGGGTGTTAGTTGTATTGTAGATATTATGTTGCTGTGGTGTTGCTGTTGTGTGACACAATGGTGTGTACACTTCACTGTACCTGTGCCTAAGATGTGCAGACATGTGGTTTTGTGTAGTGTGGCAGTGCAGTGTGTGTGACCAGCGCAAAGGGGGCGTTTAACGGCTGTGAATGTGTCCTTCTTTGTGAATGACTCCAACTGTATACATAATGACATGTGTGCTTGGTGTCCGTACCGTGTCCTCATCTCATGTGGATGACGGTGTGCCGATCTGTTGTTGAGTATAATGACACAAGATGGTGTGTGTACTTACCATAGGTTGTGCCCTTGGCAGCGTTGATTTTGGGTTTGATCAATGAGCAGCAGCAGGACGTGTGTGATGGGCTCTATGGGGGCACAGGACTTGTAACATTGTCTGCAGGTGGGTTGCTCAGTTTATACTCTCCATTTCCGTCTGCTGGGACGTGGTGATTGGACCACCACGGAAACACCGGCTCCATCAGCCTATCCTACCTCATCACTACGGAGGTCTGCGCTGCCTGGCATTGCACGCAGAACCGCAGCGGTCTTTGCTCCATATGCCAGCAAGGCTCGTAGTACAGTGGTCTGACTGCCACGCCGATGGCGATTGGACCGACACTGCCACCATGCCGGAGTGTGGACCACCAAACTCTTAATAAGGTCCATAGTCAATAATTGAGACAGATTGGTGAAGCAAACAACTGCCCACATCCTCCTTGGGAAACAAAATGGCTGATGGACTAATCTTAACCACAAAGGTGTTGTTGATAGGGTTAAGTGGAGAAGCATATAAAATCATTTTCTTAAAGAAAAACTTTCTGTGCATTGCATCTTCAATTTCCTTTCCAATACTGATAGCCTCTACTCATTTGAAAGCGATGCCCAAAAGAAGCATTTTGGGCCTGATTTGGAGTTTGTCGGATGGGGTTACGGTTAACCCATCTGCTGTGTTACGATTACAATATTTCCTATAGAAATCTTAATACGGCAGATGGGGTATCCATCCGCCAAACTATAAATCAGTCCCTCAGTCTTTTGAGTTAGAACGAAATATCTGGGCTCCAGATCTCCTCGGAAAAATGCATAAATTGTTTTAACATTTTTCATTTGTTTTCTTATTGACATATATTCTTCATTACCAATTTCAAGACGTTTGGTCTTATGAGGTTTTGCAGCTCTTCAGAAGAGTAAAGCTCACCTTATTTTAATCAGTGATTTACAGGTAAGCCTTTACTCATAAAAAATGCAATAAATAAATCCAAAATATTTTACCTCCTGTTTGCAGCTCTATGAAGTTCTTATGACATCACTCAAAGTTCCAGGAAAACCATCAAAGTAAAGGTTTTCTCACAGCGTTGTACTGAACACGTATCCCATTGGAATTAAGAAAATTAAATTTATTTGGTGCAGTCTTCCACGTTGGAGCACCCCATCCAGTTTCAGGAGACAATGTTAACTTTGAATTTCCAAAAGCTGCCACTAATTAATCACCACCATGGCCTAGTGTGTTGCTGCTAAGGGGGACAGGCATTATAGTAACTTTGATTAGTATGATTTTAACACTTAGGGGGATAGTTACAAGCCACTAGCGCCACTGGAGTGTCACTTTTTGTGACGCTCCCGTTGCACTGTGCACTTTACCACATTTACAAGGTGGCGTTAAGCCACTTTTTGTGGCTTAGTGCCACCTTGTAAATATGGGACCTTCTGACCCAGTTTTCTTTGGCAGTGGGGCGTGCAATGGGTGTTGCTGTGGGCGTTACACCACAACACCCATTGCTTTAGACACTGCCCCAGATTTACAAGGGAACCTAAATCTGAGGCAGCGCCAAAAACCAACGTCACCCCAGGGGTGGCGTTAGCATGGCGCAACAAGGAGAAATACTTAAACTTCTAATTTTTGCTTTGCATTGCTTGTGCAGCTTCTGCAGCACACATAGAAAGAGCAAAATTCCATGAATAATTGTTTATGTGTAGGAAGGTGTCCCTTCCTGCACATAAACAATCATTGAATAATGACGATTTGCTACTTCTATGTGTGCAGCATTCTTCAACACACATAGAAATAATGAATAGCCATTATTGATCATTCCCACCAACACAGACACCCTTGCACTATGGTGCAAGGGTGCCTGTGTTGGCGCTAGGCAGCTGACTTTAGCACCAGCGCTAGAGAAAACACAGGGATGCGCCATATTTTTGTAAATATGGCGCATCCCTGCATTTCAGAAGTGACACAGCGTGGCGCTGTCAATTTTAGCGCAGTGTAGTGCTGCCCCACTTCCTTCTAAATATGCCCCTTACTATGAATTTAGTCCTATTCTGACAATATCCCAATGCATTTTTGTACTTATCCCCTTATTTTCTGATGTTAGAAATATTTGAAATCCTGGAAATACAGTCATATTTCTTGTAGCAAATGACACAATTTTTAAGTAGATCCCAATGACTCCATCTGTTCTACGACCAGCCACATCCCACGAAAGAAGCCTCATTTGCACAATTCAATGCATATTTAGGGTACTGAAAGGATATCATTCCATAATTTGATCAAGTTTAATGCATGCATAAAATGTACTTGCTACAGTACGTAAAGTGTTCTCCATCGCTCCAAGAAGGTCAGAACTTAGGGCCTCATTACAAGTCTGATAGTCTTGAGACCGCCAGCCTCACAGTGGCTGTCAGGGCCGAAGCTGATTTGGTGGTCTGACCGCAAAATGAAGACTGTGGCAGTCAGACCGCCAGGGTTCCGCTGTCTCCGCCAGGATCGGTCATCCTGACAGGTTGATTGCGGGTGGAGGTTGCACGCAGTGCCACCCTTCTAACTAGCCCCTCGTTCTCCACCAGCCTTTTCATGGTGGTTTTACCACCATGAAAAGGCTGGTAGAGAACAGGTGCAGGGAGCCACAGGAGGGACCCTGCACTGCCCATGCACTTGGCATGGACAGTGCAGGGGTTCCCCTGCCCAGCACCATTGCAATAATTACTGTCTGCTGGGAAGACAGTGAACATTGCGAAGGTGCTGGTGCACCCTGCAGGTGACAGCCTTGCTGCCTGCTCAATTTCGAGCCAAAGACAATACTGCTGTCAGTTTCCCGCTAGGCTGATAGACGAAAACCTTGGTTTCCACCCCTCAGCCTAGCATGGAAACTCATAATAGGTCCGGCAGAGTGCCCACCTCTATGGCAGCAGGCCACCTTTCGGAAGTTTGAAGGACGGGTGTTCCCATCCGCCAAACTCATAATTAGGCCCTAATGTTACTACTTCTCTCGTAGTCAGATCCATTAATAAGCCATGGTCTGAGGATTGATTTTCTCAAGGTTAGGGAAGATTTTGAGAATATGCTTCTCTGCCTCTTTTGCAAAGAACAATTTTGAACATTTTAAAATGAGATTCTGCTTCCAAGTCACACAATCCTTCATGTAGTGACACAGCTTAAACTCATTCTCTTCAAAGAATTCCAGAAGTTGCTCTAAAATAAAGCTCTCCTACCCAGAGGTCAAGCAGGCAAGTTATGATTTTATGACTATACTGACTACAGAAAGATCTAAAAAGGTGAGCATGATCTAAGCCACTAATAGAGATATCTTCAGTCTCTTGTTCTGATAACTCTACAAATGTGCCTTTTATAATTAATTTACCATGAACCAAGCCTTTAAGAGAAAGAAGTGTCTTTTCTTTTGTAACCTCTAGTCATTAAGGGTCTATTCACTTTGATTCAGTTTTGGCCTTGATATCAAATCATTTACTCTTGCCATAAGCAAAAGGACTCTGGGGGTTATTACAACTTTGGAGAAGGTGTTAATCCGTCCCAAATGTGACGGAGATACCACCAGCCGTATTACGAGTTCCATAGGATATAATGGACTCGTAATACGGCTGGTGGTATATCCGTCACTTTACCGTCACTTTTGGGACGGATTAACACCTCCTCCAAAGTTGTAATAACCCCCTCTGTCTTCTTTGAAATTCAGGACAGTAGCTTGACATTTTTATTGTTGCCTGAAAATTGCTGAAGGTGAGGAACCCTGCAGTAGGGAGTTTTAAAACTATTATATACTTGCAAACACGGTGCTCCCTCCCAAAGTAAGCAATGGTTGCGGTGGCACCGGTTGCACTACCCTGGAGCCGACCCTGATCAGGGTTCACAGAGACCCACACAGACATGGATGTGCTGCACCATTCATAGCTGCGCCTGTGGTTTTTACCAAATTCAAAACAATTTCTAAACATTTTCAGTCAATTCCATAGTGCTACCACTTATTTGCAATAAATGACAATTATTTCAGTATTTCCTGCTTATGATCAGAACTAAGACAGATGCCACTATTACCACTTTCCTGACTATTAATGTGCATTATTTTCAGGCTGAGATTAAGTCAACCCGTCATTCGTTCTGTGAGCAATCATCCCAGTCAGTAACATGGCAGTCTAGGTTAGTTTAGATTACCATCACCTTTTCATGCTTCTGACATAACAAGCCATGTCAGGGGGTCATATGTCTAATATATCTGCACTATGGCTTTTTGCACTTTTGGTACTATTAGGCACCGCCTATACTGACAAAGATTCATTTGTAAAGTTCAATGTGGTTTACAAATTAAGATGAACTTTCCCGGTTGGGTTGTGTGTCAAAATACTGAGGTCAATAATAGCTATCTGCACATGTACTGACTCCACAATATTGATGACTGACGTATCATCGTCATAAACTTATAAAAGGAAATATAAGTGTACTATTCTTAATTACTCATCTTTTCACTTTGATGATATGTTGCTAGTCGATATTGCGGAGTCGATGTGCCAGGCCATTTTAAAACGATACACAGGGCCTGATTTAGGGATTCATTATGAGGATGATGGGCCAACCGTCGGCCCGCCAGCTCTGTGGAGGGGAGACCGCCATGAGCTGCAGCATATGCCATTGCACAGAGGGTGCTCCCCACACCCTTGACATACACACTGTCTGCCGTAGCAGGCAGTGTGCATTCCAAGAGTGCCCAGCAGGGAGGCCCCTGCACTGCCCACGGCACCAGACTTTTCATGGCAGGGTCCACATCATGAAAAGACTGGTGGAAAATAGACTTGTGATCAGCATGGTGGTACTGACCTCAGCTCTAACCTCAGCCACCCCATCGGGAACCTTGTTCCTGGTGGTGACAGCGGTCTCCTGGCGGTCCAACCACCAGAGTCGTAATGTGGTGGCCAGACAGCATGAAGTGAGGCGGTCTGACAGCCACCTTGAGGCTGGCGGTCTCAAGACCGCCAGCCTTGTAATGAGGCCCTTAGTCCTTGGTGGAGGGACTACCCCATCACAAATGTGACGGACAACCCATCCGCCTTATTACAATCTCCATAGGATATCATGGGATCATAATAAGGCAGACAGAACATACACCACATTTGTGATGGAGTATTCCTTCGCCAGGCCCATAGTTCTTATAATACATAGTTTAATACACTATTTCTTGGGAACCAGATGGCTCCGGCTCCAAAAATTCTTTAGGTTTCTTTAGCAGCTCATCTTCTCCCATTAAGTAGGTAGGGTGGAGAACTGTGTTGGTGTTGCTGGGGAACATTTTTATTTTTGGTTTTAGCACCACTCCTGGAATGTAGATAAACATGCTGTCTTTTTTAATATACTCTGAGCATGACAGCTCTGCTGCAAGGCATACAAACATTGCGGTGCCTACTGGGTGGTTTTATGATTGTTCTCATTGTACCTAGCAAATGTTGAGTCGATTTCCAGAATGGAAGTTTATAGAAGGTTTTTTGTTGACTATAGATTCCAAAGAATTAAACTACACTAGACTGAAACAATGTTTTTTTTGTTCCAAAACCCTACTCACAAGTCCTTTACCGATTATGCTGGTTGGGTCCCCCCTCGGTTATCTTAAAGTGGTGCTAATACGCTTTTGATTAATTTGTCTGTGATGCGCACTGCTGATATTGCCAGAGTTTACTCCTCGGTAGAGTATCCACATTTCCAATAGGGATGTATGAAGTTGTGAAGACCTTTAATTCACAAATTTGTGGAGTTTAAACTGTACAATATTTTAGTGCTTTGCCAAAGTTACTGGCCCTCATTATGGTGTTGGAGGTCAGTGGGCTGCTGTGGTGGGGATGGCAGTCACACCGCCGTGGGCCCGGTGGCGAAGACTACCATATTACGAGTACTGGGAAGGCACCTGCAGAACACAGCCAAGTTTCAGTTCTATCCACCACAGTTGACGGACAGCTGCGGAAGGCATCTCCAGGCCGGCAGCCAGGCTGTTTCCTACGACTGTATTACGAGGATGCACACTGCCAGGATTTCTGGGGAGGTCTCACAGCCACGAAAAGCCTGGCAGAAATGAACAGCATAAAAGGGAAAACTCACCTTCAGGAACACAGGCACGTCCGTAGGCGCCATGGCACGCAAATTGCAATTCATCCCAACGCTCCTACTGGCCATTAACCTCCAGGACTAACGACGCCGACCAAGACACCAATCGTAAGTACACCAGCATAGCACACACTGGAGGGAAGGATATTAGTGCACAAACAACACACACACAAAATCGCACATCCACCACACATATATGTAGAAGGAAAGCCAGGAGATGGTTGTCATAATTGCCACCAATTTTGCCGTGGTGTAGATGTAATTGCAGAACAAGTATAAAAAACCAAACTATGTACAATATGCCAAAGGGTCAGTCCAAATGTCCCACAGTGCCACGAGAACACCAGGCACAGAATGATGGCCCAACTTGACTCCTGACTGCAATGTGCTGACCTCCACAGGGCTGGGGCATTAATGGGGCATGGAGGCTCCTCAGGGATGAAAGAGGGTGGGGGGCGGTTTGGGCTTGGAGGGGGGTTCCTTTGCCCTGGACTCAGAATGGGGGTCCTTGATGGTGGATTTGGTGGGGGCCTCCTTTGACTTGCCGTTGGAAGGCACAGGTTTAGCCGGGAGGGAGGTGGGCCTTCGTATAGCCTTTGAGGTGGAGGAAGTGTGTTTTGGCTTGAGTTTGGGAGGGGCAACTGCAGACAGGTAGTGGAGGGGCCCTTGTGAGAACCGGAGGAGGACTTTGAGGTGGAAGGCAGGGGTCTGGGAAGGGTAGCAGGGGCTGAGCCAGTGGGGGGGAACAGGGAAAACTCTTGAAGGAAATGTTTCTTAGGGGCACAAGGTAGGCCATAGGAAAGGCGTTTGGGAGTGGAGGAAGAAGGAATGGTTGAGAGGTGTGTACATGGAGCTGCCTTGGGTGCAGGTGCCTGGGAGGATGACGTGTGTGCTGGGTGACTGTTGGGTGTGTGAGTGTGGGCATTGTGGTGTACTGGGAGGAGGTGCAGGTAGATGCAGGGGGGATGTGTGAGTGAATGTTGGGGAGGTGTCTGCAGATAGGGTGGATGTGGCTGTGTTGACAGTTATGGTGTGTGCGTATGTGGTGTATAGGGTGCATGTGTGGTGGAGTGATATTGTGGTGACAGTGGCAGTGAGAGCACATGTGGCAGGATCTGGGACTGATGAGGTGGTGACTGCAGGTGAGAGTGGTGATGTGACTGTGAGGGGGGAGGTGGTGGGGGAGTCCATGTAGGGAGTGGATGTTGTTGTGTCTGCATGTGTCTGTAGGATGTGTGCATGGCGGTGATGACTCCTATGGTGCTTGTGTTTGTCCTTGCGGTCTGGGTCTGTTGATGTGGATGCATGGTGGTATGTAGGTGTGCCTTGGATGAGTGATGGGAGAGGGATATGGGAGTGGGTGGGGGAACGGAAGGAGAAGGAACACTGGCGGAGTCCAGAGCCTGAAACAATCTCTGAAGGGCAGACAGGGCAGTGTGAATGCCTTCCAGGAAGGCATTTGACTGCTTCATTTGGGATGCCAGTCCTTTGATGGCATTCACGATGGTTGTCTGCCCCACAGAGATGGATCTCAGTAGGTCAATAGCATCCTTATTGAGGGCAGCAGGGCTGACTGGGGCAGGGGCAGAGGTGCCTGCGGTGAAGGAGATGCCCACCCTCCAGGGTGAGAGGGTACGGGCAACTGAGTGGGGAGCAACAGGGAAGGTGGTGCTGGTAAGGGGGGGTGGTGGACATGGATGATGCAGGCATGGGCCCAGATGGGTCCGCCACCGCCAGGGGGCCACCATCAGAGGAGAAATCCAAAGATGTTGTGTTCAATCCCATCTACCCAGTGGCACTCCCCTCACCCTCCATCCCACTGGTCTACTCAGCTCCATTGGATTCAGCCTCCTGGGTCCCGCGAGCTGCCGCTTCCTCACTCGCCGGTGCCCCTTCTGCTTCATCAGATGATGCTGATGCACACAAAGACAGAGGAGGAGAGGAGGAGAGAGAGGGAGGGAGGGTGGTAGAGAGAGAGAGAGACAGGGTGCAAGTGGTCAATGCCAGCACAACTGTCACACACTGTAACTACAGCATCCTCTAATGCCATGCCATGACATGCCATGCCCTCATTTACACATGCTACAACAATGGAACACCATGGGGCCAACCACTGCACTGCTGATGGTGACACAGATGCAATCGTGTACAGGATAGTAGGCATACCCGCCACAACTGCACAGTACCTGGCCACTTCCCATACCCTCTGAGACACACAATTCCTGGATGACCGAACCAACTGAATCCTGCATGAGTAGTTGGTATGCCAACTAAGCCATACACAAATTACACTGTGACATGTTGGACAACCTCACTACACATACACTACCTGCTTGCACATTGAGGACTCTGCATTCACCCCTGGCACAGCGGTTGGCAAGAACAAATTACACTGGCCTGACATCCCATATGCAATGACTCTGTTACCTTGAGCTGACAAGCTCAGCTAGGTAGTGGGTGACAACACAGATACCACATTGAGGATAAGTGACCCTCAACTCACTGACTGCATGGCATGGTCACACATCTATGATAAATACCATTCCCGCTGTCTGACATCCATAGTGGACATGTACCTAGCACACAGGTTACAGCCTTCCAATAGGGCACATCCTGAGCCACTAAAGCAACACATAAGGCTAGTGAGAGTGTGTACTCAACTCCTTGTGTGTGCTGTGCTGCCCTCAAGTGCCCATCCACCTCAGGGTATGGCACCACCAAAATGCGGGACATAAGGGGGTTCAGGGTCTGACGGGCCCCCGTCCCTCATTGGGAGGACGTCCTCAGCTGGGCCTCTGTGGTCTTCTGGGCCTAGCGTCTCAAGTCCTCCCACTGCATTTTGAAGTGGGAGCTCCACCGGGCATTGACCCCCAGGGTCTGCACTTGCTTGGTGATGGCTTGCCATATCCCATTCTTCTGATGGGCACTGACCTACATGGGTGAATAAGACAGGAGGACAAAATCATGTAGCATCGCAACACAGGGACAGCAGTGGACAGCACTCATCTCACTTCCTACACGCAAGTTACATCAATCCACGTATCCTCTGAC
The DNA here is from genome assembly GCF_031143425.1 of Pleurodeles waltl. Lineage (NCBI taxonomy): Eukaryota > Metazoa > Chordata > Amphibia > Caudata > Salamandridae > Pleurodeles > Pleurodeles waltl. The sequence continues at coordinate 501,153,514 of NC_090440.1, forward strand.
ACCTCACCCATGTCCATTCTCCAGTCACACTGCCTTGTCCCAGGGCCCCGTCCCCAAACGCACCACTCACAGACAGGACAATGACATTGCACTCACCTGTTGCTCTGGTGACCCATACAACTATCCATACAGGGGTAGGACCCCATCCACGAGCTTCTCCAATTCCTCCTGGGTGAAGGCTGGGGCAAGCTGAGTCAGGACACAGCTCACACCGTGCATGTTTTCTGTGCTCGAATGTCAGGAGTCAAGTGAGTCTGCGCACATGAAATGACGGTCGTGTCCGCAGCGGACATCACCATCACCACCGGCCAAGATCAGCATTCTCTCCTGTCTCCTATAGGCAACACTGTTAACCAATGAGGAGTTGCACGGCGGTTGAGACCGCCTACTGCCATGACGTGGTATGCCAGTGGGATGGGCTAACTTCCGTCTGTCCTGTGCATGCAGGACAGGCAGCTGCCATTTTACATGTGCAATGTGAATTGAGAGTGCATTCTAGGTGTGTCATTGGTTAAAATTTGTGAGCTGTGCACAGCACAGCTATGTCCACACAGTCAATAGTGCACATCATGATTTCTACTCCCTCCTATTCCCAGGTACGGTGGAAGGGTGAGGATAAGAAATCCTCTGGTGTACAGGCCCCGAGTCGACCTTGCCACCCTGGAAGAGCGACCCTTCATTCAGACCTTTCGTCTGAACCGTCAGACCATCATGGAGCTGGTGCGCCAGTTGGAACAGGGTATGTTGGCTACCAATCATCATCCCAATGCCATCACTCCCACAGTACAGGTGTTGTTAGTCCTCCACTTCCTTGCCTCAGGGTCGTTCCAGATTACAGTGGCCTTGGCAGCAGGGATGTTACAGCCCATGTTCAGCAACATCCTGAGAGACGTCCTATGTGTCCTGCTAAGACATCTACCCAGCTACATCAGGTTCCCCCAACTTGCTGATTTGCCCAATGTCACAGCTGCATTTTACGAATTGCATATGTACCTCATGTGATAGGGCCATTGATGACACTCACATTGCATTGGTGCCACCCAGGAGGAGTGAACAAGTGTATAGGAACCGTAAGAACTTCCATTCCACCAATGTACAGGTGGTGTGTCTCGATTACCAATATATCACACAAGTGACTGCAAAGTTCCCTGGTTCTGTCCATGACTGATACATTTTCTGGAACAGCACCGTCCTACATATGATGACATCATAACAGAGAGAGTGGCCCTGCCTCATCAGCATGTTCCCTTTCAAATGTGTGCCTCTCTGCTCGCAAAACCCTTCACGACCTGCCCTATCACCCTCCCAGAATTGACAGGGCTCTTACCTTATTGCAGACAGGTGACTCTGGTTATCCCAGCCTTCCCTGGCTACTGACATCTGTGAGGCATCCGACTACAGCTGCTGAAAATAGTTTCAGTGAGGTCCATGGTAGGACAAAACGGGTCATTGAAAGGACTTTTGGCCTGCTAAAGACCAGATTTCGGTGTCTGCACATCTCAGGAGATGCCCTACTCCACAGACCACAGAAGGTGTGCTAGATCATTGTTGCCTGCTGCATGCTACACAATCTGGCCGTCAGACGTCACATCACATTGCTGGATGCAGAGTATGTGGCACCTGTACTAGTGGCTGATGAAGGGGACATGGGAAGTGATGAGGAGCAAGATAATGAGGATGCATCTAACTCCAGAGCAGAGCTGATACAACAATACTTGAACTGAGATACAGGTGTGTGTCAATTGTCTTGGATGTTGTGAGAAAGTAGCCTCTTTCTAGCATGGTTACCCCCATTTTTGGCCTGTTTGTCAGTGTGTTTTTATTGTGTCAAGGGGAATCCTGCTAGTGAGGACCCCAGTGCTCATAGGTTGTGGCCTACTTGTCAGTCTGTTTCACTGTTTTTGTCAATATGCTAAACTGTGTCACTGAAGTTCTGCTAACCAGAACTCCAGTGCTTATGCTCTCTCTGATTCCAAATTTGTACTTACAGACTGGTAACCCAGTATTCCACTCCAAATTGGTATACTGGACCCCCCTCATAAGTCCCTAGTATATGGTACATAGGTTCCCAGAGCATTGGGGTTCCAGGGGATCCATATGGATTGAAACATTTCTTTTGCCACACATAGAGAGCCCATACAAACACTTCTTCAGGACTGCCAGTGCAGCCTGAGTGAAATAGTGTAGGCACTATTTCACAGCCATTTTCACTGCACCAGGTCACTTATAAGTCACCTATATGTCTGACCTTCAGACCCTGAAGGCTAGGTGCATAGTGCCTGTGTGTGAGGGCACTCCTGCACTCGCAGAGGTGCCCCCACGTAGTCCAGGCCCATTTTCCCAGACTTTGTGAGTGGGGGATGCCATTATAAGTGTTCACTACATATAGGTCAATACATATATGTAGATTCACAATGATAACCCCTGAATATGGCCATGTGAGGTGTCTAACTGGGAATTGTTCCCCAATACTGATTCCAGTATTGGTTGCACAATTCCATGCATTCTGGGTGCTCCACAGAGGAACCCCAGAACTGCCATCCCAGCCTTCTGGGGGTTTCACTGCAGCCCCTGCTGCTGCCACCTCACAGACAGGCTTCTGGCCCCCTGGGTCTTGAGCAGCTCAATCCCAGGAAAGCAGAACAATGCATTTCCTTTAGGAGAGGGGTGTTACAGGCATGGGAGGGGTATCCTCCGTGATCCTCTGAAAATGTTTTGAAGGGCACAGATGGTGCCCTCCGTGCATAATCCAGTCTACACTGGTTCAAGGACCCCCAGTCCCTGCTCTGGAGCGAAACTGGACAAAGGAAAGGGGAGAGACCACTCCCTTGTTCAACACCACCCCAGGGGCAGTGCCCAGAGCTCCTCCAGAGTGTCCATGGGTTCTGCCATCTCGTTTTCAGGATGGTCAGAGAACTCTGGGAGCATCTGAGTGGCCAGTGCCAGCAGGTGACATCAGATACCCCTCCTGATAGTTGCTTACCTGGTTAGGTGACCAATCCCCCTCTCATGGCTATTTAGGGTCTGTCCCCTGGTTGTTTCTTCAGATTTGTATTGCAAGACTCCAGTAGGATTCCTCTGCATCCTTTACTTCATCTTCTACCGACAGATCAATCGCTGAATGCTCCAGGAACTCTACAAAACTTCAACAAAGAAGCAAAGGCAACTTCTGCAACCTTGTAACTTCAGCTCCTGCCAGCAACTGCAACAGTTTCCAGGTCGTGCATCCTCTGAGGATTGCCTGTCTTCAGACTGCACCAGAAGAACCAAAAGAATCTCCAGTGGAGTGACGGACTCACTTCCATGCTTCAGCAGGCACCTCTCTGCAGTGACGACTGGTGGCTTGGACCCCCTCTCCAGATGACAGGCGTGGATCCAGCAACACAGGTGATGGACTAAAGTGACTCGGCTGTCCCACTGCCCAGCTTCCCAACCTTGGTGGAGGTAAGAGCTTGCCTCCCCAAGCAAGACAGTACCCCTGTGCACTGCGTGACTTGCAGTTGCTAAGGCTTGTGTGCGACCTTCCAAGAAGTTCTTCATGTACGGCACAGCTTAGGACCCTAGCACTCCATCCTGCGACGCTCAGCTTCCTGAGTGGTTCTCCGGAGGCGTGAGAATTCTCTGTGTGTGTTGTTGCGTGGGCCCCCATTTGCACCTCCTTTGTTGCTGTGCTGTGGGACTCCTGTGCATGCTGCCTGGTCTTCTGAGGGCTCCCCCTCCCTGGTAGAGAACACCAGCCCCCCCCTGGTCCCAGGCAATGCCATTTTCTGCTAACCGTAAGCTTTGCGTTTACCAAAGCTTGTTGGCAGAATCCAGCGATGAAAACCAGACTGCATTAATCCATCCAGCGTGGGACATCTTCTGCACCCACCAGGAACCCACATCTGTCTTATTTTGTGCAATACTGACTTTGTCTTCTCACCAGTGGTTCCACTTTTGCACCTTCATCCGGGTTAGCAGGGGCTCCTGTTCTCCCTGGACTCTTCAGTGCCTCTTGGACTTGGTCCCCTTCTTCCACAGGTCTTCAGGTCCAGGAATCCATTGTTGGTGTCTTGCAGTCTCTTCTGGTTCTTGCATTATCTTCTATCACGACTTCTAGTGTGTTTTAGGAAACTTGCTGTGTTTTAATCCTGCTTTCCTGGGCTCTGGGGTGGGGACATTACTTACCTTTGGTGTTTTCTTACACTCCCAGTGCCTCTCTACACACTACACTTGCCTAGGTGAGAAACCAACTTTTGGATTCCACTATTTTAGTATACGGTTTATGTTCCCCCTAGGCCCATTGCAACCTATGGTGATTTTCACTATTTGCACTGTTTTCCTACTGTGTACTTACCTGTTTCTAGTTACTAGTGTATATGTTGTGTGATTTACTTACCTCCGAAGGGAGTATAGCCTACAGAGTATTTTTGGCATTGTGTGACAAAAATAAAAGACCTTTATTTTTGTAACACTGAGTATTGTCTTTCATGTGTGTAAGTACTGTGTGATTACAGTGATATTGCAAGAGATTTGCATGTCTCCTAGTTCAGCCTTGGCTGCTCTGCCTGCAGCTGCCTCTTGACAGACTGACTACATTTCACTAATAAGGGATAACTGGACCTGGTATAATGTGTAAGTACCTTTGGTACCCACTACAAACCTGGCCAGCTTCCTACAGATGTGACCTGTGCAACTGTGTGCCTTGTGCCATGCTGCCACCTGGTGTCTGTAATCACTGTATGTATTGGGTACAGCTCTGACTCTGGGTGGCTTGGGGGTGGGTTACATGTGTCCTTGAGTTGGTTCCATTGTTGCATGGACTAGCAGATCCAGTGCTCCATGTTTGCTGACTAGGTGGATTCCTCTGTATAACATCTTCTCCTGGGAATCTGTGGAACATCACTGTGCATGCCAGTGGGAACTGCCTTACGTTTGGATCTGTTTGGTGTGGGGGAGGGACCATTGGGGAGGTATGTTTTTGGTATGTGGATTTGTGATGAGCATATGTTTGGGGACTTGTGTTGCCCACTCAGCCTTGGCTTTCTGTAGTTACAGTGCATGTATGACGACTAGACATATGTGATGACTAGACTTATGTGACTCCTTTAGTGAGTGGTGTCCCTGTCTTCTTCCAGTTACAGGGCATTGTTGTGGTGCACTCCCTTGACATAGGTCTCCAGCCACTGGCCGGCCCTCTGTCTTCGTTGCTGCATGTTGTTCCCCCTTCTGTCACTCTCACATATGTTGGCATCACAATGGGTTGCCAGTTGCACATGTAATGCTGTATAGTTCATACTCATTACAAATACAGATGAAGACAGTAACTGTGTTCAATGATGTTTATTTGGGAGATACAAGTGCAAGATGGGAAGAGTGGGGTCATGGCGGGTGGGTTCATCAGAGTATATAGGCCAGGAGTGGGTAGTTGCAGTCCAGTATGGTGGCCTTGGGAGAACTGAGATATGACAGTGGACAGTCAACAGGGTGTCTCAATGACACACAGGGGAGAATGTTCAGGAGAGGGTCACTTCCTGGTGGTGGTTTTGTTCTTGGCATCAGTTCCGATTGGATATCTGGTTGGACGTCCTCCCTTGCGTGTGGGCTCCTCAGCTACAGGGGAAGGGGTGCTAATGTTCTGCGGGTCCTGGGGCAGGGCCTCCAAGCCACTAACTCTCACTGATGTGGAGGGCTCAGATGGGTTGTGGCTATAGGAAGGGGCCTACTGGTGGGAGGTGGACTGACGTTGGATGGTGGTGAGTTCCTTCAGCACCCCTGCTATGGAGGCCATGGTGGCATTGTGGGTCTGCCACTGCTGCATTGCCTCCTGATGGTGTGCAGTCTGCAGCCTCTGTGTTTTTCCTGTACGGTAGTGAGGATCTGGGCCATGGTGTTCTGGGTTTGGTGGTATGCACCCAGGACTTGGGTGAAGGTGTCCTAGACAGTCTGGTGTTGTGGCTGGCCTGTCCCTTGGGTCACTGTACCCCTCCGACTACCCTTAGCCCCCTGTGCCCCTATCACAGTGTGCCCACTCCCAGTGGCCCCAGGCCCTTCATTGTCTGGGTTGTGTGCCCTAGACACTGGCCCCTCTACTGTGGTGCACCCTCCCGACTGGGAGGTCCCTGGGGCACAGGTTTGTGGAGGAGGGGATGACTGAGGTCTTGTAGGCACATGGGAGGGGCTGTCCGGTATGTCCATGGTTGGGCTGCTTGGAGTGGTCTGACCAGTCCCCCCAGATGGTCCAGGGAAGTCGACCCCATCCAGACATCCCCTTGGGCCTTCATCCTGGTGAGGGCTGTCTGACCCTGGCCTCACCTGTGGATGGAAAGGTGGAGAGCTTGTATGTAGATGTGTAGTAGTCATTTCCATGGTGTGGTGCATGCAGCGGCCTGACTTGCTTCACAGTGATGGCATTGACAGCAGCAGCACTGTAGGCATTGATTTGGGTATGGGGATTGTGCCATGGTTACCTGTGCCATGGTGGGTTGTGGATGCTGGGTGGCACTGCTGTCATTGCCATATGTTGGGACACTGCTGTGGCAACTAGTAGGAGTGGGCTGTGGTATGGTTGCCCATGCAGCTATTCCACTATGAAGTAGGACTGTGATATTTTTTGCTGTGTGAGGATTTATGCATTGTGGGAGTTGTGCTTCTACACTTTGTGATTGTCATCCATGCATGGGGGTGTATTGTGTAGGGATGGTTGGAGAGGGGTGGTTTAGCATGCATGTGAGAGGCGTGGGGTGATTGGGAGGGGTGCAGTGGTGTGTGATGGGTTGGATTGGGCAGGGGTGGGGAGGCATGCTGTACAGGATTGTTTTGGGTCTTGGGGAGGAATTGAATGACTTACCAGAGTCGAGACCGTTGATGATACCAGTCCGGCCCTCCAGATGCATGATGCCCAAGACCTTCTCCTCCCAGGATGTTAACTCAAGGGGAAGAGGTGGGGGCCCACCGCCAGTCTTGTTCAGGGCGATCTGGTGCCTGGCTGCCATGGAACGGACCTTCACCCTAAAGTCGTTCCACCTCTTCCTGATATCCTCCCTTGTGCGTGGATAGGTGCAGAATGAGTTGACCCTGTAGATAATCCTCTGCACACACAGGAGGAGTCCCATAGCCAGGTGGAGTCCCATAGCCAGAGTGCATCTGATAGCCTAAACCCTGTAGACGTATTAGTAGTTAAAACTACCCCGCCACCTTTACCTGGGCACCCAAACCCCTGTGTAGGTCAAGATACGCAGGCATTGAACACAATAGAAAAAATACCTGAGTTAGGGCCTGATTAGGAGTTGGGCGATTGAACCACCATAACTCGAATACGGCAGTGGTGAGGCAGCCACCAAGCCGGCGGCCTCACCATCATGGTATTATGATATTTCTACCAGGCTGACCGGCGGAAACCATTGTATTATGTATTGCATAGCAGACAGTGTGCATTCTAAGGGTGCTGACCAACGGGCCCTGCGCTGCCTTTCTGCCAACCTTTTCATGGCGAGGACCTCAACATGAAAATGCTGACAGAAAGGGAAGTCATCATCAGCATGGTAGAGGTGAATTCTGCACCGCCATGGGTGACTACGACTTCAACCTGTTGGGATCCCTGATCCTGGGGGAGGCAGCCGCCTCCTGGCAGTCTGATCGCCAGGATCATAATCTGGCAGTTGGACTGCCATAAGTGTGGCAGTCTGGCCACTACTGTTAATTTGGCAGTCTCAAGAACGCCAAACTCGTAATTAGGCCCTTGGATAGCCCTCCCGCTAAAAGGAGTAGACATGAGGGGGAAATGCAAGTTCTTCCAATTTGGTCCACCTGAAATCTGACTACTATTCTAACCCTAAACCTGTACAGAAATGAGGAACTGGTGGGCAAGAGACAAACTAAAAAGGCCCTTGCTTTTGAGTCTGACGTCAACAATTGTGTATACAACTGCTTAGCAAGATTGGACCAACTGGGCATTTATTTTAAGCATATAGCCCAAACCTGCTCTTTAGTTGTGTCAATGTTAGCTCTAATAAAGGGTAAGCTTGATACTATTCAATCAGACCAGGAGAGCCTGGTAAACAAAATGTTTTCTTGGGAGAAACAGAAAGCTACAGATTCCTTAAATATGGACTTGCCTACCCTTATTGAACCAAACCACCTAGAAGAACAAGGAAAGCAACTTATGAGTCCCCCTGGGCTTGGCCTGAGAAAGTAGCATCCCCCAATCGGCAACCCCAAAGAAAATGGATATCTCCAGACCCACAGGAGGCCCATGACAAGGGCTTTAGGTCCCCAAATAAGGGATTGCAGAATGAGATAAACAATGTTTAACCTTATATCCCCCCTTACATTATTGTCCTGGAAAATTCCCCTAAATGGAGCTCCAACATCATGAGTCCCACACCTACCTGTGGAACAAATTTCTACATTGGCTGCTGAAGTATTCTGGCTGGTCTAGTGACCTATCAATAGAAATCATGTCCACAAGAAGGGTCTCCTGGGTAGGTCCAGTGCCCAAGAGTTGATAAGGAGACTGTGTTATTGCCAATTTCAGAAGACCAAGCTTAGTTCAGGCACTGTTATACTCCCTTTGTCAAGTTGACTTTCCCCCAAAGGGCATTAGAGCCCGTCCACTGGGTTGCTTCTATTAAGCAAATATCCCTCAGTCATTCAGACCTGACAATAAGAACCTGCAGTCACCCCACCTCCCACCCCCACCCCGACTCCCTCCCCTACACCCCCCGACCCCCAACATCACATAACTCACACACACCCGACACGCATGCAGGCACCACCAACACACACACGCACACACCCCGACATACATGCCAACATCCACACACACACTCAGACACGCACACCCACATTCAAACATACACGCACACATCCATACAGACATACCCACTGACATACACGCACTCATTCCCAAACATGCATCACCCCCACAAGCATACACGCACTCACACACCCCCTCTACACACTCAGACGCACACCCCCATACACGCACACAACACACAACACCCCCCCACTCCCCTCCCCTAACGGACGATCGACTTACCTGTTCCGTCGATCCTCCGGGAGGGGACGGGAGCCATGGGGGCAGCTCCGCCGACACCACACCGCCAACAGAACACCGCCACGGCGAATCACAGGATGTGATTCGCTGGGCGGTGTTCTGTTGGCGTGGCGGAGGAGGTGGAGCAACCTCCACTTCCCCGCCTCCCGCCAGTATGGCTGTTGGCGGCTCTCCGTCCGACAAAGGACGGAGAGCTGCCAACGGTCATAATAGGCCGAGCGGCAAACCGCCTGCACTGACGGTCTTCCGCACGGCGGTCCCTCAGCGGTCTTTAAAAAAGACCGCTGAGGTCAAAATGACCCCCTATGTCCCTTAGGGCCTTGCACCAGTCCCCATTTACGTGGTCTCTGGCTCAAATTCCATCAATGACCATATATTAATCTCTAATGAATTGTTAACAGTATTTATTGGCAGCAAAGTTTTGGTTAGCTGCATACGCAACCACAATCTCTTATTACTGGAGCTTAATTTAGATTTGACGGGGAAAATCCGTAAAACCCCACAACATAGTTTGGAAATTAGCAAATATAAGGGTATCAGTGTGAAGTGGGAGAAAATCAACTAGGAAACCTTCTCTAGAGATCTCTTTGTGCATAACCACATTAAAATTTAAAAGGTCCTGCAAGATGACCCAAATCCAGCAGATGGAATCCAGGCCTTGTCCTGTGCCAAGACCGGGTGAAGCATTTTTCTAAAATCTTTGGCCCTAATACACAAAAGGGCCTAATTAAGAGAATGGCAGACGGGCAAACTCCCAACAGGGTGGCCGCCGCGTTCGTGGCGACCACCCTGCTGGTGTAATTAAGCGTTTCCCGCTAGGTTGGTGGGCAGAAACCTCAGTTTCCCGCGGCCGGTGTAGTGGGAAACAGGCTACAGCATTTGCTCCGGCTTTCAATCGAGCTGGTGGCAATGCTGCAGCTCGCTAGGTGCACCAGCACCCTCTAAATATTCACTGCCTGCTTTACAGTGAACATTGCGATGGTGCAGGTTCCCCTGTGGCCCCCTGCACCTGTTCTCGCCATCATTTTCATGGCGGTGTTATTGTCATGAAAAAGCTGACAGAGAACAAGGTTGTAATCCACAGGGCAGGGCTGCATGCAACGCTGCCCTGGCGGATTGTGATCTCTACCACTGCCAGGCTGCCGGGATCATGGAGCTGGCGGTTCCCTGGAGGTCTAAATGCCAGGGTTTTAATATGGCGGTTGGACATCCACAACAGCAGGCGTCCTGACCACCACTGTGAGTGTGGCGGTCTGAAGACCGTCACACTTGTAAGGAGGCCCAGAATGTAGAAGTGTCCCTGGATACTGTATTCCTCTGTGATCTGATAGCTTCCATGGAGTTCAGTAGGTCAATTAAGGTATCTGATGTTATCTTAGCCATAGAGAGTAGTTTAGTCCATCAAAGAAAGCTCAAGGTCTGGACAGAATTCATTTATGAACCTCTTCCACAATTTCGGGACCTGTTAATAACAAACATTATAAAGTATGCAATTGTAGGTCCCTTGGTTAAGATGTGGCAGGAAGCTATTATCGTCCTTTTCTTTGAAAAGGGCAATAAGCCAGCCCCATTGTTATTATCCAATTTCACTCCTACGTAGCACAGTTAAGATACTAGGTAGGGTATTATTGGCCAAACTAGAAGTCTGGGCAAGTGAGACTCAAGGAATCCGAGAGTTTCAGTTTGGATTCTGTCCAGGTTAAGGAATGGTTGAAAAGTTCCTAAATCTGTCCTTAATAGTCCAAATATATACTCAAGCAAAAAAGGCTGTATTCATCTAGCTGTCATGGACTTAACTTGCGCTTTTGACAGAGTGGAGCGCCACATAATATTATCAATAACGTCACAGCTAGGTATCGATAACACAATTATTTCCTTGCTTTGCAGGCTGTTTACTCCTCTCAGAGCTAACAATAAAAAGATGTTAAACAGGCAAGCATGTATTTAAATGTTTATTTGTGTTAAAGAAAGGAAGAAAAAAAGGGAGTCTTGCACTGTTCAACTTTAGGAACATCTTCACTTTTAAAGACATCTTGTAGCAAAAGTGTAAAAATATGATAGTCTCTTCAAACATCAAAAGGTGCATTTCATTAACACGTAGAAACACTTTCACCTTAGTACATCAGATTATATCAGTGCATTGAGAAGTATTATTTTAAAAGTCGTAGTTTTTACACATGAATTTAGAAACGTTAATTCTTACCCCCCCCAACAATGATGCTAATGATGAATTAAAGAGGCAAGTCAGTTGCTATGTTCACTCTTTGGGTGACCTGAGTTCCTATTATACATTAACAGCATCATACTCTATTAAATCAAACACAGTAGAAGGTTTTGTACAGCACACATCCTTAAGTTATTTATTTTGAAGTCCTCTTATTTGTGATAATGAAGAAAAATGAAGGAAAGTGAAATAAAACAATTGTCTAGGATCAAACAATTTGATAAAGCTAGGAAGCTAGGATTAATCCCAGGTTTTCTGGTTTCACATTGTGCAGTTCAGCCACCGGAAGTATAAGCCTTGCTGCCCCTACACCCACCTTACCACCACATGCCCCTGCCCCACTGCCACCCCGCTGGCATCAATGTGGCCCTCAGTCACATCACAGACCAAATTTATTGACCCTTGCGAAAATGTTTGCGTGTACCCAGGATTTACGCAAATGATGCTGTCCTTATTGCAAGGCCTACACTACCTGTTAGATGCTTTTAATAATTTTATGGCCAGTCTAGGACTTCAGACAAATCTTACTAAGTCATTTGTAATGAAATGTGGTCCCAAAATATCTAAGATTAGGAAATGTATACTTAGTGGTAAAGGAATCAGGTAAACCCCTCCTTTCACATACTTAGGAGTTCTGATAGATATTGATTTTAAGTGGATGGTTTTACTAAATATAGGAGTCCTGCAAATTTAAAGGGCAATAGATGCAGTCTTCAGATTCTCTAAAAGGTTGGGGCATGAACCAGTTAACAAATTACTTTCTATTTTTAAAAGTAAATGTGTGTCTGTTACCTCATTCGGTGCAGGTATCGGGGTGTATGCCAATTGTAAACCTCTTCAAATTGTGGAAAGTAATTTCATTAGAAAGCTGCTTGCAGTTCGACACTCTACTGCAATGGCTTTCTGCCATGATAAGATCGGGCTCGGCCGCCTTGAAGACTATATTGAATTGCATCCTTTGTTACTCTGGCTCAGAATTTGGAAAAACCCAGAAACCCAATTCTGTAGAACAATCCTTCTGGATTGTATGCATCTGGATAATGATTTGGATATTCCATAGCTTAAACATATTAAAAAGAACTTTGTTGGGTTAGGCTCTTCGGAATACTTTTCTAACCTGGCCAGTTTACTTAATATCTCTCCGGGTAGGATAAAAGAGCTATATCATCAGTACACTCACTCAGTTGGCACGAATGGGGGACAGCTGTGATGTATAAACCCAAGACAATCACCTGCACGCCCGCACTTTATTTGCAGATAATCACAAATGAGAGGCTGAAGTTCTTGTTAACCAGTTCCGCTGCAAAACCATACACATTTTGTTTGCTTTTCTGACAAGAAGCATCTGGTACTCATCTCTTCCCCTGTCAATGTGGAGTCCCAACAGAGCAAAGCACTATGCACTTTACTTTATTTTGCACATTTTATTCCCCACAAAGAAGACAGTTTCTCCACCCAGTACTACGAGTGTTAAACATCAGATCCCATGTAACTGCCTTTGCCTATTTTCATTATTTGGGAAGCAAGGCTTTTAGTTATGCTGGACTGAACTATGTCTTATGTGCTTATGGGTCCGCTCTAAATATTGAAATGTTAAATTATGTACTATTTTCGCTGCCATCCCTATTTTGACATCTTTTATTTTTTAAAGTTTTTTATTATTTCAAATATAGTAGCATATGCTCTTTTATTGTGCAACGTTTATGGCTTGTCTGAGTCGAATAAAGCATTTTAAAATGAGTTAAATTGAATTGAATTGAGTATCTACATCTTCCTTTAGGTATCAATTGCCATCATGCCTTATCCACTCATCGTTATGTGGTCTTGTTACAAGGCATGCCTGTTGATGCCTCACAGTGCACTTTCTCTTTAATTGTTGATCGTTTATATTGTTCTTTTGCTTGCAATAAGACGCTCTGTTTTTGCCACATTTTCGCATAGTCTGGCAATACCACTCCATTGGACACTACTTATGATGTAACCCTTAGTTACGCCCCCCAAACTTCCTATTTCTAGTTAGCCCAACTGCAATGATGGAAGTCAAGGCTCCAAGCACGCTGCCACTCTATATTCCCACCAGATCTTAAAAGAAAATATGCCTCACAGTTCTTTAACTAAAACCAAACATTTAGGGCCAGATGTAGGATGCCATTTGCATGGTGCAAACTGCGAAAATCGCAGTTTGCGCCATGCAAACAGCCTAACGCGATGCTCATTCACAAATTGCGAGTCAGTACCGACTCGTAATTTATGAATGCGACTCACAAATAGGAAGGGGTGTTCTCTTCCTATTTGCGACTCGCATCGCAATTCAGAATTGCTTTGTGACCGCAAATGCGGTCGCAAAGCAACTCGCAGTTACCACCAGTGTCACACTGGTGGTAACTCATTCGCAAAAGCGAAGGGGTTCCCATGGGACCCCCTTCCCCTTTGTGAATGTGGGCATAAAGGTTTTTTCAGAGCAGGCAGTGGTCCAATGGACCACAGCCTACACTGAAAAAACGAAACCAAATGGTTTCATAATTTTTTTCATTTTGCAACTCGTTTTCCTTTAAGGAAAACGGGCTGCAAAATGAAAAAAAAAAAAAAATGCTTTATTGAAAAAGCAGTCACAGACATGGAGGTCTGCTGACTTCAGCAGGCCACCATCCCTGTGAGTGCAGGGACTCGCTATGGGGTCACAAAATGCGACCCACCTCATTAATATTGATGAGGTGGGTCTTTGCGACCCCATAGCGAGTCGCAGACGGTGTCTGAGACACCGTTCTGCATCCGATTTTGCGAATCGGAAATTGCGAGTCGGACAGACTCGCAATTTCCGATTCACAAAATCGGTATTTGCTACATCTGGCCCATAGTCCCTACACCGTAGATGCTCAGATGTCCTCATCCCACCATGATAATAGGGGAGATACAGGCCTAACTATCCATCTACAAGGCCAAGCACTGTAAGGCTACTATGCGTAAACAACAATTGTGTTCAATGGTGCGTTCATATTCTCTTAATATATGTTTTTTTTAATCATATCAGTTTACCTGGAGGATTGGGTAGTGACTCAGTTGAGTTGAGTCAGGCCAGCTTGTGCCCCATAGAGTCCCATTTAGATTAGGGGGCAGGGGAATGCATCTTAGGAGCATTTCAAGAGTGGGTGTGGGAAGGGTTTTTTTGTTTCAGTTTGTTTGATTCTCTTGCTAGTCTGGCTCTTCTTCCCTCCTCTCCCTTCTTTCTCTCTTCTATCTTCCCTCCTCGCTGACTCCTCCTTTCCTCTATTCAGCTACCTAGGTGGTCCTTGCACTTATACAAAACCGATACACACAATACGCATCATCAGGATACCACATACAACTCAAGAGCATATCCACTTTATTACATCAAATAACACACTCAGAAGTCAGTAGTTTTGCTCACAATTTCATTAATTGCAGAGGTCGACCTCTCTGCTTCCCCACAAAAAAAGAACGGTGTGGTCACATTGAAATCAAAAAAATCTGACACCTTGTACTATTGCAACCTCATGATCAATATGGCAGATGGCTCATTTCTAAAGTGAAGAAAAGGGAACTAGACATAATCGTTGTTAACAGTTATGCATTAAACGACAATGAAGTCGCTTTCTGGGAGGACCTAGATAAACACCTTTAGGACCTTCCAGACAACCTGGGTGAAATTCTGGGTGCAGACTTCAACCTTCCAATAGATGGTAACCTAGACCAAATATCAGCACATAAATTTATAGGTAATAACTTGCCCAAACAAATGAAATTCTATTGTAACAATAAAAATTGAATAGACGTATGGCATCTGTATAACCCTACAGGGAGCCACTACACTTTTTTCCCATCACCTCATCACTCTTGATGATAGATTACATTATGGTGAGCAATGCTTTGCTTCATCTGTCTCAATCCTTGAAAATTGAACCGATAGTTGTCTCTGATCACACGTGTGTCGCTTCAATAAATTACCTCTAGATGACCATACTCCCCACCACGACAGTGGCACTTAAGTTATGACCTATTAGATGACCCTAACACTGGAGTAAATATTGCAAATTAGATTGTCTTCTTCCTCATGGAAATCCTCCCAGATGACACATCCCAAACCATAAGATGGAACGCCCTCAAAGCCACTCTGAGAGGAGGTACTTTGATCCACCTCATGTCCATAAAAAACAAAGCTATCTCTAACCATCTCACAAAACTAGAAGTGGAGATTCAGATATTAAATTCACAACTCAGACAAAGGCTTATCTGTCCTCTCTAAACCCCGCTCTTCATAGTACGAACAAAACAAAACATTTAGTCCGAGGGCACGAAAAGAGATTGATGTAACAAAGGCTGGGAAGCTTTGCAATAAAAACAGAGCTGGAAAAATCCTACTTAAAATATACGAAAAATAAAAACCCCATATCAGCCATAAGGAATGCCAATGGGGTCGTTACATCATCACAGCAAGGTATCCTCGACTCTTTTCAATCATTTTATGCAAAACTCCACAACTTCAATGAACTCACCTCTCTATCAACAAGTAGCGAATATCTTCACTCCTGTAGCCTCCAAAAAATCTCACAAGATGCCCTTATCATAAATAAACCCATGACACAAGATGAATTTAAGGCAGGTATTCATACATTTTAATTTGGGATAGCCCCTTGGCCAGACTGCGACCTCCATATGGTCTTTCACCAATCTGCCTCCTCAGGCTGGATTGCTTGCTTCGCCACTGAAGCTACAATCGTAGTGATCTCAAAAGAAGGGAATGACCATCTAAACATAAAAATTTACAGACTGATCTCTCTAATTAACATTGATTGTAAAATGTACACTAAGAATATAGCCCATGGACTTGAATCTGTCATTCAAAACCTAATAGCAAACTCTCAAACAGGATTCCTCAAAGGAAGGCTCACATCTAATAACATTAGAACATTCTACCATTTCCTAGAGAAAGACAATCATAGTGATCCCAAAAGAAGGGAAGGACCATCTAAACCTTAAACATTACAGACCGGTCTCTCTCATTAACACTGATTGTAAAATTTACACTAAGATTATAGACCTTAGACAGGAATCGGTTATTCAAAACCTGATAGCAAACTCTCAAACAGGATTCAAACTGGGGGGCGGGCCCCCCAGGGTGGCCTGAAGTGATCCCAGGGGGGGCGCCAGGCTCCAGCCAAAAGAAGCATTACTGAGATAACATTGTGTTTTTTAAAGCAAAAACACGCTATTGCACTTTTAAAAAGGTAACAGTACTTAATTGCAATGTTTAAATACGTCTGGGCATATTTAAACATTGCCATCTTTATAAAATAAGTGTGAAAAATTCTGAGGTGGGGCCCAATGATTTTTATTTTTCAGCTGGGGGGGCGCGGCATTGAAAAGTTTGGAGACCACTGCCTTAAAGGAAGGGTCGCATCTGACAACATTAGAACCTTCTGGGTGTCCTAGAGACAACAAAACTAGCCTTTGCCCTTTCCCAGGTATTGAAACAGGAGAATACTCCATCCCCTTGTTATTACTAATCTTTTTGTTTCTTTTGCCTCTGTATGAAAATAAATAAACTCTGGAAAAACCCATTTGTATATTGTTTATATTGCAATCAGATTAATGCAGTGAACATTTGGTGTAAATAATATATTTAAAGCATGACCTTTCTGCCATACCTCTCGTATGAATATTTCTAGGAGATTATGTGGTACGTTTCAAACTGCTCCAATTCAACCCGTGGAAAACAGTCGAAAGATGTCCATATATTGATGAGAAAATATTGCATGATATGAATATTTTTATTAACAATGTCAAAAATGTCCCTTTCACTGATTATATAATTTCATTAATAAAGGTGAATACAAAGACCTGAAGGTGCATTGTGAGATAACCTTCACACATACGTAAGATTGTGTTAACCTAAAATTGCGTAAGTTTAGTTTTTAAATACACTTTATAGTGTTGTGAGACCTCCATTTTTGGGACCATATCCCTAAATTTCCTTAGCCCCTAAAGGAAACTGTGACAACTGTTTTCCACCCACTTTTCTGAGTTATGCTTACACCTGTCAGAGGATTCCCAGCCGTTATAGTGAAAAGATAAGGGAGTGTCACATCGAGCTCTCAGAAACAGTTCACCAGAACCCTTGGCATCTTACGGCAAATGGTATTTATCACATGCCATTTCTCTGCAAATAATGTGAAATAGAATTGCCATCATAAAAAGGAGCACTTCAGCAATTACACGCCATCAGAGAGATTATAAGAAGCACCCCAAACATAGACGTCACACACCTTAATTAATAAATGTAAAATTCCCTATTTCACTTATAGCATGGTATTCATATTATTCTGTTTGTTTCAGAATAATTAAATAGCCCGGTATACAGGTGGACAGATGGTCTCCAATCCACACAACCGGATCCCTATGAGCAATTGCTTTCTCTCTCTGCCCTTCAATATATTATTTGTATACAACAGGTAGGGACTCCCCTACTTGGATCCCTCCGGGTTTGAAAACTATTTAATTGGAGCACAGCAGAAATAATATTTATTGTTACTGTTCCCCCCATTATGCACTAAAGTCAAAATTTGTTTAAAGGTCACACTGCAGAGCTCATAGCTCAAACCACTGCCAATATTCAGCTAGTAAATGGAGAGTTGAAGTCCGATGAAGTAAAAGTGAAAAGGACATGTGGCAATTTTGTACAAAAGAAAGACAGTCCTACACAATCAAGGAAATAATTAATAATGTAAAAGTTACTTAGTAAAAATATAGCACACGGCTTAATATGTGCGACTAAAATGTGAACATTAGTTTAGATAAATGGCAATTTTATGGAAGCTTATTCATAAATGCCATGTTATCACCACTATTATATTCAACCCTGGGGATAATGGAAAAGATTTTTAACTTTTTCAATTCATTAATTCATTATGTTGCAGTGTTCCACTGAAATCAGTTCTGTATTGAATATCATAAAACTGTTCAATTGGCAGCAGTTCGGTGTGCAGCTTTCAACCCATGTCCAATGTTTTGGTGACAATGTGCGTCTTAGATATTAACGCTTGTTGCACAAAATCAGGTTTCTGAAGCAATGTAAGGTTTTTGAGTTCTTGTTAAATGAGGGTATTTAGTGTGACAACGTAAGAAATGGCAACAGAGTTTTGCACATTTACCAGTACTAAGCTTTATTTACTATTGTTCTAGTAAATTCATTTCATTCAATTTGGAGGCTAGGTAGATAGATTGATCGATAGACTGCTCCATGGATAGATAAATAGATAGATAGAGAGATAGATGGTGAAGCAAAATATAGATAACGTACTCACGTTTAATAATTTTGCATAAGCATGTTGGTTAAACCCATCGCATCGCAACATTTCCAGGTGGGCTGTACAAGCATCACGCAGGTCGCCAGGTGATCATGTGGGCTGGAAAGGGTTAACAGAGAGGATGCCAGTGCAGAGACTTAAGGAGCTGATTGAATCGGCCAGAGAGACCTTGAAGAGCAACAGCTGTGCCTTGTCTTTGAGGAGAGGATCAAGAAGCGAATATGAGATAGGCAAACGTTGGCTTAAACTTCTTCCCTTTGATTGCCCTTGGACATCTGCCTCGTCCCCTGTCAAGAATGTTTGGCAGCTGTGAGCTCGGAAACAGAGCACTGCTCAGACAGCCCAATATCAGGACCGGCTAATACTTTAAGCTAACTCGCCAGTGATGTATGTCTGCAGAGATGCACGGCTATGCTAATGCTTTGAGCTAAATGCTCCACAGAGCAGCCAGGAAGTACACAGAGGTTGAAGCCGGGGCCTATTCCCCTCCTTCACTAACTGGCTTTAATCGTTGGGAGGCAATTGGATTTCAGGTTTAACACAGAGTGCACAAAAGAAAAGTGCTAGCCTGAGATCGTGGGAGAGCCTGGGAGAACTGTGAGATCATGCGGATGTGCATTTTCCTGCGACAGTGTCAGAAAATAGGTTAAACACTGGCTTCCGTGCACTCATCCCTCTGTGAATTTCCATTCGAGCCGTGTCGAAAGAGCTGGTCCGTTACAGCTATTCAATGTGTGTCCCCTATCAAGCACCTAATGTTCTTAACAACTTACGGAGAAGCAATGTGGCCCATTGAGAAACTCCTCTTACACGACTATGCTGAACTCACTCACCCCGCCATTATACAGCTACACTGGCTCTCACAGTTAGGCATGTTCTTCTGGTCTTCTGAGTCCCAAGTGGGCAGATATTTAATCATATGTTGACTCTGGGGGTAGTGATACATGTGACCGTTTCCAAAGATTTTAAAAGTGTTTTTTTTAATTAGTCCACTTTAATTCCTCGTGTATGGTTACAAAACATATTTTGACATTAACTTAGAAGGTTTTCTACTATAAAAGAAGCAGACACCGCAGACCTAGTTGTGCTATTGTGGCAAGGAGCAGTTTTGAGGATTATAGGCACGCTGAGTAAAATATGAGAACAGGGTCACAGAATGAAGGTGTTTAACAGGGCTGTGTTATTAGAGCCTCGGTTTGCCAGACAAAGCAAAATATGGGTGCTGTTTAAAATAAAATATATGGTTTTATTGAATACATTAATAATTTGAACTTTGTATAACCGTGGCCCTCAATATACCTGTGCATCTAAATGTGTAAAATGATGCTCTAGGATTGACTGATGGATTAAGGCCACCCTACGTGCATATCTGCTAGAACCATATGATACGACACAGATTACTGCTGTTCCCTTTTAAATACTAAACTATTGTTTGAATGATTCCTGGCAAAGTGACACCAACAAAGTAAAACTAAGTTAGTACCTCTCTGCTGCTGAACCCCATCTCCATTTCAATTACTCTAGGTGTGATGTTTCTCTTTTTTCTCGAGGATCATGAGGCCTGGGAGGATACGTGAGTTAGATCAAACCTAAAGCATGGTTCAGGCTTCAGATGAACCTCAGCTGGGGAAAGTACCTAATGTCATAAGGGCAGCCCAAGCCTTGAAGTGAGAACAGTGGACTGAATAAGGACAAATGCAGAGCAAGTGCACAGGGACAATAGAGAGGATTAGCAGAATGTTAGTACTGTGTAGCACCATGGAAGGGAATGAATGGGTTGAAGTACAAATGTACCATATCAAGAGTTGGTGAGTTGTGTGATGAAGTATACATTCACTCTTAGGGCAAAGCCAAGCTGGCAAGCAGAGCAGCCACATAATCAGCGGTTCCACCGACAGGGTCCAGGCCTTTACATAACTTCCCCATATCCTTTAATGTGGTATTATGAGTAGATACACCTTTGTTATCTTCGCCACACTGTAAGGAGAATCCCTTTGTTTAGCATTGTGTCTCCGTTGGTGCATGGGTGCATGAGAGCATGGCATGGTCCTTGGCAGTCTGGGAGGGTATTGCGAGGATCAGAAGAGTGATCTGACTGCCTGATGACAATGACAAATTTGCTTCCCTCATTTGTGCCTGATGCTGATATGTGCTACACCCCTGTTCTTCATTGGCAGCAGTGACCACTGCAGGGGCACACTGCTTGTGCACCGGGGTACTATGCTGAGTATCTGTGCACAGTATGTCTAAATTGATCATTATTCTCAATCAGATTTAATTGTTGGTGTTCCTCCTGGCCTCTTGGCTTTCGCGCTGGGACACTGTGCTGAGTAGCTGTGTGTAGTACAAGTCTATATTCATTATTATTCATCATCACTGTGCACAGTGTCCTGGCTCCCGGACATGTCTACTGGGCCAGATTGCAGCCATAATTGAAGTGCTGTTAATGGTAAGTGCCGGATTCCCAGAGGATGGCTAACCCATTGGTGGTGCTGCCCACCTCCTCCCACTCGTTCACTCTGCTGCCTCACTGCTAGAGGAGAATTACAGAGCATGTTCCTCAGACCTTCCTTGGGGCCCCAGGCTTTCTCTCCTGCCTTCACACACTGCTGTGCCAGTGAGATGCCATTGGAGAATTGAGCACATTCCACATTTGATCACTAAATGAATGTGGGATGTGCATTTGGCTGATTGCGCAATGTATATTGTGGGCTGCAGGCTTGCACCAGGATGCCATGTCCACTTTTTGCCTGCTTTCCTTATCTCTAGGAGGTACCGCCGTCCCCCACCACCACCATCACTCAAGGATGTGGAGCATGGCAGCTAAATTCCCTTCCCCCTCCCCAGTCACCATCCATATGGACTTCCAACAACATACACTATCCAACAAACCTAGGTCCTGTGGATTTACTTTTGGCCCTTTGAAGCCATCAGTTGTAATGTTGTTGCTTGGCAGTGCTGAACTGGGCTTTGTGAATTACAATTATATACCACTGTTTTACTCTTCTACGCCCCCCACACATGGCACTGATCTAGCTGCTGGTGCCCCTGGGCTGCACAGCCTCTGGTCTCTCCAGCTATTCTGCTGCACTCTTATGTCATCACTCTCACCACTTTACTACCAATGGCAATCGCCGGTCATTGCCTTCATCTGTTCCTTGCAACAACCGTTCTCACATTATAGTGAGGGGTAGACCTACCTCACAGCACATTATGGATCTACACTCCAGCTTCCAGTCGAACAACCCAGTCCTTGCCTCTGACAGCCCGCTGGACAAATTGAACATCCTTTTTTTCAGCCATCAACAGCACCGACGACTCCTTTAACCCCTAGGGTGCTCCGAGCTGGTCTCACCCTCGGCACCGGTTGCCTGGTGCAGAGGACGAGACCAGCTCGTCCTTCTATGGGCCTCCTGGGGGAGCACTAGCGCTCCCCCAGATGGCCGAGCACCCCCCTCCCCTGGGCAGAGATGGAAGGTGAATCGCTTCCCCTTCCACCCCCACCCCTGACCCCCGTGGGGCTGACCTCATCAGAGGCCTTCCTTCCGGTGCTGGAAGCTCCAGCACCCGATCGAAGGAGAAATGCAAAAGCATTTCTCCTCCGATAACGTGGAGGGGGCAGAGAGGCATACAAGTAGAGGAAAGGCCTCTCCTCTCCTTTCATGTCTCTCTGAGCATTTGCGATCGGCCAGCAGAAATGCAACTAGACACCAGGGATTTTTTTTTTTGCTATTTGAAATAAGGGGAGCGGCCCCTTGGGAAAGGGCCGCTCGTCGGGGGGGGAAATTATTTCTAGGCAATTTCTGCCCCCCCTGGGGGCGCATCAGCCTAATAACATTAGACCGATCCACTAGACACCAGGGATAATTTTATTTATTGTTTTTTTTTATTTTTTATGTTTGAGCATGGGCAAGGGTCACTCCCGGGGGGAGGGCAAATTATTATTAGGCCACTTCGGCCTTGCAATCTGCCCCCGGGGGGGCAGAAACCACTAGACACCAGGGATTTTTTTTTTTCCGTACTTGCGCATAAGGGGAGCGGCCCCTTGGGCAAGGGCCGCTCCCCAGGGGGGCACATGATCTTTAGGCCATTTCTGCCCACCCCGGGGGCAGATCGGCCTAAAATTATTCAGCTGATCTGTCCCCGGGGGGGGGCAGAAAACCACTAGACACCGGGGATAAAAAAATGTTTTTTAATGTTTGGGGAGCGACCCCTTAGGCAAGGGTCGCTCCCAGGGGGAAAATTATTACTAGGCCATTTTGGCCTTGTGATCTGCCCCCCGGGGGGCAGAAACCACTAAACACCAGGCATTATTGATTTTTTTCATACTTGCGCATAAGGGGAGCGGCCCCTCGGGCAAGGCCCGCTCCCCAGGGGGGCAAATGATTTTTAGGCTATTTCTGCCCCAGGGGCAGATCGGTAGGAGGATCTGCCCCCGGGGGGGCAGAAAACCACTAGACACCAGGGATAATTTTTGTTTGTTTATTTTTATTTTTTATGTTTGGGGAGCGACCCTTTAGGCAACGGTTGGTTCCGGGGGGCCAAATTATTTTTTGCCCATTTCTGCCCTCCCCCAGGCGCTGATCATCCTAATATAATTTTTTTTTTTAACTTACGCATAAGGGGAGCGGCCCCTTTGGCAAGGGCCACTCCCCGAGGGGGCAAAATATTTTTAGGCTTTTCTGTCCCCCATGGAGGCAGATCGGCCTTATATAATTAGGCATATCTGCCCCCAGGGGGGGCAGAAACCTCTAGATACCAGGGATATATATATTTGTTTATTTACTTTATGTTTTTATGTATGGGACGCAACCCCTTAGACAAGGGTTGCTCCCCTGGGTGGAAAATTGTATTTAGGCCATTTCTGCGCCCCTTCGGCCTATTTTTGTTAGGCCAATCTGCCCCCAAAGAGGGCAGAAACCTCTAGACACCATGGATTGGTGTGTGTATATGTGTGTGTTTTGTTTGGGGGGCAGCCCCTTGGGCAAGGGTCGTTCCTCATGGGGGCACATTACTGTTGGCCATAACTGCCCCCCTTGGGGGCAGATTGGCCTGTTTGTGGAAGGCCCATCTGCCCCAAGGAGGGCAGAAAACCCACCAGAGACCAGGGAAGATTTTATTTTCAAAATAAGAGGTTGGGGGTATGGCCATACACCCACCCCAAATAAATGGGGCCAAAGTTGTTCTGCCCACCATTGGCCAGATTGGGCAATTACCCCCGATCTACACCCTGGGGAGACAGAAAGTCCACTAGATGCCATGGAATAAAAAAAAGAAAAGAAAGTGGGGTGGTGGTTACCAACCAGTATGGGCCTGGTTATGCCCCCACCGGAAATGAAGGGGCTAACAGTCTTTCAGCTCTCCCCTGCACAATAAAACATCTTATCCCATGGCAAGAAAGAGGACATTTGATTATTTTTGTTTTTTGTTTTACATTTGGGCCATGAGAGCTTGGTAACTCTCAAAATCGTCCCAGTTGGATTGGTGGCAGCTGCACTTTTTTTAAACTTTGGGATGCTGCCATGTAGGAAAATCCACAAGACCTAGACATATCTGAAAACTAAGGGGCATATTTATACTCTGTTTGCGCCGAATGTGCGTCAAAAGTATTGACGCACAATCAGCGCAAACCCTGCCCCATATTTATACTTTGACGTCCGACCCCGCGGGCGTCAAAATTCCACGATGTGCGTCATTTTTTGGAAGGGGGAACAAGCCTTGCGTTAATTATATGCAAGGTGGGCGTTCCCTTCCAAAAAATGACTTTAAGGCCTGTGCCCCTTATTTATACTCTGGCGTCATATTGACGCACAGAAGGGGGTGGGCCTTAAAAAACAGCGCACAGCCTGGGTCAGGGCAGGCGTTAAGGGACCTGTGGGCTCGGAAGGAGCCCAGAGGTGCCCTCCCCTGCCCCCAGGGACACCCCCTGCCACCCTTGCCCACCCCAGGAGGACACCCAAGGATGGAGGGACCCATCCCAGGGAAGGAAAGGTAAGGTCGGGTAAGTATTATTTTTCGATTTTTTTTGTGGCATAGGGGGGCCTGATTTGGGCCCCCCTACATGCCACTATGCCCAATGGCCATGCCCAGGGGACATAAGTCCCCTGGGCATGGCCATTGGGCAAGGGGGCATGACTCCTGTCTTTGCTAAGACAGGAGTCATGTCAATGGAGGCTGGGCGTCAAAAACAAATGGCGCAAATCCGGTTTGAGGCCTGAATTTTGCCTCAGACCTGACTTGCACCGTTGTTTGACGCACAACCCCCATTTTCCCATACGCCGGCGCTGCCTGGTGTGAGTCATTTTTTTTTACGCACACCAGTCCGCAGCACCGGCTAACGTCATTCCATTAATAAGGCGCCCGAATGGCGCGTTGGAATGGCGTTAGCCGGCAGTAACATTTTTGACGCACAACTGCGTTGGCGCAGTTGTGCGTCAAAAAGTATAAATATAGGCCTTAGAATCTAGCTGATTCCAGGTTGGTGTGCTTCACATGCACCTGCACCATTTCCTTACCCACAATGCCCTGCAAACCTCCAACTTTGCTGGAAAGCACACATTTTCCCCACATTTTTGTGATGGAACCTTCCGGAATCTGCAGGAATCCACAAAATTCCTACCACCCAGCATTGTCTCATCTATACCGGTAAAATTTCTGCTGCTCTTGTCAGCCTAAAAATGATTTTTTTTCAAACTGCCCTTTTGGACCCACTTTGGTTCCCCCCTCAATTTCAACGTGTTTTTGGCTCTTCCCTGTCACAAACACTTGGCCCACCTACACAAGTGAGGTATCATTTTTACCAGGAGACTGAGGGGAACGTTGGGTGGTATGAAATTTGTCACGGTGTGGTGATCCCACACAGAAATGTGGGAAAAATATGATTTTTTAGCTAAATTTGAGGTTTGCTGAGGATTCTGGGTAATAAAGCATTGGGGGATCCACGCAAGCCACACCTCCCTTGACTCCCTCGGGTGTCTAGTTTTCAGAAATGTCTGGGTTTAGTAGGTTTCCCTAGATGGCTGCTGAGCCCAGGGCCAAAAACGCTGGCACCCCGCAAAAACAGGTAGTTTTCTATTTGATAATTTTGATGTGTCCAGAAAGTGTTTTGGGGCATTTCCTGTTGCGAGCACAAGGCCTACCCACACAAGTGAGATACCATTTTTATCGGGAGACTTGTGGAAATGCTGGGTGGAAGGAACTTTGTGGCTCCTTTCAGATTCCAGAACTTTCTGTCACCGAAATGTAAGGGAAAAGTTTTTTTTTAGCCCAAGTTTGAGGTTTGCAAAGGATTCTGGGTAACAGAACCTGGTAAGAGCCCCAGAAGTCACCCCATCTTGGATTCCCCTAGGTGTCTAGTTTTCAAAAATGCACAGGTTTAGTAGGTTTCCCTAGGTGCATGCTGAGCTAGAGGCCAAAATCCACAGGTAGGAACTTTGCAAAAAACACCTCTGTTTTCTTTGAGAAAATGTGATCCGTCCACTTTGTGTTTTGGGGCATTTCCTGTTGCGGGCACTAGGCCTACCCACACAAGTGAGGTACCATTTTTATCAAGAGACTTGGGGGAACACTGGGTAGAAGGAAATTTGTGGCTCCTCTCAGATTCCAGAACTTTCTGTCACCGAAATGTGAGGAAAAAGTGTTTTTTTTAGCCAAATTTTGAAGTTTGCAAAGGATTAAGGGTAACAGAACCCGGTGAGAGACCCACAAGTCACCCCGTCTTGGATTCCTCTAGGTCTCTAGTTTTCATAAATGCACAGGTTTGGTAGGTTTCCCTAGGTGCTGTATGAGCTGAAGCCAAAATCCACAGGTAGGCACTTTGCAAAAAACACCTCTGTTTTCTTTGAGAAAATGTGATGTGTCCACTTTGTGTTTTGGGGCATTTCCTGTCGCGGGCACTATGCCTACCCACACAAGTGAGGTACCATTTTTATCGGGAGACTTGGGGGAATGCTGGATAGAAGGAAATTTGTGGCTCCTCTCAGATTCCAGAACTTTCTGTCACCGAAATGTGAGGAAAACGTGTTTTTTTAGCCAAATTTTGAGGTTTGCAAAGGATTCTGGGTAACAGAACCTGGTGAGAGCCCCACAAGTCACCCCATCTTGGATTCCCATAGGTCTCTAGTTTTCACAAATGCACATGTTTGGTAGGTTTACCTAGGTGCCGGCTGAGCTATAGGCCAAAATCACAGGTAGGCACTTTGCAAAAAACACCTGTTTTCTTTGAGAAAATGTGATGTGTCCACTTTGTGTTTTGGGGCATTTCCTGTCGCGGGCACTAGGCCTACCCATACAAGTGAGGCATCATTTTTATCGGTAGACTTAGGGGAACGCTGGGTGGAAGGACATTTGTGGCTTTTCTCAGATTCCAGAACTTTCTGTCACAGAAATATGAGGAAAAAGTGTTTTTTTAGCCAAATTTTGAGGTTTGCAAAGGACTCTGGGTAATAGAACCTGGTGCGAGCCCTACAAGTCACCCCGTCTTGGATTCCCCTAGGTCTCTAGTTGTAAAAAATGCATAGGTTTGGTAGGTTTCCCTAGGTGCCGGCTGAGTTAGAGGCCAAAATTCACAGGTAGGTACTTTGCAAAAAACACCTCTGTTTTCTTTGGGAAAATGTGATGTGTCCATGTTGTGTTTTGGGGCAATTCCTGTCGCGGGCGCTAGGCCTACCCACACAAGTGAGGTACCATTTTGATCGGGAGACTTGAAGGAACATAGAATAGCAAACAAGTGTTATTGCCCCTTGACTTTCTCTACATTTTTTCCTTCCAAATATAAAACAGTGTGTAAAAAAGACGTCTATTTGAGAAATGCCCTGTAATTCACATGCTAGTATGCGCACCCCAGAATTCAGAGATGTGCAAATAACCACTGCTCCTCAACACCTTATCTTGTGCCCATTTTGGAAATACAAAGGTTTTCTTGATACCTATTTTTCACTCTTTATATTTCAGCAAATGAATTGCTGTATACCCGGTATAGAATGAAAACCCAATGCAAGGTGCAGCTCATTTATTGGCTCTTGGTACCTTGGGTTCTTGATGAACCTATAAGTCCTATATATCCCCTCAACCAGAAGAGTCCAGCAGACATAGCGGTATATTGCTTTAAAAAATCTGACATTGCAGGTAAAAGTTACAGAGTAAAATGTAGAGAAAAATGGCTGTTTTTTTTACCTCAATTTCAATATTGTTTTATTTCACTTGTTATTTTCTGTAGGAAACCCTTGTAGGATCTTCACAAATTACCCATTGCTGAATTCAGAATTGTGTCTACTTTTCAGAAATGTTTTGGTTTCAGGGCTCCAGCATTGATTTCACACCCATTTCTGCCACTGACTGGAAGGAGGCTGAAAGCACAAAAAATCGTAAAAATGGGGTATGTCCCAGTAAAATGCCAAAATTGTGTTGAAATATTGGGTTTTCTGATTCAAGTCTGCCTGTTGCTGATAGCTGGGAAGCTGGTGATTCTAGCACTGCAAACCCTTTGTTGATGCCAATTTCAGGGAAAAAACCACAAGCCTTCTTCTGCAGCCCTTTTTTCCCATTTAAAAAAAAACAATGAAATTTTCACTGTATTTTGGCTAATTTCTTGATCTCCTTCAGGGGAACCCACAAAGTCTGGGTACCTCTAGAATCCATAGGATGTTGGTAAAAAAAGACGCAAACTTGGCATGGGTAGCTTATGTGGACAAAAAGTTATGAGGTCCTAAGCGCACCTTGCCCCAAATAGCCAAAAAAAGGCCTGGCACCTGAGGGGGAAAAGGCCTGGAAGCGAAGGGGTTAAATTCCAGAGAGATGCTGTGGCCATTGATCTGAATCTACTTTGCCAGGACCATTGGATCTTGGTGGAGCAAGTCATGTAGCCTGAGTCGATGCTGCAAGCCCTCCAACACCTCCAAACCCAGAGCCAGGCCTTTCATTTGCAGTTGCAAGAGTTTACCAATAGAGTTTAAGCACTGTAAAGTAGACCAGAAGATTTGGAGGGATAATCCTGGTGAAGCCATATCCATGTAGTGGGTTGATGGAGGGCATCAAAGTTCAAGACATAGGGCCAGATGTACAAAGCATTTTTCCTGTTGCAAATGGCCTGATTTGCAGAATTTGGCTGTTTGCGACTGGTAAAATGCTTTTTCACATGTGCAAAATGTGATTCTGTAACTTGTTACTGAATCTCAATTTCCATTTGCGATACAGTATTTGGAAGGGGCAAGTTTAGGGAGTCCCTTCCAAATACTGAATCGGTATGGTACGTATTACTGATTTGCGACCAAATTCTGGTTGCAAAACAGTAGTACTTTACCACCTATTTTGAAGTGGTGGTAACTCATTCACAAATGGAAAGTGGTCCCTTTGGGACCACTTCCCCTTGAAATTGTAAAAAAAATATTTTTAAGAGTTGACAGTGGTCAAGGGACCAATGCCTACTCTCAAAATGTGAAAGTTAAATTTTTCATTTTTCATTTACAAACACATCCCATTTTCCTTTAAGGAAGATGGGTGGCTTTTAAATAAAAAATAGACAGAAATGGTGGTCTGCTGAACTTGGCAGGCCACCAACCCAGTAACAGTTGTCATTCCTAACAGGTCGCAAATTGCACCATTTCCCACTAATATTAACGAGGCAGGTCAATTTGCGACCGACTTGGAATAGCTAAATAGGAAATAAAATGTTCATACAATACGAAAGTCAATTACCAAATAGACACTGCCACAGCTGGCAGCCTGGCGGTCCCAGTGGTTGTAATCCACTAGGACAGTGCTGCAAGCAGTGCTGCCCTCCGGCGTACGAGTCCCCTTTCCACCAGCCTTTGAATGGCTGGGCTACCACCATGGGGGTGCCGGGAGCCCCATGGGGGCCCCTGGAATGCCCATGCACTTGGCATGGGCTGTGGCATGGGGTGTGCAGGGGCCCCCATGCGCAGCCCCGTTGTGCATTCCACTGCCCAAATTACAGGCAGTGGAATGCGCAATGGGTGCTGCAGTGAACTCCAAATAGGGCCAGCAGTGTTTGGACCACAAAGGCGGTCTCTCGGCAGCTTGAGTTTGCCGCCCGCCAAACTCATAATGAGGGCCACAGTATGTCCTAGAAATTTGGGCATGAGGAAGTCTCAAACTTTGCCCTGGAGGAAGAGTAATTGTTTGTATTGCTTTGTTGCAGTTGCTATTCTATGTTTTTTGTTTTCTTCATTTCTTATCATGCTGTGAGTACACTTGCTGTCAATAAACATGAGAGACGTATGTGTCACCAAGTTGAGAGGACTCCTGGTCACTGAATGGTGTCATTTTCCTCCTGACCCATTATCTTTCAGGTCTGTTTTGATCCTTGTGCATTGGGTTCTGGCTCGTACCCCACCAACATTATCAAATGGCTAGCTTTAAATTACTCACATGGAATATCTGAGGACTAGGCTATCTCACTAAAAAACATTAGGTGTTCTTGTTTCTGAGGAGAGAGTGAGTTTGTTTTGCTGTACTACAGGATACCCACCTTTATGAATAGGAGTCTCTGAGGCTCAGCCACAGACGGCAGGTTCAGTTTGCAGTTTCCTACTAGACCTACTCTAGAGAGGTATTGTTATGAATAAGAACAGGCACGCCTTTTGACCCTGTGAGGCAGAGAATTGATCCTGAAGGCCTTTACATATTTATTTCAGCAAAACCTGATGGAAAGGATCTACACATAGTTGCATCATATGAGCCTAACCAGGCACAGCCTGCTTTCTTGGACCCTTTGTCTAATATACTATCTTCTGTAACTCCTGATCTGCTGCCAATAGCAGGGAACATTAATATGCTCCCAGACATTGATCTTGATTGCTTGCAACCACCACTCCTGGGGGCTCAGGCCTCGAGGACAACTGCAGCACAATCTGCCTGAGGTTTGAACTGGGGATTGGTGGATTACTGGAGACAGTTGTATTCTCCTTTGGAGAGAATACTCCTATTGCTCCCTATTGCATGATTATCACACATCCATAGACCTGTTCTATACCACCCAACCCCTACCCAATATGTTGCATGGTATTGAATATCTGCTAAGAATCTATTGGACTAAAACCCATTACATTTTATGATGCAATTAGTCTTCTTTGAGGAAAGCATGGGTTCAACTAATAGTACATCTAAAGAATATGAGGCCTTTAAGGTCTGTATAAGGGGCACCTGTATGAGCACTTCCACCGGGGGCCATAAGACACTTCTTACTCAGTGGAGTTCCCTCCAAACTGATTTGAAATAATTGGAGGACAATTTTGCTAATTAATGTTGATAAGGCTGATCTCTTACATAAATGCTGCCAGCATTTTGAGATGCACTCCACACTTAGCTTATATGACTAAATTAATACGTTGCTTTACAGCATTTGGAGGGAGAAAAATCTGGGTGACTTCTAATACGATTGATCCATTTTGAATCCCACGTACAACCATCATGGCTATCAGACAAACCCAAGGTTCACATAGTGGACTCACAGGCATCTGTCAATGTACAATTTGCTCACTTTATGAGCCACTTTATGCTGCTGATCCGTAACTGGATTTTGAACATGAAAATGCTTTTATATAACAAGCGATTCTTCCCAGAGTGGACCCAGTGGCCTCTATTGACCCCGATACCCCACTGACCATCTCTGAAATTAAACTGGTCATAACCCATCTGGCAAGATAATATGCAGTAATGGTCTGCCTTTATAAATCTATGAGGCCTATCGTTCTTTTACGGCACCTTGGTTGATGCAGCTCTTTGTTGCTGTATAGAGCTGAATTACTAAGGCGCCTCTTTTTGATTGCTACTGAAACTGAATAAAGACACTCTAGATCTGTCCTCTTTCTGGCATCTATTCGTACTGAATTTGGATAGCAAAATATTGGGCCAAATTCTCACTAATTGATTGCAACTTGCTCTTGCCATGTTCGATACACACTGATCAGAATGGTTTTGGCTCCACACAAAATACTGGCACTAATCTAAGCAGGGTTTTCCATGTCTTGGACTCCATATCAGGGCATTAAACATATGCAGCTGTAATATTCTTGGCCACAGAAAGAGCCTTTGATTCTCAGGCATCGTTAATTTCTTGGGTTAATGTCTTGAAAAAGTCCTCTATGGCATCTATCAGGAAACGTGGTTTGAGATCTCTTCAGATCATGATAGGGCACAGAACCAGGCAGAGGTGTCCCTTGCAACCTTTATTATTCTTCCCAGCGCTGGAGCACTTCACCAGCTATATGAGACAGACGTAGGATCAAGTCAGTTTGAACTATGTATATTATCTATATGCGTATGTATGTATGATAATTACGTATATATTACTCTAAACATGTTCATAGCTTATTGCAAAGTTTCTATATAATTCATTTGATTAGATGTTTATGAGTCTCTGCTTTTATTTTATCTATCACAATAGGTTAATATTATATTAACTATTTATCTACAAGGGTTTCACTATTGAAATATTGAGGAATGTTATAATAATGTATCGAAGTACACAAATAAATTAACTTCAAATACTGCAAAAGTCTTAAAAGTCCATGTTTATGTGGTACAACTTTAAATCACAATATATTACATTCCTTACAGATATATTCCTTACTATGTAATTTTGTATTTATTACTTTAGTCCTACTGTACAAGGACAAAAAAAATACTCTCTCAAAGGTTTTACTCTGTCTCACCATCACCCTATACCTCTATCAATTTATCCTATATCTCCACTCCCTGACTCATCCCAAACCCATTCTACTGATATGATCGCCAAAATAACCCTTCCTTGACTCTTCCCTCCTCTACCCACTAAGGGAGCTATAGCTATCAACTAGACATCATAATAGGCACCTGCAATTTTCAGGTGGAGACTGGATTTTCATTAATGGTCACAGGCTGAGTACACTTTATTTCAGATCCTACGCTTCTGCCAGCATAGACCAATGGTACTGACCAACTGGGATTCCATCATGCTGCAAATTGATCCCAAATCAGATGAAAGACTGCCATGAACCACCTGACTCTTGGTGTGTAACCAGAATGGCAAGCTTATATTCACCTATGTTTTATGATGATTGTTCCTTCTTCTGTATTTTGACTTTGTCACCTAATATCCCACTGCCACTGATGTTTGTAATAAGAAGCTATTATATTTACTCACGTATATTCATGACTGATTAACATTTAGATTCACTTGACTCATTAACTTTGATGTATCATGTTCTGTGTATCAAAAATCAAGATAAACTTGCTTTGTTCTGTAGTTTAAAATAATAAAAACAATTAAAAAGTATACATTCATTCTTACTTGCTGACTCACATGCCATGTTTCTTCCATGGCAGTTTCCTTTATTTCCCTGCATGAAAGATAATGGCTTCTACTACAACTGAACAGAATCAGGATTCGTTGTATTGGTGCAAAGTTAACTGAGTTTCCTGAAGTAATGCTAATTAGAGGTGAATGAATGAAGACTAAACAATAGTGATGAACCAATCTTCTGGCTGCAAGCCCCTTTCTCCTATTAAATATTTACCACTTTCCTAACAAGCAGTACCAGCATCCCCAATCAACACAGCACTGCACATCAAACCTTCTTCTGAAACTGACCTGCAATTAGAAAGGAAATCAGTGGACACACAAAACCTCAGTGTTCATTTGAGTGCTGAGGCATAATTGGATACATTTAGAAAATTGGAAAGTGAGAGCTGCTTCTCTGGGTTCCAGACTGTAGTGAAGGAACTGGGATCACTACAAGCTTGAATGGTGATAGGGGAGTAGGTCCCAAGTTACAACCACAGCTTCCATAGTCACTATTAGCTCTGCAATGCTGACTAGCTGACCACACATCACCGGCATACAGGATAACTTGGCTTGAGGGATGTGCTTATTTCTGTTGGGCACTGATTTATCGACTCCTTCATTGCTGTTCACCCAGAAAGCTAACGACAACCCTTTTTAAGGTGCATGTTTGGTTTGTGTGGTATACACACCTCAACCCCTTTAATGCCATGCACCTGGAAAGGATATCAAGCACAGTTCCTTGTATTTGTCCTGAGGAGGCATTAATAAATTACTAGACAAAACACATTGTCTATTTTCTGGTGAAGATGTACAATGAATGAGGATACAAAACGTTTTGAAATGATAAAGACTGAGGCTTTCTTGAGTAATGTGTAGCCACTCCCAGTGGCTACACCTAGGGCCTGTATTATGATAAAGGTGCACTTTCCCTATCTGCACCCCGGCGTACCTTCAAACAGGTGCGCAGTGAGCAGACAGGGAAAGTGTGCCCTATTATGTTGAATGTGCTGCCCTCACGTCAGCCGCAAATTGGTGCTGTCCTGGGAGAACCGCATTCAAGTGAAATATGGAGCAGCTTCTTCAAAGCCACAGGTGTAGCTTCAGGGAGGGTGTATGGGGTGTTACTCCCCTCTAATAAATATATTTTCTAGTAGATAGTTGGGTACAGGTGCTTTCAGTCGGATATGATGAGGTGTCTGTTGGATTTCATCAGAAATGTTTGCATACAAAGAGACACACACACACACACTATCCCTCTCTGTTTCGAAAGTATTCAAAAATTAAGTTTACAAAATATTTTTCTTTCCCTCACATAGTACCCCTAACAATCTGCAATCCTCTCCCTTTCCACTGCCCCTTAAGTCCCTCTCATGCACCCTGCTGGTAATATAATGTACTTTTAACATCATATGCCAGTGTGACTGTTGGAAAATCTGAAGTTTACTTCCCATTGATCTTACTGACCAACCTACATCCTTGTTCAAAGCCTCTCCATATTTTACTGTGCAAACGGAAACCCATCTGCACTTTCAAGTGGGATTAGAGATCCCATTGAAGGTGGGTGAAGTGAGTGATCACCTTTTTGTGGCACACTTTCAGTGCACAACATAACAGTGTCCTTGCTTTTGCACCTGCAAACTTAATACAGTGCAGACCCTGAGGCAAAGAGATTCCATCATTTGCATGTGGTCACATCCCCATGCAAATGAAGGAACACCCTCTTGAGAGAAACCTGGTGCTACATGTGCACCAATGCTAGCTGCATTACAGAGGAGGCTGCACAAGAGTCTGCAGCTCCTACTATAACACCGAAGTTCCCCAAGGGTGCACAAAACGGGCATGCATGCACTCCCCGTCCCCGGGCACCTTCTGTATTTGGACCGTGGTGTTAATTTAGACACTAAACACCATTTTTAGCACCTTTGAATTATTTATACGGCGACAGAACGACGTCTGCTTAATGTTAAATCTATTCAATTGCTGTTTGAAATGGAAATTTTAAGCATACTTTTATATAAAGTATTATGGTGAATTTTGTAAAAAAATAAAAAAATAAATCTACATTCAAAATATTTTTTACATGTTTTGAACATTATGAAGAGTGATGTGGATGAATTTTACCACACAGGGGTAATGAAATAATTAGTAGGGGGAAATGCATTTTGAAAGAAGTAATTTTGATGAATAATAATGACAATAGCATTATTGTGGGTTAGAATGTGCATAGATACATCTTTCCCTTAAGGAATTGTTGATTAGTGTAATAGATAATATCGGAGGTCCAACATCCTCAAAGCTGGGACCCTGTTGAAGGCATGCCGTGATCAAGCACAGTGCATCACTCACCTACATGTTAGAGTCCACCCACACCTGCTTGTATGCAGTCCAGATCACTTTTGGATGTCAATGCAGATTACGTTAACCTATTGGGGCACATACTGGAGATATTCATGTCTTCTGCTTTGAGCCATGGCATTGAGGAGCTACCCTTCCTCTGCATTGACCCAATTGCCCAGATGTAGAGCTTGACGTGATGCCAGACTCTTGTACCACAGGAGTTTTGTAAAGGAGATGTCAATAGGTAAGTATAAATTCTACGGAAAAAATGACGAAAGACAAGCAGCACCAAGGTTTATGTGACTTTCGTAGTGAAAACTGAACACATCCTGATGAAATGTGGCACAATTCAATAGAGTAAAAAAATAACATTTTAGAAAACCCGAAGCCTAAACTTGCAAAGTCAAGTATGAATTTAAAGAGCAAAAGTATAAAAATAGATACTGAGCTTAATGAAGAGAGTAGGAATGAAAGCAAGATGTTTTCGTTTATAGCATGCAGATTAATCTGAAAAGATGACACTTAGCTTAGTACTGAGACATTGACTAACATCTCAACTCATGGGCTGCATGGCACAAATCCAAGTTTAGAATCTTTAACAATAAGTTTATTTTCAAAATCATCCCATAGAAATATCTATCAATGTTGTGAATACTATACATACAAGGAAGTGCTAGATATTGAGTGGGCCCGATTAAAAACACACATACATTGGCTGCTATTTGTTTTGGTTAGTCTTCTGCTCAACTGAAGAGTGACAGCGATGGGGACTACAGAAGTAATGAACAAACGGTGCACACGTTATGGAGTTTCCTGAAAAAAATAAGCAAATATTGATAAATAGGTTAATCGCAATTAATTAATATGGAATTCTGTAATCAGACTACAGAGCACGTTTGATCAACTCGTGGAATGTTTCCTCTTATAACTGAAGGGAAATGACTCCCATAATTATATCTCTGACCCAAGCAGAGTTCGGGCCACAGAAACATGCATCCCGTTTAATGCCCTTGATGTAGCAGAAATCTCCACCTTTGTTAAGAGCAGGCACAGACGTGTTGTAGGCACTAAGGGACAAACCGGTTTTTGCTTATAACCCCAACTGTTGGGTGTAATTCAACCATGGAAGGGGCAGGAACACTAAACATGAGGCTCTCTGGAACTCTGGGAAATAGGAGTCCACTTGTGATCATGTTCACAGATGGTGGAATCCATCCGGTGTATTTTAAAGTTACAAGTTTTTTGTTGTATGCGGTGCCCCTCTGGATTATGCTAATCTTGCTTGATGGGCTGCCAAAACTTGTCAACCCACTCAGATTATTTTGTGTTTTTCGCAAATAAACCCAGATTGTAGGATATTCTTCCCGTAGGATATGGAGATTTTGTATTGTCTTTCCGTGACTACCATTGTTTACTTAGTTACTTGGGGGCCACGGACAGGAAAAAAGAGCATCAGAACTCCTGTTCTTACAGGGGAGGCCTTCCGATGCTTCTTGTGGTCACCTTGTTCTGGGGCGACTCAGTCTTGAAACAGTACTTAACACTTTGGTGCTACAAATGGTCCTGCTGTCAAGGCCTTACTCAAATGGAGGCCACGATTGATAGACAAGAGCAAGTAATTTATTTTAGAGTGTGCTGCATGCAAAGGGCAGAAGGGAATTTTGCCCAACCTTAAAAACTGAAATATATGAAGGGGCTAATACACTACACAATCAGCCATAAAAAAGGTTTTGTTGCAGATTCCTGTAGATGGAAGGAGTTTCTCGCATCCTAAATCATTAAGACAAGGAAATCACTAACCCACTGTTGAGTTATCAAAAACGTCTGTCATTTAAACGCTGTTCTTTTTTTAAATAGCCATATATGACTGAAACTATCACAATTATAAAAAGGCAATTGATGAAACAGTGTTTTTGTCTGACTACATACGTTATTTTATTATTTCAGAACAAAACGTTTCACAGAGACCCAGAACTTCGAACTAGGCTGTTTTTTTCCAACATAGCAAAATCCTTAAAACCAATATTATCTGTGAAAGCCCCCAGACAGAAAATCATAAGTACTTGGGGGAGCTTCTCTAAATTCCAAAGTGAAGCAAAGTTAACTCTGCTGTGCTTCATCTGCCATTGGTATCAAGCTGTCCAGCGACATGGCTGCTTGGGAGAGATATACAAGCCAAGCAGGAATGTGGATGTTTAGCAGAGGAAGGCTGATTCCTTTAACTTTATATCAGAATGCGTTGCTGTGCTCGTTATCTGGCCACTGAACGTAAACGAACTTAACTCAACAGTTTTGTCAAGTTGACACTTTTCCCAAGCCGTAAGCGAATCATTTTACAGGGCTTCCGACATCATCTTGTATTTATTTCCCCCTCGCATCCTAAATGAGCGAAAATCTTTTGAAGTGGTCAATAATCTGGCTACCAACTCTCGAATAACCTTAAAACAACTGAAGATGGGTTCAAGGATTTGTACATGGTCGACCAATAGATACAATTCTTAAGAACCTCCTACACTAAGAGTGCTATTTAATATTTTGCAGTGACAAAATCTAATATCAACCCAGACAAGTATAGCATGAACAACGAGTAATCAATGACTACTAAGGATCTCATTACAAGATTGGTAGTCCGTGGACTTCCCTGGTCTTCCCTGGTGGCGTTAGCGATCCAACTGCCATTGCGGTGTTGGCGGTTGAACCGCCGTTGGGTTGGCTGTCACTAGACAGCACAAACAGGCTGATGGAGACAGTGTTTCCTCTGGACACATTATGAGGTTGCACACCGCCAATGTGACTGTGGCGGTCCCAACACCACATCTCAGCAGGCAGAAATGTGGAGTATAAAGGCAAATACTCACCTACAGGCAGCCTTACACATCCAGTGCCGCCATGTAGTCCATCACACACGTCCTGCTGCTGCTGATGATCATCAAAGGTGCACACAATCCACACTGCTGTGGACACAACCAACTGTAAGTACACACACCTACCTGTGCCATTACGCTCCACAACAGACCAATGCATTATCAGCCATGTTATATGGTGGTCACGCTACAGGTACCAGGTAAACTTGTCATTGTGTCCCAGGTCATACACAAAGAAGGACACATTCACAGTCACCAAACACCCCCTTTGGGCAGGTCACTCATACACAAAAACACATGTCTGCTCATCTCAGGCACAGGAATAGTGAAGTGTACACAACTTTGTATCACACAATATCAACAACACAACAACATTACATCTACAAATACAACTCACACACCAACATTGCACTCATGCCATGGACTGCTTTCACATTCAACACACATATCTACGGATGTATCATGGAACACAAACACCACTCCCATCAAAAAGCCCTGCAATGGACACACACATCACCCACATTGCAACACAATGGAAGGACAATGTGATGCACAATAGACAGAGAGAAATATACAAAGCTCATTAAGGCAAACAATGCCTGCACAATAGGGATGGGGGCATCAGGAGCACTCAGGGAAGGAGGCTGCACTTGGACACATATCACTTTGTACATGCCCCATAAACAACATTTACACAGGACCTGGCCCTTCAGGTATCTCTGGAACAAACAATACTATACTCGAATGATCTGCACAATGTGGAAATGCAAGTGAACAAAGCAAATGTTATTCCAACTGCATGGGACATACATCTACATGAAGTAGCTGCAAGGTACACACAGTTAAATGGATACATTCACAATCAAATGCAAACAAAGCTAGCACAAATTAACACCCTCCATGTCTTCACATAGAAAACTTAAGCAACCACACATGAGATGAATCCACAATCCTTATCAGGGGAGAGAGTCTAACACCATGCATGCTCACATTGGACAACACAAGATGAAATACTTAGCATACCAAACAGAAAACAGTGCAATTACACCACAATTGTATTAACAAACATACAGTTAACATCCACCTTTCTCTTGGGGGAAACCATCACTGCCCACTAGTCAGATACTGCAAACAAAAGCAAATGGATCACCAACAGGCTGAAACACAGACAAATGTAGGCATACAACACAAGTTACTCAGGAACAACATACAGATATGAAAGGAATTGCAGGAAAAATGTGTACCCAAAAAACAACTATTCAGGTTTATTTTAAACCAGATTTGAAAAGTCCAAGACCCCTGGACAGTCCATGTGAAATTGCCCATGCACATCACTGTGCTGTCACTTGACTCCTAACTGCCGGGGAACCTCCACTGGAAGGGGCATCAAGTGGGTGGGGGTCAGATTTGGTATGGGTGAGTTTGGGTTTGGGCTTGGGATGGGTGGATTGCTTCTTAGGAGGGGTGGTCTTCTTCTTGGCGGAGGTATATGGGTGCTTGCAGGGGGTACAGGTGTGATAGGGGAGGACTTAGAGGTGAGGGGATGGGTTGGGAGGTGGGTGGCAGCCTCTTGGGTTTGGGACGGGAGTGAAAGGAACAGGGGAAAGGGCAAGGTCAAACAAAAAAACGTTCTTAGGAACACAGGGGTGAGAGAATGGTTGTCTGCTGTGTCAGTGTGGATATCTTGGGTGTGTGTAAGTATGAGGTATTCTTATGTGTGTGTGTTTTTGTTGTGTGTGTGGGCATTTGCGTGTCTTGGGGGCTGGGAGGTGGAGGTGCTGGGGATGTGGGAGTAGTGGATGTGTGTGTGTGTCTGTTGGGGTGGTGTCTGTAGGAACGTTTGCAGAGGTGGATGTCTGTGTGTCTGTTGGGGTGGTGTCTGCAGGTGTGGTGGATGTCTGTGAGTCTGTTGGGGTATTGTTTGTGGGTATGGTGGGTGTGTCACTGACTGTGGGTATGCTTGATGTGGTGTGTGGGTCGATGGGGGTAGTGGGGGGGCCTGGGTAAGTTGTGAGTGTGGGTCTCTGTTGAGTGCTTGCATGGCAGTGTGTTTTGTGGTGTTAGTGTTTATGTGTGCTGCTCTTGAGTGTTGAAGTGGATGCATGCAGAATGATCTGTGTGCTTGTGATATGTAGGGGAATGGGTGTTTTGGATTGGGAAGAGGGAGGAGGGTGGGACACAGTTGGTGGGGAGTGACTGGCTGCCATCAGTGTGGAAGCCAGTGCCTGAAAAGATCTTTGTAGGCCAGACATTGCACTATGAATGCCTTCCAGGAATGCATTTGTCCGCTGCAGTTGGGTAGAGAACCTCTGGATGGCATTCACAATGGATGTCTGACCCAGTGAAATACTCCTCAGAAGGTCAATAGCCTCCTCACTGAGGGTCGCAGAGGTGACAGGGGTTGCAGCGGAGGTGACTGAGGCAAAGGAGACCCCCAACCACTTGGGTGAGCAGGTAGGCCAACTTGGTATGTCCCGATGGGTCCACCACCACTAAGGAGAGACTACTGGAGGAAGAATTTGATGATGATGAGGATGTTGATCCGATCTCCCCCTTGGCTGTCTCCTCACCCTCTGGGTCACTCAGTCCCGCTGTGTCGGCTGTGTCTTGACTCAAGGTCCCATGGCCAGATCCTTTCCCACTCAGCTGTGTCCTTTTTCCTTTGCCTCCCTGGGCTGATGCTGTGAAGACAAACAGAAATAAGGTAATGTCCATGGGCACACTGGAACAACAGTTGTGATTAGCAAATATTACCATGAAATCAAGTAGGCCACAGAAAAAAATTCCACCTAAGTGCCCCTACATATACCATACCATATGTATGCATGCCATCTGAACTTTCAACAGTTTGCCGCAGGAAACCTGGATCTCACACACCTACAATTGCATGGCTGAAGTTGTGCAACCACAGTAACCAATCAACAAGAGGGAGACCTCATCACCTTCAATGTTTTGCCTCAAGGATCATACATCACTTACCTGTTGTCATACAATAGTAGGCCATTGCCAACTCCATTCCCACAGATCCCACACAAGGTCATACACACAACTATTTGTAGCATTCACAATGACACAAGGTCTGGGTAGGCCACTGTCAGAATACAGGACATTAGGGGGGGCAATGTCTGACGGGCACCCCGACCATGTTGGGAGGACATCCCCAGCTGGACCTCAGCAATCTTCCAGGCCCAGCGTCTCAGGTCCTCCCACCTCTTGCAACAGTGGGTTTTCTGCCGCAGTGAACCCCCAGCGTCCGCTCCTTCTTGGAGATATCTCTCCATAGTTCCTTTTTCTGATGGGCATTGACCAGCATGGATGCAAAAGACAAATCAAAAGATTACAATCACACATTTTGGCACAAATGGTTGTGTCACATACATGTCAGAAACACCAAGCTAGAACTTTTCAATTTGTTAACACTCCACACACAAGCCCATAGGAACAGGGACATGACTACAGAGATATGTATTTGCATCTACAGACTAACCCACTACCCTGCTCATGGCCTACAATGACTAAGTCAGCTTACTGACATAAGGTAGCCCGTGCTCTAGCAACCTCTACTGTGATGTGAGCCACAATGGAACACTACACACTTATGTGGCTTCTGAAGGGTAAACTCCTTAGGCCTGACTGGACCAACACATTCACACTCTCTGAGACTGACTCACTGCATACAGTCCCTACAGGCAACTGTCATAGTACAAACTTCACCATTACATTTGAATAACAACCATGGGGCTGGCATGGTGGGTACAAAAAGTGTCTTCCTTGTCCTTGTGTGGACACTTAGAATAACAAATGCAGACTCATGACACTTCAGCGGGTGGGGTACCACATAATAGTCCTTTGGACATACGTGTCTATCCTACAGAGATGGTATTTAACATACAAAGGCATGCATTGTACAGTTTCTGCTATGTGACCAAGCTACTGAGTCACTTATCATGGCCTCCCAGGAATCAACACACTGTCTGCACTGAGGGGCAGTTATTTATGGAATAAGCTTGTACAGGACAAATATGACCTCTGTGAAGGTGACAACAGAGCTGAGGAAGTAAGGGACCTGTCATGAGTCTAAGGCACACACTGACAATGATGCAAAATGTGCCAATGGACTAGATGAATATTTTACCTATGTACCCATTCCTAATATAGGAATGAGGCATTCAGGGCAGGTGTTGCCACTAAAGCATCACATTGGCCACATGCCAAGATCTGCTGGGATACAGGAAGTGGGCAGGGTGCCACAGTTGCATAGCCAATGGTGACATTTCTACAGTCTGGACTATGTCCCATACTGGGAGATACATTTGACAGGCCCTGGCCTTTGCAGGCTAAGCTTACAGAACCTACGTGACACTCCATTCCCATCACTTCCATGTGTGACAGTATATCATGTGGCCATCGGCAATTTGGCCTGTGGTGTGTGTGGCAACATGAAGGACACAGTGAGACATTCTATGCCTTCCACAAAACAGTTTAGCAAGGCCAGATAGGTTTGAAAAATCTGTGGCACTATACACATTGCTTACATGATTCTCAAATGACTCACACAACATGCGTACACAGCTCATGCTGTCATGCACATACATGCTGTCCAACATTTACAAGAATCATGAGGAAAGAGATGTCATTGGATGGCAGTAATGCCTCCTTGCCTAGTTATGTGCATCCAACACCAGGATGATTTAGGGCCCCAAAAACCTCACAAAACACAATGGGCCTCATTATGACCCTGGCGGGCGGCGGAGGCCGCCCGCCAGGATGCCGCCCTCCAAAATACCGCGCCGCGGTCAAAAGACCGCGGCGGGTATTACGAGTTTTCCCCTGGGCTGGCGGGCGGTTGCTGAAAAACCGCCCGCCAGCCCAGGGGAAAACGACCTTCCCACGAGGATGCCGGCTCGTAATCGAGCCGGCGGAGTGGGAAGGTGCGACGGGTGCAGTGGCACCCGTCGCGTATTTCAGTGTCTGCCCCGCGACCCCCCCTACCGCCATCCTGTTCATGGTGGCTTTCCCGCCATGAACAGGATGGCGGTAGGGGGGGTCAGAATCCTCATGGCTGCGGAGCGCGCTCCGCAGCCATGGAGGATTCAAACGAGCAGCGGAAAGTCAGCGGGAGACCGCTGACTTTCCGCTTCTGACCGCGGCTGAACCGCCGCGGTCAGAATGCTCGTTGGAGCACCGCCAGCCTGTTGGCGGTGCTCCCGTGGTCGGTGGCCCTGGCGGCCACCGGCCGCCAGGGTCAGAATGACCCTCAATGTGACTGAACTTAACATATGGTACTGGCCACCAATACCTCCACATTTTGCATCCCATTGATGCCACACAGACTGAAACACGAGAAGTCTACCTGTCACACAGGGGCACATTGTAGCATGTGAGGAGGAAAAGGAGGGTGAAGTAGAGACAATTTTGCACATGAGGTACTTACCTGCTCCTCTAGTGAGCCATAGAAGTATCAATACAGGAGCAAAACCTCATTAAATAACCTCTTCAGCTCCTCTGGAGAGAAGGGGGGGGCCCTATCACCTGCTGGATATGGCATGATTGAGAGGTGGAAAACAGCAGCTCAGGCCTTAGGGGTGTTGCTGGCAGCAGTGTCAGGAGTCAAGTGAGTGAATCTGTAGACCAATGGCAGTCACGCCTGCCATGTACACAGTCGTCACCGTCAGCGGACACAGCCATTGGCCCACGACCACCACTGGCAACAATGTTAGCCTATGGATGTATATGCCGCAGTTGCAACTGCCTACCACCATTGATGACTCCTGCCGCCGGCTACGACCGGTTCCTAATGTCTAGTGGAGTAGGTCAGGTAGCTTCCATTTTACTGGCCTGAAATGCTGTATTGTGCTTTATGAACTGCATCATATCTACAAAACATGTTTTTTACCTCACAAACATCCTTATCCTGTCTTGTCATGTAGGTCCTACTATTCAACCACCATTGTAGTATGTTTTAGGGCACAGATGGCATTTAACAGCGGGCAGAGTCCACATCTGCCGACAGTCATTTTGGCAGTCAGGATATACAGTCTCATATTGAGGGGTAATTGTGTTGCACATCTTTGAGTTTCATCCAACATCCATGTTGGGGACACATGTATTGAAAACCATGGAGGGTCGTATGTGACTCTTATGTAGTTGGCAGCTG
Source organism: Pleurodeles waltl (assembly GCF_031143425.1). Lineage (NCBI taxonomy): Eukaryota > Metazoa > Chordata > Amphibia > Caudata > Salamandridae > Pleurodeles > Pleurodeles waltl. The sequence goes on from NC_090440.1 coordinate 501,197,742, forward strand.
TGATGTGTACTGTGTCATGTCTATATAGTCAGAAATGCTTGGTCACATTGGCCCTCATTACAACATTGGCGGTATTGACCGCCTACCACCACGGCGATAGCCACCAACATACTGCCACCGTGGCTACCAGACGACAATCCGTATTATGACCACCAACGGTATTCTGCCAGAAATCTGGCAGAATGCCGCTGCCAGTCATGGCGGTGGACGGCGGTAAGGCGGCGCTGCTGACAGTAGCACCGTCACACCAGCAAAACACCGCCGACTGTATCATGAGCAATGATACGGCCTGGCGGTGTTTTGCTGCCGGACGCTGCTGCTGCAGACCGTCTCCAGCCGGAGGACCCCCTGCAAGCAGGTAAGTCTAGTTCTATGACCAGAGAGGGGGGTGAGGAGGTGGGTGTATGTTTTGGGATGTGTGCCTGCGGGTGTGAGTCGCGTTGGATGCATGCGTGAATGAGTGATTGTGAGTGTTGGGGATGCATGTGTGTGACAATATATGTCGGTATGTGTTGTGAGTGGGTATTTATGTGTGCATGTGGGGGTGGAGGAGAGTATACGTGTGTGCATGTGTGTATATGGGTGCATGTGTGGATGTATATATGTACCGGGGGCAGGAGTGGGTAGGGGACGGTGGGGGAGGACTCTGGGTAGGTGGTAGGGGACAGGGGAGACCCCTATCAGTGCCAGGGAAGGCATTCCCTGGCACTGATAGTGCCTTCCGCCATGGTTTTCGTGGCGGTACAAAAACCATGGAAACCATGGCGGTAGGCCGGGTCGTAATCCTGAGGGTGGGAATGTGATGGCTGCTGGGCTGAAGACCGAAGTCTCCAGCCCAGAGTCTGTAACCACCCTGGTGGCGGGTGTGTTAAAGTGGCGTTGTTGGATAGCGGTAACCGCCATTATATCAGTAACATGCATCATGTTTGTTGCTGTGGACACACTGACTAATGTTAGAGCTTGTGTCTTTTTATTCATGGGTACCATGAGAGAGAGATAACTTGCTGTCTCCCAGCCACTGCCAGCCCTTCAGATCATGGAGCAAAGGCACATCATTATGAACTACCACAAGGATAGGTAAACCATAGTGGAATTATGTGGTCAGATGGAGCCAGATTTGATGCCAGCTATTAGTTATCCAACCAACTTACCACCCATTGTACAAGTCATGTCAGTACTGCACTTCCTAGCCACAGGGTCCTTCCAACATACAGTGGCCTTATCTGCTGATATGTCCTAACCTATGTTCAGTCTGGTCTTGAAGGATGTCCTCTCAGCACTGTTAAAACTCATTGACAGCTATATCTGGTTTCCCTGACATGATGAAGAGTGACTTTTATGGTTTTGCTTGCCTTCCACATTTGTTGGGGGCCATTGATGGCACATGTCTTGGCTTGATGCCACCGCAGACCAATAAACATGTTTATCATAACAGAAAGAAATTCCATTCCATCAATGTGCAAGTGGTCTGTTTGGCGGATCTCTACATTTCACATGTCTTTGCCCGTTATCCGGGTTCTGCCCATGATTCCTTCATAATGCAGAACAGCACTGTACCCCAGCTGATGTCACAACTGTACCCAGAGAGGGCCTGGCTGGTTGGTAAGTCACATCTGCCCTGTATGTGTGTGTGTGCAATGTCAGGTGCTAAAATCATGAAGTCAGTGACTCATTATAGCACATATCTCCCATTCCTTAACAGGAGACTCAGCAAATCCGAACCAACCTTAGTTGTTGACACCACTAAGGAATCCAACTATGCCAGGGGAAGTCCACTTCATTGAGGCCCACGGAAGAACACAGCGGGTGGTTGAGTGGGCTTTTGGGCCTCTGAAGGCCAGATTTAGGTGTCTGGACAGGACTGTGGAAGCCTCCTCTACTCACCCGGAAAAGTGTGTCAGATCACTGTAGCATGCTGCATACTCCACAACATTGCCTTGTGGATGAATATACCATACATACCAGAGGAAGGGGAGCCAGCAGTGCCACCGGGTGAGAATCCTGAAATGCCAAGTGAGGATGACAGTGGTGAAAAGGAAGCAGCTGACTTGCAGGAAGATCTCATCAACAGCTGCATTTCATGAGTGTAAGTATGTCTTGTGATGTCATGGCTGTGACTGTACATTAAAGTGTAGTTGTGAGAATGTGTGGAGTTAAGTGTTTTAGAAATAAGTAGGGAGCTGATACTCTGCAATATTCAGTAAAAGGCTGCTTGAGGAGTTAGCTTTTGATATATCCCCACCTTGATGATTCTGCTTTGTTTGTGTCAGTTTCCTTGTAAATTAATTTCATGTCTAGATGTTTGCTTTGTGCCTTATGTAATAGGTAAGATTTCAAGCCTATACCCCTTGTTTTGTTTTATTACAGGTATTTTCACCATGTCATCCTCATGTGGGCATTTCAGAGTTGTGACATTGGCAGGTATCTGATGCTGTTCTGACATAAAAATTGGACATGGATTTTCCAGGTAATGAAGGTCCCAGATTTGGGGTATATGACGCCTGTGCCAAGACAGCTTGCACAGTGTTTGGGTGAAGGTCAGAAGTGCACAATGGACTTGTTTTGTGTGCTGTTGTGGGCCGATTGCATCATGTATGTCATCCTGTGGGCATGAAATATCTAGTCATGGATTGCGAACAAGTCATTTTCCCTTCACATTTGTTAAGCACTATTCATGTTTGACATGTATGTAGCTGTAGATGTGTTTCATCATTGCAGGACTCAGCACCTGTGCCACAACTCAGACATATGTTTGTGTCATACCACCAGATGCATGGTCATTGGATTAAGACAGGCCTGTGATCAGGGACTGTTGTAGTGCCATCTGTCTGTATCTTGGATTATGTACGATTACTTTGGTATGGTATGCGGTAAGGCTCAAGCTGCTGACATCAACCACATCAATATTTGCCTATTCTATATACAATGTCTGACAAATCTCTTCCTTCCTTGGTCTGTACTTTGGAATAGGTATTTTGACTCAATGTGAGTCACACATTAGTTTTTCAAGAAGTCATATAGGCAGCCAATGTGCTGCGCACTTGAATAAAATGTATGGTGTGGCCAGACACTAGTAGTAATGTAGTTGTGTGTAATGGTTGTGATCCTGAGCAGGACACTGTGTACCTGGAACATATCCCCTCCTTGCACACATAGCTTGTGTCATCATATGGTTTACATGGTGTTACATCTCGTGGAATGTGAAAATTAGGCAAGCAGACAATGAGCTTGTGGTGGATGAATTTATTACGATTCTGTTGCAGAAAATAAAATTTGGACAGAAAGGAAACAAAAGTAAAGTGAATGTGTCAGTTATGGTGAATGAAATCATTGGAGTAAATGTTACATCATTGGGAGTCCAAAGTTTTCTTCTCATTGAAAATGGTTGAAGGTCAGTCAACAGAATATGTGGCACACAAAGGAGGTCATTTAGGAAGACGTCACTTGCTGGCAGTCGTGGGGTCTTGTCATCAGCATCTCCTTGATTCTTTGCTAGAAGTCCCCGCTTGTGTGAAAGGTGATCTGCTACTACAGAGGCAGGGGTGTCTGGGGTGGGTTCTTCCTCTGGCAGGGCCTCCCTTTCAGTGGCGGGCACTGATGATGATGTGCATGGTGTTGATGAGCCAAAGACTGGTTTTGAAGAGCCCTGCTCAGGGTGGTATGAATGTCCCTCATCACCCCTGTTAGGGAGGCCATGTTGGTATTGTGGGCCTCCATCTGTTCTTGCTTGCCTCTGTGCATGTCCCTTTGTAGCTGTTTGATATCACAGATTTTGGTCAAGACCTGGCCCATAATGCCTTGGGACTCCTGATAGACCCCCAAGATGTGGCTGATGGTGTCCTGGCCAGGAGCAGCCCCAGTGGCCTCACCCCACTGGCCCACAGCAGCTCTTCCATGCACAGCCCTGTGCCCTTGCCACAGAGTGCTCTCTCCCACTGGGTCCTGGAACTTCATTGTCTGAAGTGCTGCACTGCACCTCAGGATCCAGGACTGGGGGGCACAATATGGTAGACACTGTGCTTGGTACACAGGTTGGTAGTGAATGGTTGCTTGTCATGTTGAGGCCACCGGGCTGGTAGGTGTTGATGTTGCCACTGTTGGTGTCTGACCAGGTTGCCCAGATGGTCCAGAAATGTCCTCCACATCCTGACGTCCAGGAGTGTTTTCTTCACTGGGGTTTTCATCCAGGGGGTTAGTGGCTGTCTCTTCTGTGGCCTCTGTGTGCCCAGTGCCAGTTCCACCTGTTGTTTTGAAAGATACAATATTACTGGTTGTATTGTGACATCTACCTCCAACAGTTTAGTGTTACATTAAGCAGAGACCTTGTGCACAATTAAGATGCAGTTAATCCTATTGTGGCAAGTACCCATATTGGGTGTATTGATATATTTATGGAACATGCCAGATCTTTTTGGCTGAAGTAGCTGCTGAAATGTGCTGATCATTAGCTGTTGGGAGGAATGCCTGAGAATGCAATCTTGCCACCAGTGCAGGCAAAACAGTTGCTATGCAAGATATGTCTTTGGCTATCTTGAGGCCTAGTTGATTGTGATGCAAGCAGACCCATGTTGCATATGTGACTGGAGTCATCATGTAGTCAGTGCAGTGTGAAAGTGTCTGCTACCATTACCTTTCTGGTTATGCATCTTGAGTAGGGGCGGGTGGAACTCATGGAGTTCTACTCCACGGAATTCTGCGGAGTAAGCTAAAAACTCGGTGAAATTCCATAGAGTTCCGTGTGTGGCGGAATGCCACCTGCCCTACCATGCTGACCTGAATGTGCCCAATCTTGGAAGTGCTGAACCTGCTTCAATCAATCAGCATATGTAAAGCGTGACTTATCACCCTCGGGGCCTCAAGGGGCTAGCTGGGTGTACGCAGGTCAGTCATTGAGCCACATCTTTAGGTCCTTTCTGAACTGAGCCAGCGAGGGGAACTGCCAGAGGTGGAGTGGCATCGTGTTTCAGGTCTGTGCCGTGAAGTAGGAGAAGGTTCTTCCTCCATCCGTGTTCTTCTGGATCCTGGGGATGGTGGCGAGGGACAGTTGAGCACAGCACAGTTGCCTGGAGGGTGTGTAGAAGGAGAGGCGGTGGTTGAGGTAGACAAGTCTGATGTTGTGAAGGGCCTTGTATGTGTGTGCCAGGAGCTAAAAAATGATGAGTTTGTTGACGGGGAGCCAGTGTAGGTCTCTCAGGTGGGCGAAGATGTGGTGGGGGATGTCCAGAATCAGTGTGGTCACGACATTCTGTATTCTCTGGAGTCTAGTTTGGTGTTTCTTGTTGATTCTGGCAAACAGTGCATTGCCATAGTCAAGTTTACCAGTGCCTGGGTGACTGTCCTTCTTGCATCGATGGATATCCACTTAAAGATCTCCCAGAGTAGGCGGAGTGTGTGGAAGCATGAGGATGAGACAGCATTGACTTGGCGGGTCATGGACAGTGACGAGTCCAGGATGATGCTGAGGTTGCGTGAGTGGTCGGTAGGACAACGGGGGAGTTCCGAGGGTGCTTGGCCACCAGAAGTCATCCTATGCAGTAGTGGTGGGGCCCAGGGTGAGTATCTCCGTCTTGTCCGAGCTGAGCTTGAGGCAGCTGTCTCTCATCCAGTAGGTGACTGCCTTCATTCTGTTCTCTTCGGCTGCTGATGGTTCTTCAGTGAGGTAGAGAATGAGCTGTGTATTGGCAGCATATGAGACGATGTTGAGCCCGTGGTGTCTGACGATCTCGGTGAGCAAGGTATGTAAAAGTTGAAGAAGGTGGGGCTCAAGGGGGAGCTCTTGGTTACTCTTCTTCAGTAGGGGGCTTATCTCTGCATGTTTCTAGCCATCTGCAAAGGTGGTGGTCTCAATGTAGTGGTTGATGGTGCAGCATAGTTTGGGTGTAATGGTGGCGCCAGCTCAATTAAAGATGTGGTGGGGGCATGGGTCTGAGGGTTTACAGAGTGGATGGCATTCATGAACTTCAGGGTGTCTTCCAGGATGAGGAGGGTCCAATGGTTCACAATGGGTTGGTGGCTGGAGTCTGTGGTGGCGCTGGTGGGTAGGGGAGGCCTTTGCTTGCAAATCCCTCATAGATGTCCTGTATTTTTCTGTGGAAGCAGGTGGTGAGGTTGTTGCAGAGGTTTTGGGAGGGCAGGATGTCGGTGCCGGATTTCATGAATTCCTTGACTATGGTGAAAAGTTCCTTTATGTTGTGTGCATTGTTGTTGTTTTGCTCCTGAATGGCCAATTTTCTAGCTGCTCTGATAAGCCGGTGGTGTGGTGTGATGGGGTCTTTAAAGGCTTTGTGGTCTGTTGGGCTTTTACTGATTCTCCACTTTCTCTTGAGTCATCTGCATACACTCTTGGATTCTTGGAGGTTGGGGGAGAACCAGCTGGGTATCATGTGTTGTTGATTGCAGGGGGGTTTCCCTAGGAGGTTAGGGTGTTGGCTCGGTCGGTGATCGATTTGTGGAGGTTGTGGGCCGAGGCGCTGGCATCTGTGGTGTCTGCTCATGGGGAGTGGCAGGGAGGGGTGGTGAGCTGGCATTTGGTGACCTTGGTCCAGTTCCTGCGAGGGGGTGGTGGGCATGTTGCCATTCACCTGTCTTCGTGAAGGCGTAGTGGTGATCGGTCCAGTGAAGTTCAGAGGACTGTGAGAAGGCGATGTAGCTTCCAGCAGAGAAGACGGGCTAGAGGGAGTGTCCTGCTGAGTGCGTGGGGAGGTTGACTAGTTGCTTGAGTCTGAGGGTGGGGAGGTTGTATATGAGGGTTGAGGTGTTCAGGTCACTGTGGTTGTCGAGGTGGAAGTAGAGGTCACCAAAGAGTATGTAGTCCGTTGAGGTGACGGCATGGGTAGCAATGAAGTTGGCCCGGGCTTCACTGAAGGATGGGCGGCTTCCAGGGGGTCTGTAGATGAGGGCACCATGGATGGTGGTGTTTGGATTTGTCTGGATCTGAAGTGCTTAGCGCTTCCGAGATTGGGCACATTCAGATCAGGGTGGTATGCCTTAGGCAGCAAAAGCTGCAGTTTCAGGCCTCTTGTGCTGACACAGCCCATCGACCTGGAGCCTTCTGTTCTCAACCACACCTGCACACTTCCCGTCACCAACTCCCTCCTTCACAAACTTGCTATTGCGGGCCAAGCACACCCACTGTCTTGCACTAGCCTTGCAATTGCTTCCTCTGCACTTACACACAGCCTCAGACTGCCCTTTCTTTAGGACCTAGCACTAGCAGCAGCAAAGCAGCTCACCACCAGCAGCCTGGTATTTTCACAAAGTGTCTAGCCTTGATTGCCACTGGGCTCTAAAGTATCTCTCGGGCCACACACATCTCTATTTGGCGGGGACTGCCAGACTACTACTCAGCAGCTGTTGCTCCCCAAGTTTCTAGGTCTCAATGCTGGTTTCAGCACCATACCCCATAACACTGCTTCCTTTCTCAGGGACTCTGGGGAGACAGGTTCTTTTCAAGTGGAACTCTGACTGCAAGTTTCCTTTTTTTCAAGCACAGACTCCCCTCATATACAAATACTGTCCATGCCCAGTCCCGGCACCCATTTACACATAGAAGATAAAGCAGAACAAAGGGCCGACCTCATGATGTCTGGGTCCAGAGTCTCTGTTGCCAGAAGCCTGGCTCTCTGCCTCCCTCTGCTCCCTACTCCCTGCTCCCAGGCTCCTGAGGACACTGAAAGGAGGGAGGCCTGGATCCAGAGCTAGCGCCAGTGCAGCCCCTCAGCAGCAGCTTTCAGCAGCTCCACACCGCAGACCGACAGAAAGCAAAGCCTTAGCAAGGGGTCTCCTTGCCTGTCATGGGGCAAATGTTGTCTTCATTTTGGGGCGAGTGGAAAGTGCAGTCCAGTGAGCCCACACAGCGCAAGTGCAGTGCACACGCCAGTGAGCTCCATTCTGCTGCCTGGCTAGTTGAGTTTTTGGCCGAACGCTGCGCTTCAAGCATAACGCGGAGTGACAAAATCTGTGTTAACTCCATCAGTTGAGCTGAGCGGACCGGAGCTCACCGCCCACCAGTAATCTTGAGGTCATTGGGATAATTTTTTTGCACACTCGGTAAGCTGTCCTTCCTGTCCTCAATAGTTTCATCTTGGGTTAGCAGGTCAAGATGGAGCTAGGTAGCCAGACACATCTCAGCATTGAGCATATTCTGTGTCTTGGTATATACATATTTGCAGCAATACATTTAAATTATTCATAACATTAATATATATTATAAAATAAATAAATACAAATATATTATAAATATAAATAAATATAATATAAAATAAATATTTGTATTAATTATGTTACTCTATATATACATTATAAACATTAAAATCAATTTCAAAATAAAAACAAATAATACAAAATAATACAAAAACAATATAGAACATTAAACAATGAGTGCTATAAAATCTACACAACCAATATCATGAAAACTATTGAAGACTAAAAATAATAATAGTACTATTCCTAGTCTAGTTTATGCAACAGTAGGAAAAGTGTTGGACTGTGGAGGAGTTAGATTTACTATTCGTACTCCAGTCAGTGCAACAGTAGGGAAAGCATTAGACTCGGAGGCATGAATCTGGTGGATTTCGGAGAGGTGAAATTTACTATTCCCACTCCAGTCTACACAACAGTAGGAAAAAGGTTGGGCCTTGGAAGTGTTAAATTTACTATTCCTACTCCATACAACGCAACAGTAGGGAAAGCATAACATTTGGAAGGGGTAATATTTACTATTCCCACTCCAAACAGCACAGTTGAAAGTGTTTGACTTTGGAGGGGTAAAATGTACTACTCCCATCCCAGTCTATGCAAAAGTAGGGAAAGCATTGGATCTCAGAAGGGAGAAATTTACTATTCCCACTCCAAATAGTGCAACATTAAGGAAAGTATTGAATTGTGAAGATGTTAATTTTACTATTCCTACTGCAGTCTAATTAAGAATAGGAAAAATAATTCCCTTCAAACACATTAAAGATATCAGTAACCACATGAATATAGAAAAAATGTTAAGCTCTTCATAAATCAATTAAGATAAAAATATATATACATGTATTTAAAAAAAATAGTTGTTTACTTAATTACTATTCAATAAAATAATTAACTATTGATAATTATCACTTAACCTCCTACCCTGCACCCTTACAAACCTAGCATCCTACAAAAAAAAAAATAAGTAACATAAGTATTCTGTACATTACATAATTCTTTAACAAATATTAATTACTTGTTATTACTTCATTAATTTCCCGCCTTATACCCTTACATACCTAACAGCCCGCATATAACATATAAAAAAATAAATCAATATTACATGATTTACATAACATCTATCAAGCATATTAAATAAAATGTATTAAATAATTCTTACTTACTTATTACCTAATTAACTCCCCTGCTAACCCAACAACCTGCTACAATTCCATAAATTACAGTTAAAACTTGATAATACATTTTAAATCACTTCATATTACAAGCTATATTTTAAAAACAAAACAAAACATAAATAATAATAAGACAAAAAATGTCAACAAAAACACATTAAAAAAATAGAAAATATTTTCAACCACTATATTTGTGAAAAAGATATTAAAAACATCACAATCATTTACAATATTACTCTCCTCAAAAAACAATATTATTGTCAACATTATTTCTACATCACAATATTCGCAATATGCTGTTTAATTTTCGCTATTTCAGTCACACAATATTTTTAAATTACTATTTTGTCCAAACACTATCTTACAGCTAGTAAGGCATCTCTCCAAAGAGCCCTGTTACAGTTTTGTACTGAATTAATGAGTTGATGCTACTTTGGTGCTGAACTCTGACACAAAAAAGCGCAAAAGAATGATACATATTTTTGAGACTCCTATAGTTCAGTGCTTACAGTTTACACGGCTGGAGACATATTTGTGCTCTGCAATTTGCACTAAAAGTATTTCTTGTCATTTAAGCGCACTTAAGAAGCTTGTACTCGTTTATCCATTTTTGCAAAAGACTATTTTAATGCATGCAGTGCGTGCAGAAAATGCCCACACAACAACCATTTGTATCTTTTTTGCAGTCCAGGGGGTGGACTATAAAGAAACATTCAGATGTGGCTTGAAAACAGACATGCAGCTTAATTTTTCCACATTTTCCTAAGACGTCTGCATTGTAAGGGCAGGAACAATGGCATCAAAATATTCATTTTGCCAGTCTCCTGTGATGCTACACAGGGCTGAGATTATCCCACACTCTTCTTGCTGCAACACAAAATGCATCTTGGTATCAGGATTGGAGTTACAATAGTACAATAGTGTTTAGATCTTTGTGAGGTATAGTGTGTGTTCAGTAGTTCAGTTTAAGAGTGTTATCTATTGTATGATCACTGAGCCCTGGAAGAAAGTCTTTGAAGGGAATACTCTCTCACACTATTACAGCGTTTACTGTAACAAGGCGGTTTTACTATACCTTTTCAGATAGTTCAGATTTCTCTCCCTTAAAATGTACACAGAAGAGGTGTGAGATTTCTTTCCACTGATCTTTTTTGGAAATGAATCTGTACATAGCCACCAATCTCTCCGCCCAGTTAACAAAGATCATGTGTTAAGAATAAAATTCTAGTCATATGTGAATGGTACTCTATTCCAAGAACAACGTGAAAGAACTCACAAGGTGGAAATCCGCTCACCTCTCAGGTGCAAGCTCAAGAGTGTTCTAGGGCTGCATCATTTAAATTCATTACCACCTGGTAGGGTATGCTGATGTCTACGATATTCTATTGGTTGTGTCCACCTACTTCTCTCTGCTCAGCTGGGATCCTCGATTGATTCATCTTTACATTCACCACTCTTTACCATTATTATAGGTAGTTTCATGACACGTTTTGCCATCATTTGGAAATCTGAAAGTGCACTGAGACCTGCTGTCCAGACCTCAGTGACAGTGTTCAGTCTCTTTACAAAAGGTATGTTGAATTGGTTGTCCCCACTTACATATATTTCCCTTGTATATGGTTTCCAGGGTATCCAGCGCATGTAAGGAAGAGTGTGACAAAGTGAAAAGATGGCCCGAGCCTGCCACTGCAGACTGGAAAAGCAGTGTTACCATGAATGGCAAAGCCACCCTATCCCTTAACAATATATATAAGTCTCTCATAAGGAAAGCCTATAGAGCCCTATTACAGGGAGCTGTATTTTGTCAAGGACATATATTTCTCATATGTCTTAGTAGCAAGACTTCCACATTGTTATTTTGCTATTGATAAAGTTAGTAGCACCGTTGGTTAACACAGGGTACATGGCTGGCATCCCAACCCAGCTAGCTTCTGAATCGGGCTACCTAACTTGGTCATGTAAGGTGTCAAATTAATTGTGGCATGAAATGTGATTTGATGGTCAAGTCGATATTTATGTCACTTTTAAAGTTAAGGAACAGAGGCAGCAGCTGCAGAGTGAGGTGTGACCTCTTCCCCCAGGACGGCAACGTGGGGTGTTAGCTCATAAAGCGAACTTCAAGGACAAAGCTACCTTTGAAGGGCAAATGGTGATAACACTCCTGAGTAGGCTGCCTTTTGTTCCTGTAGACAGGTTGGAGACAGGGTCAGAGATGGAAACCTAGTGTCAGAACTGGTATTCCACTGGGAATGTATCTCTCTCATGTGGCCTACCCTGCTCCTGACCACCAACGAAGGGTCATGCCATCTTTGAAGGGGCAAGAATGTTGCACTCTGGGATAGCCAGATGCCACACCAGACAGGAACTTAATCACCCAAGAGGAGGGGCCCACTAGCCCATTGGCTAGTGACCACATTGTGCCTCCAGGCACTTTCCTGGGATAAATATGGCACCCTAGACTTTAGTACACCATGTATCTGGAGAGAGGATGGAAGGAAGACCATCTTACAGCCATTGGAAGTGCACAAGGAGAGGCTGCAACATTGGTGTGACTGCACCTGCTGCACTTTCGGCTAGTAGAGTTTGGACACTAGCTCCGGAAAAAGTTGATTCCTGGCACCAGATCGAATCAGTGACTCTAAGGGTAAGTTGGCTAGCCCCATGGAACACTACCAGGGCCATTAAAGCTGGAAGAGCCTAATCTGCCAAGTTGGTAGCCATCGCAGAAGTTTTGCAACTACCGCATGCCAGGCACTCCAAGAGACTTATCTGTGAAAGCCAAAATTTGCACCTATGTCTGCTCCACCAATGAGTGTTATCTGTTCCTTGATTCATCGCATCCAAGGGACACTAGCAGCCACAAAATGTTTGCAGCCTGACCACTGTATTGCAAGAACCAAAGTGGTGCCACAGCAGTCCTTTCACTGGTGCAAAGAGGACTTTATGGGACCCTAAGGTCCATGGCCAAAGTTGCCCCTCCTCACATCGACTGCACAGCATCAGGAGCATCCTTCACCTGCATCCTTCAGCATCAGGACTACTCCATTGTCATCTGTGGCGGTTGTCCTGTAAAGTTTGGATTAGGCTTTAAAGACGCCCTGGTGGCCAGGTAACTATCCAAAGTGTCCTTACTGGTATCCTTGACCTCTGTCTTGCCAGAATTGGTCACCCAACTCAGGTCAGAGTTGCCATATTAACGCTTTCAAACTTTTCAAAAGTTTCCAAGGTTTGAGGATGATACAAAAGTTATTTGATACTTTAAAAATTCATATCTCTGGAGCCCTCCAGTAGATTTTGATAAACGAGGGCTCTAGAAAAATGTCATAAAATTATGCTCTATTTTTATAACTTGTTGTCATGTGTCTTTCTTGTTATGTGAATTTCTTATTCCATTGTTTGGTTCTGTTAAATACTTAACACATTGTTCCTTTGCTAAGCCTTACTGCTCACAGCCACTGCTAATCTTAAGGTTAAGTAAACGTACCTGACTGAATGCAAGATGATATTTGTGAGTATACTACACAAAAAGGCCCCCACAGCCATATCATATAGTACACCCTAATCCTCACACCAGTGTCGGGAAGTCATTACTTCTTCCCCTACCTGGTTTACACAATCAATGACCACCATTGCTACATCTGTACCCAAGAAGGCTCTACAGCACGTCTGTACAGCACTTGTACTGCCATCCTGTGCTCCTCCTTAGCATGCAAATCGTTCAGCACGCCACACTCTGTCTGTCTAGGTCATCTCTGGGACCCCACATAAGGTTAAGGGGACCCCAAACTAGCAACCTCTCCCACCATTCAATGCCTTTTTAAGCTCTCTCATGGCTGGAACTTTTGTTTTACAACTGGGAGTAGTTTGTGTTTTAAGTGCCTTGTTTGTAATAGTATTGCAGTAGGCCTGCTAGACCTGAAAATGTGTAAGGCTCTATGCCCTCTAAGGGTAACATATATGGTTACAATGCATAACTTTCTGCCATTCTGTTTTCATGTCGTTATGGTCTCTAGGGGCTGACTATATGATTACATGACCATGTTTCTTATAAATGTTATTTTTACTATGGTGTCCTCCAGGGGCTGCTCTGAGCATTACAATCATCAGTAACTTTCCCCATAATGTTTTGTGGGGCATTCCTTATAAAAAAAAAAAATTGCCCATAACTCACCATGTGGTGGTCATAGGACAATAGGACCATCATCAAAATGTTTTCTGTCTAGGACATCTCTGGGTCCCGCCACTAGGTTGGGGAGAACCACAAAATAATAACCCCTCCCACCAGTCAGTGTCTTTTTAAGTTCTCTGATGGTTGGAGCTTTTGCTTTACAGCTGAGAGTAGTTTGTGTTTTAAGGGCATTGTTTGTAATATTATTCTAGGTAGCCTGCTAGGCCTGAAACTATGTAATGCATTATACCCTCTAAGGGCTAAATATATGGTTACACTGCTTTACGTTCTGCCATTCTATTTTCATGTGGTATGCTGTATAGGGACGATGACTATATGGTTACATGACCATGCGTATTACAAATTACATTTTATGGTGGTGCCCTCTATGGACTGCTCTGAGCATTACAGTCAAGATCCTGGGGGGTCACCAAAATAATATAAAAAATATAAATAAATAATGGCAATATTTTCATTTTTTGCTGCAGATACAAGAAGAAGGTAAATGGAGGTGCTTTAGTTATATGCAGGAACACTGGAATTATGTAACAGAGAGGACCAAATTATGCAGCAGTGTTGCCCAATTTATGTAGCAAGAAAAGTCCATTTATGCATTTACAACGCCAATAGCTTTAACTCAAGCAAAGGCAAGACCTATTGCATTGCAAATGCTTGCTATTATATATGCTTCTAACTGGTATACATTGTTTTTTTCTTTATGTTTATTAGCAATCTCATGGGTTACAGTTGTATATCTGACATCTTACATCAAAAATAATAATTGTAAAAATAATTTCCATAGGCCTAACGTTTAACCATATTTGAAGCAATCCACTAGATCTCTGATGCCTCAAACAGCAATTACATAATTATTTGTCTACCACTGGCCAAAGATTTTATCCCATAATTGTACAGTATTCCAGATATTCAGAGTAATGGAAATGCTAACTACTGAGACCTTTTACATAAGAATGCCTCGGTAAAAGAGGAATCTGGCATGTACATAATGCTCTATTCACAACATGTTGCATGCTTTCTGCCAGTCCAAGAATCTGGATATTAAAATTAAACATGTGTCTCACTTTAAAACATTTCTGGTGTCCTTGATGTTCATGGAGGCGTTGAACCCCAGGCAATATGGAAGCTGTCTCTTTCCTTACTTATTGACATGTATCAGCATCACTCAGAGCTCTAAATGGTTTTGCCTTTGGAAACTCCACCAGTTTTAGAGCCAGTTTCCTTCTATAATTAATCAGCAGCCTATGAGTGCCTTCCTTACATACCATCTTTTATATGATCTAAAATAACTGTGTCTCTAGTATCTAACAGACTACAATATGTAAGAGCTTCTTTCATTGGATGGATTGGACTTTCTAAATCTTACATATGTATCAGTTTCATCTAGGAAGAGGATAAAAAATAATGTTAACAATGGAAAACCTCCACCCCACCCTTCTGTGCGAAACTGAGTGATAACACTAGATCACTGTAGTTGCTTGCTGTAGACTATGTGCACTAGCTCTTGGAAGACATAGTCAATCCCAAGGATGTTTGGTTTTGAGTAGGAGATTTCTATGCATTGAGCTAAAAACCTTTGCTAAGTTGAGTAATGTATTTTAAAAATGTCCAGCATTAAACTTTTGTATACTTTTCAATTAATATGTCAGGAGCTCTATATAGACCTAGGTAGAGGGACTGGGACCACGACCACTACCATACATGAAAAAGCCATGCACCCCCCAGCCAGGCTCCCCACCTACAAGGAAGAAGAGGAGCCCTCTGGGGATGTCATATAAGTTTTCCAGTAATATGTATTTTAACCTACATTTCGCGCAGCTTTCTAGACATACTTCTGGGAATGTTTGTGTATTGAATAAAGTAATGTAAAAGTCTATTTAGACAGAGATGTAAACTCACACTGGTACTATTCAGTAGTTTTCCCTCAGCAGGCGCCTTGCTTCCTAACCACTCTGGATGGTCTAAGTACATCTCAGTATTTAATTTATCTGTGCATGAAATATGTTCTAATTTGAGGGCCTTTTTGCTATCATGCTCTGCCATATCTTGTAGTGTATTATGTAATTTTATATGAGTTCAATATGTGCCATGAAATGGTCTCAGATGACTTATGGGACACTGGCTACCGTGAGCCTTTCCACTTTCCGTATTTCATTTTAGTATCTGTTCACCAGGAATAATCAAATGGAGGAACGAGAAACTGAAGGATGAGAGCTGGGTCAATCTGGATTACCAAAATTAAACAGCCGCTGTTGACGGAACATTAATACTGAATGCATCGCAGGTGCTAAGCCCTCTACTAAAGGACGAAAGGAAATGAGAATAAAATACCAACCATATACCAATGTATTAAGAGACTAGTGAATAAAATATTCTACCAACTGACTCTCACATAAATACTCAACCACTTCGGGCCGTATTTACGGCAACATTTTCAGCCACAATAATTTACAGCTAAAAATACCTTATTTACACTTGCCAGGAATTAAAAGCATTCATGCTAGGCCTAAATGCTCTTGTTACTGTGCAGAAACCCATAGTAGAAAATCCAACGCAAACAGTGGGATGTGGCCGTCACATTGTAAATCTGGGTACAGGCACACATATGAACATTTGTGTGCTTTCACCAATTTCTATCCGACTCCTTTTTTACAATGAACGTAGCCAGAAAGTTACTCCATCAAGGGTTCGATTTACTCTCCTTTCAGGATGAAAAGAAGAGAACACCTCTTCATTTGATGGGCGTGTATGGAAAGAACTTCCTCCATATGGAAACTTGTTTTTCACGTAGAACAAAGTGATAACATGTAACTTTGCCCTTCAGGCAGTAGTTCCTTAATGCTGGAATCTACAGTACATAGTACCCACATAATATCACTAATAGTAGTTTCCAGTTGTACTTCAAGGAATACATGTGCACCGAAAATCAAATGCAAAAGTACTTTCGGCAAGAGACATAAATCTTTGTATTCTTATGTTTTCTGCAAAAAATCCGTGTCATTGTATTTTCTTCCATACAACAGAAGCAACGAAGGAAAAAATCAACATATGTGCAAAATAAATGCTGTAGAAAGTGTTTCTGAGTAACACAATCAATAGCCTTATCGTTCTCTTGTACTGTGTTATCTTGCTGTCTGAGTTTTTCTGTGCCAGCTATTTCTGGCTTGGCTGTTTTCCCAGACTTAGGCCGTTCACTTCCAGGTGGATCCTTTCCTTTTCCAGCATGCTGCCAGGGAGGAGAGCTAATGAAAGAACAGTGGATATCTTGCTTGTCAGTTTTCCCAAGGCAAGACCACCCAGCACCATTGCTAGAGAAAGGTCAACTTCAGCACAGAGCTGGGAAAAAATATCCAAGGACATGAAGGAGAACGCAATGTTTAAAAATCACAAAAATGAAGGATGCGCACCTTAAATTCAGAAATTTTCCCTTAAGACCCGTGTGGCAAGTTTTTGGTGTAGATTCACTGTAGTTTATCTTTCTTTTCACCACTGCTGGTCTAAAGGCAATAAATGCAATTTTCTTTCACGTGTGCCGTTTCCTAGTAGGGCCTACATGGCCTAATGTGTATGTACATTATCTTAAAGAGCTGATCAAAATTGTTACGATCTACAGAATTTTGGGATGAACAATCAGGAGTGAGAATTAAAGTTAACTTTACTGAAATGGGGCAATGTTTAGTTTTCATTTCTACATTTCGGTGGATTTACAGTTTTTCTCTCACTTTTGTTCCTCTGCAACCTTCAACTTTTTCTTTGGGTGGAAATGAAGGGGAAACAGCCTTTATCATGAAGGCTAATGAACGAGAAGCATTTACAACGAGGGCTTTAGAACGAAAATGCCTTTTAAAACGAAAGGCTTTTAGGACGAAATTTTTTACAACGATCATGCATTTACAACGGATGCTTTTTACAACGAAAATCGTGGGAAATGTAAGTATACTGTATTGCAAGTAAGTAAGCAGCATTTAAATATATTTGTGTGTGTGTGTGTGTGTGCATATATATATATATATATATCTCTATATACATATATAGATATATCAAACCAAAACCCTTTCAGGGATAGAGCGACACATAAATTATGCAAAAAACAAAGGAGAACTCTGGGAAGTTCCCAATTTTAGGTGGAGAGCTGCTCTAGTAAGGAGCACCCTGCAACACCAGCAACACTCTAGATTTGCTCACCTCAAATGTCTGTTGGTGTTGCAGGGTGCTCCTTACTAGAGCAGCTCTCTTTGCATATATAGATATATATATATATAATATATATGTGTGTGTGTATAATTTTTACAATATACATATGTATGTAGATTATATATATATGTATATATATATAATCTACATATATATCCAAACAAACAAACACCGTTCCGGTGAAATCCCGCGGCGGATTCTTGAGAGGTCCGGTACAGGTCCCGGAAACCCAATTATCTCAGATAAACATTTTCCTCAAAGGAATCCGAACACAATGGCAATGCAATCTTATTTTATTGACGTGTTTCGGCCGTAGCCTTGTTCACATATATATTATTCTTACGTTTTAGGTTGAGTATATGTTTTTGGGTGGTAAGGAGATTTTTTGAGTTTAGGTTGTGTATTGGTTTTGGGTGGTAAGAGAATTTCTACTATAACTGATGTACTGGGGGGAGTGAAAGTAAACTTATTTCTTAAGCCTGTGTCTCCCTGGGTTCCTGCATCCACAGGTTGACCTTCAAAAAATGCTCTTAACTTGATTTTTCTTATGAAATAATTAATCTAGCAACTCAGCCTAAATGGGGCTGTAGGAATGAAACCTAAACCCTTCTCCAGGACATGTTGTTGTTGGTCAGACAGTCGTGTATCACTCCGATTTACTACTAAGCTTTACGACTGCTTGGGCCCGCTAGGTTGTCGTCACCCTGTGAACTCTCCATCGTCATTCTCCTCATTGTCATCTCCCTTGGCCTTGATCGGGAGCCCGTTGGACTTGGGGTTGTCTTTTTGTCTTGTCTCTTGGGGGGGACGTCTCTGGCCTGATCTTAAAAAAGGGGTGCGATATTGTGAGAAATGATCATGTTGAGGTTCCCAAAGTTTGAACTGAGGTGTGTATAGTTGGGTGGTGGGAGGCCAGTGGGTTGCAGACCATACGGGTAGGGGCTGGATACATAGAATACATCCCCCACCCTCTGCCTGGTCTGAAACCTGCTCTCCTGTTTCTCCTGTTGCTTCACCTATATCGCAACTGTCATGATAATTTATCAGCACTCATCACTTGATCGTTAAAAACCAAGAGTGTTTTTCATGTTTGGGGTGTCGTTTGCTCAGTTTTGGCATCTCACCCACAAGCAGATTAAATTATTTTAGGCCTAATATTGCACTGAGGCAGGTCAATTGCATCTCCTACGTCTCCACAAGTATTACTCTGATGACACCACATGGGATAGGTGTCGTATTCTCAATCCTTAGCATGCAAAGTATGTGCTTGTATATTTGATCTCTCTGCGAGGAGTGGAGCCAGGGAGTCATCGTTGGTCCTGATGATAAGCCTAGAGGTAGGCTTTGAAACATGTAGACCAGGAAGGCAGGTACATTACTTACCCTACTTTCATGTACCCCCATTTGTAACCATACCGCCACCAGGGCATCTATTAGGGTATTGCAACCACTAGGAGGCAGGTATTTTCAACCTCTTTCAGACCCCCCCACTTCTATCTTTCCCTTTATCTGAGTCACATTGATGAAATAGTATTCTGAAACAAGTGCTCCCACGTATCCTGTAGGTCGTAGTATGCCCCGCTCCAAGGCAGAAGGGGAGGAATCCAATGATGAAGCATGCCACCAAGGGGTAACCCTGGTGAGTGAGGAAAGATCTTTTTTTCCTTTTTTTCCTGTGGTGACTCCCCTCCTGCTGGATTTCAAGGTGATATTACTTAGTTATTAAGGAGGGCAGGCACAGAATTGTATCCTTCTTCTCCCTCTTTTTTTTTTAGCACAAAGTTGTGTAGTCACACTGGCTCAGTCATTTCAAAGGGGTTTCCTTGATACTGCATGAAATGAAGAAGGCTGTCAGCATGTTTATTAAAACGTTACTCTCTCTATCCCCAACAAGTTTGTGGGGAGGAACAGTTTCAAAATGGTCCATTAATTTTGAATTTGTCATCTCTCTGAAAACATTGCAAATAGAAAGGTCTTCATGGTAAACTAGCTACCACTGAGCAACACATTCACTTTTACATGTCTGACCAACAATTCCCTTTGAGCTTTTCTGTGATCTCTGGATCGTATGTTCCAGTTTCATATCTGGAGCCACAGCATTTAATCTTCCCTCTCTGACTTTCACCACAAAATGTCTTTGGATTAGTTTTTTGTAGTGGTTGTTCCACCTCTTGCTTCTTCACTCTTTACTGGGACCCATATCTCAGGTAGTTTATGCAGTCAAATTTGCGAAGCATAGTAATCAGTGACTCATAGTCTTTATGTGCAGCTCTCAATCACCTTCCCATTCCGGATGTACAAAGTTTTCACTAGAAGTATCATGTGTAAAACATTGCCCTGGCATTTGCAAAGTTCTAATTTGTCTTCACAATCTTTGACAAATTCTACGAACTTGGTTGTCAGTTTTTCTGATTTTGAACTGAGTGTATTGAACAATGCCTGGATTTGCATTATGTCTTTTGAATGAAGTGCAGCCTGTGCCTTGTTCACTTCTGAGGGAAGATCTGCACAACTTAACTTGTCATTCTTGTTTCAGAAAGCATTGAAATGCAATGTTTCTATAGCCTCAGTTATGATGAGCATATCATGTAATGAATAAGCATAATGAGTTCCACTCAGTATTGACTGGACAGTTTTGCTTCCAAAGATTGAAGCCTCAATAAGTGCATCATCTATGCCACATCCACTGAGATAACACCCTGTAATCCACAACTCAACTTTTGTCATATGGAAAATGCCCATCATTGGATAAAGATTACCAAATTCTACTGGATTGTTCAGAAAAATGTCAGCCACAATATGGAAAATACCTTCACTGGTATCGGCAGGACAGGCTTGGCTTGTACATTTTGAATTTTTTTTGGAGCTGTGGATACTGTTGCATAGTTTGTGACTGGAGATGGTATTATTGGTAAAAACTCAACCTTCTTCAGTTTGACAGTGTTCTGGGAGATCAGAGCATGAATTCTAGCCCACGGAAGAACTGGCTTTTTTTCATCCTTCAGTCTGCATTGAATAAGCAAAGTGATAAATTGAGTTAAATCAGCTTTGCGGACACCAGCATCAGTAGAAGAAGATCCATGTCCTCAGCCACTTTGAAACATTTACGTAGACTGGGACGTGTTGATGGCTTGGAGTTATTTTGCACATATTGGCAAGGCAGTTGGGTTATAAGCTTTGTTTGTTTATGTCTACAGCTGATAGCTTGTTTTGCATCTACTTCATTGGCTCAGTCTTGAAAAAGCACCATGGCAGTATCATGTGTGCTAGTTGTTCCAAACAAAGAAGAGCTGTGTTCAAAATCACAATTATCAAGAGCAGCAATCGTAAATCCTTTTCTGGTAAAGGTACTTTGAAGTGGTGTGCTGTCAGATTCACAAAACTTTACAACATGAGCTGCTAACAAGTTCCTGCTCCGTACTATTTCGTTATAAGTTGATGATACAAAAATCCTATTCATTGAAATGATTAGCTCTCTATTTTTGCACTTGTCATAGATTGTGTGGGCAGTCATCATGTTAGCAGAGTTTTGTTTTTGCTGTGATGTAATTCATATAACATGATTTGGAAAAGACAGTGCATTTGCACAGCATAAGTCTGTCAGTTCATGGGATTGTCTTCCAGTTCTTCGCTTATACCTTCAAAGCTATCATCAATGTTGTCAGCTTCTGTTCTGAACTTCGTTTGTAACAGTTTTGCTTTGCTGATATTAAACAATCATGTAATAAATGTTAAGACAACATCAGGCATTCTTGTTGACTCCTATGAGTTGCAGAGCTCTTAGGCATCACAACATTTGTCATTAAATCCAAAATCTAAATCTTTCTGGACGTTCCTTAAAATGGTTCCTGCTGATTTAACTGCATCCTATGATCTTATTTAAAATCAGCTGAGAACACCATAAATGGCTCATTCTTTTTGTTAAACTGACAATGATGAAATCTGTCATTGTACATTCTCACCAGAAAAATGGTAATTTCATTACAATGGATCAATATAGTTTCATCAATGTTGACCATTATTTCTCTGATCTCACTGAGTGTGAACCCGCAGCCAGCACTCAAGAGTGGCTTTAAAACTTCATTCGCTTTTTTAAAGAGTTGAAACTAAACTGAAGGCTGGCAGTTACATTGCAGCTGGGAGCTCATTGTATATTCATATTTTCGAATGTATGCATGCATGCAGTTTGGGTGGGCATACAAATCCGCTACTAATAGATTCACCCCGCTAGTTAGATAAGCTACTCGGCTGAAAACTTCATCTTGGAAGAAAGTAGCTGCAGATGAAAACATGTTTGCCCTTTGAGACTGATACACTCTATACTTTGTTCTTTTGTCAATCCCTTTGGCCCTTGTTCTAACTAAATCAAAGATAACACATTGTACATCCTCTGCTTTCTGATCATTTGTTGGAGGTGGATGAGGAGTAGCCATCGATCGTCTAAGTGGATGGGTGATTGTTGTTGCTTTCTAAGAAGACTCGGATTCTTGTTGTGATTCACTGGTTTCTGCTATTTTTTTATGAGTTTTTCAGGTTTTTTTCCCATTGTATATGACTGGTAGCACTTGTTGTTACAATGATAAAATAGTTGATTGTCTTCACCCACCATTTCAATCTTTTGTGAACTCTGTCTCGCTGTATTTCTGCAGCATCTCAAAAACTCTTCTGTCCAGCCGCAGTTGTAGTTAGCTTTTCTTTTGCATATGACACATTGTTTGTTGTTGAAGAAGTCCTCAGATGTTGCAGTTAGCAACACTCTGTCAGGAGGTAAAGATCCACTACTACCACCTGCTTCACCCATGTTTCTGAATTTGAATCAATGGAATTCCTGAAACAAATACAATATTAAAATACATCACCAATATGATGACTAAAGCACATCGTTATAGAGAGGCCATTTTGGAAAATGGTGGAAGGGTTGCTCTGAGGAGGTATTGAGACTATCTGATCCCCAAAACCTATATTTTGATGCCAAAAAGAAGTAAATAGGTCTTATGGTTCCTGAAAAATTACATCATCACTACAACACATCCACTACTTTTAAAAATGTTGTCCAGAAAAAATTGGCCTGGATTAGCAATGTGTACCCAAGCTAAATTACTTCTCTAATGATTCAAAAACAAAAAGGAACATTGGAAATCTCTGGACAACATTTTATTACAGAGGTACATCTAGGGCCAGTACTATAAGCTACATTTCATGTTAATGAAAATAAATCCATCAGCACCATCATGTTTTTTCATATGAACTGTAACCCTCCAAAAGTGGATCCAAAATTAAAAAAGTATAAATATAATTCAAAAGTAGGAGCCTTCTTGATAGTTCCACTTGTGAGCCTAAGTTATCCTCAATAGCACAAAATGTTGACAGTGTCACTAAAGCTTTTGTAGTCACACAATTTAAATTTATAATCACAATGTGATTTACCCCATTGTGAATCACTATTACTTGGAAGATACCCTGTTTACAGATACCGGGAGTAGTTAATCTAGGGTGTAGTTACCAAGGTTGGTGAATATATACAAAAATCAGTGAGTGTGATGATATTTCAAAAACCTTAGTTAAGTAAGTTTCCAGTGTGAGAGATTTACTGTGAGACAACAGAAAGCCTTCCCTTCTTGAGATTTCTTTTTCTAAGGATTACATCTGCTCATTCCTCTATTCATTCATAAAAAAAGATATTATGGAGCTCTTGTCCATGGACGTTGATGCACCAAAATGTCAGGGCTACCGGAAGTGACATTACTTTGTAATAATACCAAAGGAAGTGACATCATATGACCTTTAACCCCGAATCCTCCCAGGAAGTCAGGTTATTTGACCTTAGCCTGTAAGACATCACAATAATTTGCATTGCTGAAGTTCCAACATAACTGTGTGCTTAATATTACACCACAACACAAATGTCTATTTTAGATACACTTATGTTACAGTGCTGACAAGATGCTTGAAAGTGGTGGGGCTAACGCAGTACTTGGCCTAGAATAGAGTAAATGATGAGAGTAAGTCAGACGTCTCTTAGAAGGGTTTGTACAGTGGGAAAATGTTTAAATTTATGGGTTATCCAGTGCATTTTAAAGCAACATTTTCCCATGCATTTGCTAAAAAAAGGACTTTAAATAAGCACTCATTAATTTTGCAAGTACTTTGATGGCATGCTAAGCCAATAAAACCCCACATGCCCCAGGAGTTGACTCCCATTTTTTCCCCAAAATGTACTATGGGTGGTTGACTCCAATTTGATTTTTCAAAATGATCTGTGTGTGATCTTACATGTCAAAAATTACCTCCATAGGGAGCGGGGCCTGGAGCCCAAGATGGCAAACACAACTACCTACAGCTCCACTCTGATCCCCATATGTACTCCCTAATCCTCAACATAGCTGGTGATATTGCTGTCATCGAGGCACTACTGCCCTCTGTTCTGACGGATTGCATGAACAGCAGCCCTGTGTGGCCTGAAATGCCTCTTGGCCACCCTCTAGTGAAGTGGCCTGTTTCGGCGAAAAGGAACCTTTTCAGGATCCTCGAGTGAGTGCACGCAGCAAGGGGCGGAAAATATTCAATGCGAAGCATTGGGGGAGACCTGGAGGGTAGTGGATGGCTTTTGAGGACAAAAAAGAACTGGTGGTGCCATGGAGGACCTCACGCACGCTGCTCGGCAAGAGGAGGGAAGTGGCCTTTAGGAATGAGCAAGCTAGATCTTCTAGAGCTGCCGAAGCCTGCAGTGGAACTGCAGTAAATTAGACACAGAACATCGATCTCTCTTGTAGTGGCTCTGCAGCACCACACATAGCTGTGTGGAGCTGACGGCCCTTTGGTGCCTTGTGTGACCTTGATTTGGTGTAGGTGAGAGGCCTGTAGGTGGGATTGGGCAGGACCCTTTGGAGCTGCAGAGACATTTGAACACAGGTAAGCTCCAGGGCCATCTCCTCGAACAGGCTCAACCTGGGACTCATGCTCTCTAATGCAGTACTTTCCTCTGACCTTCTTTGAAATAAATTTATAGTGCAGAGTGTATTTTGTGCCTGGTGGTGGCTGGTCTGCTCATGGGTAATCATGACTGGACCGATCAGGCTTAGGAGTGGGGGAGGTGCAGTAAGCCTGGGGGAAGGGATCAGTATTGAGAACCCCCAATGAGTGGTGGAAAGTGTGATACACAGGAGCTCTTGAGATTGGGAAAGACGAAGCTCAAAGGGTCACAACACAAGAAAAAATCGTACCATAGCCCCTGAGAGCCAACTGTTCCAATCACTTGAAAAGGCTGTTTCTTCACAGCAACAATCAACTTAAGAGGTCTCTTGGAGTACAAAGATTAGGAAAGGAGTAAATAAGGGACAAAACATGTGAGATATTTACAAGTCATCATCACTAATGAAAAGAATGACGACTAGTCAACTACCCGGACAATGGGCCGAAGTTAACAAACTTCTTGTTCACAATTAATCTTTCCATTATCATTATTCAGATGGATCAATTACACAAATATGATTGTTGCACTAAATATTTTAGTTACATTTCAACTCTTATCTGTATATTTATTACTTCTTTTCTAAAATGTCAGAAGCATGCATTACTACTTTTTTTCAGCAAATAAATTAAAACAAATATGCAAAGACAAATTAATCTACAGACCCCGGCGGTCGGTGCAATAGTGGAGGTATTACCTCCAACAGGCTGGTGGTACATACCTCTACTATTATGACATTGGCGGTTTGGCCAAAGCCAAACCACCAAGTTAACACACCGATCACCACATCGGTAATGACCGCCAGGCTGGAGACTACACTCTCCTACCTGGCGGCCGTCACTAGGCCGCCCATGACATTATGACCCCGCCCACCGCCCTAGTTTCCATGGTTTCTGTACCACCACAAAAACCATGGCGGTAGGCACCATTAGTGCCAGGGAATTCCTTACCTGCTCACAGGGGGTCCTCCGGCAGCAGACGTGTTTTTAGAATGAACATTCATCAAATGTTAGAGAGACATAAATGTAAAGGCACTTTTATGCAGTCTAAATTAAAGTCCAACGTGTGAAACCAAAATCCTACAATATTTAGTTCTGTTAAATACAGGGATTAGGAGAAATATTCTGGCAAGGCAATGGAAGACTTCAAATGTACCATGTTTTTGATCATGGCTAGCTAAATCCAAACATGTAACGGTGCCTGAACTTACAATTGCTGAAAATAATATTATGAAAACAAAAGTATATGATAAAACTGTATGAAATTCTTTCATGAGTGGTTTTGAAAACGTTCTTGCATTACGGCTTGGTGTATTTAACCACTGCTAGTTGAAACTAACTAATTTATTTTAGGTGGGAGTTAGTCTTCCCTTCTCCATATGCTTTTCTGTACCTTTCATTATTTACCTTGTCTCATTTGCAACAACTTAGTAAGAGAGATGTCCCATTGAGGGATACTGCTTTTCACCTAGGCCTCTGGGAATCTGATATAATCCTCAGGGTAAGACCTATGTAAACATTTTATTTCTCAGATGTATTGGTCATGTTAAAACGAGGGTTCCAAAATATTAGAACACAAGCAAACACAGAAGCAGAAAAGCAGAGGAACAAGATACCTTGTTTAAGCAGGAGAGTAGTCTAAATGCATCCACCTGGAAAATCTTCACAGTGATTATTGTTTTTGACTTTTTTTTTATTGTTGTTGACTTTATCATGCTCTGCCAAGACTGGGTGGGCAAAACCCAAATAGAAGAACAAAGAATACCCACATTTTCTAAAGTCGCATATCTGTGACAATACTACATAAACTGCATTGAAGACAAAAAAGGGTTAAACGTGCAATATTTTCACATTATTTTAACCTGTAGGTAACCATGGAACTAAAGACGTGTCCATGGTGCCACCTACAAAACTAGATTATCTAACTCCCAGGTGAAAGTGTACTTCACAATATCAGGAAGGAGTAGTAAAAGGAATATAACTATGTTTTCTAGCATTTATAAACTCTTCACATCTGGATGTACAGACACTCCTCGTAAATGCCCTATGTGAATTCCCAAAGTCGTAAACTTAGACGTTTGGTCAAAATTTAGGCCAAAAATCTAAGTTTACCTTTGTGAATTGGGCCCGTTGTCTTTTCAGCTGTGTGAAGTAACCAGCCCAGAGAAACCCCTTAGACTCAGTCCCCATCTAAAATGGAGGTGTTACATTCCTATCAATACTCTGGGAACACGCTCCTCCTCCTAACAAGATTAAACTTGCAAGTGTTTTCATATTGAGAAGCTTCTGTAAAATTCATGTGAATACCCACAAACAGAAGAGACTGTGGAAGTTCATCTACCTTTGTAGGAAGACACTTGAAAGAATACCCATAAATGCCAAAACTCTACACTTACTGTCAAGGGTAATACATTACACTGTGAGCTTTCGGAATTCAATTTGCTAAGTTACAATTCCATTAATAATACTTTTGTGAATCAGGATTGGAAATGTATGCTTGCAATGGCTTTTTGTTTGTACATTAAACATAGATAAATCAGACCAAATGAGGTCATTTTCAGAATTTTTTACATTCATCTTCTTAGGGAATGTTAAAATATATTTGCCAAGTTGGGTATGTGTAAATATTTTGTTCTTTGAAAAGCTGAATAACGTTTTTAGATATCACCTGGAGTAATGTTTTGCTACAAATCTGTCCTCTTACCTGTAGCCTTAATCACCATGGAAAATCCAGGTGTAGGGGATTATTTTCCCTTTGTCACTCATGGCAAAAAATATCTTCTACAACCACTGGGGACTTAGGATCTTGCTTAAACATGGGCAGGCCAACTGTTATATTACCAGTGAGGTGAATGCATTGCCTTGAAACCCCTGGCTTTGTCAGACAACTAAAGTCTGCTTTAAGGTATTTTTCCCTAAATGGCTCCTGCATCCTTGGAGGTCAGCCCTTCATGTAAAGAAAAACGTGACATGGGCCCATCATGTTATTGTAGCATGGTAAACCTGTGGTCACTTACATAATCTCCTTATTGTGAGGGCTATTTATTGACAGTTTCTGTCTAGAAATGCCAATCATGTTGGAAGACCGAGACAGAAGGAATGCCAGTAAAAATTGATTCAAAAAGAGTATCTGAAATAGGCCAGCCCCTCCAATGTCAGTTGAGTCCACCATAGAGATTTTCATGATGAAAGAAGTTTCACCGTCAGGTGTACTACCTTTAAACAACATTGTGCAACTAAGGGTATGGCAGAAAGGACATCCACCAAATTTTGACAGTTGTCCCATTAGTGCCATCTTCCCAACTAAGCCCAGGACTTGCAGACGATAACACAAGTACATCCTGACCTATCATTTATGGTCGAAGAGTATGGGTATCCAATAGAAGTGTCTTAATTTCAGAAGGTGTTAACATCAGGGCAGTGTGCGCTCTACGGGCGACTAAAATGCAAAAACCCAGTCTTTATGCAAGAGCATAATTCATGCATTGTGTTTATATGCAGTTTGTTAACCTTTTGCATTGCAGAGTTTTACCATTGAAACCACTATTAATGATGTTTGCAAATAATGTTCATTTGCAAAGTATTGCTGCAGGCTTACAGATTGTATCAGGGTGTGGTCCCTTTCTAGGACCTCTAGAAGCTTTCCCTGCAGCATGACTGGGTGTGGTTTGTGGGCTGGGCCAGACTCTAAATAAGGGAGCCAGCCCAGCTCCACGGGCTCACTATTCAGAGGTCCCGGTGCAGAGCAGCAGCAATTTCCTGAGCTCCTGTTCCAGAGGCCTACCTTGATCTTCCAGGCCTTTGCCCTTCCTTATATTGGTGATCCTTGATCAGGGTGGTAAGACGGAGGTCGGGCTGGGCCCCCGGTCCCGTTTTCGAAGGCATTCAAGTTTTTGGGCCTAGTTTTCATGTTGGAAGATTTTTCCTTGTGCGTGTGAATGTGCTTGTGGTTTCTGGCAATTACATGTTGGTATTAGAATCGTCAAGACACGCAATTCATTCCTGGCATTTGACTTTTGATATTCGGGTCGGCAGCAGTGTGCGCGACCATTTCTAGACATTTGCATATTGACATTCGAATCGGCAAGATGTGTGATTCATTTCCTTGCATTTAACTCTTGAATCTCATTGTGCGCAACCATTTATTGACATTTGCATGGTGGCATTCGAATCAGCAAGACACGCAATTCATTCCTTGCATTTAACTCTTGATATTCATTGTGCGCAACCATTTCTTGACATTTGCATGGTGGCATTCGAATCGGCAAGACGCGCGATTCATTCCTGGCATTTAACTCTTGATATTCATTGTGCGCAACCATTTCTTGACATTTGCATTGTGTCATTCGAATTGGCAAGACGCGCGATTCATTCCTTGCACTTAACTCTTGATATTCATTGTGCGCAACCATTTCTTGGCATTTGCATGGTGACATTTGAATCGGCAAGACGCCCGATTTACTTCCCGCATTTAAATCTTGATGTTCAGATCGCTTACAGTGTGTGCGATCATTTCATGGCATTTGCATGTACTTGTTGGAATCGGCAGTGTGCGCGATTCATTTCCCGCATTTAAATCTTGATGTTCAGATCGCTTACAATGTGCGCGATCATTTCATGGCAATCAAAACTTTGATGTGTAGTGTTTCCTGAAAGTGTGCACAATTATCCAGAGCCCTTGAATTTTCTGCAGAGGTGTTAAATTCAAGATGTTACATTATATGTGCATGTTAAGTCCTTAGTACAATTCCTGTTGTTTTCCAGGGAATGTTTGGATTGCCTTTTGTCCTCATGTAATGAGGCAGTGCTTGTTCTGAGACATTGTTTTAGAAGGTACCTGTATTCCTAGACAGTATGTAATAACTCATGAAAGGTCCATATGAAACATTGTATTAACCATTCTTGATTCTTTTCCAGGTACCTAGATTTTATGAGGCCTAGTTAGAGTCTAGTTCTAGGACAGTCATGTTTCTTCAGTCTAAGTGATATTTCTTGCTCCGAGTATCATAGAACTCTAGATTCAACAGAGCGTTATTTCATGTTCCGAGTATCCTTGAACTCTAGATTCAACAGAGTGTTATTTCATGTCCTGAGTATCATTGAACTCTAGACTCAATAGAGTGTTATTTCATGATCCAAGTATCATTGAACCCTAGATTTCAACAGAGAGTTTTTATGAACCTCAATATGATTATATCTTGATATTGTGTTGTTTAACCTTTGTTTCCTACAGGTCTTCTTCCCAGCTGTTCCCTTCCTAATCCCCTTTTTCCCACTTGGACTCTCTTAGGCTCTGTGATACTTCTATCAGAGTTTTGGTGCTGTCTTGTGGTGGACATGTTGGGAACGTGCGCAGACCCCGAGGATCTGGTCTCCCTGACAGAATAGTGAGCCCACAAATGTATTATCCTCCTGGTTTGTGTGTGTTCTCAGCATGGCCACATTGGACGAGCTAGTCAAAGTGATCACACAGCTCCAAGCAGAGGTAGTGTCATCAAAGGATAAAGCAGCCAGCTTAGCTAAGAGAGTGAGTCAGTTGCAGGAAAGAGTGGGAAAGATGGAGCAGGGTCCTTTGGGTGCGGGTTGGCTTGGTCCTCCTCCTCAAGGTACAAGAGGTAATCCTCCAACTAACATTTCTCTCAACGTTCCCTCAGCCATTCTTTTGGCTCCTCCAGAATGCTTCTCAGGTGTTCCTTTGAAAGCGCAATCCTTTTTGATGCAAGTAGAATTGCACTTTACATGTCGACCAAGTGTTTTCCCTGATGCCCAATCCAGGGTGGCCTTCTTGTTATCATACCTGACTGGGGACGCAGCCACCTGGGCAATTCCTCTTGTGCGTAAAGACAGTCCCCGGATTTACAATTGGAGAAATTTTGTTAGTGAGTTTGAACAAGTGTTTGATCGTAGAACTGTGACATTGTCAGCAGATCGTGAACTATTAGACTTGCGACAAGGTAACCAAGATCTAGTTTCTTACTTAGCTAATTTTAATCGGCTGGTAGCCGAAACATCCTGTCCTGAAGATAAGCAAGCAGCCTTGTTCTACCAAGGACTCAAGGACGAGTTAAAAGACATTCTTGCTCAGATAGACCCGTAGCCTACTGATTGTCAAGATCTAATAAACCTAGTTTTGAGACTGGATCATCGTCTTGCAGAACGAAGGGGAACACACAAAAAAACTGAGAAATAATCCTGGCGTGTTCATGATAACAGAGAATCACAAGTTCAGATAGAGAACAATGAGGAACCAATGGAAATTGGAACTATCAGGCGGTCCTTAACGAATGAAGAGAAAGATCTAGCCGGAAAAAGAGACAATGCTTGTATTGTGGACAAGAAGGTCATTTTGTTAAAGAGTGTCCAGTAAAACCAAAGAGCAAATTGGCTGTTGCCAAAAAGGTTGTGACAAAACTAAAATCCCCAGAGTGCAAGGAAGGGTTAGTCATGGGAGTTACCACAGACCCTTCTCAGGAAGAGACCCAACCGTTAAGAAAATCACGGTATTTGAAATTGGATCTAGAAATTCAAGTAGAAAGACACACCTACCTAAGAGAAGCTTTAGTGGACTCAGGTGCTACTGAGAATTTCATAGACACTCAATTGGTGGAAGCATGGGGTATCCCGTGTGAGAAAAAGAAAACACCGGGGTTAGTGGAGACCGCAGATGGCAAGCTCCTAACTGGAGGTCCAGTGACTCTACAGACCCTGCCCTTGTCAATAACTTGTGATGGACAAACTTATGACACTAAACACGTCGGGTTGGTAACCTTCGATGTTATTCATGCTCCTCAGTATGGAATCATCCTTGGAATGACCTGGTTGAGTTACCATAATCCTCAGATAGACTGGGAGGAGAGAAAGATAATATTCCAGCCATCTCTTTGTAAGACAAGATGTCTTAAAACTTTGAATGTTCTAAATCTGAGTGAATCTCTGTTAGCTATAGTCGCTACAAAGGAAATGACATTGCCTTCACAAACCGTATCATGTACTGGTGTGGAGGGGGGCAAGGAAGAATGGAGAGCCCTTCTTGTGGTCCCCAGAGGCCGATAAGGCCTTTTCGGTTTCAAAGGAAGTCTTTTCCAGTACTCCTATCCTGACTCGTTCAGAAGCTGAAAGTCTAATTGTCACAGAAAGCTGTCTCCAGACATCCAGTGGTATAGATCCTCAACAAGCCCACACAACCAAGGATGCTGAAAAAGAAGACTTCTCCAACGTCCCAGTCTTAACTCATCCCAATTTTGATCTTCCAGTCACAGTAGAAACAGGTGCTTCAGATAGAACAAGTGGTGGCGTGTTATCGCAACACAATAAAGACAGACAAAAGCATGCAGAGCATCACAAGAAACACTGTGAAGGACCTCAATATAAAACAGGTGATAGAATGTGGCTTTCTACACGACATATTGACTTCAAGAAAAGACACATGTTTAGTCCCAAGTTCACAGGTCCTTACACCGTCTTTCAACAAGGCAACCCAATAACCTATGAACTGCAGTTCTCTTGGAAAAATTATGGTCCTGAGAGTAACTCATGGGTCTCCGCTTTTGACATTCATGCTCTACGATTAGTGAGGCGTTTTCATCGCCTAAACCCAGGCAAACCAGGCCCTAGAGCGCGCTTGGGAGAGGGGAGTACTGGCAACATCAGGGCAGTGCACGCTCTACAGGTGACTAAAATGCAAAAACCCAGTCTTTATGCAAGAGCATAATTCATGCATTGTGTTTATATGCAGTTTGTTAACCTTTTGCATTGCAGAGTTTTACCTTGAAACCACTATTAATGATGTTTGCAAATAATGTTAATTTGCAAAGTATTGCTGCAGGCTTACAGAGTGTATCAGGGTATGGTCCCTTTCTAGGACCTTCTAGAAGCTTTCCCTGCAGCATGACTGGGTGTGGTTTTTGGGCTGGGCAAGACTCGATCTAAGGGAGCCAGCCCAGCTCCAGGGGCTCACTATTCAGAGGCCCCGGAGCAGAGCAGCAGCAATTTCCTGAGCTCGCCCCTGTTCCAGAGGCCTACTTTGATCTTCCAGGCCTTTGTCCTTCATTGTATTGGTGATCCTTGATCAGGGCGGTAAGACGGAGGTCGGGCTGGGCCCCCGATCCCTTTTTTGAAGGCATCCGAGTTTTTGGGCCTAGTTTTCATGTTGGAAGACTTTTCCTTGTGCGTGTGAATGTGCTCGTGGTTTCTGGCATTTACATGTTGATATTCGAATCAGCAAGCTGCTCGATTCATTCCTGGCATTTGACTTTTGAGATTCGGGTCGGCAACAGTGTGCGCTACCATTTCTAGACATTTGCATATTGACATTCGAATCGGCAAGACGCGCAATTCATTTCCTTGCATTTAACTCTTGATACTCATTGTGCGCAACCATTTTTTGACATTTGCATGGTGGCATTCGAATCGGCAAGATGTCGATTCATTCCTTGCATTTAACTCTTGATATTCATTGTGCGCAACCATTTCTTGGCATTTGCATGGTGACATTTGAATCGGCAAGACGCGCAATTCATTTCCCGCATTTAAATCTTGATGTTCAGATTGCTTACAATGTGTGCGATCATTTCATGGCATTTGCATGTACTTGTTGGAATCGGCAGTGTGCGCGATTCATTTCCCGCACTTAAATCTTGATGTTCAGATCGCTTACAATGTGCACAATCTTTTCATGGCAATCAAAACTTTGATGTGTAGTGTTTCCTGAAAGTGCCTACAATTATCCAGAGCCCTTGAATTTTCTGCAGAGGTGTTAAATTCAAGATGTTACATTCTATGTGCATGTTAAGTCCTTAGTACAATTCCTGTTGTTTTCCAGGGAACGTTTGGATTGCCTTTTGTCTTCATGTAATGAGGCAGTGTTTGTTCTGAGACATTGTTCTAGAAGGTTCTTGTATTCCTAGACAGTATGTAACAACTCATGAAAAGTCCATATGAAACATTGTATTAACCATTCTTGATTCTTTTCCAGGTACCTAGATTTTGTGAGGCCTAGTTAGAGTCTAGTTCTAGGCCATTCATGTTTCTTCAGTCTAAGTGTTATTTCTTGTTCCGAGTATCATTGAACTATAGATTCAACGGAGCGTTATTTCATGTTCCGAGTATCCTTGAATTCTAGAT
This sequence comes from Pleurodeles waltl, assembly GCF_031143425.1. Taxonomy (NCBI): domain Eukaryota; kingdom Metazoa; phylum Chordata; class Amphibia; order Caudata; family Salamandridae; genus Pleurodeles; species Pleurodeles waltl. The sequence continues at coordinate 501,231,582 of NC_090440.1, forward strand.
TCAACAGAGTGTTATTTCATGTCCCGAGTATCAATGAACTCTAGACTCAACAGAGTGTTATTTCATGTTCCGAGTATCATTGAACCCTAGATTTCAACAGAGAGTTTTTATGAAACTCAATGTGATTATGTCTTGATATTGTGTTGTTTAACCTTTGTTTCCTACAGGTCTCCTTCCCAGCTGTTCCCTTCCTAATCCCCTTTCCCCCACTTGGACTCTCTTAGGCTCTATGATACTTCTCTCAGAGTTTTGGAGCTGTCTTGTGGTGGACATGTTAGGAACTTTTGCAGACCCAGAGGATCTGGTCTCCCTGACAGAAGGTAACTGTGTTAATGCATTAGAGAGTCGGGTCACAACTTTATCTACTGGTGTAAATTACTTAAATAACCCCCACACCACTTTCAGTTGTAGCCCCTAGTCTACCTTCCAGGATTCTATACTAATAGCAGGAGATCTAACAAAGACAGGCACGATTAGTTCAGCATTCTCATTACAGCCAGACAACAAACTATCATTCCCACTAGATCTCAGTGTTCCAAGTTGAAATTGAAGGACAGAGAAAGTGAAAATGTTTTAGTCTGAGCTTAGTAAGAGTGGTATGAGTTATCAATGGGACAGAAGCTCAAGACACGTGTAAAACAGAAGATATCTCACTGATATCCACAAATCTAACAATCAAGAGAAGAGGTAAAGATTTTAGACAGAGATAAAGGCCTCAGTGAGAATAATGTAAGTCTCCCTTCCAGTCCTGCTTGGCCACTTTTTCCTGGTCAACATACATCATCAGTCTATGCTGTTTTTAGACCTTTCTATTTTCTGTCCAGCTTTGGTACTTTCACGAACATGGGCTATTTTTTGGGTATGGTGAAGAAATATTATATTCTCCCTAAACAGCAAGCAAAAGAAGTGATGGGACATAAGCAATAACTCAGCACCGAATGTGCCAATATTGGACACACAGTAGACCGACCCTTGGCCAAGGCTTTGCTCAGGTCACACCAGCACTGCACTTAGGTTTATGGACTATTGGAGTTCTATTTTCAAAGCTTAGCCCAGAAAGATTGCAGGCCCATAATCCGGATAAAAAATTGTGCATTTGTTCAGTCCTTTTGGTCTTCATCTCTCTCTCTCTCTCTGCGCCACTAACTGATGGCACCTGCACGAGGGAGGAGAGTGGGACACAGATGGAAAATGCCACTAAGCATTAGCACCAATGTCCGTGTACAGACGTCAAGCAAGGACAGAACTAGATTTGTTTTGTAGAACATGCTGAATATATGCTCACTTGAAGGTAGCCATGTGTTGAGGGGGCAAGCTGCAATCTGGAGATTGATTAGAAAACAGTGATGCATTCTCAAGTACCACTCCCTCCCTCTTTCCAGCATGAGCCTGTCCCTGTTGCAAATGTAGGTCAGATGTGACTAAGCAGAGACCTTGAAACTGTGAACTGGGCAAAATTGTACAGACACCAGTAAAGCTGGGAATAGAGGTACCCCAATCAACTCTAGATTAATCCATGTGCTGATGTGTAACCTCATTTCAGGTATTGTTGTATACTTATCCATATATCTAAACATTCTACGGACATAAGTACATTTCCAGTCAGCATGCGTCTGAGCAAATTTCAGTATTCATAAAGATATGATAAATCAATACTTCAACATCTCTGCTAGGACATGCAAATAGTGCGCATATGCAACACTTTCTTCAGCCAGTTAGTAGTGCCCTATTAAAAAAAGCAATGTACTCAAAGGCAATACAGAATTAACGAAAGAGCAAGCAGCACATTTTTGCTGTTAAGATAATTGTGAGAGTTTGAATATTCAGAGGATCAAAATGGTATTTTATTTTTAAACCGATTCATATTAATGGATAAATTATTAGTGTTTCTAACAGAAACACTTGGAGGTATCAATAAGAACCCCTTCAGTGTCCTTTGTCTTAGTATTAGTCCTTTCAATTGTGGTATCCCTTGGCCCAAGGCGTTTTTTTGCCTTATTGTGCCATTTCCACCTCTGTGTTACAGTGTTAGGGGTCTATTGAAGACTTCATAAGAACAGGATCTTTATTATAAATAGTCACGCTCTGTAGAAAAAAGCTAAACATGAAATTCATTAGCAATATAGGGATCACTCACATTATTAAGGAAGAAATCAAAGACTTTGATACTGTTTGTAGTGAGCATATCGAACAGGTGCCATGGAAGCCATTGTACATGTAACACTGGTACAATCCCTTCCCTTCTGGCAATGACAAGTTTGTCGCATGGGCATCCTCCTCATAGAGGCCGCAGGCAGCCCCATAGTGATCACGGCCAAAATGACTAGTCCTATACAGCAGGATTGTAATATTTAACAAACATTCGAGGATACGTGTTTATACCCTTTCAGCATACATGCTGTTCTATAGCTAGAGCTAGAGCCATATCAGTCACCACCTCTGGAAGTGATTACTTTTTACATTCAATTAACATGATCCCATATTACAACACCAGTCACCATCATAGATAACCAAATTTACGGATGTGTGTTCCTTTCTTGTTGTATGTTGACTCTAAACGAGTAAACAATTCCCTAAACTATAGATTATTTCGTTTAATTACCCCCTCACCCAGTTTCCCACTCCTCCCACCAACAGCTGCCAAAAAACAGTCTCTGTAAACATTTGAGTGTTAAAGGGCTAGGATCTGAGAGCTGCTGATTTTATCAGAGCTGTTAACGAACCTAGGCAAGTGAATTACCAAGATTTGCACAATCTTCTCTACAGAAGCATTAACAAATATTGCACAAAAAGAGGCCCACTATGTTATTGTCTATCAATTTGAAAGTGGACATTAGAGAAAATGCAGATATCAGTAGAGCAAATATCAAAAGGGGTCAAATTTGCATGGGGCGAACGTGCCTTCTAATGTTTGACAACAGCACAGAGCCTTAAAAAGGCCAACATTCGGCCAAACCATACAACCTTTCTGGCTGGCGCTATTTCGTGTCCTTGCTTCTTTGTTAAGACAATGCTTGCTCCAAACACGTTTTACTACGGCATTAAAAACAGAAATGTGTTTGATGTGGTAATGTGTGACAAGAACTTTTGTGTGTATGAGTTTTGTGGCCTTTGGTTGTGGTGGTGATATGTTCTGCAGTATTTTTGTGCTGCTTTATGGCAATATAATGTTTCTGTCTTGCGCTGAAGATGTTTTGTTGCATTCTGTCTGGAATGTTTTTTTGTGATGTGGCTTTAAATATGTTGTGTTATGTAATTATCTACATTATCCACTTGTGTTCTATTGTTTAATTTAGAGAGGTCAACAAATGCTGCTTCGTTTCCAGTCAAAGGCAGCACTTGTCTTAAATGTTCCTGTGACAAGCAAACATTTAACACAAAGAGCCTGATTACAAGTGTAAGTGCTACTTATCACACCCGAAATATAAGAATAACACAAGGTTTGTTATTTATCAGGTGTGATTGATGAAGCAGAAAATGAAGGTTTTCATTTATTAGCGCTTAAACGTAGTACTGCAATAATCATGTGTGACTTTAACCGAACTAATAAAGATTGTACGGGGACAAAATGTGCCCTTAGAGTAGTTTGCCAACATTTATAAGCGTGCTTTATATAACGTGGTGTATTAGAATTGCACTAATCCGACATAATCATAAATGTATGCTATGATTTGCTTGTTTGAAATGCTTTAGCTTAGCATAACTTTAGTAGAGGCTTTGGCCTAGTTGCCTGGTCTCACGGTTTAGATGCTCGTATTTTTCCAATGTGCTATTAAACGTGTATTTTTGCTTGAAGCTGTACTTTTCCACTGAGATCGTTCACATGCTTATCTTAAAGTTTCGTGCCAGCTTGGCATATTTTTCTCCTTACTCCAAGGTCAATCTGCAGGTGCGGACAATGGAGGCTCTGAAAGTGAGCTAATTGGTATAAAATGTTGCAACTTGCGTACCCATCTCCAAGGATAATGTATGCTTAAGTAAAAGCTTGAGAACTGTTGTTTTTGATTGGACAATTTGAAGCTAACCTATGAACCCTCCAATGGAAGACCCTACTGGATTCGAACTGTTGTCTATAAAAACCAGGTGCACGAGAAGAAAGTAGCCATTACAGCCATTACCAGCCATTGCGGCCATTATCGGACATCCCGCCATTTTGTAGACTTCGTAGCTATTATGGCCCACCTTGCTGCGACGCCATTTTGAAAGATACTTTGATGCTTTCTCTAATCGAGAGAAAGAGACTTTTAAATGATTCTTGCGCTAGAGACTTTAACTCTGATCCCCTTGCATGAAGTAGTAGTTTTACCTTGCCGCCGTGAGGCAATTGCCCCGTCCACCCCTGCCCCTTTGCCCCGTCCCATGCTGATCGAGAAACGGTACCTGTGAGACGAAGACTTCCTTGTATGCTGATCGTAATTGGTAAATATGAAAGGAAAATTGTAAAATTGCATTGTGTTTCTTTTAGGTAACCAACTGCTGATTTTTGACAAGATCCCTAGTTAGGAGTTTTTCCAAATTAATGTTGCTAAATTGTTTGCATGAAGTCCCACATGCCGATGCTAATTTGAGGTTAGATGAGGATTCCTTCTGTTGCACGATGCAATTTGAGACCTTGTTATGCTGACTAAATGTATGCAATTAGTTCACTACAGATTATAGTATTAGTGATTTGCATTGCTATTATCGAATGTCTTGTGATTCAAATGCTGCATAGATTGCACTTGTTTCGTCGTTATGGACAGCTATTAATGTTCATTTATGTTTATCATTTGGTGTTGAGACACATCTATATTGTGCTAGCTTTGTTAATATAGGGAAATAAATTCACTAACTTTGAATAAACTGGTGTGGTTATTCCTGACTGAAAGGTCAGGGTTCGCCGAAATGTATTCTGGATTAATTGTTAAGTGTTATGTTGATCAAGGTATTGCTTATGTTCGTTATTGATAATTGATTTGATGCAATTGATCGATATAGAGTACGGAGAGTTCCACTTAGTCAAAAGATTCATCGGCCTAAAGAGCGTCCGAATACAGGTAAATTATTAGTATGGACCGCTCTAGCAGTAGATGGTAGCAGAGGACGTTACGCCTTTTGGGACCCCGTACTCTTAAAAGTACATGGTGTTAAATTAACGGTTTCGACTTTTGACACTCCACTCGAGAAGTTGAATTAGATTTTTCTTGGATAAAACTGATTGAGAGAATGATGATGGGCTAAGTCCACCGCGACTTTCCCGGGATCTCGGAGCTTGCGAATGAAGAGAATGGAGGTGTGGAATCGGCGTTGGCGGTACTAGTGATGGTATGAGTGAAGTTAGGGTTTTGCGCTTGCATAGCTTATTGCCGCAGATTGTGTGAAAAGGTTGCGAGGAATTTTTTTTCTTTTTTAGAGGATAGCGGAGGTGCGACTCCGAGTGTAGAAATAGGGAAGTCGTCGAACTTCATAGAAATAGCGGAGGTGCGACTCCGAGTGTGAGAGTAGGGAAGTCGTCGAACTTCATGTGCGTGTGGCGCTTTGTGCATAAAAAGGTCCACGTGGTTGTTGTTGTTGAGACGGGCCCTGCGAGGTCAAGAGACTCCGGAGTATGTTGTTTTATGTTGTGGTCTGGGCGGTTTAGTAGGTTGATCGGGCGTGATCAACGAGTCGGTACGTGTGTTAAGGGAGTGAAAGGAACTTCGACTTCGGGCTTTGACAAAATTCTAAGTGCACTAGAATAGATCACTGACAAGTTGAGAGCAGTCTGCGGGTCAGATTTGCTTGCGAACGTGGGGACCGAGAAAGATGGAATAACTGCCGAGGCTAGTGAAAAATCCCTAAGGTCCTGAAGCGATTGTGTTACCCTTCCTGTAGTAAACCGACAGATCTGTTTTATATTTTTGGTAGCTCGCGATACATGCAAGAAGTTGTTACGAGAGGAGCTGAGTGAAGGAGGACAAACCGCGAGGCTTTGTCAGCCGCAGTGTGTGTGAGTGTGACATCACTAGGAGCCGCGCTGGGATAGGTTGGTTGTAGAGAAGGGTCGCGCACGGATTGGACGCAGTCCGTGGGGCTCGATTGGAAGGGGAAAGGCAAGCGAAGAGTATTCCGGGAATTAAAGTCACCTATTGATTACAAACTTTGTGAAATAAAAGATGAGAAAATGAAATTTTTCAAAGCATTAAGGAGTGCGATGAAGGGGGAGTCTTACATTAAAGCGAGCGTAGGAGAGGAAACGCCACCCGAAGGCACACCAGCGTACATTGTAATGGAGGAAAAGGGGGTAGCTCCGTGCCTTTGGCTAAAGCAATGGCACAAGTTGACAGAGAAACATGGGAGCGTAGCGTTCCCGATCCATGGGACATTCAATATAAGGATCCTAGAGAATTTGAGATTCGCGATGTACGACATGAAGGTACCTCCAAGGCCAGCACAGTTTGAGGCTCTAGCAATTTGGGAACTGATGGCTAGACAGCAACAGCAAAATAAATTCGAGACCAGGATGAGAAAGGTAGAAAAGACACTAGCGGACGCTAGGTGGGATAATGCACAGAAGGTGTGGAGGTCAGATGTATTGCAGGGGATAAAATTGTTTCCAGCAATTACTAAGGAAGAAGAGGAGACAGGTAAGAGAGCTACCTGTAAGACAAACAGGGGGTGTTCCAAGGATAGAGAGGACGAGGAAAAGTTGAGAAGAGAAGAGGAGTTAGAGGATGAGGAGTTAATAATGCAATTGCTGAACGACCGTCCACCACCTTATGTAGAGAGTGGACAAGGTCCGAGTACCAGTTCTGCCCCTCCGGCACCGGTACAGAATAATGAAACTCCGAATTCAGAAACGCCATCGGGATCCAAGGACCCGAGTTTACTGTTCACCCCGCAGATACCGCAGGTTAGGAGAATATATCCAGATGTGCCTATGTTGAAACCAGCAGAAAATTATCAGCCGCAGATTCCAGGATGCTATAGCAGTGGCAACAGTGCAGGAATGATTCTAGATCCAACCGTAAGGGGAGTACAGAGTGGTCACAACCCGACATTGGCACAAGCCGAATCAACTCAGTTTTTGATGCCTCAAAAGCAGATGCAAGGGGGAACAGCACATGCTCAGATGACGGGGAGTCAGATGGGCATGCCGGCAATGATGACCCATAGTGTGGGAATGAACATGCCTCAGAACATGGGAAGTGGGCAAAACCCAGATGCGATATCGCTACCCATTACTGTAGGTCCACCGGTACCTCTGTACAGTCAGCCTAACTTAGGTATGAGCGGTCAGGGATCAATGCTGCAGAATGGGACAGAAAGGAGGTGCATAGAAAACACTCCAGGGATAACTCCGATAGCGGCTCAGCCAACTGGATCTGGGACCTTGATGGATTTTAGTCCCATATGTGCTCAGTCAACACTGGTGAGGTCGAGTCCCCCGCTGGTGATACCGCTGTCATCGAATACTGAAAAGTTGCCGCAACCATCAATGGCAGTCGATGTGAATGCTACACTGATGGGGTTGAATGCGCAACAGCTGACACAGTGGTTCAACAGTCTAAATTCCACACAAAGTTCAGCCAGTGGGAAGGGAGAAGATTATCTGAATAGGGTCAGGTTGAACATGGAAGCACAAGAGTTGGTGGAAGGGACTATGGGTGTGAATAGGTTAGAGTCCTACTCGGAAGAAGAGCTGAGGTATCTATGTCCCAGGATTACGAAGGAAGTGAATAAGGTACATAAAAGCTTGCAGGAAATAGCTGACAAAAACGGGGTGGATATAGACAAGACAAAACATTTGAGCAGAAGCTACAGATTGGATTTTGGGACCACAGACTTTGAACATATGAGGTCAGCAGGCATGAAGGCGCACCTTAGAGAATTGCTGCAGAGTGCACAAGTGTGGAGGTGCTTAGACAAGTGGGAAAGCAGGTGGGTAAAGAGAAAGGAAAAGAGGAGGGACAGTGCTTCGGAACTCAACGAGAAAAGACCACAGAGTAGCGAGGCAGTAACCATGTTACCAATGAGGGAGACAGCAGGGGGAAAATTAATACATGTACCATGGCACAGAAGCGACATTCAGTTTTTTACGGATGATTTTCCAAAACTAAGAGAGAAACCGATTGAATGGTATCAACAGACTGACAGGTTTGTGAAGCTTGCAAAATGTCTCTGGGAAGACCTGAACACCCTCTTTGAGATTGTGGTTCCAGCAGATTTGTGGGAGGATTGCAAAAGAGCTGTAGGTTGGCCGACAAGTGAACCAGAGAGAGACAGGGAGACGGGTGCACCATCACCTATGGTGATGAGCTTGTACTATAAGGTGATTGAGCATTTGAAGACGAAGGTTGCCGCGAAAAATGTGGATTGGCAGAAGATCGATCGAACGGCCCAAGAGGCTAAAGAGTCGATACATAGTTACTATGAGAGATTGTTGAAGGCGTTTAAGAACTACAGCGGCACGGAGACAATAGAGGCGAAGGACATGCTTCATTTTGTATTTAGATTTGTGGAAGGGCTGAGACCAGAAATAAGTCAGATGATAAAGTCGCATTTGATTTGTTGGCAGTCGAAACCTATTGATGAGGTGTTGAAGTATGCGAAATACTGTAGCGACGAAATTGAAGTGAAACAGAAAAGGTTGAAAGAGAAGGTGATGATGATGCAACTTAAAGCAGCCCAGACAGGTCTGCAAGGTTTGCAAGGGATGCAAGGGTTCCAACAGCAGGTACCGCAACCGCAGCCGCAGTTGCAGGGAAACATGGCGTTTCAGCCACAGGCCAGAGGCAGAGGCAGAGGAGGTTTTGTGAATAATGGTCCGGATTTGAACACTGTTGTGACTGGTGTGCAGGCAATGAAGAAGGTGATGCCGTGTCACGTGTGCGGAATTGTCGGTCATTGGAAACGCGAGTGCCCGATGGTGGTGCAGGAAGGTGCAGGTGCAGGTGTTGGTCAGCAAAACAATGATGTCAATGCATTTCAGACAATGAGGGGACCGAAAATGAGAGGTCCAAACCCAAATTTTCAAACCGTAAATCAGTTGCAGGGATTACAACCTATGCAGCCGCAGCAGATGCAGATGCCTCGTATGCAGATGACGCAAATGCAGCCAATGCAACAGCAGTTTCCCATGGTACCTAATCAGCAAATGCAAATACCTTTGGCACCAATGAGTCAGCAGCAAGTGATGGTTCCTCCACAGGTCTCGGGTCAGGTAATGAGTACAAATGGCACCGTACAACAGTTCCCACTACACAGTGAGAGTGGAATAAACAATGTATGGGAGAGTGAAAGTTCAGAAGAAGAAGGAGATTGTGTGCTTGCAGCATCCTTGGAAGTTGATCAAAAGGGTCCGTACGTAGAGGGAAGAGTAATGGGTCATCGTGTTTCATTCTTGGTTGACACAGGAGCCACACGTTCAACTGTTAAGAGCAGTGAAGTACCAAATTTGCCACTCTCAGGGAGGACAGTTCAAGTGGTGGGAGTAGCAAACAGGCACCTGACGAACCCAATAACAGATCCGGTACCAGTCAGCATCGGTAACTATCAAGGGGTACATCAGTTTGTGGTATGTGACTCAAGCCCGATAGCACTGTTAGGGAGAGACCTATTGTGCAAATTGGGTTGTTCGATTATGTGTTCGAACGAAGGAATAACAATCCAGACGAGCAGTGATGGGGAAGAAGAGGACAGTGTAGAGGGGGATGAGATGGAAACTGTCGATGAAGAATATCCTCTGATTTGTCTTTTCCCGATGATAACTGAAGAAGATATTCCAGCCGAATTACGGGAAACAGTCGGAAAGGAAGTGTGGGATATGACAGGGAAAGAGGTGGGATTGATGAAAGGAGTGGAACCGGTGAAAGTGACTGTAAAGCCCAATGCAATCTTTCCCCAGACACCACAATACCACATGGCACAAGACACCCTCATGAAAGTTGCCCAACTTATTGACGAATTTGTAAAACAGGGAGTACTGAAAGAAGTGTTGAGCAGTCCATGTAATTCACCAATAATGGGACTAATAAAGCCAAGTGGAAAGGTCCGACTAGTGCAGGACTTGAGGAAAATAAATGACATTATAGTCAAGTGTTGCCCTGTCGTACCAAATCCAGCTGTGATAATGTTTCAAGTCCCTTGCGATGCTGAGTGGTTCTCAGTCATCGATTTGTCACAAGCGTTCTTCTCGGTGCCTCTTCATGAGGACAGCCAATTTCTCTTTTGTTTCAAATTCTTAGACAGAGTGCACAGTTGGTGTCGAATTCCTCAAGGGTTCTCTGAGTCACCGTCAATATTCAATCAGATTCTAAAGAAAGATTTGGAGGCATTAGAATTGCCATTCGAGTCAACCCTAGTACAGTACATTGATGACTTACTGATTGCATCAAAGACAGAAAGTGGCTGCACAGCCGACACCATTGCTCTGTTGAACCATTTGGGAAGGAATGGACACAAGGTGTCTCCTTCCAAACTGCAGTTCTGTCAGAAGAAAGTGAAATACTTGGGTCACCAAATAGAGAAAGGGTCACGGAGAATAATGAAGGAAAGAATAACAAGTGTACTTCAAATGAGTCCACCCAAGACAAGGAGGGAGGTGAGGAAGTTTTTGGGAATGGTGGGCTACTGTCGCCAGTGGATTCCCAACTTCTCAACTCTAGCAAAGCCTTTACTGAAACTGACCCAGAAGGATGCCTTGGATCAAATTGAACTGAAAGGAGATGAGATGGATGCTTTTGTTGAATTGAAAGAGTGCATGTGCAGGGCTCCAGCTTTAGGCATGCCTGACTACACAAAGCCTTTCACATTGTTTTGTCATGAACGTGATGCATGTTCTCTGTCTGTCTTGACTCAAGCCCATGGTGGCGTAAACAGACCAGTAGCGTATTTTTCAGCTACTTTGGATCCGGTCGCAGCAGCACTTCCAGGGTGTTTGCGCGCCGTAGCAGCAGTTGGTATCAGCCTCACTCAGAGTGAAGGAATAGTGATGGGACACCCAGTAACAGTCATGGTCCCTCACTCAGTTGAGATACTTTTGACCCGCTCCCGAACGCAACACATGACCGGAGCAAGACTCACAAGGTATGAAACGATAATTCTGGGCTCACCGAATGTGCAGCTGAAAAGGTGCACCACGTTGAATCCAGCAACCTTGCTTCCTGGAGAAAATGCTGAAATTGAGAACGCTGAAGACGTCGAGCATGACTGCCTTCAGGTGACTGAATTTTGCACAAAACTTCGACCTGACATTAAGGATACTAAGCTTGATGAAAATGACCAAATTGTTTTCGTTGATGGTTCGTGTCTAAGAGATGGGATGGGAATTTTGAAAGCAGGATATGCTGTATGTACTGTAACAGGTGTCTTGGAAGCGGGCTGGCTTCAAGGAGTCTATTCTGCACAAGTAGCAGAACTTGTAGCCCTTACAAGAGCATGTCAACTGTCTGTATTGATGAAAGTCACCATTTACACTGATAGTCAGTACGGGTTTGGGATTGTGCACGACTTTGGACAACTATGGTCACAGAGAGGTTTCCTGACTTCTTCAGGATCCCCAGTGAAAAACGGGGAGAGAATAAGGGAATTGTTACACGCCATTCAAATGCCAGCTGAAGTTGCAGTGGTAAAGTGCAGTGCTCATACAAAGGGACAGGACTATGTTTCTCTGGGAAATGCATATGCGGATCAAGTCGCAAGATTTTGCGCCTTGAACTGTATATTACTCAGGGATGAATGGAATTCGATAAGTGAGCCAGAACTCGAACAAGCTGAAGCATTTGCCTTAAAGGTTGTAGATACAATAGATGAATTAAAAGCATTACAGAATAACGTCAGGGAGGATGAAAGAGATTCCTGGATTAAATCACAATGTATAAAGAGACCAGATGAGTTATGGGTTTCAAATGAGGGAAAATTTGTTTTGCCAAACAGTCTCTTATCACAGCTTGCGCGGTTCTCTCATGGGCAAGCTCACCTAGGGAGAGATGCCATGATAAGATTGTTTAAAACTGATTGGTTTAACCCCAAATTTCGTCAAGCTGCAGAAGCAGTTTGCCATCGATGTGTCACTTGCCAGCAGATGAACCCAGGAAAGGGAACGGTTGTGAACGCGAGCCACATTGGTAGAGCAAGTGGCCCGTTTAGTCGTATGCAGATAGATTTCATTGAGATGCCTGTGCATGGAGGTCTAAAGTATGTGTTGGTGATTGTGTGCATTTTTAGTCACTGGATTGAGGCATACCCCACACGTAGAAATGACAGCCTTACAGTTGCAAAGCTATTGTTGAGAGAGTTCATACCACGTTTCGGATTCCCGATCTCTTTAGAATAAGATAGGGGAAGTCACTTCAATAACGAGGTGATAAAGTTACTTTGCGAAGCGCTGAACATTGAGCAAAAACTGCATTGTAGCTATCGTCCTGAAGCATCAGGATTGGTGGAGCAGATGAATGGTACACTGAAATCAAGAATGGCGAAAATATGTGCATCGACAAATTTGAAATGGCCTGACGCATTGCCCTTGGCGCTAATGTCAATGAGAAACACCCCTGATAGAAAGACTGGATTGTCTCCGCATGAAATTCTCATGGGCAGGGCTATGAGACTTCCTGCAGTTCCCGCAAACGCGCTTTTGAATATTACAGATGATATGGTGTTAGACTACTGCAAGGGTCTGGCTGACGTGGTTCGCTCTTTCTCTCACCAGGTGGAAGCAACCACCTTACCACCGATCCAAGGTCCAGGACACGCACTGAAAGCAGGTGACTGGGTCGTGGTAAAAAAGCACGTGAGGAAGTCGTGTCTGGAACCCCGTTGGAAAGGCCCTTTCCAAGTGATCCTGACGACACCTACCGCTGTGAAGTGTGCGGGGGTTCCCAACTGGATTCACGCCAGTCACACAAAGAAAGTGTTGTGTCCCACAGATGAGGAAGTTGAAGCGCTAAAACTGCCAGTGCCTGATAAAACAGTGCTGAGTGCTGAGACAGAACAAAACCGAACTGAAAGCGAACAGGCAGAAGCAGGAGAGAGAGAGATATTATTGGAGGACGAAGAGACAAACTCACTTGGGAAGACCAAGGAGAAAGTTCAGACAGCGACGAAGCAGCTGAAGGTGACAAAGAGCCTGAAGCAGCTGAGGGTAGCAAAGAGCCTGAAGCAGCTGAGGGTGACAAGGAACCTGAAGCAGCTGAAAGTGATACAGAGCCTGACGAAAGTAACGGTGACGAAGGGCTCGAAAAAGGTGAAAAAGCAGAAGAGCCTGATCCGAGGAGGGCTTTCCCAGAAGCAGACGATACAGAAAAAGAAAAAGAGAACGTGATTGATTCCCCAGAAGGAGGGGACAAGGCAGAACAGAACGAAACAGTTCAAACTTCTACAGAAAAGGTCGCAGGTCCAACAAATGGACATGGTGCAAAGAGGAGACTAAGGGGGTCATTACGACCCTGGCGGAACAAGTCCGCCAGGGCCGTGGGACGCGGTGGCACCGCCGACAGGCCGGCGGTGCCCCGCGGGGCATTCTGACCGCGGCGGCTCAGCCGCGGTCAGAGAAGGGAAACCGGCGGTCTCCCGCCGGTTTCCCGCTGCCCCAAAGGAATCCTCCAAGCCGGCGCAGCATGCTGCGCCGGCATGGGGATTCCGACTCCCCCTCCCGCCATCCAGTTCCTGGCGGTTCTCCCGCCGGGAACCGGATGGCGGGAGGGGGAGTCGCGGGGCCCCTGGGGGCCCCTGCCGTGCCCATGCCTATGGCATTGGCACAGCAGGGGGCCCCGTAAGAGGGCCCCTAAAAGTATTTCAGTGTCTGCAACTGCACCCGTCGCACCTTCCCACTCCGCCGGCTCTATTACGAGCCGGCGTCATCGTGGGAAGGGAGTTTTCCCCTGGGCTGGCGGGCGGTCTTGTGAAGACCGCCCGCCAGCCCAGGGGAAAACTCGGAATACCCTCCGCGGTCTTACGACCGCGGAGCGGTATTTCGGAGGGGGGAAGACTGGCGGGCGGCCTCCGCCGCCCGCCAGGCTCGGAATGAGGGCCTAAGTATATCACCAGTAAAACAAAGGACTGAAGAAAGTTTGAACGACGGAGGAAGGCCAAAAGTGAAAGAGAAAAGAAAGGAAGTGTCTGTCGTGGTACCATCCCCGAGTGAAGAAAAGGACTTGACAAAAGAGGAAAGTACCAGCGAGGCAGAATCGAAAAGAGAAGCAAAATTGAAAAGGAAAAGGATACCAAACAGGAGATATTCCGGTCCAGAATGGGCATATGCAGTCAATGACGATTGGACTGACAAATTTGTATCTCTAAGCATCGAGAACGAAGAAGAAGAGATACCAATAGAAAAGAAAAGTTTTATGGACAGTGTTGATTGAAAGGGTGATAAATGACATTGCCTGCTACAATCTAAAGTGATAAAACCAGCTGAGACATTGCTAAACTGGATGAGACATTTGCTAAACCGATAAAGACTGGGTTATTGCCGAATTGAGACAAATGCTGCTAACCGATAAGTGACTGGCCTCTTGAAGAAGACTGTGTGAACATTGCGCTCGTTCAGCTTTGTAACTGAATTGCTAAATAGTTTCTTTATAGGTGCTTCTAGCTCTCTGATTCTATACAGATCATGACGCAGAACAGTAGAAAGAAATATTGTAAATATGTGTGTATAGGCTTGATAATTGCATGCGTACTAATAGTAATGGCAATAGTGCTTGCAATGCATGGAAAGGGTGAGAATGAGAAAATTGACGCTTCTACTTTTGCTCCTGTTACTGTCACTGAACTAACCGCATTGAAAAGACTAGAATTAGATGAGAGACACTTGCATGATAAGAAGGAGCTTTCGTATAATGTTTTCTATCGCTTGCTAACAGAATATGTTGAGACTATGGATGCGAAAGATTGTTATGTGTGTACACAAATACCGACATCAGTAAAGGAAGGGGTGACTTATCACCACATGCCTCTTACATACGGGATTACATGTAGTATAGTAATGTCTAGATTTTATGGTCAAACTAACATACAGTATTTTTACTCGAATTATGATGTTACCTTTGCATATGTTCCTATAATAGCGCAGCTAAGCCAGATTGCTAAGGATTGGGATGCTAAAATAATGAGGGAATTTTTCGAGCCAATGCTACCTTTTGAAACGGCTCACGCTCATAGGGAAAATCTTACCTGCTCGCTCTCTGCAGTAGAAATAAGCTTTTTAGATCGCACAGATGATAGAAGGGCACAAATGAATGCGAAATTAGAAAAGGAGCTACATAAGAGGGCTTCAGTAGATAATTATGATTTTGCCGCAATAAAGACACAAGGGAGAATAGCTTTAGATGCTTGGCATGTAGGGAAATTTTTTATATATCGAGGTGAATCTTATTATGATAACATTTTCGTAGGAGCGAGTGAGTGTAAACATACGTTTATCTTTAAGGCCAAATGGACATTCATGATGAACGGACTTGACCCTGTCATTCCAGGTGTATATTACATTTGTGGGTATAATGCCTATTATCGTCTTCCAAAGGGATGGTGGGGGAGATGTTATTTGGGTATAGTGTTCCCAAAGGTTTATCAACTGGATGACCTATCGATGATTCAAAAGACGTCTGGATCCCATCGTATCCAGAAAAGAGAGACCGCAGCTGCTGTGGTAGGAGATATATTTGGAGCCATGATTCCTTCATTGGGAGTTGTGTTGAATTCCATCAAAATAAGAAAGTTGTCTACTATAGTAGATAACATGTTGACAAAGTTTTCAGGTGCTATAATCCTGATAGATGCTGAACTTGCAGCGGAAAGAGCTATGACTCTTCAAAATAGGCTTGCTTTAGACATTCTTTTAGCAAAGGATGGCGGCGTTTGCAAAATGCTTGGCGCGCGCCACTGTTGCACGTATATTCCCGACAACAGTGTGAAAATTAAAACTATGCTTGCTAATCTAACAAAAGAGAGTGCAGATTTGAAGGAATTGAAAGAACCAGGAGTGTGGGAGAAGGTTGGAAAAGGACTTGCTTCAGTGGGAAATTGGCTTGGTGGCATTTGGAATGGAATATTACTAAAAATAATACAGGGAATATAAATAGTACTGATTTGCATATTTGGAATTTGGGGAATAAAAAGGGGAATAATAATGATTATGGAAAGAATTAAAAGAAGGAAGGAAGAGAAAATGATGAAAAGAATGGCAGAAGAATACAAAGCGAAAACTAGGGGAATTAAAAGGAAAAGAGAACTGACAGAATTTTAATGGAATAAAATTTGTGGGCATGGTTTGGTGTGATGACAAGTAGTCATCAGAGGAGGGATTGATGAAGCAGAAAATGAAGGTTTTCATTTATTAGCGCTTAAACTTAGTACTGCAATAATCATGTGTGACTTTAACCGAACTAATAAAGATTGTACGGGGACAAAATGTGCCCTTAGAGTAGTTTGCCAACATTTATAAGCGTGCTTTATATAACGTGGTGTATTAGAATTGCACTAATCCGACATAATCATAAATGTATGCTATGATTTGCTTGTTTGAAATGCTTTAGCTTAGCATAACTTTAGTAGAGGCTTTGGCCTAGTTGCCTGGTCTCACGGTTTAGATGCTCGTATTTTTCCAATGTGCTATTAAACGTGTATTTTTGCTTGAAGCTGTACTTTTCCACTGAGATCGTTCACATGCTTATCTTAAAGTTTCGTGCCAGCTTGGCATATTTTTCTCCTTACTCCAAGGTCAATCTGCAGGTGCGGACAATGGAGGCTCTGAAAGTGAGCTAATTGGTATAAAATGTTGCAACTTGCGTACCCATCTCCAAGGATAATGTATGCTTAAGTAAAAGCTTGAGAACTGTTGTTTTTGATTGGACAATTTGAAGCTAACCTATGAACCCTCCAATGGAAGACCCTACTGGATTCGAACTGTTGTCTATAAAAACCAGGTGCACGAGAAGAAAGTAGCCATTACAGCCATTACCAGCCATTGCGGCCATTATCGGACATCCCGCCATTTTGTAGACTTCGTAGCTATTATGGCCCACCTTGCTGCGACGCCATTTTGAAAGATACTTTGATGCTTTCTCTAATCGAGAGAAAGAGACTTTTAAATGATTCTTGCCCTAGAGACTTTAACTCTGATCCCCTTGCATGAAGTAGTAGTTTTACCTTGCCGCCGTGAGGCAATTGCCCCGTCCACCCCTGCCCCTTTGCCCCGTCCCATGCTGATCGAGAAACGGTACCTGTGAGACGAAGACTTCCTTGTATGCTGATCGTAATTGGTAAATATGAAAGGAAAATTGTAAAATTGCATTGTGTTTCTTTTAGGTAACCAACTGCTGATTTTTGACAAGATCCCTAGTTAGGAGTTTTTCCAAATTAATGTTGCTAAATTGTTTGCATGAAGTCCCACATGCCGATGCTAATTTGAGGTTAGATGAGGATTCCTTCTGTTGCACGATGCAATTTGAGACCTTGTTATGCTGACTAAATGTATGCAATTAGTTCACTACAGATTATAGTATTAGTGATTTGCATTGCTATTATCGAATGTCTTGTGATTCAAATGCTGCATAGATTGCACTTGTTTCGTCGTTATGGACAGCTATTAATGTTCATTTATGTTTATCATTTGGTGTTGAGACACATCTATATTGTGCTAGCTTTGTTAATATAGGGAAATAAATTCACTAACTTTGAATAAACTGGTGTGGTTATTCCTGACTGAAAGGTCAGGGTTCGCCGAAAGGTATTCTAGATTAATTGTTAAGTGTTATGTTGATCAAGGTATTGCTTATGTTCGTTATTGATTATTGATTTGATGCAATTGATCGATATAGAGTACGGAGAGTTCCACTTAGTCAAAAGATTCATCGGCCTAAAGAGCGTCCGAATACAGGTAAATTATTAGTACGGACCGCTCTAGAGTTTCTGGGGAATTACAATGTGGATTTTGATGTTAAACACACTACAATCCACATGATGTGGAAAAAATAGCATATGCTTTTCTCCTGTTAAATTTTGGCAGGTTTGACCTTCCAAAATGTAATGAAGATTGAGGTATTTAAAGCATCAGATAATTATGGGCTGCATTAAATAACACTCAACTCATAATTCTGACCCATGCGTAAATAAGGGTTTTCACATGAGTCAAAAGAAATGAAAGACTCATAATCAGGCAATTGGATGGTAAAATAGAGCTGCTTCAGCTCTTGTCCTAATTAGGACAGCCAAAACTATACCAGAAACCATGTCTTAACAATGCTCCGAATGCTCACTTTCAGGGGAGTAGCATGGTCAGTAAGATTGGGTGGGTGTGAGCTTCAAATCCACCAACAATCGCACTGGCATTTCATCATAAAATACATTATTTGAGAAGCATAGCATGGGGAAGCTTAAGGATCTGTGAGAAAGTATAGGATTCCATAAAAGACAACAGCCCAAGTTTAAGAAAAGTGTTGCTTCATCCAATGCAGCACCACTTTTCTTATGCCATTTAGATCCCCCTACCGCCACCATGTGTGCGTCCCATTTAATATACAGGGCACCATAGAGCAGGGTAGGGGCAATAGCGTCACCATTTTTTAAAACAATGGTATGCCCCCTTTAAATGCCTACTCTGTGCAGGTGTTTAAAATAGCTGCTAAAAATGGCGCAGTGGAATCTTTTAGATTCCTCTGCGCCATTTGCCAGGCCACCTAACGATAGAACGCGTCCCTTGCATACATTATGCCTGGTGCAGGCATAATGTGGTGCAAGGGGTTACAAAGTGGTACAAAGGGTTACAAGGGCCATTTTGTAAATATGGTGCGGCGAATTTGGCCTTGTTGGGCCACATTAGCATCATAAAAAATGATGTTAATGTGGCACAAGGCAGCACTAGGCCCTCTTAAATCTGAATAAACATGTTTTAAAATAACCAACAGGTTTAAGAACTTCAAAACAGAGTTGAGAGAGTGTGTGTGTGTGTGTGTGTATGTTTTGTTTGTGTGTGCATGTAAAAATCTGAGCAGGTCCTCGTGCCATCTTCCCCTGCAACAGTTCTTCTGTTCAGCTTGCCCTGCAATCCGCTACCTTCTGCTGCCTTCTGTTTGCGCCCCTCTGCTCGCTTTTTTCTACTTTTCTGTTTTTGGCCTTTTCTACTCCTTTTCTGCTTGTTTATCTGCCTTTTTACCCATTTTCTGCCTTTTCTGCTTGTTCTCTGATAGTTTTTCTTCCTTCTCTACTCCTATTCCGATCATTTTTTCTGCCTTTGCTGCTCATTTTCTGCAACTCTTTTTTGCCTTTGCTGCTCCTTTCTTCCCTCTTCCCACCATTTCCCTCCTCCAGTTGTTTCCCTCCTCCCACCACCCAGTGCCCTCCCCTCCCCAGGAGCTACTTAATGGATGTCGCATCACAACCCCATTGAGCAGGTCCTCGTACCAGCTCCCCCTTCGACAGTTCTCTTCTCCTGCTTGCCCTACAGCCTGTTAGCCTCTGCTGCCTTCTGTTTGTGCCCCCTCTGCTCACTTTCTGATCCTTTTCTGATAATTTTCTGCCTTTTCTGCTTCTTTTCTGCTAGTCTTTCTGCCTTTTCTGCAACTCAGTTTTGCCTTGGCTGCTCCTTTCTTCCCTCTTCCTGACATTTCCCTCCTCCAGCCATTTTTCCCTCCCACGACCCGGTGCCCAACGTCCCCCAGGGCCTCCTTAATGGAGGCTGCAGTGCAGCCGCACAGAGGACGTGCACAGTAGGTGCATCAGAGGCAGCCTGTCTGCACCCATCTGCACCTTAACCGTGCCCAGTGACAGAACCAGTGGCCCTTTCGCCACCCACTGCTACATCGCCAAGGAGCTCCTGGCCCTGCACCCCGGACACCATAACAACTTCTGCTGCACTTCCTCCCCGCAAACAATCAAACGGCCTTTCATCTGCCACCATTTCAGCTTTTCCAGCAACACAGGGCTGCCAGCCCACCCTGGATCCCTCGCCACTTCCGTCCTGAAGACCTAAGACACCCCAGAACCCCTCCAATTCATCCTGCTCAATGCCAGATCACTCTGCAAGTATGCCACAGAAATCTGGAACACCATCACCACTTTTTTCCCTGACACTGCCTTCATCACTGAAATATGGGTCAACCCCTCCTTGAACCCTGACATCGCCACTGCAGCACCCGACAGCTGCAAGATGATACACCCCAACTTCACCAACAAATACGGTGGAAACATCACTATCATCTTCAAGGAAACCATCTGATGCATTGCCACTAATGGCAACTCTGCTCCTCTCATGAAACACCTTAACTTCCAACTACAGACCGATGCAAAGACTAAGATAAGAGGCCCCTTCGTATACAGACCCTGTGACCCTGACCAGCTTTCTGCAATGCCATCTCCAACCTCATTGATCCTCTAGCCATCAATTCCTACCACTATGTCCTATTCTGCAACCTCAGCTTCCATGTCAATGACCCCAACAACGTTAGCTCCACCTCCCTCCTGAAGACCCTACAAATGTCTACCTCACCCAACTGACTACTGAACCGACACACAAGGCCGAACACACAATCAACTCCATTTTCATTTCCAGCAACAGAATGAAATTCAGCCACGTCACATAACTCACCTGTACCGACCACACCATCATTCACTTCACCATCTCTGACACACAGCACACCGTCTCAAAGCATCACAGCTCCTCCCATCGCAGCTGCGGTAAGGTAACAGAGACACAATGGACACAGGCCCTCAGTGCCACCCAACCTAAAGCTTCATCAGACCTCAACCCGGGTGCCCGGAACGTCTCTGCGTGGATTACCAAATGCACCGACAGAGTCACCCTGATGAAACAAGCAACAACCAACAAAACCTCAAAAAAAGCCAGCTGGAACACCCCAAAGCTCATAACCATCAAGCACAACTGTTACCAACTCGAGAAACAATGGTGTGCCACAAGGAACCCCTTCAACAGAGCAGCTCAAAAAGCAGCCCTCAGAAACTACCATTGGTGCATCAAGGAAGTAAAGAGAAAAGCCATTACATCCCACATTGATACAGCAGCTAACCACATGAAATTACTTCTCAACCTAGGAGCCACAGAGAACACAACCTGCCCCTCTCAATAACTCTGCGACACCTACTCGGACTACTTCCACAACAAGACTGCCACAATCTACAGCAACCTTGACCCCAACCCATGGCCCTTAACCTCAGCAACCTCGACAAACCAGCCAAATGTTCACCACTTGGTCCCCGCTCACCTCTCAGACCACCACAGCCATCATGTCATCCATTCACTCTGGGGTACCCACTGACTCCTGCCCCCATGCCTTTTTAACAACGGAACTCTCCAGCATCATCAACACCTCCATCACCACAGCAGCTTACCTGGACAGTTAGAGACAGGCAGAGATCACACCCCTCCTAAAGAGACACTCAGCCACCCCCAGTGAACTCAACAATTATCATCCAATCGCCTTGCTTCCAATCCCAGCCAGAGTACTCGAGAAGGCCATCAACAAACAGCTTACTAAATACCTGGAACAAAATGACCTACTTGACACCTCCCAATCAGGATTCCATGCAAACCACAGCACTGAGACTCCTCTGATTGCTGTAACAGACAACATCAGAACCCTCCTCGACTGCGGGTAGACGGTGACCCTGATCCTCCTCGACCTCTCTGCTGCTTTCAACACCATTTCCCAGAACACCCTCATCAACAGACTCTACAACATCAACAATCAGAAAAAACACACTCAAGTGGGTCACCTCCATCCTCACAGGACACACAAAGAGCATCCAACTGCCTCCCTTCACCTCCGAACCCCAGGACACCTTAAGCGGCATGCCCCAAGAATCATCCCTCAGGCCCACCTGATTTAACACCTACATGGGCCCTTCCCAGACTCCTAGACATCATCAGATCCCAGGGCCTCAACATAATTTGTTATGCAGACAAAATTCAACTCATCCTCTTGCTCACCGAAGACCCCTCAACCAAAAGAATCAACTTCTGTAATTCCATGACCAACGTTGCGAACTGGATGAGAGACAACTGCCTTAAACTCAGTTCTGACAAGACAGAAGTACTGATCATCAGGAAGAACACCTTCATAGCGGACCACAGCTGGTGGCCAAAAGAACTCAGACAAACACCCAGGCACGCAACAAAGGCATCATCCTTGACAGTGAACTGACCATGAAACAACAAATCAATGCAGCTTCCTCCTCCTGCTTCCAGACTATTCACACGCTTCACAGAATCTTCAGATGGATCCCAGTCAACACCAGAAAGACCGTCACTCAAGCCCTTGTCATCAGCTGCCTTTACTATGGCATCACTGGCTGTGCCATCATAGCCACCCAGCTCCGCAAAAGACTCCAGACAATACAGAATGATGCAGCCAGACCCATCCTAGATCTCCCTAAATGGAACCACATCACCCTCCACCTCAGAAACCTTTACTGGCTCCCCATCCAGAAAATATGCCAATTCAAGATCCTCAGTCATGCCTACAATGCTCTGCATAACAAGGACCAGCCTACTTCAACCATAGACTAAAATTCCACCTACCCACTTTTCCTCTGCCTCACTAGCCGGAGAGCACATTCCCCACATCCGTTGCAGCCGTAGCAGGGGTCCCTTCTTCTCCTACATCACTGCCAAGACCTGGAATGACCTACCCCTCCATCTCCGAACAGCACCTTTCCTGGCTGATTTCAGGAAGAAACACAGGACCTGGCTCTTCGACTGAGATGTCGCACCCACAGTGCCTAGATACTCTAAGGGGTGAGAGTGCTGCACTATACAAATACTGACTGACTAGGTGAAATCCAACAGCAATCTCACCATATCCGAGTGAAAGTACCTGTCTCCAACTATTTACTGGAGAATAAGTTTATTAGTGAGGGGTAACACTCCAAACAGGCCCCCTGAAGCTATGCCCCACTCATTTTATGTGATATCACCACCGGTACTACCATTCTTGTGTAATAAAGAATTGTAAATAAAAAAATCAATTGAGCCCTAATGAGCCATTGTTATTTCACATTTTGCTTTCACACACAATAACCTAAAACATGAGTCGGGGATTAGCCCACTTCAGTCATTAGATCTCTGGCAATATGATATGAATACCAGCAGCTTAGCTGATTAAATATGTCCATCTGCCTAAAAAGAAGCATACATGTAGTTTGCGAGCTATTGAGCAAATACGAAAAATTCTTCTTAAGGTTCAGTTTTCTCAATCACAGTCTCTAGGAATTAGTCTGAGCACTGAGGTTTGTCTCTAAGACTGACAAGCCTGCAAAGCAAAGAGTTATTGAATATATATGTACACTATATATATATATATATATATATATATATATTGGCAAGTCTGGAAATCATACAAAAGGATTCCTTACTGCAGTTACTTGAAGTTCTGTTAAGCCAAAACAAATTCTCCTCAAAAAGCCGTTAGCTAGTTGTTGGAAGAAGGAAAAAATTCAGGTTCTTCAAATGGGAAAAAATTGTTGGTTTGCACACTATAATGAGAAAAAGAATTAATTACTGAAAACTGGAAGAATTCTCTATAAAACGAAGCGCCTCAGGAACACTGCTCATTCTCCTCAGGATGACAGTTGAAGTGTAGAGCTCCCGGAGAGAAACAGCTGGAGCGAAGCTTCAACACGAGACTAAGGTGGAAACGCTAGAACGCTGACCTCACAAGAATTTGCGGCCACCATCTTGAGTGGCAGTTAAACCTGAAGAAGCTAGTTCTAAGAACAGCCTCCGCAAGAACAACCGGGAGTGAGGACGCTGCTGCATCCAATGTGTGTACAAGGAATAGGTGAATCGTTTTTGCTGAGGGAAGAACTTAACAACGCCTGCAATAGTTTTCCTGACAAGATTCATGTTTTCTCACATTGCTCATTGAAATTAAATGGGTTTCTATAGCTTTTCTAAATACTCCTACATGCTAGGAGACACCCATACTTTTCAAATAAAATGAAATGCAATGGTTAATTTTAAAAAATGATATGTTTTTTATTGCAAACATATAGCCACCAGATTTAGGTAACAACATGTTTTTCTTTTTTGTCTTTTTTGTGTTTGTGTGTCATATGCTTGCCATACAAAATCACCATTGCACTGGCTTGCCAAAATCAGACCTGTTGACTTAGCCAACAATTTTTTCATTTTGCTCGCACTTCATTTTTTCCCCTCAGACAATCAAGCCTTCTCAAAAAACGGAATTGGAAATATCAACAAAAGTAGCAAAAAATTATTTATACTCCAATTTCCAGAGCCGATACCTCTATCTGCTATAGGGCAACACAAATTGAACAGACACCATCTGATTTTTTTCTACTGGAGATCTACTGAAGATCTTTGCACGTGTATGCATATGTCTATGTAGTAAATATGAGATTTATGGGGGAGGGAAGGGGAAAATAAGCCACAAAATTACCATAGACGTATCCGGGAAAATAAAAGAACATTATTGTTTTTTGTTTTCAAGAACCAATACTTTTGTAAACTTTTAAGGAAATCCTGTGTTATATTAATTCAAGGTTTAACAGTATTATTTTCATTTAAAGCTAAATCTGTTGAATTTTACACTGATACTTACAACACTTGCATCACACCTGGTAATGCAAGGAGTGATCTTTTTAATTCCACTACAAATCTACATTTGAAAAAACATTTAAAAACCAACCAGTCACATCCAGACTGACCACATAAGAAATTAACTCACACCTTTTCCTGCATTCACTATAACTGTGAATATGCGTTTTGAAGAATAATTATTTGAGGACTCCAGAAAATGTTTACAAGTGAAGGATTAACATCTGTGGAACGTCTGGGGAAGCAGTCATTGCCAGATATCGCTTCTCACATGAAGTGGCCCTTCACATTGTGGCAGACTAGGAGCAGGAGCTTCCTTCATTTACAACCCGTGCCCAGGCTACCCATGTCCATGTGAAAATACTGACTACAGTACATTGCTGGGATGCTGCATCTTTCGAGAGGGTCAGCTCTGTCAAGGTGAGTATCTCAAAGGCATGTTTATCTCAATACTTGCATCAGGTACTGAGATACATCAACATAAGAGTGGCACAACGGCAAAGGATGCAGACCGAATTTTATACATTTGCCCACTTCCTTTGTGTTGAAGATGAAGTGCTTAATTTGAGCCGGTGATTGTAGGTGGGGACCACCAGCACTCATTTTTGGGGACTGGCACTTATTTTTCCTTAACAGACTTTGATTCAGAGAAAGAAAGAGACAAAGACAAATGGGGGGGAAGAAGGCAGAAAAGAAGTGTGAAAAAACAGTAGCAAATGGAGAAACCAAGGATGAAAAAGAAAATGTAAGAATGAGATAAAAAGGCAGAGAGTGTTTGCCACTTGATTAAAGAGGCATGAGGTAAGATCAAGAATACACAGCATTGATAATTGGAACCCTGACTTTCAATCAAACCAGCAATGGGCCGAGCAAAACTTTGTGCCCCAGAACCTGCTCCTTTACAAATTAACCACTGCATAGGTGGCATTGACTGCACCTATGTGGCACTTCAGGCCTATAACCATGCAGCACACTTTTCCCGCAACAGAGACTGTTGTCACTCCATCATTATGCATGCTATCTGGGATGTCAAGGATTGCTTCACTGATGTACACTTTGCAATTCCTGTAGGCACACATGACAGCTACATCTTCAGTGAGTCTCCTCTTGCACACTGCTTGGTTGAGAGGGATTTCGATGACATGCGGTTCACTGGTACATAACAACATCTCACAGTTGAGCTACCTGTGCTTCTGTGGTTGGCACTTAAAACATACACATTAATCACTGCAACACAATACACAAACATGACCTTGACATTCACTGCATGTACATAAACATGATGTATGATGTTTAGAATAGAGATCCCTTTAGAAAATTTCACGTCTTCGTTGCAAGTGATGGGGGATATGTTTTCTCTCCCCATTTCATCACATCTCACAGACGTCACACCACACACGCAATGGGGCTTACATACAGCTCTTGTCCCTGATCTTCCCCCACATCCAGGTACACGGGGTGTAGTACAAAATAGGTGTCAGGGTACTCTGGACTGGGAATGACTAGTTAACTAATTTCTTTCTTGAACTGCAAGTTTGATTGCTGCATTTATGTGGTTCGACAATCTCTTGTCATTGCTGAATGATGGACTCCTACACTGTCTACATATACCATCCTAAGAGAACTCCATTTAATTTACATAATGTCAACAAACAAGCTATGCTCTATTTAAAAAGAAATTGCGACCTCATTTTCAAGAACTTTCAAAAGCGTTTCATTAACAATAGTTAGGTACCAGCTCATGCTTTAGAACATACACACTCTAAAACTTACTTTTGACAGATAATCTACAAACACAAACAATCTCTGTTACAAATATTAGGATTGTCTAATTTTTGTTGGGGTTCCCTACTTGCAGGGGTCGCCCTTATGCATGCAAAGGTTTCCCCCTGGAGTAGGGTCAGAAATCGCCCCCTACAGCAACAAACATGAAATGAGATGCAAGAAGTGGAAATCAGTCATTTTGTGGTCATTCGGAGCGATCCATTCACCTGAGCAGCAGCCTACTCCACCTTGCTGCTCCTTTCTTTCTCAAAAATCTAACATGGCTGGGGGACAAGATGAGAGGAGTCTACCATTCACTGATGTGGAATTAAAACTTATTTGTGAAGATGACCTCCAAAGGTATCCTTAGCTTTATGGGGCCAAAAGCCAGGCTGAAAAACATAGAGTGGGCCCTAATTTGGAGATACATAAGCATGCAATGCAGTATAGTGGGTGTTGGTGTCGACACCAGGTGGGCGAATGAATGCCAGATGCAAAGTGTGGACCTTCATTTCTGAGCCCCTATTTAGGCAAAAGATATTTTGCCTCCATCCTCCCAGCCACCTTCTCAGTACCTCCTTATGACACAGGACAGTCCAGAGAGCAGTTTGACCTACACTTAAGCCTCTGCAGTCTAATTTTGAGCATCAGACAGGGAGTAAGTGTAATATTTGCATATTCACTAAATAGCATATGAGTTTTCAGAATGGTGTATAGTCATGTGCGCACTCTGAGCTTTGCTCTAACATTCTATATTGTATTTAAATCATTATTTGTGTGTTATGAAAGGAATGAAAGTGTACAAGTACTAACAAGCATGCACTGTTATATTTTGATATGCTTTAATATTCATCTTAATAGGATATAAAGGACCTGCTTTTGCATTTTTGTATTTTGTGACAACATGACAGTTACAACAGATCTTTAAAATTTGGGATATGTAACATTTCCATTTCGTCAAAGTTTGTTTATGTTATGCTGGCACAATGTACCTTACATTCAAACCACAATATTTTTTTTCTATTTAAAAATATCAAAATTCACATAATTGATAAAAGGTTTTGCAAATTCTTTGAATCAAAAAATCAAAAATAAGATGTAACCCTTCTGAAACTTTTTTTGTGCGTTGCAAAAATGCATTCAAATCTAAGATTGGCACTGTGTTGAAAATATTGCACATCTTAAAAAATTGTAAGCACAGTATTATGCAAAAAACTCTCTTTGCACAAAACTTTCTCCCCCTTTGAATGCCTAATTCAAAACAATGTTTGAATATTACATTCCTTACATTTGAAAATAACTAAATTTCCATTGGCTTGCTAAAAGTTGGGTAAAGGCTGCACAATGTCACTTCTGGTACTTAGGGAGACAATTTACCTTTTAAGTAATGTTAATTTAATATGAAGTTTTTAACATACAAATTCAAAATATTGTTTTTTACTTTTTTTTAGATTGGACAAGGCGGCCAAATATCATTGACGCAGAAATTGGGACAAAGAAGTACATCCTCAAATGCAAAACAGGCAAAACTGTTATCTGCCACCAGCAACGAGGAGAAAGTGCACATGAGAAGGGAAAGTGTGCCTGCAGGAGCCATTCAAGATTAGGCACCAATAGAGTCCTGGCAGAGGTTGTGTGTCCCTCCTAGGCTAAGGTTCAAGCCATAAGACTGTGTGCTTACATTGACCATGAAAAAAAAACTCTGGCATATTCTTCTTATTGCCTCTATCATCTTCATAGCAAAAGCATGCTGCCTTGCACATTCTTACCTCAAAGTCTGAAGGTAATCTTGGTGCATCTTTTGTCATGTCTTGGTAACATTTTGAAATGTTATTCAAGGCACTAGTCTACGTGTCAATAATCAAACCAAGTCCTTAAAGTGAGATAGCTATCTTATTGGGTGCACCCACCCATTACATGAATACTCACTCTTGTTGGGAAACAATTGTCCTCTAGAAGAACAGGATTAGACCATGTCAGCCCCCTCGGAAAGCCTAGTAGAATGACATAGCTAGCGTGTTGACCATCATGGAAAGACATGCCAGCCTGTAGTTAGAGGGGGTGATCAATTGGGGGATGTGGACCAGATCTTCACCAAAGTTGGTTTCTTCCTCAAATGAATGAGATAAAACAGGAGGTGTACCTTCATACCAGGACTGTGTAGGAAATTGTAAGGAGGTACGGTGCAGGTGAGTCTTGCTTCGGTTGAACAAGCATCAGTGGCAACTTAGCTAATGGCAGTGGAATGACAATTCTCAGATCTGGTTTAGGAGGAAGACTGTTCCCCAGCTGTGAAGTGTTCTTCCTGGGGATGTTCTGTGTTGGTGCAGCAATGTCCTTCACCATGGCCAGCTGCGGCAGCTCTTCCTCTTCTTCTTGAGCAGTGCTGCAGTGTTGACTTCTGAGATAGTTGCTTGGAGGAAAATGGGATTCTCTCCTATGAACACCCACTGTTCTCTGCTTATAGATGGTATATTTCAGAGCAAGGCCCCCAATACCTGCAATAAGACGATGTAAACAGTTGAAATGTATCAAATGCAGTTTTGTGACAAAAGGTCTACACAGTACTTTAATTGACATTGTTTTGAAAAAAATATATAATATTACCAAGTGTAAGTAAATAAACATATGAAATGTGAGGTTAAACCATGCATGGAATTATTGCTTTTTGCCAATGTCACCAGCCTGACCCATAGGTGTACATTTCTGGGTAACCCCTGTGATGTCAGCTGCTGAACCAGTGTCCTCATAGCTTTTTTTGCCAAGGTTTCAACTGATCCAGCAGCTATAGAGAACATAATTGTGATAAATGATTATTGAAAAACTCTAAAAATTATCCTGAGCACAAATAACAAATTAAAGCTAATTACATAAAAAGAAAACAATAAACAATAAACAGCAATACAATCAAAATATGAAAGAAGAATTAGTGAAAGGACTAATGATCAGATGAGGGAGTTAGTATTAGAAGTTCACAGACTTACCTGGCAGACAGATGCAAGCAGGCCAGTTGCTGGTGCCACAAGGTCCCCTCATTCCACTGGTCTTGATGTTCACAAGGTGGACACCAGGGGCTGTTTTATGACAGATGCCAACATATAAATGATGTTTAAATATAAATATAACTATTGGACCTATCCTGATGTAAAGTTGGTCAAAAGAGCCCAAAGTTAATAGACACTTTATGACTTGACTACATCTTTTGTGGAATAAGCTGGTAGCCTTTATCTTCTTTTCAGAGTGAGCCACTTATACCACCTTTGCTCACAGACCCACAAAACAGGAGGAGCACTCATTGAGGATGAAGGGTCAATTCTCCTCTCATTCTGCAAAGCCAGGTTAACGTATGCTATCACCTCACATGTGTACCTACAGCATGATAGCTGCACAACTATTCATGTAGTATGTGTATTGAGAACATAGTTAACGTCCACTGTTATGCTGTGTGTGTACCCAGAACAGGATGGATGCACACTGTTATGTTGTCTAAATAGGATTTCTGGAGCAGGGGTAGTTCACACTCTTGTTCTGAATTTATACACACAGCAGGGTCAATGCACACTGTCATGCTGTATGTACAGCTAGAGCATGGTTGGTGCACTGTCATGCAGTAGGTATAGCCAGAGCAGTGTTGATGCACAGTGTAATGGTATATATGACCAGAGCAGTGTTAATGCATATTTTCATACTCTGTGTATAACCAGAGCAGGGCTCATGCAAGCCTGTCGTGCTCTGTGGATTTCCAAAGCAGGGTTACTGCATTATGTTGTGCTGTACATGCACAGAGTGTAAGAATTATGCATGATTACATCTTTAGGTGTTATGGAAAATGGGGATATAGTTTGCAGTTTCATAGGAGGTTAAACACTCACCATCTGTCAATTTGGGGGTGCTCTCATGCAACAGTCATGGATGTTGACTCATTCCCAGATTTACCAGAAGTTGTAGACCTGGGAATGCACCAAAAACCCACACCTCCCCGTGTGAGGCATATCAAGGAGAAATATCTTTATTTCTTCTTGTTTTTTCCTCTTTCTATGTGTGCTGCTTTGTGCAAAAGACATGAAAATAGGAAAAAGCTCCTCAGAATTGCTTGTGAGTTTAAGGGTTCCCCTCCCCTTCCTGCATAAAACAATGTTGCATGCACCATGGTGCAAGGATGTCTGCATAGGCGCTAGGCAGCCCATTGTGAGGCAGTGCCGGGGAAAAGACAGGCATGCACCGTATTTCCTTAACTACGGTGAATGCCCGCCCTTGCCCTGTGATGCAGTGCAACAAGGTGATTTGTGAGCATGGCCACACCTTCATAAATATGCCCCAAAATATCTCCAAGGTACTGCATGGGCTGCAGACAGCAGATTATGGAAGCACAGAGACAATTAGTGTCCTATTTCTCAGCTTTGTTGTCAACAAAACATACAATATTTTGGAGATATTTTGAATTAATGGATGTGCAAAAGACTCTAAATAGAGACACACAGGGGTCGTATCATGGTGGGCTCCACTAGCGCAACACAGAGCCAACCTCCTGATTTCATGCACCTGCAGTGAGAAAAGTGAATTAATTTAATCCGATATTTCTACCAGTTAGGCTTTGATTTTCAGAAAGTACAGCTCGGAAACAGTGAGCTGGGCTTGCTTCTTTCTGAACTGTGCTGTCTAAAGTAATGCACTAACTCTGAGAAATACGTATTCACTTAACGCCCTACAAACACTTAAAAACAATGGCAAGGCTCTGCGCTGAGCAAGCAGAGCCCATCAAAATGCAATCCCACGCCTTCAAAGTTTTACTAAAGGGGAATTCCAGATAGATCAACGTTGGGGAAGAAGAGAATTTCAGACACACTGCTTACAACTAAAATGTCTCTCAGAGCCTTTTTTACTTGGGTTTTCACCAGAAATGTGACATTAAAAGACCTCATAGATTGTGGCTGGTGTACTGTGGCGATTGTAATACAAAATGTTTTGCAAATGTTTCTATAGGCCTGAGGACTAACATTACAAAATTGAACTCACTGAAGAGTTAGTAAAGGCCTTAAAAACGTTTCTCAGCAGAGAAGGAAGTCTACAAAATGCAGTAGTAGACCCAGGAGTAGACAGAAGAATGACACTATTGACTCAGAGTAAAACTGAAGACCATATATGGTTTGAGAGTCAAGAAGAGGCACAGAAATGAGCAGACTAGATAAATCTAGACATCATTGTATATCTATGCAATTCACGTTTCTTCGAAGCTCTAATATCCTTTGCTTGATGTTTCTCAGTGGATATGTGTCAATAACAGCTTACTAATGAATATTGTTTTCAGTACACTAATATCATTAAAACACCAGCTTCCACCCTGGATAATATTAGTCAAAGGAGGAATGTCCCAAAGTCCAGTGCCTAAACCCCCTTTAGTAACCGAATACTCACTAAAAGGGAGGACCAGATAAAAGATGCAGCAGTGCATTTTTAAAGGTGCACCTGCTGGGGATGCTGCACGTCCGACTCCCTTGAAAAGCCTAGCCTGCATTTGATTGGGTGTTGTTGCAGCTGTGACAGGCACGGGGGTGTCCGAGGGGGAGTTGGTGGCAGCATGTTTAAGTGGCTCCAAATGCCTGTCAGTGTGGCAACCAGCTGAATACATAAACCAGGCTCTCAAGCCCCTTTACGGCCCAGGGTCAGGGTAAATGGAATAATAAAATCCAAATGCTTTTGTCTCGTTCTCCATCACACGAGCCTTCCGCATAAATCTGCAGCTCTGCAGTGACCGGAGCATTTAGTGCAGCGATGAGGCCGCTGGGTGGAGATACATTTCGTCTACGTCTTGGATCTTTAAAAGCTTTTTCCAATTAATTTTAACTGACTTCCATAAGGATCAGAAACAGTGTTTTTAATGCCAGCCAAGAGGCACAGTTTAACAGATAAACCGGGTTATCATACTGTGAGCGTACAATCTATTTGTGGAGCGGTACTCCTTTCTGGGAGATGATAACAGATCTTTACTGTTACCTAACTTACTAGTGCCGATTGCATCGACCTACTAATGATAGAAGGCTAAATTGGCCGTTATGGTTTAAACCTTTGACCACGCAGTTAAGTATGGGGTCCTGCAGTGGGTGTATCAGGGCCTGATTTAGAGTTTGGCAGATGGAGTTACTCTGTCACAAATGTGACAGATATCCTGTGGCCATTTCTTTAATTCTTTCCTTCACTTCCAGATCAGTCACAAGATGGTTTAGGGCATCCTGAGAATCCCTTGCGATGAGGGTTAAAGTTGCTCTTTTTAAGTACAATCCTATAGTGACGGGTGATGCTGTTCATGTTACAAGTTAGTGCAGTATTCTAAGAAAGTGCTGTTACTTTCCTTTTGTGGTTGTACTACATCTCCAGCTTACTCACCCCTCACCTGTATGATGGGCGTACTTATGAGTTTAGGTTTAATTAATTATTCAAGAAGACGCCCAGCTTCATCTCCTCCAGTGTGTGTTCTGTTCACGTCTTCTGAAAAAAATAAGCTTCGCAATTCCTCAATAGGCATGGCAAATATTTCCCGTTCAGCTAGGAATTGACTGAGGGTGTGAGGGATCCAGGTCAGTTTTGTTCTAGTTCACTTGTTCTTAACCTGTGGTCCAGGGATACCCAGGGGTCCGCGATGCCTACTCAGGGGTCCCTAACAGCTTAGAAAATTAAACAATATCAATATATTAATGAAGTGTATGTAAATAAAGCAGATTGTTTTTTTTTTTAAATGTCAAGTCAATGTGAAGGAATTTCATAATTAAAGGCTAAAAATTACATTGGTGTCCTCAGATTGATTCATGGGAAATCAAACAGAATATAGTATGGAAGTGATTTTTTTACATTTCTTCGTAAATTAAATAAAATATGTAATCATTTGTGTATTTGTTTGATGACTTCTTGTTTCTGTTTTTGTGGATTGTTTTGAGGTTCAAATCAACAAAACTGCTTACACCAGTGTCCCCGGTTTCCAGTAATGATTCAATGGGTGTCTCCTGATTCCAATAATGATTCAGTGGGGGTCTCTAGATTCAGTAATGATTAAGTGGGGGTCCACAGATGTCAAAAGGTTAAAAACAACTATTTTAGGTAATGCATCTTTTTATGAATATCCATTATTAAATTAGCAAGTTTAGCTTAAATAGTGTTGTATCGTGTGATCCAGGAAGCCTCTGAATGATTTATTCTCTAACATGGCACCTTGCAGGCTCCGAGTGAGGTATGAACGCCGCTTCTCTGCCCCACATGACACCTAACAAGGGCAGATTGTGATCAGATGGTGTCCTGCCAACACATCCTAAGTGCAGTGCATAGGGTTGAAGTGCTACTGAACACAGTATATGAGCATGCCTAAGATGTACCGTGAAATTGAATGAATATTCTCTAGATCGGGTATGTAATTGTCTCCATGAACCTAGCAGACCCAGTTTGTCATTCAACTGATCAATCCCCAAACTGCCTTTTCTGCTCTTCATTCCTGACAACAGGAGAATGGATTTTTAGGCATTTTAGTTATTATTTGTGGAGGATTAGTCTTGCACAAGTAGTTGTCCACAGTTTCTTGCATTGGTATTCAGCCGTGGAATCCAACTGTTTTGTTTTGCAGCACCACTTCGTGATTTAAGTTAAAATCAATAATCCCTTTTAAAGTGACATCAAAAATCTACTTTGTGGTTTTTATATTCTCCTTTTAATTTAATTTATCATTTTTTCTGTTTTCTAAAGTCACTCCTTTGGAATTAGAAGTGAGTAGTAGGGGATGCTTCAGCATGGCAGATCTGAGGAACATGTGTTGAGGAGCATGTGCTATAAGAGGGCTAATGCTGGTGAAGGCATCCAAGAAGGAGGACTACCAAATTGCCTTCAGAGCCTGGGAGGAAGTACACATGCAGCATTGCACCCCACAGGAGCAAGTGGCTGAAGAAGAAGAGGAGGTAATGGAGGAAGGAAAAAAATGACATTGAAGAAGCTCCAGAGCCAGCGGAAAATGAGGCCACCGAGGCTAGATCACATGCAGTGTCCAGAGCAGGGAGGAGAGTGTGTTCTTGCAGCTTGAACAATCATTGTTGGAGGACAGGCAGACATTGAGGGACTTGAGGTGAAAGAGATTGCTATGGCTGCTGAATAGAAGAAGGCAGCCTTGGTTGCTGAGGAGAAAAAGGAAGTCCTGATTGCTGCTTTGGCCCTGGAGGAAATAATTTAACCTTGGGCTTGGGGCAGATGACGGCATGCTGGCCACGATAGCAACAAGCAGAACATGGACTTGCAGTCCTGAAGAGCATCTGAATGCAGTGTAGATGATGGCAGCAACAGTTAAATGTCTAGGAGCTGTAAAATAGTCCACATTCTCAAAGACCTGGTGTCTAGCTATGTGGTAGAAGACAGCATAGGTAAATGATTTGCAGCATATGAATTGGCTCTACATGCACTAAGGGTCCCAGAGAGTGACTGCAGCTCAGTCAGTGGATGCATATGCCATTTGCGGGAAGAGATACCTTATTGACTCGTGAGATAGCTGACCAGATTACATATGCCTGATAAAAGAAGCTTTCATCACTAAGTTTGGTTTTACATCTGAGAAGTAGATCTTGAGGTTCAAGGATAGCAGAAGCTGTCACAAGGGTCATGGTTAAGTTTTGTGGGTTCTTCTAGCAAGGCTCTGAAAGGTGTGGTGAAGGGCAGCAAAGAAAGCAATTATGATGGGCTGTACAATTCAGTAGTGAAGGAGCACATTTTAAGTACTTGTTTTACAAAGATGTGCCAGCACTTGATTGATATCAAGCTCACTATCCCCAGAGAGCTTTAGAAGGAAGCTGACCTCTGGATCACCACCAGAGTGTCAAGGATGGCACCAGGGAGTGACGACAGGAAGGGTGGTTCTGGTTCCCCTTTACAGAGGTTAGGGAAAGCAAGGATAATAGAGATAATTTATAGAACTGAGAATTCCCAGACCTCTTCAGAGCACTGGATGGGCGCCCTTTCACTTTCAGCCGCCCAAGTGGTATGACTGTCCCCAGTCAAGGCTTAAGAAGGGTAAATCTCCAGAGATGGGTACTCCACAGGAGTTTGGCTCTATGATTACCTCCAGCTTGTCAGGTGTCACAGGCTTCTGTGCTATATTTTTATTCTTCCAAAGGCCACTGTTGACATCAAACTGGAATTGCAACATCTCTGGCTGTGACCCCAAGAATACTGCATTGTCTGTGCCCATTGAAATATCTGGTTTCCACTCTGCATCTCCCTTTCTGTACTGTCGACTAACCAAGTTTACTTGAGCAACGGTGCCACAGCCTGCACCTTGTGAGCCCCAAACGTTTCTCAGACAGTAGCAATTAGAGCCAAAGCAGATTCAACACAGGGGGAAGCAGGTGCTATACGCAGAGCAGCAGTGTCTAAGGTATCAACAGAGTCTAAGCTTTATCCTGGCTTATTCTGGGACAACCAAATTGACTCAGTGCCAAATCGAATAACCCTGCAAAGCCCAGCACCTCAACCTCCAAAACATTGTTCTGTTTAGGGCAGCATACCTCTGCTTTCTGGCAGACAGAAGTACTGTTTACGATTTTAATTTTCACCCAATCAACTCTGATATTTCCCTCATTGGGTGCTTGGTGTTCACTGAAGCCTACTGCTCCCTCAGCAGGTGCCACTCTTCACCATTCTGTCACTCATCACTGTACAAACATTGTCATTTGAGCACCATTAGGATCATAACTCATTGTCCGCCCACTAAAAATTACTCTTTTCCTTCCAGCATTCATCAGCAAGCACTCCTCTTCCAGCAGGCCTTGGAACAGCATTCCACAATTTTCTTTGTCTCTCTTTCCTCCTAAAACCACCACAGTGTCCTAACATGCCAATCCAAGAAAGGCAGCCACCATCTAATTCCCTCCAAGTGCCCATAGCCATGGATGAGAAGGTGTGTGACAGCTCCCTTGGACCCCCACAGCTATCCACATGATCTGCTTCATATTTCAACTTAAAAAATACTAAAAGTAAAGTCAAAGAACCCAGAATACCGCTGGAGTGACATGGGTGAGATCATTTACTTATCTGAAACCATGAAGGAAACAAGCTCTATGCCCTGGTAAGTCTATCAACAATTTACTAATAGTCATGCTTTTTTTTATCCTTGCTTTATTTATTATTGAGAGGCATTTTCCTCTTTCTGAGTGTGCTGCAGAATGTAGCACACTTAGAAAGAGGGAACAATAGGGGTAAATAAAGATATTTCTCCTCATTGTGCTGCCCCTGATAAGGCACAGCATTTTTACACATTTCCAGGTTTACCAGTGTTGGTAAATCTGGGAATGTGCCAAAATCCACAGGTGGACGTGTCAGATTACCCAGGCTCCACCCATGGAACACCTCCCTGGGGCAGAGGCGTCTTTCCTATATGTGTATTTTGCTCGCAGTAAATGCTTGAGGCAGAAGAATGAGCGCCGGTCCTTCAAAATAAGTGCCAGTGCTCAGCACCAGAAACAAGAAGCACAGATTAAGCAGTGTGCGCAACAGACAACACAATGAGCAAACAATTTCATCACCGTCCTGGTAATCATATCCATCATCCCCCAATAACTGAGGATGGTGGACCTCTCACACTCTGTGTTTAAGGTGGATAATCAGGCTGAAATGTTCTATCAACCACAGAATCCCAGGGAACTCCCCAGTAAATCCTAACAGATGTCACCCACGCATCCACAGATTATGGATTATGATCGACAGGAGCATATACCACTGCAGAGTTTTTATGAGAATGTGAGTATGTGGCCCAGTCCCATGCCTAGGTTCATATCAACTGAGCATGGATTCTGCCATAAGACTGGCATAAGTGTTTCACTGTTTGTCAGTTATTATAATGTACTTTAGTGATGAAGGTGCTATTCAATTCAACATTAAGATAGAACCAATAATGTACAGAACGCAGGTAATCAAACACCTTCGTCAATATAATGATGTGAAATTGACTTAAAGCAGTGACATCGAAGTGAAACACTGATTGACCTTGGGTTTTTCCTTTGTGTCATGCATCTCCTTGCACCTCAGAGATATTTTGAATTCTGCTGACCCCTATTTACCATTGTATCTACCATTAAAGGGATTGAAGACTGACGTTACACAGAACTGGAATGCAAGTTATTGTTTGCCAGGACACGATGAAATAACTCCTGCTCTAAATTTATGCCGTCCTGTGAGGCCTGTCAGAGCATGCACATACCTATTTCTATTTCAATCAGCCTTTCTATTTCCTTTGATAAGGGAATACAGTATGTGAAAGTACAGTGAATACCTAAATGCACATGCCTTCTATGCAATGCACCAACATGGACTTATTACTAATCACATTCCTTCTATGTCTCCTAAAGAGGTAAATATCAGCACTTTCAAATGTACTTGAATCATTTCTGAGTTCTTGTTTTAATGTCACAATGGAAGCTACCCTCTTAAATTAGAAATTCTTGCCAAACTCTGTGAGGGGGAGACCCTGATGCCCTATTCAGTAACATCATACTACAGCCTGGTACATTAGCTTCAGGAGCTGCCATTTCAGCGCTGACCTTTATATTAATGCTAATAGGTTTGAAGAAATAAAATGTAAATTTGCCTCTAAATGGATTACTTTGGGCTGAGGAGGGCCTGAGTGTTGCTTAAAGCATTTGCGTTAAAATTAAAACATTTATGTTCCATCATTTAATTAAATTAGTTGTGCTCAAATTGCCTAACTCCATTTTATAGAGCTCATACAAAATACTTTTCTCGCCTAGATTTGTTGATGGAATTGTAGTTTGAGTACACTTTCGCGTTATGAAACGGGCGACCCTTCTGGACTAGGACACCGGAACTATCGTTTTCCTCACAGCGTTTTTTGTAGCTGTGATTTTGTAAACCCCTGCCATAAGAGGGTTGAACGTGCCACTGACTGTCCACGTGTTAGTAATTTCTTATCTAAAAATTTATATTTTCTCTTCCTTATTAAACATTGGTTGGTATCTGAATATGCCCGGGTCAAAGCAAACACTTTTAACCCAAACCATGTCCCTCTTTAAATTCCAATAAAAAAGTACTTCCTTTATTTGAAGGTACATTTTTATTGAGTAGCCATCTAGGACCCAGCTTGACATACACCAGCCATGGTAATTCCACACCTGGTAAAACTGCTAAGGTGGGGTGACTCTGGACCATCAACTGATTAAGTATAGAAAACACAAAAGCGATATCAGCGTAACTAGATGTAGAATTATCACACCTGACATCACCAGAAATGAACTGCAAATGAAGATACAGATGTGTCTAAAAGGAAAAGCACCATGAAAAACACGCATGCATCCTGGTACAATCCAGTACTAGATCTTTTATAAGACAGACCCCTCTCTTGCTCATCTCACACAAAAAACATGAGGTTGCAGCCATTTTACGCGTTCTGTCTCTCAGGAATGTGAACCACACCTGCTAGTACAAGCCACACCTACAGCTGTCATCTGTCCTACCTTACTGGTTCCAACTATTCCATGCCCTCGATCAGGCTACAGAAAATCACATTTTCAATAAGGGAATAATGAGTCCTGTTAGAGTACGTGAATTAAGACTTATTTCCTCAGCATTAAGCTCCACTTTGTTTAATGTTTATGTTACCTCTCTGACTAAGCTTATACGCTCCTTTGGATTCTCTACAGCGTCATATGCTGATGACACTCAAAATAGTGGTTTTCGTTGTCACTGACCTGCTTGAGGTAGCCACTCCTTTCTGCAACTGTATGCAAGAGGTGAGAACATAGATGTACAAAAATTGTCTTAAAATTAATAAAGGGAAGACAGAGGTCCTTCTATTCGGCTGTGACACTTCATTTTGGTCCTCCATGTGGTGGCCACAGGATCTAGGAAACCTGCCTTGTCCAGTCAGGAAAGCCCAAAATCTCGGAGTCTCTTTTGATGACAAGCTGCTCTCCGCAGACCTCATCAGTCATGTTACTTCAACTTATTCTATTTGCTGAAAACTCTGAGGAAAATCTTCCCCTTCATTCCTTTTGAACTACTAAAAATGGTAACTGTTGTCCTCTTATCATGGAGAATCAATTACTGTAATGATGCTCTGTATATGGGCCTACAAAATGCGGCTGTCCGGTTGCTATTAAGCATTCTTAAAATGTAATCAACCTCACAGGCTTTTAATGACTTACATTGGCTACCTTTAAATAAGCATGTCACTTTCAAGGCTGTTTGTGTGGCCCATAAAGGTTTGCACAACACTTAGACCAGAGAACTTAAAGTCAAAGTTCTAATGGTATGTTCCCAAAAGAACACTATGCTCTGCTTTCCCGAAAAACATAAGGGTTCTGAGGTTCAATAAAGCACTCTGGGGTGATGGGGTGGGGAAGCTTCCTATTGTCTACTGGAAATGCATGGAACAAGCTGCCCATGACTTTAAAAACCTGTTACTCTTAAGAGGTGGTCTTCAAACATGTATTTGTGATAATTAACCAATTTGAGTCTTGCTTCTGACAGTTTGCTGATGCCAAGACGCCTCTGGGCATTCATGGGCTCTATGAAAACTAAACTTATAAACGTATGAACTTATTTGGCACTAACTTGGCAATGACCATTCACTGTTGAAGGGTCCAAAGGACAACATTAATGCTGTTTCCCAGCATCCGCATGATGTGGATGTTGTAAAAAGGCTTTCAGAAACTTAAGCAAAGGGTAAGGCCTAGTAGTGAGGGAGTGAGGCTGCCCACTGTGGTTGGACCTGTCCCTGATCTTCCCTGGAGCCTTTACAAGAGAGGACCATTTTAAGGTAAACATCATCAGCGTGGGTGCAACTTCTACTAGTGTGGAAGCTGTAGGGAACATTGAGCCAGTTAAGTGTGCATGTGCTTTAAAGCATTGCAACAATGTTTACATGCAGTATCACTATGGGCTAAATGAAGATGGGCTTATCCATGCAACAGCCACCTTTCTGTGCAATGCCCAACCTTCCATGGTGCAAAATGTAGGGACTATGCTGAGTGCATAATGGGTAACAAGTTACCCATGTCTAACCTCTTACCATAAACAGTTTGTTGCCAATCTCCTTACCAAAAATGTATGTAGAAAAATAATTATAGGTATAGCATCTAAAACATATTATGGAGGAACTGCAAAGTCAAATTTTCATGTCATTTCTGCAGCACTGACACTAGATGGAACATATGTCAATCACATATCTTGACCAATACAGGCAAATAACATCAGACAGTCATTTTCAGGAGGATATTTTCCTAGGAAGAATGGTAAGATGAATAACAGCGATGTCTAGGAGATCAGGAGTGACCAAAAGGGGTTTGTGGAATGTTATCAGACTTCAGGAGGCCATGAAAGAGGCAGAAACTATGATGCTACCAAGGGTGAAATGTTGTCAGCAACAATTAACCAAGGATGCCCCACCCCACACTGAAGGAGCCAGGAACAGGCCACCAGTAACATCTACTTCTACAGCAGCCACCACTTGCATCACACCTGCTGCTATTACTGTCACCCGTCATACCTACAACTGCTGCTATCACCTCAATCAAATTTGCTGCTGTGATTTATCTGTGAAGCTGCTACCTCCTGTGTCTTCTAACACCAAAGCTGCCTTCAAGGCCGGAGATGATGACAGCGAAACTTCATGGAGAAAGGAGAGGAAGAGTGGCATGTCCATCTTCTGAAGTAGTGTACCCAAGCTTCATTACATAAGCAGAAGGATACATATGGGCCTGG
The DNA here is from genome assembly GCF_031143425.1 of Pleurodeles waltl. NCBI lineage: Eukaryota > Metazoa > Chordata > Amphibia > Caudata > Salamandridae > Pleurodeles > Pleurodeles waltl. Next base: position 501,272,617 of record NC_090440.1, read on the forward strand.
GGCCTGTTCCATTTCTATATTTCCAAATTGTGCATGAAGAATTTCCATTGAAATGTAGGCCACATTTTCACAGCCCCAGCAGCCTGACAGCCTGTGGGCAAGGAGGCAGAGCATGCCTCTCTACTTGTGATCTCCAGGGAGGTGGCAACAGTCATGGTGGCTCCCTTAAGATTAAGGACCACTTCAGGAAGCCCTTGTCACTGCTGTAGAATGAGCAATGGTTGATACAGCCAAGTCGTGTCACATTTTTCAGATGGAAAGAGTGTAACACAGCAAGGTGATCAGTTGGATGACCCCTGCAATTTGTGACTCAAGACTGCATAAGTTGGGGAGACATGGCTGTGTAAAACTCCTGGAGTGCCTGTAGACAGTGAGAATTCACCTCAGCCACATGTTTGCCCAAGTCAAGCATAGTAGCAGCATGAACAACAGAGATGTTCCATTGGACTACTTCCACCAGGTCTTCCCAGTTAAGTCACTTAAAAGGTCTGCTCCTGATGTCCAACTGTCAGGGGCAAACTGACAATTCAGACTACAGAGTCACTTTGTACATGGGTGCTTTTGGGTATTAGGATGAAAATAGGATTGTCAGGTGGACTAAGTATAGGTCAGGTAGGGCATAGGGATTGTTGGGATTAGGTTGCAAGTCAAAGTAGGGCAGTTAGGGAATGGATTAGTTAGCGTTGATGAGTGTTGTTGAGGATGGTTAGTTTGGTTTAATTGTGGGAGGGCTTTTAAGCCTTTTAAAAAAAAATGATTTGACCTCTGTAATTTTGGCCAACGTTTGTATTGTAGTAATGAGGAAAGCCACTATTTTGTGCAATATTTGAAATGTAATTAATTTACAGATGCTTTGTCTTCGATTTTGGGCTGAAGTACACACAGTTACCATTTCTTGAGTGGGTAGTGTGTCTCTAACTTGCTGCTTGCTAAAATATATGAATGTTGGTGTGTACTGCATATATTGCACTGTGTGCAATGAGGGAGGTGTTCTGCTGGGCATTCGTATCAGTATGCTGTGGGTTGAATGTGTTGTGGATCTTAGCAATCTTACGTTCAAAGAATTCAGAGGTCTTTGTAGAGTGCTTGGGATGTGATGATGTCGTTGTTGGCTGCTACCAGGTTGGAGAACTCCTTGACACTAATGAAGACATCTTTGCCATTGTTGGGGCTGGCTTAGAGTCCAAGAATTAGGGTCTTTTTCTTTGCATCTCATAGTTGTTGGTGGTAGAAGTTGAAAGCAGCTTTGTGTATGGATTTTCTCAATTTTCTCTCAAGATGTTTGCAGTGGGGCTTGTATTACCTGAGGTAATCGTGTACAAGTTGGGTCATTTGTTGTTTTTGGAGGTCTTGTTTCTGGTGGGAGCATATAGTTGGCGCAGTTAGGGAGGCATTTATTGAAGAACTTGGTGTCGACATCAAGGTTCCCAGTGTGGTTGGGTGGGTGTTCCTTTAGGGTCTTGGTCCAGTTTTGTTTGGATATTTTGCTCCAGAGTCTTGATGATACTTTGGGTTTTTCTGGTGGGGAGGCTTGGTGGGTGGGTATCTTCAAATATATGATGTACTAGACAGTCCATGTGAGCGGGGTCATGTGGGTGTTGGAGATCCTATTGTTGGAAGAGAAAATAGGGTAGAGGGTGTTGTCTGCTGCGTGGGTTGTTCATTGGATGAGCTGGGTGAGTCCTGTTGAGGAGGGCCATTGAACTGGGGTCTGTGGTGTGTTCCAGGTAGCAATTGATGCCCCCAAAGAGGATGTGGTTTGTTGATCTGATGGAGAAGGGATCAATGAAGTCTGCGATGTGGTTGCAGAATTCCACTCGGGGCCTGGGGGAGAGTAGGCAAGGATTTCCCTCAGGGTGGTGTTGTAGTCTGTTCATATTTTGAGGTGGATGTGTTCCATGACATTGGTATCAGAGTACATGGAGGTGGTGCAGTTAATCGTGTTTTGATGATGGCATGGCAAATTTTCTATAAAAAAAAAAAAATCTTTTCTCAGTGTGCAAAGTACATACAAGGGGAAATTGTCACCCCGGTGAGCTAGTGGCATGCTAGTGGCATGCTAGTGATTGAGATCATCTAATACTTCCATTCAAATGTACCACCTCTGAAGAAGGTGGATTTCATAGTATACTTCTTTGCAGTGAACAGTTATTTTCCATTGACAGAGGCAAAATGTTTTCCTTCCAATCTTAATATGCTGTCACATGTCTTTCACAGTTTCCCGTGGGTCAACTGGCTCCCAGCAAACTTTTGATGTGCTGCCAAGATTTACCTATAAAAAAAACATTTCAGAAACCCCTTCACTAAGGATATAAAATCAGTTATTTGACACTTCTAAATGAAGTTACTTTTCGAGTTCTTTAATGCATTTGCCAAAATATCCTTGACATTTTTTAATTCATCTATGACTTTTAAAGCTATGCTGTGCAATCTTGAACACAACCTTCTCTATTTGCACGACAAGGGTCATGTTCAAGGTTAAGGGTTAAGATTTCTTCAAGTTCCTTAATGTATATGCCTTACTTAATGTAGGCAGATATTTGAAGGCTGGAATATGACGTTGATCACCTATGGTTAGCTTGAGGTTGAGCACCTCCAATTCATTTTCCTGAATTGTACTTTAAAGCGTCTTCCCATTTAGGCAGTATTTGACCCACTTGATTCTGTGGCCTAGGAAAGTCCCCAGGCATATGGCCTTCTTTGTTACTGGCCTACCAATGTTTTAGTTTTTCTGGTGCTTTTATTTTTGCAGTTTTAATATTATTTTCATTTGTAATGTTCACATTGTACTTGTTTCTTTAGTTTCTACAACATGGGACCAGTCATTTCATATTATTGTGCTAAACATTGGCCATGATACCACATACTGTAAAAATAAATCACATATATCACACTCTAGGAACATGTTATTGTGTGTGTTACAACGCATTTTAGACTTACCCAAGAGGATCTCACTGGTCATTAATGCTGCTGTCTCACACCTATCTACATCCAACAACATAGGCAATCTCCGGGGACCCCCAACCACCCAACCCACATTATCTTTTGAATTTATTGATGTAATATCATCAATCTAGCCCTCATATTTTTTACTGACTACCTATCAAGGTAGGATCCTAATCAAATCATTGTGCATATTAAGAAAACACCCCCATAAATGGGCATTCCACTACATCTACAAGATTTCTCATACAACTCCAAACTAATACCTCAAGTTGGAATTCCTGAGCCAGTGCATCACCTAAATTCCTTATACAATCAGATTTATGAAGATCATTTTTCTGAAAAGGATCCACAATCAGGGACACCATTTTACTCCACTACAGGCTTTAACAATGCTCCTTAAGTTTCTACTGTGATTGACACATATGGTTGATTTATTCACCTGGAGATTTGGTTCCCACTAACCAGCAGTTGAGCAGTACTCATTACTGACCTGTAAGCACATTGACACAGCTAAGAAGCAGCGGAAACACATTATGCAAATGTACAATAAAATAATTACTTTGCTGTGGAGCTTTACTTTCAAACAGCTGCTTGTCTACTTGATTAGCTGAAGTGAAGTCCTTATTTGAAAACATTTGTAAAGTTATATTTTTATAGATTCAGTATCAGATGCCTTTTAGGAGTCAAAACATCTCTAAACTGCATTGTCCTCAAAACCCCTAATCTGTGGAACAGTGAAGGCCATTCATTCCCCTTAAGCCCACTATCACATTTGCCTTCTTAGGGGGTCTCACTTATTGATCTTCTGGTCCTTAAATTAACTTCAGAAATGAAGTGATGAACCTGATTTCCTTTCAAGTGCTAAAAGACGCTACTTTCACTATTATAGGTGATCTCAATTTTCATTTTGAAGATCACACCAGTCCCAAACCACTGACCTTGAGGAAGCTTCAGCAGACATTCAGCTGTCTCATATGGCCTGCCTGCCTACCCACCAGTCCAATCATTATATTTGTTAGAGCATATCTAATCTAAACATCCTGACTTTGCGGTTGATCCTTCTCTTCCTTTGCATATCACTTTGCAGTGCCTTTCTTTATTCAGAAATGTGCGCTGCCCCTGACTATCGAAATCCCCTGCCACCACTTCTTGTATATGATCTAAACTTACACCTTATGAATTGTGCTAAGCACTCTCCTGTTGACTTCTGATTCAGGCTGATGATATGAATACTGTTGCCACCAATCTCGCACAATGAATTAGCACTTCTCTTGGTGACGTTATCTAGCTCAAAGAACTCTCCTTTTGTAGATTCCAGGCCCGGACTCCAGAGTACAATGATAATTTTAGAGCCATGAGTTGTAGTGCAGAGTTCTTGAGCACATTTGGAGAGCACACTATAATCCCACCACCAAATCTAACTATAGAGAAGTCAGGGTGCCAATTACAAATTTCTTCAATGATAATCAGAACAAAGCCTAAACTCCCCTGAGCAATGGGAGGCCTTTAAAGTTGTTACCGGGGGTTGGGAGCTGTATATAATCCGTGATGGGTGCGCCTCAAGTGTTGGAAGTGGAGATGAAAGAATCTAGTTCAGTCTTGAATTGTCAGCATTGTCTAATGCTGCAAACCAGGATGATCTGAGTCAGGCCAGTGAGCACGACGCAACACTCATGGAATGGCTAATATGCCTTGATTGGTCCTCTTCCGGACCCGAAATTCACGAGGAGGCCGACAAGCCTGGGTAGCTATTGGCATGATTCATCTGTCTGCAATACTCAGAGATCTGTCATCTTTACTCAAGGGGAGATCAATGGCTCCTTCCATTTATATTACACCACTTTATTTGACAGTGGTGAGCCACCTGCAGGGGGACTCCTTCAAAATAACTTAGCCAGCGTTGCGTTCCCTTCAGGTACCAGAAATACACAACAATGCACTGGAGTCCCAAATTTCTGAACTAGAAAACTAGAATGCAATCCGCTCCCTTTCGTAAGAGTCGAACTCCTGTGTTGGATGGCCTATGAATGGAGTTCTTCGTCACATTTGAGTCCAGCCAAATCCCCAGACTGCAACAACTTTAAAACTTCCCCAAGAGATTGGACACCCTTCTGCCTTTCACTAGAAAAGTATAGGTTCATATCATTACTATCCTCTAAATACAAAATTTCAAGTAAGAATACTTAATTATCCACTGCCCCCTATGCCAGTCTTAGTTTAGAACAGATCTATCCCTAAATGTAAAATTTCCCTGAATTGCAGACACACTTCTTTCTATTCAACAATGAAGAAGACACCATTGACCTGGCCCAATGAACATGTCTTTATCTTTGACTTAGAAGAAGAGTTTGATATATTAAAGTGGAACTATATGTCCAGGTCCTTTAACATTTCTGGATTTGGCCTGCGTTTACTGGGATGGGTCCACCTATTTTTTGGGAGACCCCCACAGCAAGAGTGAAAACAGAAAAATAACTATCTGACCCATGCTTTTTGTCTAGAGGTGCAAGAGAGGGATGCCCCCTCTAGCCCTACTGTTTGCCCTGGTCTTTGAACCCTTTGCATCCAAGAGCAGAATTTAGGGACAGGACCTGGGCATCCCACTTGGAAGTTGCACATAAGCCATTTCCCTTCATGTGGTTGACATGCACCAATCGGGCTGTCTCTACTTAGAATATTTCTGAATCTTCCAGACTCTGCAATGATCTGGCCAAATAATTATTTTTCATAAAATGACTATGGAAACTAATGCTACATTTCCACCTGTAGCACTTACAATATCTCTCTTGGGTCTGGAGAGTCACTCTGTCTCTAATATGAGGACTTTTCTTGCTAAGTCCTCCACCATGACATTTTTAACCCTACGATCATGGCCATTACTATTAAAACAGGCTCACTTATTGAACCTGCTCCACCTCACGTTATTGCCTCTGTAGCTTCTGCCATTTACCCAGCATGCATTGATATGGTAAATCTATTGCTAAAAACTTCGACAGCTCCTTCCAATTAGAGTGATGGTATAGTTGAACGCCTCTTAAAAAACCCTTCTCTAGATCGTCTACTTTACTAAATTAGACCTACCTATAGCCCTCATCTACTGGCCAAGATTATTGAAAAACATGCCAATTTTCTAGTCTCAGAGCATGTGTAATTTAGCAATTTGCTGGATTCTTCGTAATTCAGTTTTTGAGCACTACAATGCACCACTCTCTTAGCCATCAGTTTAGAAAAATATAATGGATGTAATGGTAATTATTTGGGGCCGCAATCTTGTCCACAAATCTTTTGCTCACTATGCCATCTCTGTTTGGACTAAGCCATATGCAAATCAGTCTTGACCCTTCTCCAATGGTAACAGTCCAACCTGAATTACCAGGCCAGGTCCTCCCTGAACCGGAACACAAGAAGCTAAGAAGGATGGGTTGGAATGCTACAACAAGCAATTGCCAGTGGTTAGACATATTGCAATCTTCCTCCCATCACTTTTTTTGTGTTTGTTGTAGTGCCTTACGTTGCAAGGTATGCCCAGATGTGAATCCTGTGCTCACTGTGCCACTGGACTTCAGCTACACCTGATTGAAGAGCCCCAATCAGGGTGAAATCGGTCTTGCTCAGCTTGTGTTCTGATTCATGGAGAACCTGGCCTAGCAGTTCATGCTGAGCTGTTTCTAGTGGAGCAGGGCCAAGAATGTTTTAAATAGGGCTGGGTCCAAAACTGAGGTGGCATGGTGGGCAAAAGTATGATGAGTTTGAATGCTACCTCAAGCACATGAATGCTGGTGATAAGACTAATTGCAATGATTCCTCCCTGGATTGAGGGGACACAGCTGCCCTAGTCCTCTTAGATCTTTCTGTACCTTCGGAAATGTGTCCCCCTCTATTTTAATCCACCAACTCAATGACTTTGGTGATTGCAAATCTCCATTAAAAATGGCTTCTCTCTTTTTTTTGTTTTCAACGTTACTTTGAAAGCCTTGACTTTTACTTCATGCACCTTACCTTGTGAGATACCTCAAGGACCTTCCTTAAAACCAATGCCATTTGATGTTTAGCTTCTACTTTTGCCCCCTATCATACGTACCTTTAACTTTATAATATTTCCTATTGCATATGATACCCAGTTCAGGGCAATTCCAAGCCTGTATTGGCAATCAATCAATCAATATTTGTAAAGTGCAGCTACTCACCTGTGAGGGTCTCAAGCCACTGGGGGGAGGGGAGACACCTCATCCGAAGACCGGATGGTTAAATGAATGGGCTCCAATAGCATGAAGCTTCATGGAGACAAAATTATGTGTTTTTTTGTCAGTAACCAGTCTTCTTTGTGGTCTTCCATTTGGTGGCCACAGGAAATCGCCCCACCAAACCTGTAACAAAATACAATATAGATATTTTACTGATTTCCAACCTTTCCTATAACTGCCACATTGAGATGGTAACTTCTAGTTGCTTTGGCATATCCTTCCACTACTCCGAGTTCATACATGTAAGTGTGTGATCCAGGCACTTATCACATCTCACCTTGACTAGAAACACTTTTACTTGTGCCTGTCCCAATCAATCTCCGGCCAATTACAAGTCATTCCAAATGTGGTGGCATGACTTATATTAAACATTCCCGATCAGCAACTTACCTCATCCCAACTAAAAGACTTTCATTTGCTTCCTGTGTCTACATGCCCGTTTTATGGACCTATACTTTGTCTACAGAGTTTGTTTCCAAGAGGAGGTGTTTTGTTAAGAGGTCTATCTTCAACAGTTAATCCACTCCTGTTCCCAGTCCTACGCAATGCGCTCTGCTGGAATTCTTCTAGCTTTATACCCTGGGTCAAATGTTCCAGACAAGGTGGTTGTTACTTTTGCATCCTTTCTCTTAAACAATGAAACAACCTCCCACTGAACATTCGACTTCGCTCCTCAGAATCCATCTTTAGGAAACAATTGAGAACTTGGCTGTTATAGCACGGAGCGTCCCATCTTCTGTCACCTACTAGTATTTTGTGTCAACATTAGGGATGCCCCCATTGGGGCAGTTGCATGCTCTGCAAATTTAAATATAAACATAAGCAGCAATACCATCCTGCTACGAGTCCCTATATCATTATGGACATCTACACAAACTGTGCAGACTACCACAAAGCTTGTTCCATGTGGTAATCTGATCCGATTGGATAGCTTCTATTATTCCCTTTAGACTGACTACCAGCAAAAGCCAAACTAAGTTTAAAATAAGACACTCACAATACCTTTAATACAATGCTACCTTATTAAGAAGTATATATGATCTAATAAGCCTCAACCCTGCTCCACAGGCTTTCCACATTGTAGTGTGATGAAATCTACAATTCTAGTCAGATACAAAATGTAACTGTGTAACAAAGTACGTTCTTGATTAAGGAAACTCCACAAATTTGTGAAACTCATTAATATTATGTACTTCACTAGCTGAAGTTTTAATAGCTCAAACTCTCGAGGTTCTTGTGAAATATGCCCAAAATGACCCATCTCTACATTTTATCTTTTTTGAGAATTTCACTTATTACGGAAAATCTTTGCAAATCACTCCAAGCGCACAAATTCAAATAAATTAAATAACTGTATGACTTCTTTAGCTGCCATTTTCACAAGTGAATTAATAATATACTAACTGCCTGACTTCTGTTAAATAAACGGTTGCTTTTCTCACCCACGTTTCCCCTTTGATTAGCAATAATACCAAACCCCCAGTTCACTAAGGATTCTCCATTAACAACTGATGGGAGCCCTCTTGTCTCACTATGTATTCGTTATTCCATAATTTTATAGCATCCCAGAGGGAAAATACAATTACAGGGCACCCATTTTGGGGCGTGCTTTGCATAGTGTTCCACACAAACGTTTTGGAAAGAAAGTACACATGCTAGTTAAAAAAGAGTAACTTGTGCAAAGTGTAACTAAACAGAGCAGGTTACAGCTTTTTATTTCCACAGCTACATGCACACTGCATACCTTATAAACATAATGAAATGAATGACTTACGAACACTGTCCTAAAGCAATTTGTGCGTAATATGCCATGCATATCTTACGAAAATGTAGAGTTAAGAATTATCTCGTTTTTCTTTTTCTCATGTATTTCACTCTTCCTACATACCTGTTTCAAATATCTCGGTGTTATTACTCAATAGGTTCCATTTTTAATACTTCAGGTTTAATTTTAAGTTGACGAGAAGTCATTGGAATCTGCAACATTCTTATCGCAGATATATTGATGTAGTATATCTAATACTCCACTGAGCTACATTACTCTCTACTGCATAAAGGCCATGTTTCGCTAAAAATGCAGGCATGCAGCTACAGTTCAATAAACATTTTTAATACTCCACAAATATCGGGGGCACCCATGAGAAGATATCACGGTTAACACTTCCTGGAATACTCACACGCCTATGCTATTGAAATGTGTAATTGGAAAGATTTATATATTGATTGATTTATTTTCAATATTCGTAGCATGGGCATGGCTACATAGGCAAAAGAGTGCTTTACAGGTAGCCAGGAATACACTGAACAAAGTGGAGAAAGTAACTTGAAAGGGGATACAAAAGCATGGAGTGCATTATGGTAAAACCGAAGTGCTCATGGAGTTGACTAGAGCTTTTCATATAGTTTTTGAACATGTGCATTTGTAGAAAGTTGTCATTAGTCCTTACACCTTAAGGCAGATCATTCCGAAGTCCTGGCAACAGGCATGAGAAGGCTTAGTTCAAAATCTTGGACTTCGGGATTTACAGAATCAGCTAGGAATGGTTTCTGGTATTTATGTTACCTCCAGTGATCTTGAGCTTGTCTTTCAGGTAAGTGTGTAGTCCTGTGTATAGCTTTATTTGTGATTGAGGCCATCTTAAAATGTATGGCAAAAATTAGCAGTAGTGTGTGAACATCTTTCAGGAGTGGAGTGGTGTGATATGGTATTTATGATAGCCCTAAGCAAGGTCAGAGTAGAATTGGAAAGACCTGCAAGTAAAGTTTCACTGCTATCGAGTTGTGAACGGACCAGGGGCTGGATTTTTTGAAAAGGTGGAGCTGGAATATGGTGGTTTTAGTTAGTTTGGAAATTTATGTTGTCATGCAAAATGATGTTCTTTCTGATGATAAATCCTAAGGATTGTAAAGATCTATAATTCTACATGTGTAAATGTACACAAAATGATGTAAAGTGTTTGTTCTTGAAGGGAAAATAATTCTATCCCAGGAGAAAGCCCTTTCTTCTGCTCAACCCTTTCTCACTCCATTCCATGGCATTCCCGGGAGATTCCTCGAGTAAAAAATATCTTTATGCAGGGATAAAACCCACTGCCAATTTCGGGGTCGTTCCCTTCACATTTTATCTCCTAAACAAGGTTTATACTTGCCATTGATAGGAGTAAATCTAATACCGTTTCCAGGTGGTGATGGGGCAAAGAAAAATTTGTGATTATCAGAAACTCTGGGTGATCATATACTTTCCAGGACATTCCCACTGTGAAAGTTCCATTGCTATCCATCGGAACAGACTTACATCCACATACTATTACATCTTAATGATGCAATATTATCTGTGAGTATATATATTTTAGAGTCCCAAAAAGTGACTTTGCACTTCTTATTCAAGCCAATTGCAATTGTAGCTTGAATTACACGTGCCAATGACTTTGTGAATCAGGCTTTCTGTGTTCCTGCTTTCATCTACAGAATACTCTATGGTACTTCCTGGAAATTAGCTTTGAAAATTCCATATTCTTTGCTTCACAATGCATTGCAGCTTTCAATTAAAGTGCAGTGATGAAGCACTGTATTTACTCTCACAGAAATGAATGTTATTATATTTCAAGGTTTTACTCAGTATTTTGGAAAATCAAGGGAATGTGGTGTAATGGTTATGACTTCTATTTACAAAAAAAAGCATTATTCAAAATATTGCATTTTAAATCCCTTAACTTGATATATATATCTTCATATAAGTCATCTAGAGAAAGGAGCGCAAATTCTTAGGATTTATGATGACACAGAAATTGTCTCAAGTGCTGGGAAATTTACATCTGCTCATATATCTGTATCATATCATCCAAAGAAATTAACATATTATCACTCTAATATTTCAAGGCAATATTTTCCCATGTGGATGCAGGATTTTATCTGCTAATATCATCAGAGTGAAACCTATTCAATTACAGTATCAGGCTGAATGTACCTGATTAATATGATCTCATAATCGCAGCAATGTACTGGCAATTTGGACACGTATCTTTATAGTATTACAAGTGATTGCCCATTATAATTAATTTTATAGATTTAGGAAAAACAGGAGCCAAAGGAATGTGAATGAAAAATTGCTGCTGAAATTATTCTGCCGTAATTCTTTTTCAGAAACCTGTTTTAAGCTATAAATAGTCCCCCGATGTGAGGTGAATTTTTAGACAAATGTAATTGCATGAAAATGGTGTATGCAGTCAGTTTGGGGGAGAGAATAGTAGGCGGAAAAATAGCATTGTTTAATATGGCACCCCTAATGTGACGATTGAATTTTGCACTGAGAGGTCCAGATCACAAATATTTTTGACTGGCACTGATACATACCCTGGTGGAATGTAAGTCAGGGTTTAGTTCAAACATCTTTTATCACTGTATTACAAAAACATATTTATGGAGGTGGGAATGTGTAATATGATTATTTTTGCATATTTGTTTTGTTGCATTTTGGGGTAGTGATGAAGTGCTGTGTTGTTTTTTGTGATGCGTTATTGCATTGTGTTATTGTGGTGTTACACTGTAGCTGTTTGGGTGCACTCTGTTTTGACTGTTCTGTTGTATTATACCCTGTTAAATTTCTGTTGTTTGCTCTATGCTACATTGTTATGCTGTTTTTATGCTTTGTAAATACCTTAAAGGTGTTAGCAAGTGCTGTCAAGAAATTATGCTACATTTCAATATAAAAAACACCACATCCTTTAAAGTATCAGGGCCAAGCAACCCTTTACAACCATCTAGAGTGGTTCAATGCAGCCGTCTCTGCTTTTCAACAGTTTACAACACCAGTCAGCCCAAAACAGTTTTAGAGTTGTGTCTGAAATTAACACTTTGCGAACTCCCTTTTCGTGATATGATGTTTTATAATGAGCTAGCTAGGCTAGCTAGTCTTCTTCTGCTGTGAACATTTACCTACAATGCTGCACATAACAATAGATTTCTCCCACCTTTTCTACTACCCATGTGAAACTTTTTGACAGACTTGACTTTCACAAAAAACAATTACACTAGTAGGCTCAATAGCATTCACATGCATTTACATATGCAGCTTTGTATATAAGCATTCTACATTACCACATATCCAAATATAATATGTAAGTATTTTAGCACAGTAGAACCTTTATGTCTTTCATTGAATATATGTCTGCATCTGGGATAATCCATTCCTCTATAACCTAACCAAGTATTAATGAATCCTTTCTCCGGAGAAAAATTCCTGCTGTCACACATGCATTACAACTACAGCCTTGAAAAAGTAATCAAAGATGAAACATGTGTCAGCTGCCTGTCCATTACGGATTAAATCAACATTATATTCTCTACGAACCCTCCATGTGAACTGGACTCATTGGTGAGACTGGACACTCTTATGATGATCCATGAGTAATATCATTTTGCTTTGGGTATAATGTTGTTATGTCTTTTGAATTTACGGAAGAAAACATTGGTTCTAAATGTTTGCTTTGGAGTAGGATGTTCTTCTGAATGGTGAAAGTAGAGTCTTGTCCGAAGAGGTCATATTCACGCTGACATTAAACATGTGTATTTTACAGAGTGGCAACATCGCCGAGACAAGGTGAAAGTCAGATCCCTGATAGGGCTGGGAGGAGCAGAAACCTCCCAAATCATCATTAAGGTATTATAATGCCTTAGATTGATGGAGATCATCCGAACTATTGATGGAATTAATAGTTAAGGAAACCAGATTTCAAGACTATCATATTCAAGAGTGGCTGTAGTGTTTTAGTGTGCTTTAAGTGATGGCAGTAGAATGAGAACGGGCCCCCCTTTTATGTGTGTGGCTCTAACTGTTGGTAAGACAGAAAATACTGTCTTGTCCTTCAAAAGACGGGACAATTTGAACTCCTTTTGGTGTCTGGAGGATGTGCTCCTAGACACATCACAAAATCCAAATAGTGAATAATCAACATGAAAAGCTAAATTACTGACAGTACCACAGCCCCACTGTTAGATTCATAGTGAGGCGGCAGGAACACTCTTTGTAGCTTAATAAAAAAAATCTCCAGGAATGCTGTCCCAAAGCACAATGTACAATATAGAAAGATGGACCTCAATACAAAAGCTGCAGAGACAGAAGACAATCAGATATGTGTCTCCCTCAACCAAGATGTCCATGACATGATCAACCACCTCTGTCCTGGTTGATTGGTGCTACAGTCCGTCCATAAAGTAGATTGATAAGTAGGACAAGCAATGCTTAATTTGTAAAGAAAAACCTGCAAGTGAGCAAAGCTCTCCTCTGAAACGCACAGCTGCTGCAATTCAATGTGCAAGCACAGAATCCTGAAGCCATCTCAGGCCTTTTTATTCCATTTACAGCCACTCCCTGCCCCTTCAGTTCACTCTTGAAGCTTTCTGCTTCATCCTTTGTGATGCGTTTCCGTCTTTCTTTCCCTCACTCTTTCCCATATATGTCTTTTAATTGCAGTAAATGCCTGAAGCAGAAAAATAAGTGCTGACCCCAAAAATAAGTGCCGGTGCTCAGAACCAGAAACCACTGGCTTAAATTAAGCACTGAGGAAAAAGGATGTGGTAACTGTGAACCAAGAAAATAGGTACACATTTTTAGAGAACCTAATCTTGGTAGCACAGATTTTTAGTGGGAAATTGTTACCCAGAATCATCAGAGTCAAAACAGGTTTTCTTGACTAATCGGCGCTCCACAGCCTTTTAGTCAGGTTTGCACCATAGAAATCAAATACATAAACAATTGAAGCACATGTCTAGAGTTAAACATCTAAACAGTCAACAGGAACTGTGAAGGTGGAATCAAATGTATTTAAAAGACAAACAGAAAAGGATCTCTGTCAAAGGAGATAAAATTAATTATCTGCAAAAAAGAAACACATCGTCTTCGGAGGGTGGTGGAAATGAATTTGCTAACACTTAATAGGCTTGAAAAGGCTGGATTACTGAAAGGATGAAACCATCCAGGGAGATTTACAGCTTCTATAACTGATGACTTTTAATAAGTGACTTCATGTTTTATGCACTGCTAATTACAGTGAAGTCGATAAGTACTTTATTTCCACACCAGTGTTTTTCCAGATGACGACTGGAACAGCGATGTTCAAGTAAAGCAACTGAATACCAAGGAGCCACAGACAGATGAAAAAGTTCACTGGTTCTTACAGGTGTTCCTACATCATCAATGGACAGGGCCATGGCTTGAGAGTGGAATGTAAAATCACAGGCTAGATCAAAAATGAAAATGGATGCTAAGGAATAACAGCCATCCTTGAATAAAAAGTTCTAATGACATGTTCCTAAAAGAGGGCTTCAATCGGGCATAGCTTAGTAAGATTCTGGTGTGAATCTCAAATTTCCCAACTATAAAAGCAAATTGCTGCAGGGTGAATGGATGAGGTGATCATTGTTTGGGATAGACTGTTCCAATTAGGAGCAGGGTCAGTACAAGTTTGTATTAGGAGGACATCTGGGCTGATTCAGACTTTGGTGGACATGTACTCAATTGCAATGGCAATGGAGTATCGGGTCCACCAGACTTAAGGTTCGCCCATCTGATTTTGGCCAGGCAGACCGCAAGTTTAAAATCACCAAAGGAAGATTTAGTCCATCACTGTAAAACTTCCTTTGGCGGTCAGAGGGAGTAGGTGCTGTTGGAGGTAAGCCATCTGACCGTCAACCCTATTTAGAGTGTATTGTCAGATGGCTTTGTTTCTTAATGCCCATCATCATCAGGAATATCCTGGTGGTGAGGGACAAGAAAAAAAGAAAAAAAGAAAATTTACCCCACAGAATGAGAGAAAGCTCACATGGTGTGGAGGCATTAGTTTTGTTTGCCTTCTCTCTTTGGGAGCCATTATGTCTGATAGAGCCATTTCTGATTTTCTTTACCTTAATGTGTGCAGTATTTGTGTGAAAGGAAAACTGCACATTTAGGGCACCCTTCTCTTTGTACAGGTACCTCCAATGTGCTGAGAACTGAAGTGCTAACACAAGCATTACCTATGTCTAAAACAAACTCTTTCAGTTCTCAGATAATACAGTGGTCATAAAGGACATCTCATGAACACTTTACATCACGATCATCAATGAACAATTGGCAGCCTCATTGGATCCTTAGCGGTGATAAATGAAGACAGTCCGATCTATGAATGGAACAGCAGCTGAGGACAAGCTCTAGCTGCACACGCCAGAAACCATTGGCAAGGAAATAAGAGATAGTGTCTTATATACTGTAGTATTTGGTGCCTATGGGAGTTCAACCCTTCAGCAATAGAGATCAGCACTTCCTTCTCATGTAGTAGTGTCATGTGCCACTTTGACATGGAAGGTACAGTGGTGGCACTCATTTCCCTTCACAGCTTACAATGTTGTATTGAAAGTTCTTGTGTTTTATTACATGTTAAAGTACGTAGACCGCCTGAGTCCATGAGTGAGTAGCTCTTCCAATCAAAAACTTTCCTTTGCTTCTTTAACATCCTGTTCTGTTAATCACAGTTTAAAATAAGAAATAGAAACACCAAAATACAATGAAAAGGCTTGCAATGCACATATGGTTTTGAGAGAGATCAAATTTTATTAATATATTAGTGGCATAAAAGTTACATGTGGTGGCAAATTAACCTACATTTAAAAGCCTAACTAAAAAATTAACACGAGCTGTAAAATGTGCATGTTTGAATAGTGGTAAACCATGTGGCCATCATTTGTATTAAACACTACGTTTTAACATGGAAGGTTTTGCATTCATACTTAAATGAGTTAACGGAAAGAGTTTTCTTATTAAAATGTAGAATAAGAATTGAAATGTTTAATGAATATGAATTAATCACAGTTATATTGATTAAATGAATTCTATTAATGTGAGTAACATGTGTGCAGAAAAAAAAGTACACATTTAAAATTGCTCTAACATGCCATAAATAATGTTTGCAATTAAATATTTTGCTTTGCATATTTGATTTGCATTGTAAGGTGCACAATAGGTTTTGTCAATGTATTAATGTGTTTTAAGGTTTCTTAGCTTGACTAGGACTGAAAAATTTATTTTGCAGCAGTAATGGAAAATCACTTGTTTATTCTGTTCCCGCTGACCTGAATTCTTTTCCTGGGCAGTTAATGTGATGTTGAACATTCTAGTGTATTGAAGGCAAAAAACTTGTTTCAGAAATAACAATGTTGCAATATTTGTTCTAACTGTCGTACAGGAAACTCATGATTCTAATGTAAAGCAGGTTTAGTTTAGTGACAGAAAACTCTCAAGCAACAAATAACTAGAAAATGTAATATTTGGCAGCGCTGTGTGAAATCATTGAAATGACAATGCGCTTTAACTGAGAAAATTCTGAATAGTTGCAAATTTGATGGCGACATCGACAGCCATTGCACATTGAATCTAACGCCTGTAGTGAGCCCACCTGAAGGACCAAAGAATGGATCGAGCATACTTCTAATTAGTGAAGAGACTTTGAAACTTTGAGTTAGTCCATTCCTGCCGCGAAGCTGACCAGAATCGTGTCAGAGCCCATCTATTTTTGTCTTAAGTCTGCTGTCACCCTCGGTTTCTTCAAGTTCCCTGATGAGTTTCTTTGTCTTAGTCATAATAACCCTATTTTGTTTTGCGGTTCAGTACTAATATGGCCAAGTAATTCTGAACTGCTGATCTGTCCTATGTGCAGCCTGTGTGCTGCACTGTCCTGATGCTGCTGTCAACTAATGCCAAAAGAGGGTGACCGTCCTGCCGGATGAAGTATTACTGTCTGCTGTCCCATGAGGAGAAGTATAACAAAATGTGGTTTCTTGTTTCCTTTTCTGTTAGAGAATTATACCAGCATATTTTTATAGTGAGTTGCACTAGTTGGATGTTTTTAAAATTATTTTTGTTTCTCTTTTATTAGTCTAAGTTCGTGTTAGTGACAGAATGGCCCAGCCCTGAAACCTGAAATCTGAAATTGACTATGAAAACTGTATTTTGAAATTTAATAATAATGTACATATTGTGTTGTTGTTAATTTATGTTACTCCTTTGGAGTGTCTAACAGTATTGATGTTTAGTAGGTTAAAATCTCTTCAGACGTTTTGGTCAGCCTATAGTTTTTATGTATGGTTATAATTTAGTTTTGCGCATCATTTACATGACATTGATTTTGGGATTGTAATAAAGCTTTGAAACTTTTATTCAATTTGGAGTTTGATTTAGTGTTAAATTGTTCATGATTTTTAGTATTTTTTATGGTATAATGTTATTCATTTGTGATTTAATGATTCTGAATACCACACTCTTCGCCAAGTCCAAAGATCTAGTAGACCTCTTTGAATAGGTGAAGAATAGGTGAAGGTGAGAATAGTGATGGTGTCTCACCTGTGGGTTTGTGGTTTCTAAACCTAAAGCGGGGAGAAATTCTTCCTGGCACAACACGCAGTTTTCATACATGTGAGCAGCCCGATATTCATGGCATATGTTCTAGGTACATTTATATAGATAAAAAAAAGTTAGATAAGATTAAGATAAACTCAGATACCTTTAATTAGTAATGGGAGACTTTCCCACCTGAAACACAGCCTCTTACCGGTATGCCCTTGTTTCTTTGTTGTTAATTAGAGGTTCTCAGACTCTGGGGCCTGCCTCACTCATGGACTCCCAGTATGAGGCTTTTTTTATTTACTGCATCTTTAAAGCAGTACTACAAGCCTGAAGATGGGGTGTCTTGGCATACCACCATATTTTGAAAGGTAAAAAGAGACATATTTTCGATTTCCTGAATTTATCAAATTGGAATTTGCTCACAAGGCAGGAGAAAGGGGATTCTAGGACTTGGTTGTAAGTACTGGAAATGATCTTTTGCCCAAATGTGCTCAGTGATAATGAGTAACGGTCACAAGATTGGCATTGGCTGAGCATATGGCCTGGCCTGGGGACAGTGCAAGAGCAGCTTGTGTTGACAGGACAAAGGAAGTCCATAAAGTGTCATATGACAAAGACACAAGATTTGAATAGCACCTTTTACAAATAGGTAGCCAATGAAGAGCAGCCAGGTGTAATGGTATAAATATCCTCTATTTTTAGCGCAAGATTAAGGTGCACAGCTGCACTTCATCTACTCTGAGGTCTGAGGAGTTAAAGAGAATTATATTAGTCCAGTCTTTATAATTTTTCTTATGGCAGTAGGGCAAAAGTTGGATACTTTCCAAGGTATGGGGAAAGGATTTGTAAATCAAACATAATGGCTATGTTGTTCATGATCTTAGCAGGGGCTGTAGAAGAGTCCATCTGAAAAAACGAACTGACTATGAATTCATCCAAATTGTTTTCCAAAGGCTACCTATCAGTATGTAGATGAATGCAGATTTAGCTGAGTATCCTGTGTTGTGGGTGTCTAAAGGAAATGCACAAGAACAGCTGTCACCTAGCCCCATGCATGTGTGTATTGGAGAAAGGCTGTAGGCACACAGGACAGAGAGTGCAGAGAAATGTCCACTTTCTAAAAGTGGAATTTCTAAATTAGTAATAATAAATCTGACTTTACCAGAAAAGAGGATTTATTCTTACCATTCAATGATATTAAACATGATGCAGATCCATAACCCAATGTGTAAGTTTAGCATTTCCATCCAAATACAGAATGAGTTGGGTACGGTCTGCCCATGAAAATAAATTATTGGCTATAGCAGAAGATGAGAGCAGCTCGATGAGCCACATAAGTAATAAACAGGGTCGATTGGAGAGTTGAACCGTGTGGCACCCCTCACAGAATATGTCTGAATTCTTATTGAAAGGAAGTGACTGAAACGGCGTGTAGTCAATTTTCCAAAAGGAGGCTATCCGTCCCATGCAAGATCTCTAATGCCAAAGGGCTGAGGTGATTCAGATGTACAGCTTTGGACATTGGGCCTTATGTATGAAAATGTTTTTTGGCGAATCAGGCACAACAATATTTAAGAAATCATTAAGTACAATTTGCATAATACTTTGCACTAAGCATAACCATTTAAAATCATAATTAATAGGGGTAATGAATAGAGGTGTGGAAGAACTACGAAATGGGTGGCATGATCTAAGAAAATCTAGCACCAGGAGGCAGAAAACTGCTGTGATAGGTAGAGTACTAAGCACACAGGAACACAATCATCTTTTAAGAATTGAGTTTCCCTTGCAACTTGACGCAGTGGCAGGAGTTGCATTCATTGACTCATCTGCTCCAAGAAATAAAATAATTGGTATGTATTTTTATTTTTATTGAAACTGAAACATAATGTATTTTTACAAACTTCTTTGTACTAACATTCCATGTCAGATTTGAACAAAAACAATGGATTGTGTTTCAGCTGATCTAGTCTTAATTAAACCCAATTGTTGAATATTGAAGTTATTTAAAATAAAAAGGGCTATTATAAAAATGTAAAATTAATAACCAAAATGTTATTTCAAACATGTATATGTATAAATATTGTGCTTGATATGGCATTAAATATATTGAAGCATAACCTTATAAAAGTCATATGTCAGACAGAGCCACCTTTCCAGAGAAGACAGACAGAAACAAAGACATATCAGACTTAGAGGTTGTTGAAGTAACAGAACATGTGACCTTAGAAACCTCTCCAACCACCAGAAATGAATACAATAATGAATACATGGAAACAATGTTGAATGCTAATAATGAAGCAGTTGGAATTGTTCTCAAACACCTACTGTTGTCAACAAGTCTACAACACCATTGTACAGTTTGGTCTAGACACCAGTTTTAGGCAGACAGAGCAGGGCCTTTAGGCAAGCTGTTACTGCATCATTACACAACATACCAATTGGTATTTCTATGGCATCTCACTTTCTTTCCTAACAAAACCGCGCTAATAATACAACGCAAACAACAGAGGACCACTTGTGAGCTCAATAGAAAAGTAGAGGAGGTGCGGAAAACCAAGTCTGAATCTATTATATATTAATGACTGGTATGTCTGATATGACTCAGGCAGTGAAAGAGCTATATCCAGCAATCACTGCAGAGTCACAGACAAAAAAGAGTAGGCAAAGGTAAACAGTAATCCACCTACATGTTTTAGGCCAGTTTGTTATAAGATTGGCATGGACTACTAACACAATGCGCTAAATGACATAATATATGCAGGTTGCAATGGTTGATTTAAATAGTGCAAATAACCGATGCCTTTGAGGAAATAAAGGCAGCTAACGTGTCTGATAGATCCTATATTGCACATGAGAAAGTGAAGAAGGATCTAGTGTTAATAGTTACACCCAAGCTTTGCACTTCTAGAACAACTAGAAGTCAACGTAGGCAGAAGAGGCAAGTGAATCACCAAGGACAATAGAAAGAATCATTACTTATTCATGAATATTGCAATTGTTTAAGCTGATATTTTGTTCATGTAGCCAAGGAAATGGCATGCTTTTTTGTGAACAAAATACTAACAAATATTGTACATTGACTATATATTAAAACACAAAGATTAGTGAATAATAGCACAACATAACACACATGTGCCTATAATCTTGTAATAGGTTGTAGGATCATAACTCAATCCACCTCCACGCTTATGCAGACATCTTAACCTCCCAAATTTTTTTTTTTTTCCTGTAGCACGTAGAGTTTGCTTGTGTGCATGACTGGATCTCCACTCTCTCGCAGTTTGTGCATTAAAGTATGGTGTCAGCAGCAAAAGGAATATGCATACATTCACTAATCAGTAATAACAATGATTTTATTTCAAATAGGATAGCCTTGAACATGTACCTTAATAAGCAGCCAATTATTTTGAATCCCTCCTGTAGATAGATGGTTATATCACGCACAGTGTTAAAAAATGTAAGGGGTAGGTGTGCTTCTTGGAAAACTTGCTCCTATGTCAGTGATGAGGCATGAGGCATTGCAAACCATCTGTGGATGTAGAGTATGCTAACAAAGAGGTTGGACAAATGAGGATGTTTACCATCCACACCTCCAAAAATATTGTAAGAGAAAAAAGGCTCTCTTTGTTGATTGTAAATCAGCTGGGGTGTTATGAAAATGAACATGCACATGTAATGTTTTAGCAAGGTGTTAGACATGGCATCCTTAGAGTAGTCTTACCTCATACTTTTTGCCTTTACCTCTTGTTTTGTTGCTGTATCTTCTTTGTTGGCCTTAGGACTCTGAGTACTTTAGCACTGCTAATCAGTGCTAAAATGCATGTGCTTCTCCCCTAAAAACATGGTAACCATGGTGTATCCATAATTGGCATATTTAATGTTCTGTAAATCCCTTGTAGAGTTGTATACTATATACCCAGGTCCTGTAAGTTAAATTCTACTAGTGGGCCTGCAGCACTGATTGTGCCACCCACCTATGTAGCTCTGTAAACATGTTGCAGGCCTGCCACTGCACAGCCTGTGTGTGCAGACTCACTGCCACCCAGACTTGGCTTCTAAAAAAAACCTTGCCAAGTCCAGATGCTCCATTTCTTACATATAGGTCACCCACAAGGTAGGCCCTAGGTTGCCCATAGGCAGGGTGCCATGTAAGCAAAAGGCAGGGTGTACTTTTAGGGTTTTCATGTCCTGGTAATGAAAAACTCCTAAAGTCAGTTTTCATTACTGTGAGGCATGGCCCTCTCACAGGCCAGCATTGGGAATTCCTTATAAAATCTTTAAGTTGTAATTCCTGATCTGAGAGGACTAGCTGCATCATGTTTAGTACCATTGGAATGGTAAATCCTCTTTACTGGTAAAGTTGGATTTATTATTACTATTTTAGAAATTCCACTTTTTGAATGTGGGCATTTCTCTGCACTCTGCCCTGTGTGCCTACAGGCTATCTCCAATAAACAAATGGATTGAGCTAGGTGACAGCTTTTCTTGTGCATTTCCTTTAGACACCCACAACACATCTGCATTCATCTGCATACTGATGGGTCTTCCTGGGGAGGTGGTTGGGAAGGGCTCACTCATATTCAAAGGGTAGTGACTAGAGTCCACACAAAGGGGCTGATTACCTTTCACTGGCAGTCTGAGCCGAGGCTGACCTGAAAGGGGTACCTGTTCACTTTACAAGAACTATTTTGTAATCATTCACCCCCCAAATCAAAGGCACTTGTCAGTGTAAGTACTGGGTCTCTTGACCCACTCAATAGCACACTTCTGGACTCAAGGCGGCTCTGCTGGAATAAGGACTAATGTGTGCCAGGATTGCCATTTTGCCAGATTTTACTGTTCCCAGGAACTGCTGCTTTGCCCTGTTGTGCTCGCTTGCTGATCTCTGCCTTGCACCCCAAGGATTCAAAGATCATCTCCCTGGGACCTAGATTGTTGACAATGGCTTGCTCATCTGCCCTTTTCTGCTAAGACATCTTGAGGATTTGTGAAGCCTGCATTCTGTGACCCACAGCCGTAATTCCTGCACTTGCCTTAATCAGCGATATGGGCTGTGTGCTGCCCAAGTCCCGGCTGGGCTGAGATGCCCACTAACTGCTGCCGGGCATCACCTGCACCAGAAGTCATCAAAAGTGCCTTAACGTGATCCAGATCAACTCTGAGTGTGCCCCCCCCCCAAATGCCATACCTGCTGGAAGTGACCTGTGCCTCTCCTGCCCCACCTTGCTGCCTTGCCGTGAGGCACATGTCAACCCAGCTGGCAGGGCCGCTACACAGCAACTCCAGCCAGCCAGGACTGCCCCTTACGGTCAGGTGTACCCTGGTGTCCTCACACACATCTGAATGGGACAAGGGCACCCCAACAAGTCACAGGACCATGCTGGGATTCCTCTTCTTAAGTCTGTTGCCCTGATGCAGAACGGAGAGCCGCCTGGGGACTGGGCCATAGTTCTACTAAAAGCTGTACCTGCAGATTTTGTCAAACACTTTCACAAACCACCTCACGCTATTGGGATAGCATGAGGCCTACAAAGAACGCTTCTCTATCCATGGTTACCAATGTATACTTATTACTTAAGCGCCTAACTCCCCAACAAGTGCTCTAACATTAATTGACCCATTTAAGTACTGTCATTTTGGTCGTATTGAAATCTGATAAAACATCTCTATTTTTGCTATACCCCTGTAAGGAGACTTTTTGTTCTGGGATGGTTTCACTGTAATTATTACTTCAGTGTTGCACAAATACTTTACACATTGCCTCTTTAGCTAGCCTGATTGCTCTGTGCCAAGCAACCAGAGGGTGAGCATAAGTTATCTTTAGCATGTAATGTACTTACCCTGACTATGGTGGTGGCTTCTTCCTGGCTGAGGTGCAAAGCCTAGCAAATCAGAAACCCCATTTCGAACACATGGTATCTAGAAAGTTTGGAAAATTATACACAGAGCACTCTGTGATATCAATTCAGGAACTACTAAAGTGTGTTGGTTACTACCAGATGCAAGAAGGTGAAGGCTACACAAAATTTGAATGTTAGTAACGATACACTCATTACACTGTATATACCTGTCCAAAACAGGCTACAGCTCAGCATTCAAAATTAAAATCACCTCCTTACTAAATCTATATTTACTAAAAATCCTGATGTCCGTTTGCTTTAACAAGGTCACCCTCTGTCTGAAAATGATCTCTCTTCTCTTCTACTATGCTTCTAGGATGCACATCCTTTATGAACGCTGATATCTGTTTGGTTTGACAAGGTCACACTCCGCCTAAATATTCTCTCTTTTCTCCAGGGTTCTAGGATGCACATTTTTCTTGCCATAGAATAGTGTGACACCTTTTTGAAATTTCTCAATGAACTTTGGGTGGGCATTTCTTCTTTGCATATGGTTAGCACCTGGTACAACATGATGTTAATTTTAACTTGCTATTTGCTTTTGTGTGACTATTTGCAATTTACGAATATTCCTGAATTCAATTTACAAATCGGTAATTGAAAATTGCTATTTAGGAATCCCAATGTAAGTTGATATATAAAAAATTGTCAATTGTCTGGTATACTGTGCAATTTTATTATGTCTTTAATGGTGAAAAACTGATTAAGGAAAGGGTCTGAAAAAAGTATGAAGAAGTATAACCACCCTTGTGTGTAGGCTCCAAAGTGTGCTGGGGTAAACAAACAGAAACACACATCATGGCTAGTAATACTTGACAGGAAAGAGGGCCCACCATCCACAAAGTTCTGTATGCAGCAGGGAAGAAATGAGGACTGTTGAGCCAGCTGCACCCCTGCCTCTCACCATCTGATATGCTTTAGTGCATTGTCCCTGAGTGAGGCCAGGACATGAGTGCAGATGTATTATGTAAAACATGAAATGCAGCACTAAAAGGTACTTTCTACCTGCCATCTTACATTACATTACCAAATGTTCGCACTGGCTATAGCAGTGTTGTCTCTGTGCTGTGCACACTGCTGGTGCAAGGTGATTCGACAGCTACAGCTCAAGACACTGTAGGATTGGGTGCATGCAGTGCAAGTCTCCTGACTAAGGGACTAACATGACATAAAAGGAATGGAGCTGCCTGGTCACTCCAGTGCCTACTGCTGAGCCATCGAGAGTGGCACAAAAAAGCAACATTTGGTGCATAACAGTCATTCATCACTGAGCAAGCTGGAAACTGACTCTAATCTCTTTCCACTCTGGCTGGCAAGGTGGGGATAGGCAAGTGCCACAGGTGCTGCAATTGTATCTTGAGATCTCTTGAGAGTTTGTCAGAACACCAAGATGAACATGTTCAGAGACTCAATGAACCCTGATGTCTGGTCGCCTTACTTATGAAGGAAGGACAAGTATGCTTGGGTGAGTCTTGCCAGCATCATAGTATACTGGCAGTAACAGTAATATGTACAGTATAGAGGTAGATAACACTTACATCTTCCAGTGAAGAAGCCCAGTTCATCTTCCCCTAGTGCTGTAGGTGTGAAGAAAAAGGTAGGAGGGTCTCTGTAGGGGCAGTAACCAAAGCAGGGTAACTACAAATCACTATGAAGAGGCCTATGTAATTAGGAGTGAAACTTAAAGCAGTGAACTTAAGTCTTGTGCTTCAAATAACATGTCAACTTAACTGTATTGGAGTGCTTCCATGTGAGTTTATTATTACATCCAGAAACATCACACAACAATGCCAGACATATGACATTTGCCAATGTTGTTTAGGTGTATCAGATAAATAAGTAACACAATGATTTTGATTTGAACAATCAGAATTCAGAATGTCTTGATTATGAAAATGGAAGACTGTGAATTAAGCATAACTAATATCTGTGAAATGGGTAGTGGGCTTCCGAATGTTTCAATCACTTCTGTTCCCCCTTTCACACCCCTTTACTTCGTAGTCTCTCACTATGCTAGACACTTATTCCTGACATTCCCGGTATTTCCTTCACACACTTTGATATAAAGAGGTAGTTACAATCGGCATACAGGTGGCTATTGCTCTGTGCACTCTGAAGAGAAGCCAAAGAATACATGACCATTAAATGGGAGGAACAACATTGTGACCAACTGAAACGACTTGTGTGTAACTCATCACTGTCTTTGTCTTCAACTTCAGAGCTATAAATTGTGCCCCTCATGAACACCCAATTCACTCCCTGAAATTAACCAGATACCTAAAAGTGACTCAATTCTCAAAATGCAATATACAATATACAAAGGTCCTCTGCTTGAGCAAGCATTGGAAAAGCCAATAGGTCTTGCCTCTATGTCTCTGTGACCTATTGGCTTTGCCAATGTTTTTTTTATCCAAGCTGCACAGCATGTTAGATGCTGTGCAGCATGGCTAAAGTTTTTTTTATTTTTTTTATTTGATGCAGTCACCCATGCCATTTTGTGGGCATGCTTGCACCTACAAAATGATGCGGGTGCTCGTATTTTTTTTTTTTTTTTTTACTTATCGATACAAGATGGATCAGTAACTGTTGGGGTGGAAAAGCCCCTAATGGTGCTGGATTTTCACCCTTACCCTGAGTGCTCCAGCTGCAACTAAATCTGGATCCCTGGTGCTGATTTCTGTTGTCATGCACAAACACATATTATGCATTTGCACCATGATATAGGCCCATCTCAGAGATTGTGGTCTTGTTGGACCAGGAGGGGTGACCAAAGTGCCACCCTCATAGTGGTGAAAGGCTATTTCCGTTAGAAGGAGAGAAGTGGCACAAGAGCAGTAGTAGCAGCTTACTGTGTAGTATTGAACTTGCCATTTTAGCTTGGACACTGCAGTGAAGGCTACAGGCTCACTCATGTAAAGGCCTGCTACTGTGTACTTAACTCAACGCTTTTCCTACATCAAGTTAGTATGCAGCAATCTGCAGCACATGTGTGGTTCCACATGTGCTGGGTGTATGTGTCCCAGGGTATGGTACAACACATAGAAGACTATGAGGTCTGTTTTGGGCAACTAAAGTCTGAATGGAGGGGCATGTAGAGATAAAGGAATCCCACCAGACTAATTTGTGAATTGCTGCATTTCTGTGAGCTGGGTGGGACTCACACTGAAGAAAGGAGAGCAGGCTCTTCCGTAAGCTTCAAAGGGTGCTCTTTGATTCAGGGAGAGGTCACTGGAAAGATACATGAGCAAAACTCACGAAGGAGATGGGGCTGATAAGATCATTATAAAGAGTAGGTCCAAGGCCCTGGGATAACTTTTTGAGGCACATATCACTGTGGCTGACATCCACATGTGACTCTCTAGTCAGTCCCAGGGTCCGTGATTATGGGCTATCAGATTGGCAGTCACTTCTGCTGTGACAGACTGCTTTCTGGAGGAGTGTCAAGACAGAGGATTGGGCACTTCATAAGGAAGCAGAACCCCATCACAAGGAAGCAGAACCCCATCACAAATTCTTTCAGTCTTTCAGCAGGGTGAAGGGATATCATCCTGGGAAATTAAAGAGCACCTTCCCCTGGAGACAGTGCCTGTCTGATTGCCAAGACCAGTGTGCCCCGTGAGCAAGAAGAGAGTGACTGTAGGGAGCTAGGTACATTGTAAGATCCTGGAGAGGGGATTCTTTCAGCCCTCTGAAATTAGTTCTGACAGTAACGATGAGGAAAACAAAAGGTGTAAAAAAATGTTTTTCATTTCTTAAAGCATGTATTTGGGAATAGAAGCAACAAGGAGTAGGATGATGAAACAAAGAACCAATATCAGGGAGGGCGGGGGACGTCAAAGCAACATGGTTACACTGAAGGAACAAAGGGGAGGGCTGGAGGGATGGCGAAGCAACACTGGGGGAAGCAACACAGAGCTTGGGGTGGGTGGATGGAACAACATGGAGAGAGGAGGAGGGTGAGTGTGGGGGAAGTCAATACAGCAATGCGCTGGGGGTCAGGGTCCATGCAAAAAAGAATGAGTATCATCCCTGCAGCCCCACTTCTGACCTATAATTGGAGTATGTGCTGATGTACTGAATTTTAAGTGAAGAGGAGGGTGACTATGATGAGCACCAACAGTAATTAAAAACACACAAACAAATATATTGGAATGAGTCCCTGACTTAGGGCCCATTCATTGAAAATGATCAATTGCTACATATACTGGAACGTTGTCTCAAGTCTCCAGCTATTTACAGTGTGCATAGAGGATGCACCTATATTCATAGTTTAGTGGATATAGGCAAAGCCACTGATCCATTTCTCAATAACAAATGTATATTTATGTGGAGAGCGTGGGGTGGATATTAAGGAGGGTCCATGTCTCTTACTGTTGAAGCTCTGAGAGGGGAGGGTTTAGACTTTTGATTTTTTGGTGGCGGGGGAGACTGACAGCCACATTTTATCTCTGGTTACTCCTGTGGCCTGTGTTGTGGGTCAATCAGATTTTCAGGCACTCATACTGTGGCAGACTCTCCCTCTGACAAAGGACAGGCCAGAGCACAAATTTCAAAGGACCAGGCATTAAATCACATCTGTGCATGATTGTGTACTATAAACGTGGGAGCATAAGACCCACAAGCTGTTCATCAGCATGGAAAGATCACCAAGACATTGAGCTCCTGCAACCAGGACTAGGAACGAAGGTCTGCTAATCTCCCTGTAGGGTGAGGGGTCATCAGCCAGGACGTCAAGATCACTTTCCCTGAGCCTGAAGCACCATCCTTCGGCCTGCCTGCCAAGACCAGAATACCCCGTCAGGAGGAGTAGAGGGCCTCTGAGAGAGAAGACCAGCAGGGATCCTGTTGAGCAGTTGTCAGTGGGCAAAGTGTGAGAGGCCGGTCCTGAAGGGAGTGTGGGCAGTCTGCCCCTTTTGTCATCAAGTCGGCAACCCCCGGAAGCCAAGTGGGGGCCACATTGATGATTAGGACCGTCATCCTTTTGGTGCTGTAAGTGAGCAACCCACATATGACAAGTGGGCCTGTAAAGATTAGGGCTGCTGTCCTGGAATATTATGCCAAGGAAATCTCTGATGAAAGATTGACAAGGAAAGACCTGCCCTAGAAACCCATGCTCATGGTTACGCTTACCGAATGTTGAGAAAGCCAAAGAGGAGACATCTGATACTGCTGTGGATGTCCAGAGCCTTTGATGGCCCAACATGTCATCTTGAAGACACCTCAACTCTCAGTGTTAAAGTTAAATGTATTTACAAAAATAACCCCAAAACAACTATGTAAAGTGAAAAGAATAAGGGAGTCATTTATGGATTGGTGGTACAGACATCCACCACAAAACAGCAGATACTCCGGCCACCAATCCAGTTGGTCTCTTGCCAAATTTATATTTGGGTACACTGTTGAAGGTCTGACGACAGCTGGTTCTGCCTTCAGAACACTGTAGCCATTGGCCCATCTTGCACAGTGACACTAGATATTCGAGAATGCCATATAAACAAGTGTGGTCATGAACAGGAAAATGTATAAATGTTCCTGCCTTGCAAGGAGAAATGTCTGGGTGCATGAAGAAGTTTTTCTTCCCATGCTTTGTGAGTTTATTTCTATAAAACAAAAGAAGCTCTGATGATAAGACAGCCTGCCCAACATTATATTTTTTCAAAAAGTACTCTAGCCATGTCTATAGGAGTATTTTTGGTGAAAATTCTCTGCTTCTACAGCAGAAAACTTAAGAAACTCAATCACCCTCTTGCAGAACCTCTTCGGCAATTTAAATTCTCCAGCAACAAAATCACCACTATTTACAGCAACTTCAACCTGCAAAGAGACCTGACAGACCTTGCCAAATGCATCCTGCTCTTATCTAAAGAACCAATGCTAACCCGATGACCCATTATGATCCCAAAAGAAACTGAAACCACCATTAAGTCCATTCACTCAGGGGCCCCATCTACCCCTGCCGAGAGCATGCCTACTCAAGAGGCCTGCAACCATCAGCGTCGTGCTCACAGCCATTCTGAATGCCTCCACTCTTTTAGGATCTTCCCAGATCCTTGGAAACCCGCCACTGTTTTCCCACTGATAAAGAAATCCTCTGATGAGCCTTCAATGCTCATAAACTACAGACTGATCTCTCTGCTACCATTCCAGGCCAAGGTCTTAGAGAAAATCTTCAACAGATGCCTCACTGAGCACCTCAATGACCACCAACTCATCAACACCACTCAGTCTGGTTACAGACCCAACAACTGCACATAAACTGCCCACATTGCCATACAAATGACATTACCTTACTCTAGATAGGTGGAAGAGACATGGCAGCCATGATCCTCCTGGACCTCTCCACAGCCTTTGGCACAGTCCCACACCCCATCCTCTTTGAATGCCAGCACTACATTGGAATCCAAGGACATACACTGCAATGGATCTGCTCAGTTAGCCTGACCCCATACACCTAGAATACCTGCAACCTCATCCGCAAAGAACCATCCTGAGCCCGACCCTCTTAAACTAAAACATACATGATCATTCTAGCTAGCATCATCAGCTCTGATGACATTAACATCTTCTAATACGTTGCAACACACAGCTCTCTCTCTCCGTCAAGGACCAGATGTCCAGTACCTGGATCAAGTTCAATCTCCTACTAGATGAAGATCAACTATCTGAAGCTGGCCAATGACAAGACCAAAACTAAGATCTTTGAAAGCAGCACTTCACTGTGGGTCTCCACCTGGTGGCCAACAGAACAAGGACTGATCTCAACTCCATCACCCATGTCAAGAACCTCAGGATTGTCATCAACAGCAAACTTGACAAAACCACCCAAGTCAATACTGTCACCATCTCATGCTTTCATACTCTGAAGATGCTGAGGAAGATTTTCAAATAGCTTCCAGTCAGTACCTGTAAAACCTTCACTCATGCCCTCATCATAAGCAAGCTGGACTAAGGGAACACCCTTGATGCCGGGATCAACAAATGTATTTCCCAAAGACTGCAGATCACCCAGAAAACAGCAGTCAGAATCACTCTCAACCTCCCATGCTGCACTTGCATCACATCTCACCTAAAGGAGCTCCACTGGCTCCTCTAATGTAAACAAGCCCAACTCAAACTCCAAACTCATACTTTCAAGGCATTACATAACACTGGTCCAGCATACCTCAACAATCCCATCTGCTTTCTCAAACTTTCCAGACTTCTATGCCCATCTGGAAGCCTTCTTGCACACATCCAACCCATAGAGAAAACCAAATCCGATGGTTAAGCCTTTTCCAACATCATGCCCAAAGCGTGAAACAACCTTCCAATACACATAAGAGCCTCCACCTCAGTTCTTGGATTCTGCAGGAAGCTGAAGACCTGGCTTTTCTCACTAAGCCATAGATTTGGCTATGCTCAAACCTGCTCTGCACCAGTATACCCTCCCGGTGATAATGTGCTCTTAAATTTGCATAACGTAGCATAACATAGCAGGCAGCTTGCATCCAGGCTAGCAGAAACAGGACCTTCTGTACCCCAGCGGATTAGCAAACCATTCACCTATACCAAACGTAGCTTTAATTTCCTTAAAGATTAACTCATTTTAATTTTAAATCATGATACATAACATGTTTTTACTTCACACTATGGTGGTCATTCTGACCCTGGCGGTCTTTGACCGCCAGGGCGGAGGACCGCGGGAGCACCGCCGACAGGCCGGCGGTGCTCCAATGGGGATTCCGACCGCGGCGGTAAAGCCGCGGTCGGACCGGCACCACTGGCGGGGTCCCGCCAGTGTACCGCGGCCCCATTGAATCCTCCGCGGCGGCGCAGCTTGCTGCACCGCCGCGGGGATTCCGACCCCCCCTACCGCCATCCAGATCCCGGCGGTCGGACCGCCGAGATCCGGATGGCGGTAGGGGGGGTCGCGGGGCCCCTGGGGGCCCCTGCAGTGCCCATGCCACTGGCATGGGCATTGCAGGGGCCCCCCTAAGAGGGCCCCTACAAGTATTTCACTGTCTGCTGCGCAGACAGTGAAATACGCGACGGGTGCAACTGCACCCGTCGCACAGCTTCCACTCCGCCGGCTCGATTCCGAGCCGGCTTCCTCGTGGAAGCCTCTTTCCCGCTGGGCTGGCTGGCGGTCTGAAGGCGACCGCCCGCCAGCCCAGCGGGAAAGTCAGAATTACCGCCGCGGTCTTTCGACCGCGGAACGGTAACCTGACGGCCGGACTTTGGCGGGCGGCCTCCGCCGCCCGCCAAGGTCAGAATGAGGGCCTATGTTGGATAGATAGCTACTGTCATCATCATCATCCTCAATAACCCGAAGTCATTCTATTAAAAAATCAGATTTGATGTCTTACTATAAATGCTTTCTGGGACTGACAAAGTGACCCGACGCAGCAGCTTCGCTGTGTTGTGATTACTTTTAGTCAAGGGGCAGGGCAGCTAAATGTGCCAAATGTGAGCTCCGGGGAAGCCTCTGAACGATCTCACATTTCGTTCCTTGTACATATCTCCTCGAAAAATTCAAGAGCATGACCATTCCGACCTTGCGACAAAACGCAGCCTGGCCTTGTTCTCGCACTGACACAGACCTTCTAATTATCTCAGCTGTTTACAGAGCCCGGGCCTCTGCTACCAATCTCTCTGCTGCTCTGACAGTCAACAACCTAGACCTATTAGAATAGCGGCAGAGCTCGTGCCGGAGGCAGGAATTTTGTGAGACCACAAATCGTCTTGGTATTAAAAGTCGGTGCATAATAACTGCCCTCAGCTTTATCGCTAAATTGCTGGTTTGAAGACAGTCACGGCTGTACACCGCGTCTCCACTTTCCTTTGCTTTAATGGACTTCTGGCTAAACTGCGTAGGAATAGTTTTCATCCCCGAGGGCTTACCAGCCACCTTTCCCTCTTCATTCGTTTTTCTGTCTTTTTCATTGTCAGCTTATTCAGTGCTGGCTAATGCCATAAAACATGATGATTCACGGGCAAGTGAGGGTAGTTACTTTGACTTAGGAGGATAGAAAATAATGTTAAAGTGCCCTTGAAATAATTTTTCTAGGATACAAAAAATAATGCTATATGTTTTAACTGAAAATATTTATGCTTTCAGCGACTATGACAAATGCCGTTAAATATGCCTGTGTGTCCCAGAAATAGAAGCAGGCGGCTTTGTTTGTGATCTTTTTTATTAAAGCACTAAGGGGGTTATTCTAACTTTGGAGGAGGTGTTAATCCGTCCCAAAAGTGACGGAAAAGTGACGGATTTACCACCAGCCGTATTACGAGTCCATTATATCCTATGGAACTCGTAATACGGCTGGTGGTATATCCGTCACTTTACCGTCACTTTTGGGACTGATTAACACTCCTCCAAAGTTAGAATAACCCCCTAAATGTTATACTTAAGAAAAGTAGGTCCGGGTGCTCTTTACTGATTAGACCGATCTCACACCTGTTAGCTGCTAGGACTGAAGATTTCTCTTGTTCCCATAGCACTGTCCTACATTATAACACAATCCAATAATGTCTGGAAAAAAATCAGCTCTAGAATTTCAGATTTTAAGATAGTCAGATGACCAAGTACACTTATCTATCTCAACTGCGAATACATGAATGAATAGACTGATACAACAGAGTTCTCCAAACTAAATGACCTAAAGGTGCAACTTTTTTAAAGGAGAGGGTCAGGATGGTTATAAGAGCTGCACTTCCAGTGCTTGGCGTGGTGAAATGGCACAGCAGTGCCACCAGTTCCAAATTATTGGTTAAAGCCACCTTAGTATTGTGCTATGAGGGGCCGGATATAAAGCCAAAAATCCATTCGGATTCACACCGCTGTGAGTGATTTTGTTTTTCTTAAAATAGAGAAATAAAATCTGGTGTTTATTTTGCATAATTTCCTAAGCTCCACAGTTGTATTCATACTATATTAGGCGTATTGGAAATGGCCTCTCTACAGGATCACCCCCAAACGTTTTGCCTTCCTCCTTCTCTTTTTCTGACCTCATTTTTGCTGGCTTTAGGACTCTGCGCACATTACCACTGCTAATCAGTGCTGAAGTGCATATGCTCTCTCCCTTAAAACATGGTAACATTGGTTCACACCCAATTGACTTATTTGATCTACTTGTAAGTCCCTAGTGAAGTGCACTACATGTGCCAGGCCTTTAGATTAAATGCTACTAGCGGGCCTGCAGCACTGGTTGTGCCACCCACATAAGTAGCCCCTCAATCATGTCTCAGGGCTGCCATTGCAAGGCCTGTGTGTGCAGTTTCACTGCCAATTTTACTCTCCAAGCCTTAAACTCCCCCTTTTCTACATATAAGTCACCCCTAAAGTAGGCCCTAGGTAACCCATAGGGCAGGGTGCTGTGTAGGTAAAAGGCAGGACATGTACATGTGTGTTTCATATGTCCTGGTAGTGGAAATCTCCTAAATTTGTTTTCCACTACTGTGAGGCCTGCTCCTTCAATAGGCTAACATTAGGGCTATCCTCATATACTGTTTGAGTGGTAGATTCTGATCAGAAAGGGGTAAACAGGTCATATTTAATATGGCCAGAATGGTAATAGAAAATCCTACTTCTTGGTCAAGTTGGATTTGACATTACTATTTGAGAAATGCCACTTTTAGAAAGTGAGCATTTCTCTGCACCTAAAATCCATCTGTGCCTTACAGCCTGTCTCCAATCCATGTTTGGCCTGGGTTGGTGGACAGCTCCCTTGTGCATTTCACCCAGACAACCATAAACACACAATATTCAGTCACACCTGCACTCAACTGCATACTGAATGGGACTCCCTGGGCTGGAACAGTGGAGGGGCCTGACACTTACTTTTCAAAGGCTAACAGCCTGCCTTCACACAATGGACTGCCAACCCCCCTACTGGGACCCTGGCAGACAGACCTGTACTAAAAGGGGACCTTGTGCACTTCAAAACCACTCTTTGAAGTCTCCCCCACTTCAAAGGCACTTTTAGGTATATAACCTTGGTCCCTGACCCCACCGACTCAGACACTTCCTGGGACAGACCTGCAGCCTGTCAAGAGGAGGTGCCTGGCTGCCCAAAGGACTCACCTGGACTGCTTTGCTGTGAAGGACTGCTGCCTTGCTGTTGGCCTTCTGCCTTGCTGGCCTCTGGCTCTGCCGAGAAGTGCTCTTCAAGGGCTTGGATTGAGCTTGCCTCTTGTTCCTGAAGTCTCAGGGCCAAAAAGACTTCTTCTCTTCACAGAACTCCTTGTGCGGTGAAAATCAACACACGGCCTGCCAGAATCGACGCACAGCCTGCCTAGCTGTGAAAGAATCACCACTTCGCAGAGCCGTAACAACGCAGCCCGGCTCCCTGAGTGGAGAACGATGCAGCACCTATGTTGCAACTGGATCTTTGACGCACAGCCCACCGGTTTGACGCATCGCTGAACCGGAATGACACAGCCCGACTTCCTGCATGAGGAATCCATGCAGCGCCTGCAGTGCGACAGAAACTCTGATGCATCACCCACTGGATTGACGCAGCACCTGTGACTTTATCCAGCACGCCCAGGACTTCTACGCATCGTCCGTGGACTTCAAAAGACCCCGCAGTGCAAAGAGGATTTATGCCTGCACCCTAAAATTTTACACAAAGACTTTGCAGCGTGGAAAATAATTCTATGTCAGGACCGGAGGCTCCGATTATGCTTTCTCTTTCTTTACTGACCTAAAGAGCAGCCAATGAAATACATGTAACAGAAAAAACTGCACATCCCAAGATGCCTAACATCCTATCACATGGTCCAATCACTATCCATGTCCTCTGTCATTTGACCTTTGATGTCACTTCCTCTTTCTTTGCTGCTTCGCAGGAGATAAGTACACGTTTTTCATTCTCTCTTATATTACTGTATTTAATTAATGCTAATCGCTGTAAAAATTGTGAGTTTGAGCCTCGCGATTCAGCGCGCTTTTATTGTGTACGTTTATGCGCCCGTGTGCTTTGTTTTCTTGGCTTATTGCCAAGTTTTGAGCCCGTTTTTCTGGTGGAGTGGGAGCGGGAGCGGAGCTGCTCTCCAGCAGTCTCCTTTCTATTTTTAGCTTGCACGCGCATCTTATCGAGCCAATCTCTTTCCAATTTTGGAAACGATCGGCTCAAGTGTGCTGCGTGTTCGCTGGTGTGCCCCCTTTGGTTTCTATCACTTGCTCCCTGACGCCCAGCAGATTCAACTGACTGGGTTGTAAAATTCAAATAGGCTGCTGCCGAGAGTGCCTTTCAGGCAGCTCCCTCCACACTTTAATAAAGGGCTCCTTTTTCCTGGGCCTGAATTGGGGTTTTTGCACTCCCCCTGTTTGATCCCTCATTAACTACTTGGTATTACAGTACTCTTCAAGACTTGTATACCTTTATACATTGGTCATGGCTCATTGGGATGACCAGGAAACTGGATATTATACAGAGGAGTTGGGCAATCAACTGGAAGTTGATCTGGTGGAAGCCCTTGATACCAGGGTTCAACAATCTGTAAATGATGCCCTGGTGAGAGCTCTGGGTCCTTTTTCAGGACAGCTATTTGACTTTGCTCAATCACAGGGTTGGACACAGGGACAGCAACCACAACACAAGTCTAAAAAAGTAAAGGACAAAGCAAAAAATTTGGAATCTGGAGTGGAGGTTAGTGGTACTCACGCAGACGCATTTGAAAAACTGCGTAAGAAACGCAGTGGCGAGCATAATTACAACTCAAAAAAGGAAGCATCCTTTTCTACCTCCTCCTCTGATAAAAATTCCTCTTCTGAGGATTCGGATGATTCCGATGCTCCTATGCCTAGTAAAAAAGCTAAAAAAGCGCCCCCTCCCTGCCAGGTGCTGGACTTCGATCCCACAGAAATCATACACCCCAGGGACTCCAATTGGGTTCCCCCTCCCGAAGTGGCTCAATACGTCCAATCCAATTTGCGGAAAAGCTTCGATAAGGAAGTCAGGTCATGCTTAAAAGCAGAGTGCCCCAGACCTGACCTAGAGGGCAAAGTTTCTGATACCCCAGAAATAGACCCCACCATGGTCACCTTTATGAGGAAATTTGCTAAGGACCCCAAAAAAGGTTTGGATCGCTCCTGGCGTAATTGCCAAGACAAACTGTGGGATCTTTCAGGGCCTTTGACCAAGAGCCTTGAGATGGCGTATGTGGCCAAGGAATCAGGGTCCCCGGTGGTCACCGATGTTCTTATCGGTTGGGCACAAAGCTCTATTTGCCTGTTAGGAAACTCTAAGTGTGCCATTTCTGCAGAACGCAGAAAATCTGTGCTAATGCGCATTGATCCTAAGTTATCGGATCTTGCGACCTCAGAAGCGGGCCCTTCGGCTGAAGGACTTCTTTTTGGATCTTCTTTTATCAAAGACTTGGCTAAGTTCTGCTCCACCTTTTCTTCCCTTGACAAGGCCCAAATGTCTCTCAAGAAGGTTTTTAAATGAGGCCTTTTTGTCAGGCCGGTCGTTACGGGGGACGTATGTCCGGCCGAGGATCATATAACAGTCCCCAAAACTACTACCCGAGAGGCAGAGGTGGCTGGTACGGGGAACAAGACTCCACCTTCTACCCCACACTTCCCATGGGAGGATGTCCCCATTTCCGCAGGGGCCATCGCAGAGGGCAACAAGGAGCCATACAGGGCTCAAGTTTCACAGGTGAGCATTATTCATTTCTCTCAGGTCAGACTTGGGGGCAGAGTAGCATCTTGCTTGGCAAATTGGAAACGGATATCCGGAGACCCATGGGTTCTCCAAACGGTCAAGGGATTTCGTCTGGAGTTCATCAGTACTCCCAAACAACTCTCCCCTCTGTTACAAATGTGTTTTTCCCTATCAAATAAAATTTTTATAGACAAAGAAGTGCAAGCTCTATTAGACAAAGGAGCTGTGCAGTTTGCTTCTCCTCATCCTTACTGTTGGAAAATGGGTTATTGGTAGGGCAGGTAGGTACCTACACCTAGCAACAAGCCACTAACCTCCACATAGGTACAGTTAGGTCTCAGTAAATTAATCCCAGCTCAACCCTTGGTAGCTTGGCAACGAGCGTCAAGGCTTAACTTAGGAGACAAAGGGCCTGATTCTGACCTTGGCGGTCTTTTCGCAAGACCGCCGAGTTACCGCCGCGGCAAAGACCGCCGACCGCGGCGGTATGCCGCTGCGCGTATTCCGACCGCTGGGAGCGTTCCGCCGGAATACCGCCAGCAGCCACACTGGCGGTCGGCGGGAAAGTGGAGACTGGTCAACCTCCACCGCCACGCCAGCAGAACACCGCCCCCAGAATTACGACCCACATTTCTGTGTGGCGGTCTTCTGTTGGCGGTCTTCTGTTGGCGGTCACGTCCCTATGGCTCCCGTCGCCTCCCGGAGGACCAACGCACAAGGTAAGTTGATCGTCCGTGAGGGGAGGGGGTGGGGGGGTGTTGTGTGATGTGTGCGTGCATGGGGGTGTGTAGAGGGGGTGTGTGAGTGCGTGCATGCGGGCGGGGGGTGCTGCTGTGCCTTTGGGCAATGTGTGTAGTTCGGCGGGTGCGCATGTCGGCATGTATGTGTGCGGGTATGTGCCCCCGTTGTGTATGTGTGTGTGTAGGGGGTGTGCATATGTGCATGTTGGGGGTGCGTGCATGTCGGGGTGCGTGTATGTGCATGTCGGGGTGGGGGGGGCAGGGGGTTCGTACCACCTCTGGGGGGTGGCAGGGGGGTGTGGGGGGAGGACTCGTGGGGGGCAGTGGGGGGTGGGGGAGACCCCTATCAGTGCCAGGGAAGGAATTCCCTGGCCCCGATAGTGCCTACCGCCATGGTTCGCATGGCGGTTCCCGACCGCCAAAAACCGCGGCGGTAAGCAGGGTCATGATACGGTTGCCGGTCTTGGGTCGACCGCCGGGCCGGAGTGTGCGAACTCCAGCCCGTCGGTCATGACCGCCATGGCGGTCGGAGTGGGGAAGTGGCGGTCGATCGCGGCGGTGACCGCCGCAGTCAGAATGCCATTTTTTGGACCGCCGGTCTGTTCGCGGTCCGACCGCCGCCTCTCCGCCGACCGCCAAGGTAAGAATCAGGCCCAAAGTGTAAAGCATTCAAATATCACAAAACAGTAATTAAATAAAACACAGGAAACAGTTTAAAAATCCGAAACCAATTTATAAAAATAGTTTATATTTTTATCTTTAAAATGACACAAAAACGATTAAAATCGGTTCAGGGGAACCGGAGATATGAATTTTTAAAGAATTATTACTTTTCTAGCGCTTAGAAACAAAAAGCGCCAATCGGGTCATCTGGTTGCACCTCGACCGGGGCAAAGTCAAACTTTCAGGCCGACCGCGATGGAGCCCTGCTCGGCTACAGGTCGCGGGAGGCCTCGGTTAAAAAGTTACCTTCTGACTTAGGGGGTCATTCTGACCCTGACGGGCGGCGGAGGCCGCCCGCCAGAGTTCCCCCCTCCGAAATACCGCTCCGCGGTCGAAAGACCGCGGAGGGTATTCTAAGTTTTTCCCTGGGCTGGCGGGCGGTCGCCAAAAGACCGGCCGCCAGCCCAGGGAAAAACTCCCTTCCCACGAGGATGCCGGCTCGTAATCGAGCCGGCGGAGTGGGAAGGTGCGACGGGTGCTGTTGCACCCGTCGCGTATTTCACTGTCTGCCAAGCAGACAGTGAAATACTCATAGGGGCCCTCTTAAGGGGGCCCCTGCAGTGCCCATGCCAGTGGCATGGGCACTGCAGGGGCCCCCAGGGGCCCCGCGACCCCCCCTACCGCCATCCGGTTCCCGGCGGGCGGACCGCCGGGAACTGGATGGCGGTAGGGGGGGTCGGAATCCCCTCGGCGGCGCAGCAAGCTGCGCCGCCTTGGAGGATTCAAAAGGGCGGCGGTACACTGGCGGGAGACCGCCAGTGTTGCCGGTCTGACCGCGGCTTTACCGCTGCGGTCAGAATGCCCTGCGGGGCACCGCCGGCCTGTCGGCGGTGCTCCCGCCGACCGCCGGGGTCAGAATGACCCCCTTAGTCTTTATTTTGAAGTTTTTCTTCACCGGGACGAACCTGCCAGTTGAATCCGACCTCCTGGAGCCCTTGTCCGGATACGCGATGTGGGTTTCCTCGGTGGAGACTTTTACCTTCGGACTTAGTCGTTTTTTCGAGATGAAAATCCTTCGACCGGGGTAAACCTGGATCTTGATCCGATGTCCATGGAGCCCTTCTCGGATACGATGGCTGGGAGGTCCCGGTCAACTTTTTACGTTCGGACTTAGGCGGTCATTCCAACCCTGGCGGTCAATGACCGCCGGGTTGGAGGACCGCGGGAGCACCGCCGACAGGCCGGCGGTGCTCCCAAGGGCATTCCGACCGCGGCGGTAAAGCCGCGGTCGGACCGGCAACACTGGCGGTCTCCCGCCAGTGTACCGCCGCCCTTTGGAATCCTCCAAGGCGGCGCAGCTAGCTGTGCCGCCGAGGGGATTCCGACCCCCCCTACCGCCATCCAGTTCCCGGCGGGCGGCGGTAGGGGGGGTCGCGGGGCCCCTGGGGGCCCCTGCAGTGCCCATGCCACTGGCAGGGGCACTGCAGGGGCCCCCGTAAGAGGGCCCCTACAAGTATTTCACTGTCTGCTTGGCAGACAGTGAAATACGCGACGGGTGCAACAGCACCCGTCGCACCTTCCCACTCCGCCGGCTCGATTACGAGCCGGCATCCTCGTGGGAAGGGAGTTTTTCGACCGCCCGCCAGCCCAGGGAAAAACTTAGAATACCCTCTGCGGTCTTTCGACCGCGGAGCGGTATTTCGGAGGGGGGAAGTCTGGCGGGCGGCCTCTGCCGCCCGCCAGACTTGGAATGACCCCTTTAGTCTCTTTTTTTGGATGTTTTTCTTTACCGGGACGAACCACGAAGTCAGGCCGGGTCGCGGTTGAGGCAAGCCGGCTAGAATTTCCGCGGCGGGTCGGTCCCTCTCTGGAGCTTTTTTCCAAAAATTCTCAAATCTTTTCCAAACTTCTGGGGCTTCACCCAGATGTTCTTTTAAGGTTCTTTTGGGGTCCACAGCTCACCCCAAGGGTCCAGAAGTTCTGTGATGGTCCTTGGGGGGTGCGGACTTCAACTCCCAGAATGCACCTGGCGCAAACTCCTTTTTGGCCACTGGACAGTGGTCAGCTGGTCGCTTTCTTCAGGAGTTGGTGCTGGGGACTCTGGTTTAGCAATTTTTCACCTGTAGCAAACAGGGAGTCCCTCCTTGAACCAGTTGAAGCCAGGCAAAGTCCTTCTTGTGGTGAAGCCCAAGTGTGCAGCTGGTGCAGTCCTTCTGAGTGCAGGGTCCAGGTGCAGGCCAGGGGTCCAGCAGGGCAGTCCTTCTTCTTCTTTAGTTCCTTTCTTGTTGAATTCTGGAGGGGATCCGAGGTGTGGGTGCAGGTCTGCCAGTTTTATCCTTGCTCCTGGGTGAAAAGCAGAGGGGTCCTGGTTCTCCAATCAGGGACAGGGTCGTCCCCCTGTGATGACCACTTCCTGGGAAGTGTGGCAAAAATCCATCCCAGAAGGCAACAGTCTCTAAAAATCCAACATGGATGAATCTGATTTTTGGAGGTTACATCTGGCTGAGCCCACCCACTGGTGTGGCTAAAAATCATAAACACACCCCTCTCCTGCCCTTTCCTAATCTAATCAAGGGGGCACCTAATTGTCTGGGGTTGCAGGATGTGGGGGTGTTGCTGGGTGCTCCAAATGTCCTTCTCTGCCTTTGAAGACCAGTTTGGCCGCCCTCCCCCTTCCTGCCTCACCATCTGCTGAGGGGAGATTCTCTCCCCCAAGCACATTCCTTTGTGTGAAGTCAGGCCACTTCACACCTCATCAAGGTAGCCTGGCAGAAGCTGCTGCAGGCTGGCCAATCAGAGCACAGCAGCAAAAACAATGCAGAGCTGAAATTGGCAACTTTTTAGGTAAAGTCTAAACTTTTTACCTGAACAAGTTATATTAAATCCAACAACTGGAAGTTGTAGGATTTATTACAACAATTAATTTGATACCAAATTCTTGGTATGCAACATTTAAGGAGACTTTAAAATTTAAAATAAAGTCTGCCCATTCTAGCCTATGAAGGCCATTTACTTCAATGAGGGAAAAACAAATTTGGCTGTTTTTACCTCACCAGGGCTTATAAATCTATTTTTATAAAGTCCCTGCTTATAGTTACATGGCACCCAGCCCTAGGGGCACATAGGGCACACCTTAGGGGTGACTTATATGTAAAAATAAGGTAGTTTAAGACTTTGGAAGTACTTTTAATTCCAAAGTCGAATTTGCATATAACTTTAATTTAAAAGCAGCCAGCAAGGCAGGCTTGCTTTTAAAATGACACTGGGCACCTCAGCAATGCACCTAGGTGTGCACCACCTATGCTGTGGTCCCTAAACCTACATGCCCTACCATATACTAGGGACTTATAGGTAGGTTAACTTAGCCAATTATAATTAGCCTAATTTGCATATCCATTTTACACAGAGCACAGGCCCTGGGACTGGTTAGCAGTACCCAGGGCACCATCAAAGTCAGGAAAACACCAGCAAAAAGAGGAAAATGGGGGCAAAAAGTTATGGGGCCTCTGCAATCAGCCCTGTTTTCTCACACTTACAGTTTCCTCAGTCCTATTTTCGTAGTAGACAAGAAAGGAGGAGGTCACCGTTTAGTCTTGAGCGTAAAGGATTTCAATCATTGGATCCTATACAGACACTTCCAGATGGAGGGCATCCACATGCTAAGGGATATCCTTTTGGAAGGGGATTGGATGGTTTGACTGGATCTAAAAGATGCCTACCTGTCGATTCCAATTTTTCCTCCCCACATGAGATTTCTACAATTCCAGTGGAAGGGGCAGTGTTTGGAGTTTCTTGCCCTTCCATTCGGTCTGTCGTCAGCCCCTTGGTGCTTCACGAAGCTTTTGAGACCTGTGATGGAGTGGCTCAGAGCTACGCGAGTCAGATTGATTATATATCTGGACGACATTCTGCTGATGGCCCAATCCCCTCAAGTCCTACTCTCACACTTGGATTGGACCATAAGCCTTCTGCAAGACTTAGGTTTCCTTATCAATGTGCAGAAGTCATTGTTGAAACCTTCTCAGGTGATAGAGTTCCTGGGTTTCCAGATAATATCCATTTTATGTCAACTTCTTCTTCCCTCTCAGAAGATCTGCAACATCAAGAGGGAATTGAGATCGGTTCTATCCAGTCAGACAGTCTCATTGAGGAATATAGCCTGAGTAGTGGGCCTACTAGTTTCATCCATTCAGGCGATCTTCCCTGCACCCCTACATTATCGAGCACTTCAAAGACTCAAGATCAGACATCTACAACAGGGTCTGAGTTATTCAGAACAAATCCCACTGATTGCCGAAGTAAGATCAGAAGTTCAGTGGTGGCTCCAGCACATGGAAGCTTGGAATGGCAGGGCGATTTTCGGATCACACCCAGAGGTAGTGATAGAATCCAATGCCAGCAGATGGGGTTGGGGAGCTCGTTGCAACTCCCTAGTGACGGGGGGCAGATGGTCAGAATGGGAACAATCCCTTCATATCAATTGCCTGGAACTTCTGGTGGGATCCTTTGCCATAAAGAGCCTCTCCCCGCAGAAAACAGATTGT
The DNA here is from genome assembly GCF_031143425.1 of Pleurodeles waltl. NCBI lineage: Eukaryota > Metazoa > Chordata > Amphibia > Caudata > Salamandridae > Pleurodeles > Pleurodeles waltl. Next base: position 501,315,687 of record NC_090440.1, read on the forward strand.
TGCATACTCTTACGGATGGACAATGTCTCAGCAGTGCGGTATGTCAACAAATTCGGAGGCACAAAATCCAGAATCCTAGCGGAGATTGCCAAGGACTTCTGGCACTACTGCCTAACTCAACGTCTAGTGGTCATAGCGGAATACCTTCCTGGGGACCAGAACATCATAGCAGCCTGGAACTCCAGATACCTGTCGGATTCCAGCGACTGGAAATTGGACCCTCTGATTTTTTCTCAGATAGTCAGGGAATGGGGCAGTTGCGAAGTGGATCTGTTTGCCTCACGACTCAATTGCCAAATTCCAAAATTTTACAGTTGGTGTCCAGACCCTTGTGCAATAAAGACAGATGCCTTTCTTCAAGATTGGTCCCAGTTTCGAGGTTATGCTTTTCCCCCTTTTCTGATGATTGCCAGGGTTTTGTCTCAGGTGCGGAGACAGAAGACAGAGATTGTTCTGGTGACACCTTTTTGGAGAGCACAGCCTTGGTTCCTCATTGCTCTTCATTTAGCCTGTGCCTCTTCTCTTTTAATTCCGCCTCGTCCGAATCTTCTTTTGAGTCCGGAGGGCCGTCAACATCCACTGGTCTTGTCAGGGAAGTTGACTCTACTAGCCTGGTTAATTTCAGGTCTAGATGGAGTACCCCAGACGTTTCGAAACAAGCTGCGGAGTACATTAAGCAGGCCTGGACCGGTAGTACCCATAAGAGATATGACTCAGCCTGGCGCAGATGGTCTAGTTGGTGTGATGGAAGGGGTGCCAATCCAGTGGAAGCACATATTGGTATGATTGTTAACTTTTTAGCAGAGCTAGCTAATTCTGGTTTGGCTTATCGTACAATCAATAACTTTAGATCTGCTATTTCAGCAGGACATTCTCATCTAGAAGGTAAACCTATTGGAGAACATCCGTTAATTTGCAAACTTTTGAGGGGTATACGTCTTTCTAAACCTCCTCAAGCTAAATATTCTGTATTATGGGATGTTAGCATTATTTTAAAAAAATTAGATTCTTGGCCTACCAACAGGTATTTGTCTCGTAAGCAGCTTTCAGCCAAGCTGACCATGCTTTTATGTCTTATCTCTTGTAAAAGGGTCTCAGACGTCAGAGCTTTGGATTTAGCTGGTAGAACCTTTTCGCCAGAAGGAGTCACTTTTTCAGTGACAAGAAGGACTAAAACAAATTACAGGTCAGTATCCTATCCAGTTTATACTGAAATTATGTGTAGTCCAGTGTTTAAAGGATTATGAAGTTGTCACAGAAGAATTTCGACAAGATGTTAAAGGTCAATTATTAATCTCTTTGCAAAAACCTTTTAAACCAGTTACCTCAGCCACTTTGGCCAGATGGATGAGATGGCTGATGAGTGAAGCAGGTATTGATACCTCTGTATTTGGGGCTCATTCTGCTAGAGGGGCTATGGCTTCAAAATCTTTTGCCTTAGGTTTCCGATTAGAAGACATTATGAAGGCAGCATCTTGGTCTTCAGAAAATACTTTTCGTAAGTTTTATCACAAACCAGTATTGGACGTAACTATGGTAGTAATGGAACAGCTTTAAACTAGCATAATCGGAGCCTCCAGTCCTGACATAGAATAAAATAATTTCTAGCTATTGCGTCAAAATTTTTCAATTCGATTAAGGACACGGAGGCGAGGATTACCCTCCCCTTATATACAATGAATATTGAATATCAATTATTGTGCATATCTATGATCTATTGTTATTTCTCCCTCCCATTTATTGTCAATTATAGAGATATTGAGACATTTCAATTTCTTTGGGATATTACCTGCCTGTTTATTGTTACAGGTTCTGATCAGAAGAATTCCTGAAATTCACCTCTTCAGGGAAGTTTGGTTTTAACGTTTTACCCAGTTGATTCTCCGGTGTTGAGCTATCCAGGAGTAGGATCTCCAGTAAGAAGAAGATGTTCATGGCTTCGGATTTCGGGATGGCGTAAGAAGTTTGGTTTTTCAAGTTGATCCTATCTGTTCTGACCAAAGAAAGAGGAAGTGACATCAAAGGTCAAAGGACTCATGACAGAGGACATGGATAGTGATTGGACCATGTGATAGGATGTTATGCAGCTTGGGACGTGTAGTTTTTTCTGTTACTTGTATTTCATTGGCTGCTGTTTAAGTGAGTAAAGAAAGAGAAAGCATAATCCTCGCCTCCGTGTCCTTAATAGAATTTAAAATTCTTGACGCGATAGCTAGAATTTCTTTTATCAACGCATTGTCTGTGTATGCCTGGATATCCAATGCACACCTTCCTTTTTCCACAAATCTCCTCCTCTGTGGTCTCAGTGCATGTAATTTTGGCACATACCAGGTAGTTTGTGCTGATTTGTAAAGACTTAAGACAATTATTATCATTGCAAAAGTGATATTTCAACTTGTGCTTATCAAATTATGACCGTTTTGACCTTAGTTTACTCAGATAAATATATTATATTTTTCTAAACCTGTGAGGTGTATTTTTGCAGTGTTTTCACTGTGCTATTGCATGATTTATTACACAAATACTTTACACATTGCCTTCTAAGTTAAGTCTGACTGCTCAGTGCCCAGGTACCAGAGGGTGGGCACAGGATAATTTGGATTGTGTGCGACTTATCCTGACTAGGATAGTGGTCCCTACTTAGACAAGGGTGTATACCTCTGTAAACGTGCCAACTAGAGACCCCATTTCTAACAGGGTGTATATGGGAGGTTATAATTTGGAGTTCACAAACTCTTATGTTGTGGGTCTACACAACAATTGACATTGATGTCCAGCATTCATCCGTTGCCTAAGGCATAGAACTATTCATTGTTATTTCTGGTTGCTTTTCATAGTATAGTGCTTTACAGGGAAACTAAATAGATTAAAGCAGTGATCGCTGAGTGTCACTGAGTACTGACACTGGAAATGTTTTCATAGCTGCTTCTGCAAAACACCCTTCTGCACAGTAATATGTAAATCCTAGAGAAAACAAGCATTGGCAAAGCCAATAGTTCTCACCATGGGCGAGCTATTGACTTTCACAGTCGGATGTGAGTGGTGAATGGGAGGGTAGATATTGGTGGTAAACCGAAGGGAGGCGGGGAAGTGAATGTGAGGTGGTTTAGAGGATGGGTAAAAAAGCTTCATCAAGCAGCTTTAAGAGTAAGTGTATACACATTGTAAAGAATACCTTGCCTAAATGTACTACCTTGTAATCTTTGTATTCTCCATGACCCACTAATGGTGAGTTAACCATTACATATAAGAATCACTGCTAACAACCCACGTGATTAAACAGAAACACTGTATGGTGCATGGGTAAATTGTGTAGACAAGCTACATATATCCAACTAAGGTCAAAGGAAAGTACTAGACTTTAAAATAAAATTCGGAAATACAGTTGCTTAAACTGGAAGAGGCTTAATTTTTTTATACTTCGTTGTCATGTATTGCTTGAAAATGTCATGAACATCCTGCTAAAATCAAGAAAGCTGCAAAGAGAGCTTCGGCTGATTACTTGTGAGCTCAACAAGCACTGCGATGACACTCATGACGTGACACGGCCGTCGCCTGGGCTGCTCCTGGTCATGTTACTATGAAGTAACATCACTGTCACGCTAGTAGGAAGGTTAACACATTAAATATATTTGAGAAGCTCCTTTCTGAAAATATAATAAATGCACAGGATTCTAAAAGCTTTCTAAATGCAAAAAGCTTTTTGCTTAACACACAAACAGCAGTTTTTGCTCCTTGTGTTGCAGGTCCATTATGTCTGTAGTGATAGGGCCACTGTCTTGTGTATGACTCCACTGGTAATCTAGCGACAGAGCGGCGGCTCCTCTGCTATGGTGAAGGAGCGTCAGCCCCCCACCAGCAGCAGCCTCTGCAAACCTTTTACAATGAAATGATAAAAATCCATGGTTGTTATCATTTCGTTGTTAAAGAGGCGGGGCATTGGGGATGAAGGGAGTCCACAGAGCATGTCCCTCAGTGAGCATGTATGTTTGGCTGGCTGTCTTGGGCTGGCCACACACACATGCGCACTGTTCTCCCTGTCTGCCTGGGAGTGCCCTGGCTAGGTGCTCCAGCCAAATCCTAATGCTGCTTTGAGCAGCGTCAGGTTTGACTGCAGGGTAGGCTCAGGGCCTGTGCCTCCTGTCGGGAACAAGAAGCTGTGGTGCGGCGACGAAGGGAGGCAGGTAAGCTTTTATTTTTTTTAAATAATTTAATGTTTAGCCATCTCATGTGCCACCACACCCCTTCACCGTGCAGTGAGCCATAACCATAGCTACATGAAGTCTGTGTTCCAATGCTACTTTGCACCTTTTGCAGCTTGGTTTCTAAGAGTCCTGCTAAAACATAGGGGAGAAGAAACTGGAATGGGGTGGGGTTAAGTTTAAAACATGAACTGTGTGTCTCACTGCTACTCGGCACCTTTCTCCGCAGTGTTCCAAGCGTTCAGAGTATGTTCTGCTAAGAAATAAGGAAGACGAAACAGGGAGGGTGTAGGTATAGGTTTAAGAAAATAAAAAGAGTTATGACATGGCCAGTGTTGACTGTGTCATAGCGCAAACAGTACTTGAATCACAGTGCGAGCACCAGATGGCAGTGGAGAAGCACTAATTAAAGCTAATTAATCCGTACTTGGTCCATGCGCTACAGACTAAAAAGAAAGTGACACATGGAAAGTCACTGCCCAATAAAAAGGCAGCAAATATGACAATGAATGGTATGCTATGGGCAGGATCCATGCCCATTATTGCACACAAAGGTCTTACAAGCACCCGCGTATGTGCTAGTGCAGGCTCGACCTAAACAGACTTTTGTTATAAAAAAAGAAAAAGGACAGGAAAACAGAGGCTCATCAAACTTCATGGAAGGTACTTTCCTTTGGAATTCACCACACCTGCCCATAATATCAGCTCTAGGGCCTGATTCCTTGAGTGCTCTCACTTATGGCACCTCTATTCAACAAATACTGACCCATAAGTCTTGTTGTGGCCTTAGAAATGTCACTGAGCAGTTAAAATATGACCTTGTTATCAGTCTCTAACAGTTGCTTGTATGAATGTGATTGATTGTGTTAAATCTGACTAGATTGCAGCGCAAGGCTGCAAGATTTCTTATTTTGAGCAGGGTTTCCTGTGGGAGCACTCCACCATGAGCAGCAGTGAATAGTCCCCACCCTGTTGTATTTGCAAGGGTAGTAAGATGTGGTTGTATAAACAATGATATATTGAAAATGCCAAAGTCACTGGCTCGATGAAAATTCTCAAAAACTTCAAGCTTGGATTTCAGGTGAAGATTTCAAAATATGCTAGAGATTCTTGGGTTGATTCTTCTGTTAAGTTGGAAGCTCAGAGGTGAGCTAGCGACTGCTAATACAAGGTGAAGCTGCTCAGCTTCCCTCTAGCAGGCCAGTGTGCAATTGAATTTGATGTGCAGGGAGATGAGTTCCTTCCATGCCTTGCTGGGTAGGTATTCTCTATCTGATTTTACTCATTTCAGAGTTGTAACTGACGTTGCATTCCTGGGCGATAGCAAGAAAACTGGTCAGTAGCGTTAATAGTGACTTCCAAACTTTTCTTTCCTGGGTGTTTATTTTTTTATATGTTTTTGTCCAGGCCCCATAGATCTTTTCCATTTGCAATTTGGTATATGACCTTGCCTTGTACTTTATGGTCTATGTGCTGTCCTGCTGTGGTGGTATTTGTATTGACATTTGCTTTTGTTTATATGTTGTTTTTAGGCTTTTAATACTGTCTTTTTTATCATTGAACTTTTATTATTGGCTTTTGCAGCTCTCAAGCTATTTGGTAGTTTAGTGCACTCCAGTTGCTGTTTCCTGCTGTTTCCTGCTCCCACCTTCTTTCACCTCACCCACCCCAGGACTACTTACTGAGGCCACTGCACTTCCATGTGCAGCACCAAAGGAAAGCCTTACAATGCCTGTACCACACCCAGCACAGGACCCCTGGCCCTCCCACCATCCACCCCCACACCACCAAGGACCTCCTGCCCCTAGACCCGAGAACCCTTAACAAAAAGTGCTTCAGGGCCTCCCCGTGTTCAATTAAAGGACACTTCACGTGCCGCCACTGCCGTTTTGCCTCCCGCACAAGACATCTGGTCTGTACCAGACCCTGTACAAACAAGCCTACAAACACCCCAGCACCTCTCCAGTACATCCTGCTCAAATCCCATTCCCTCTGCAAAAACTCCATAAAAAGTTGGGACACCATCAGCACCCTCACCCCTGACATGGCCTTTATCACCGAAACATGGCTCAACCCGACTCCAAACCCAGAGAACATCATGCCCATTGGCCACAAGATGATACACAGAGACCACGCAAACAAACACAGTAGAGGCATCACTATAATCTTCAAGGAAACCATCCGTTGCACGATTACCAATGACAATCCCGTATTGCTCATGGAGCACCTCAATTTCCTTGTACACCAGGACCACGATAAGAGGTTCCCTCGTCTACAGACCATTGGAACCCTGCCTCCCTGGCCATAGAGTCCCAGCTCTTTATACTGCCTAGTGACCTCAACCTGCACATCAACTACCACAATGACACCAACACTGCTTTCTTCCTAAAGAACCTCAACAACATTGGCCTCATGCAACTAATCACTACACCCACGCACAAAGCCAGACAAACACTCACCTGCATCTTCACTTCCAGTGACAGACTCAAGTTTACCAACACCACAGAACTCATCTGTCGGCCACGCCATGGTCCACTTTACCTTTTCAAGTAGAGACCAACACGCATCTACCATACCCCCATGGGGCCACCCACCCACTGCAGCTGGGGGAAAATTGCAATGGACCAAAACCCTTAGCATCTTCAGAACCCGAAATCTCAGCAGATCTCAACCAGGTCATCTGGAACTTCACCACCTCGATCACCAACTGCGCCAATAAAGTTACCCCCTGCGGAATTCAGGCAAAAACAACAAAACCTCAAAACTAGCTGCTGTCACACCTCAGAGCTCAGACCCACCAAGCGCAATTACTACCACCTCGAGAAGCAATGGGGAGCCTCAAAGGGCCCATCTGACAGAGCGACCTACAAGGCAGCCCTCAGTGAATAACACCAGAACATCAAGGGAGCCAAGAGAGCAGCCATCACCAACCATATCAACACCGTGGCCAACCACACTAAGGAACTATTCAAGATTGTCAAGGATTTTGCCACTCCCCTGTTGCCACAGAGAAGTTCATCCACCCCACCCCTCTTGGACTATTTCCACAACATGATAACTACGATCTAGAACAATTTTGCTCCCCAACACTCCACCCCCAGTATCGACAACTGCAAGCAACCAGAAAGCATCAACCGAATGCCAACCACAGGCTCCCCACTCACTGTGCAGACCACCTTGACCATTGTGTCCACTCTGGACGTGAATACAATCGGAGGTCAGACCCCTCTGAAAAAGCCCTCAGCTGACCCCAGCAACCTCAGAAACTACTGACCAATCTCTCTACTCCATTTCCCGGCCAAAGTACTTGAGAAAGCCATCAACAAATAACTCACAGAATACCTGGAACTCAACCAACTTCTCAACACATCACAATCTGGATCCTGTGCAAACCACAACACCAAACTGCACAAATTACTGTCACAGATGACATCTAAGCTCTTCTCAATCACGGAAAAACCATGGCCCCAATCCTTCTCGACCTGTCAGCTGTGTTTGACACTGTCTCCCACCACACCCTCATTGACAGACTCCACACTATCAGCATACAGCAAAACACCCTCAAAGGGATCACCTCTTTTCTCTCAAGATGCAAACAAAGCATCCAACTGCCTCCCTTCTCCTCTGCACCCAAGGACATCACCTGCGACATATCCCAAGGATCCTCTCCCAGCTCCACCCTGTTCAACATTTACATGACCTACTTCAGAGACGTCATCAGATCCCATGGCCTCAACATAAACTCCTAAGCTGACAACACTGAGCTCATCATCTCTCTCTATCACTGAGGACCCAACCAACCGCAAAACCAACTTCTGCAGCTCTATGACAGGTGTAACTAAATGGATGAGAGACAGCTGCCTCAAGCTTAACTTTAAAAAAACAGAAGTATTGATCTTCTGTAAGCACTTCTCCATATGGTGCCACAGCTGGTGGCCAGCAGAACTCAGACCTAAGCCCACACCAACAGACCACATGCACAACCTTGCATCAAAGCAATGCAGTTGCCTCCTCATGCTTCCACACCTTCTGCATGCAACACCAGAAAGAACGTAACACAGGCCCTCATCTCCAGCCACCTAGACTACTGCAAAGCTCCCTGCACGGACTCTTCAACCAACTCCACAAAAGAATCCAGACCAAACAGAACACCGCAGCCAGAGTCATCCCGGACCTCTCCAAATGGACTCACATCAGCCCCCACCTCAGAGACCTCCACTGGCTCCCTGACCAGAAGAGCTGTCAGTTCAAGATCCTCACGCACACCTACAAAGCACTACACAGTCAAGAACCATCTTACATCAACCACCAACTGAACGTCTCCCTGCCCAGATTGACACCTGCACTCTGCCTCACTCACCCTTGCACACCCACCCCAGATCCATCACAGCCACACCTGAGGTTGCTTGTTCTCTTACATTGCTGCCAAATCCTGGAACTCCCTACCCCTACACCTCAGAACAGCACTCTCCCTGACAGAGTTCTGGAAAAATCTCAAGACCTGGCTTTTTGACGAGACAGGCACCTAAGTGCCCAGAGACTCCTAGGGTGACAGCATGCGCTCTACGAATACCAACTGATTGATTGATTGATTGATTGTGTGAAGAGGTGGTCTTAGGAACATACAAGCCACTTCCTCAGATTTTTGAATAGTATGACCCCTTTTGCAGGGTTATACCCAAACATTTTGCCTTCTTCCTCCTATTTTTTCCGACCTGTTTGTGTTGGCTTTAGGACTCTGGGCACCTTACCACTGCTAACCAGTGCTAATGTGCATATGCTCTTTGTCTAAAATATATTGGGGATTTGTTTCACCATGAATGGCATATTCCACTTACTGGTAAGTCCCTAGTACAGTGAATGGTAAGTATCTAGGGCCTGTAAATCAAATGCTACTAGTGGGTCTGCAGGACTAATTGGACCACCACATAAATAGCCCTGCAAACATGTCTCAGGCCTGCCATTACTGTGTCTGTGTGTGCACTTTTAGACTGCCATTTTGACCTTGCAAGTGCACCCACTTACCAGGCCCCAACCTTCCTTTTTATTACATGTAAATCACCCCTAAGGTAGGCCCAAGACAGTCCCATGGGCAGAGTGCAGTGCATTTAAAAGGTAAGACATGTACTGCTGTGTTTTACATATCCTGATAGTGAAACACTACTATTTTCTTTTCCCTATTGCAATACATATCTCTCCCATTGGGTAACATGGAGATTGCCTTGAAATATCTGTTAAGTGTAATTTCCACTGGGAGAAGATAGAGATATGGAGTTTGGGATTTTTGAACTCACAATTTAAAAATACTGCTTTTGGTGAAATGGGTTTTTGAATTGTAAGTTTGAAAATGCCACTTTTAGAAAGTTGACATATTCGTGCTAAACCATTCTGTGCCTCTGCCTGTGGAATACACATCTGTGTCAGGGTGGCAGTTGGGCTGTTTGTGAATCCACTCTAGACAGACACACAAAGGGAGCTGAGGTGTGCCCTTCATATTCTGATGGGACTTTCAGGGCTAGAGAGGTGAGAGGAACTGACACTTGCACCTGTATAGGACTGTGCCTGTCCTTACATAAAGCAGTCTCCAATCCCCTGGAGCGTGCCTGGGGCAGGGCAGGAAAGGCAGGGTCTGGTGCACTACAAAGACTTTCTTCTGAAGTTTGCCTACTTCAAAAGTGGGAATGAGTGTAACTACTGGACCTCTGAGACCACACCTTTAGAACCCTTCTGGACTGAGGACAATTTGCCAGGAAGAAGACCTAGATGCAGTAGGAGGGACTGCACTCTTCCTGTTGCTTTGCTGTGCTGGCCTGCTGCTTGCTGCTTCTGTCTTTGACTTTTCTTTCTACATCCTGCTTCCAAAGGTTCCCCATTGGCTTGGACTGAGCTTGCCTCCTGTTAAGACGTCTAACAGACATCAAAGACTTCATCTGCCATCACCTATGCTCTTTTTCTTGACTTATCTTGAATGCCCTTGGGAGTGAGTTCTGGTGCAACCAAGAAGAAACCAAGTGCATCTACTCCAGAGCGATTTCAAAACCGGTGCTGCTGCCCCACTGCACTGCTGCCTGCGCCAGAGCAGTGGTCCCTGCTGAGTGCAAAGACCGCGACTGACGCCGCAGGCCCAATACTGCCTCAGCACCTTCGAAGTCCCTCCACAGTAAGAGTTCTGAGTGTTGGGCCACCAATGCCTGTGACGGCCGACTCCGCCGCAACACCTGTGGCCACCACAAAGTCGACGTCTCACATCTTGACATGCTAGATTCATAAACCCCGCCAAGTCGTAAGGAACCTTCGCCACACCACCGACACAGCATCACGTCCCCTGCAACTATAAGGAACTGATGCCTCACCTCCCCTGCCTTTCAGTAAGGAACGGACGCCTCACCTCCCCGATAGCAGTAAGGAACCAACACTGCACAGGCTTCTGTGATGCCTCACCTCCCTGATTCCTCATCTTTTTCCAAGGTACTGTACCTGTGGTCTATGTGACTCTGTGACTGACCCACACTCCCTCATGAGTGGCGTTGGAGTGCTGGGAACGACTCCATCAAGATGCCATGATAACCTCAATTGCAGCTATTGTGTTTCTAAGTGCTATACTAAGATTTAATCTTTGAAAATGTGTATAATTACCTGTGTAAGTTAGATGTATGTTGTTTTGATCTTGTTTAACTCAGATAACTATTGGCCACTTTCCTAAACTGGTGTGGAGTACTTTTGTGATCCTGTGTGTGTGTGTAGAAATACATTACACATTGCCCCTGGGATAAGCCTGACTGCTTGAGCCAAGCTACCAAAGGGATAAGCAGGGGTTCTCTTAGCTGCGTGGCTCCCATATCCTAACTAGAGTCAGGGTCCCTACTTGGACAGGGTGCAAACCACTGCCAACTAGAGACCCCATTTGTAACATAAACCCCAAACATTCTACCTCGTCTACACCAAAAACACATTTTTCTATTTTCACAAACAACTGATGTTCACGTATTTTTTAAAGGATATCTTTAACATGTTCACTATGCTCTTCCTTGGTCTTAGAAAATATCAAGATATTGTCTATATATAGCGCTACCCAGATATCAATGAATTCCGGTAAGATGCCATTGATAAAAAAAACTAAAAAGCAGCAGGGGCATTACACAAACTCAATGGCATGACCAAATATTCAAACAAACTAAATTTGGTAGTAAAAGCAGCCTCTTGTCCCCTTCTCTTACTCTAATCAGATGATAAGCTCCACTAAGGTCTAACTTGGTAAAAACTGTTGCATCTTTCACTTGTTCTAATCAATCAACTAATAAATCAGGATTTGTGAAGCATGAATAATCACCCAACGGGGTTTCAATGCACTTGCAGGCCCCGGAACAAGGAGAGAGCAGTGAAAATGAAGGAAAACCATGAGAAGGCACTGACAAAACAGGGGAAAAGCAAGGAGAAAACAGAGAAAATGAGGGTAAAGCAAGGAGAATGCACTCAAAAAATGGGGGGAAAAAGCAAGGAGAAGCCAGGAGTAAGAGCGATGCAGCTGAACGGTAAGAGCTTGGTATGAGACCTGCTCAATGGGGTCCCACTGCAGCCTCCAAAAAGTCGATCCTAGAAGGAGATAGGGGTGTTGGTAAAAAAAGCTGGAAAATGGGCAGCAGATGGGAGCGGAAATAAGGGAAAAACAAGGAGAAGGCACACAAAAATAGGGGAAAAGCAAGGAGAAAGCAGTAAAAAGGAGGAAAAGGAAGGGGAAGGCACTCAAAAAGCAAGGAGTAAGCAGTGAAAATAAGGGAAAAGCAAGCAAGGAGAAGACCATCAAAAATGGGAGGAAAAACAAGGAAAAAGCAATGAAAATGAGGGAAACGCAAGGAGGAAGAACTAAAAAATCAGGGGAAAAAGCAAAGAGAAAGCAGTGGAAAAAAGGAAAAGCAAGGAGAGAGCAGTGAAAACAAGAGAAAAAGCAAGGGAGAGCAGTGAAAATGAGGAAAAAGCAAGGAGAAGGCATTCAAAATACAAGGACATGATTAGAGGTGAATGTTACCCAATTGAGAGCCCTATAATGGATACAGGTTCTTAAATCTTCTCCCTTCTTTGGCACGAAAAATAGAGGAGAGGAGACCGGAGAACAAGAAGGATAAATTAAACCTATTCCGAGAAGTACATCTAAATATTGTTGACGCTATGTATTCTCTTTTTTAGTAAGAACATAAATTTGGCTACAAGGCAGATGGGCTCCTGATTGAAAACCTGTTCAGCAATCATAAGATGTATTAATATTAATCTTGAAGGATTTGTAAAGCGCGCCAATACCAGAGGCGTCTTGGTGGTGAGTATCAATTGCAAAAACTGAAAGGAGGCCTATGTTAAATAAAGTGACAAAGAACCAAAGCTTTGTTTAAATCTGCAACAAATGAGAGGAGTCTGAGGTAAACATGAATTACTATCAACAGGAGAATACCAGGTTTTAAGCTATGTTCTGAAGTCGAGATTAGAGTGATGTCTAAGATGTTCTGGTTGAGCTGTAGAACTGATAAAGCTTATGCCACCCCATTTTTTTGTTCAAATTCTATTCACAATGATCTTGTGGGAATTGGTGGAATGTAGTGTTCTTCTTGGAATATACCACCTGAGTTTTTCCTTCGGATACACAAGGCTCTCTCCATACAAGGTTTTGTGAGCTATACATGATGCCTTAAATCTCACTCTTTTATTAAAAGAAAGCCAGTGAAGTTTCTGCATTGCCGGTTTGAACTTTGGGATTTTTATAAGCAGATAGGCTGCTGCATTCTGGAGACTTTGTAGTTTTTTCAAAGACCGCTGATGTATAGCCAAATAAATCAACTTTTGTTAATACTAAAGCAGTAGCTTCCGATTTTTGGAATTCAAATGGTATAAAAGGAAACACCTTCTTCAATATCCTTAACAAAAAAGCAAGCAGAGGTCTGTGCCCTAAAGGAAAAATTGGAATGAAAGATTATTTCTACATTTTTAACTGATGTTACCAGCAAGGGCAGAGAACCAAGTTTCTGGGACCACCATGCTTGGTTCCAAGAAATACACTCTTTAGATACATGGCTTTGCTGGGCGGCAAGATGACCTCTGTAGGAGGCTGGCCTGGCTTATAGTGGGTACCAGAGGTACTTACACCTTGTGCCAGGTCCAGTTACCCCATATTAGTGTAGAAGAGATGTTTCTAGCAGCTTAGGCTGATAGAAGGTAGCTATAGCAAAGCAGCTTAGGCTGAACTAGGAGACATGTAAAGCTCCTACTATACCACTGGTGTCATATGCACAATATCATAAGAAAACACAATACACAGATATACTAAAAATAAAGGTACTTTATTTTTATGACAATATGCCAAAAGTATCTCAGTGAGTACCCTCAGTATGAGGATGAGTTATATACACAAGATATATGTACACAAACCAAAATTATGCAGATAATAGCAAAAGGAAGTAATGCAAGCAATGTAAAGTTACAGTAGATTGCAATAGGAGCACATAGGTATAGGGGCAACACAAACCATATACTCCAAAAGTGGAATGCGAACCACGAATGTGTCCTATGTGAGCTTATAGAGGGTCACTGGGACTGTAAGAAAACAGTGAGGGTTAGAAAAATAGCCCACCCCAAGACCCTGAAAGGTAGGTGTAAAGTGCACCTACTACCCCCAGAGAGCACAGAAGTCGTGATAGGGGGATTCTGCAGGAAGAACAAACACCAGCAATGCAACAACAGTGGATTTCCAGACCTGAGTACCTGTAAGACAAGGGGACCAAGTCCAAGAGTCGCGACAGTGTCAAGAGTGGGCAGGAGCCCAAGAAATGCCAGCTGAGGGTGCAAGGAAGCTGCCACCTGTTGGAAGAAGCTTGGTGTTCTGCAAGAAAGAAGAGGACTAGGAACTTCCCCTTTGGAGAATGGATGTCCCACGTCGTGAAGAAGCTTGCAGAGGTGTTCCCACACAGAAAGACCGCAAACAAGCCTTGCTAGCTGCAAGGGTTGCAGTTAGGGTTTTTGGATGCTGCTGTGGCCCAGGAGGGACCAGGATGTCGCCACTTGGATGAGGAGACAGAGGGGGTACCCAGCAACGTAGGGAGCCCTCACAGAAGCAGGCAGCATCCGCAGAAGTACCTGAACAGGCACTTAGAAGAAAAGTGAACCGGAGTCCACCAGAAGTCACAAAAGGGAGTCCCACGACGCCAGAGGACAACTCAGAAGGTTGTGCACTGCAGGTTAGAGTGTCGGGGACCCAGGCTTGGCTGTGCACAAAGGAAATCCTGGAAGAGTGCACAGAAGCCAGAGCAGCTGCAAATCACGTGGTACCCAGCAACGCAGTCTAGCGTGGGGAGGCAAGGACTTACCGCCACCAAACTTGGAGTGAAGAGTCACTGGACTGTGGGAGTCACTTGGACAGAGTTGCTGAGTTCCAGGGACCACGCTCGTCGTGCTGAGAGGGGACCCAGAGGACCGGTGATGCAGTCTTTTGTTGCCTGCGGTTGCAGGGGGAAGATTCCATCGACCCACAGGAGATTTCTTCAGAGCTCCTGGTGCAGAGAGGAGGCAGGCTACCCCCAGAATATGCACCACCTGGAAACAGTTGAGAAAGCCGACAGGATGAAGCGATACAAGGTTGCTAGTAGTCATCTTGCGGAAGAAGCGGAAGATGCAGAGGAACTCTGGTGAGCTCTTGCACTCGTTATCTGGTGAGATCCCCAAAGCAGAGACACTAAATAGCCAGAAAAGGAGGTTTGGCCACCTAGGAAGGAGGATTGGCTACCAAGAGAGGTAAGAGCCTATGAGAAGGAGCCTCTGACATCACCTGCTGGCACTGGCCACTCAGAGCAGTCCAGTGTGCCACAAACACCTCTGTTTCCAAGATGGCAGAGGTCTGGGACACACTGGAGGAGCTCTGGGCACCTCCTCTGGGAGGTGCAGGTCAGGGGAGTGGTCACTCCCCTTTCCTTTGTCCAGTTTCGCGTCAGAGCAGGGCTGGGGGATCCCTGAACCAGTGTAGACTGGCTTATGCAGAGATGGGCACCATCTGTGCCCATCAAAGCATTTCCAGAGGCTGGGGGAGGCTACTCCTCCCCAGCCTTCACACCTATTTCCAAAGGGAGAGGGTGTTACACCCTCTCTCAGAGGAAATCCTTTGTTCTGCCTTCCTGGGCCAGGGCTGCCTGGACCCCAGGAGGGCAGAAACCTGTCTGAGGGGTTGGCAGCAGCAGCAGCTGCAGTGGAGAACCCGGAAAGGCAGTTTGGCAGTACCCGGGTTCTGTGCTAGAGACCCGGGGGATCATGGAATTGTCCAGAATGGCATTGGGGTGACAATTCCATGTTCTTAGATATTTTACATGGTCATGTTCGGAGATACCATTGTGATGCTGTACATAGGTAGTGACCTACGTACAGTGCACACGTGTAATGGTGTCTCCGCACACACAAAGTCCAGGGAATTTGCCCTGAACGATGTGGGGGGCACCTTGGCTAGTGCCAGGGTGCCCTCACACTAAGTAACTTTGCACCCAACCTTCACCAGGTGAAGGTTAGACATATAGGTGACTTATAAGTTACTTAAGTGCAGAGGTAAATGGCTGTGAAATAACGTGGACGTTATTTCACTCAGATTGCACTGGCAGGCCTGTGTAAGAATTGTCAGAGCTCCCTATGGGTGGCAAAAGAAATGCTGCAGCCCGTAGGGATCTCCTGGAACCCCAATACCCTGGGTACCTCAGTACCATATACTAGGGAATGATATGGGTGTACCAGTATACCAATGTGAATTGGTAAATTTAGTCACTAGCCTGTTAGTGACAAATTTAGAAAGCAGAGAGAGCATAACCACTGAGGTGCTGGTTAGCAGAGCCTCAGTGAGACAGTTAGGCATCACAAAGGGAACACATACAGGGCACATACTTATGAGCACTGGGGCCCTGCCTGGCAGGGTCCCAGTGACACATAGACTAAAACAACATATATACAGTGAAATATGGGGGTAACTTTCCTACAACCTCTCTTTAGAGGGCTCTGCTGGTTGAACATCTAATACTTCATCAATCTGGCATTTCTGAGGCTCCCCTACACCAGCTTCCAGGTCTCTCTACACCCATGACCCTAGCTGTGCCACCCAAACCCCCTGTTTTCCCTCCTGCGAGGGTGAGGTGCAGAGGGTAGTGAAGGACTGCACAGGCCCGGCGTGACTGGCTGCATGGGGTGATGTTGGTCCGAGTGGGCGATCCCTGGCTGATGGACAACAGACCTGCTGAAAACTGTCCTACATCTGTGTGATGACAAGAGTCACCTTCATGCTCTGCGGGCTTGCCAGCGACTGCAACAGAGGGCCGCTCAATACACGTCTGAGCCTGGAAGCCTGGTTGTGAGCGCACGCCTGGCACGCACTGCATCCTGGGGCAGTGCTGAAGGCTAGCAACTCTGCATTTCTCACCATCCTGCTGGGAGCAGCCATGGAGACCTACACACCGCACTACTTCTGAGACCTGCAGGGGAGCTCGAAGAGGCTGCTACTGCCCTGGGGGCGACCTGGGTTATCTGTGTAGACCTGTACCTCTTCGTGTAGGTGGGTGAGTTGGGCTGATGCCCTTTCATTTTTAGATGACTTCTATCACCTGCAACCCCCAGTACTACTGTGCCTACTCTCCGCTGGCCATTACTTGGTGTGTGGCCCGGCCCAGATTTTACAGCTCCTGAATCCTGCAGGGAGCAGCAAGCTGGCTGCACTGAGACTCTCCCACAGCAAAGATTGGCTACCCACAGGCATCGTTGCACCATTCATGCCACACACCCTATGTGGAAATGAGCAAGCCAATTGAGACCACCCTGGTGGACCTGCAGTCCTTGGCAAATTACCTATTTACCCTGAACTTCATCTAGCGCAGACCATTGTCCTCGCCG
Source organism: Pleurodeles waltl (assembly GCF_031143425.1). Lineage (NCBI taxonomy): Eukaryota > Metazoa > Chordata > Amphibia > Caudata > Salamandridae > Pleurodeles > Pleurodeles waltl. The sequence goes on from NC_090440.1 coordinate 501,332,786, forward strand.
GTGCTAGTCCACCACTATGCTACCTTTTGATTGGCTACTCTGGGGTCCCTTGAGATAAGGGACACATTGGATTGTCTTTAGATGTGGAGCCTATGAGATCCCTCTGAGGCACCTGGTGTCTCAAACTTTCCATTGCGCGCCTTGGCCTCCTGGGGGCTAGTCACAGATCCAGAGGTTGAGCCTGCTCAAGCCCCCTGACACACTAGTCTCCCAGGGTGTGGTGTAGCTCTACTGACTTCTACACTGGGCTGTGCCATATATTCTTCTGACATCCATTACCTGCAGCTGGGGCCACCTGCCCTGCAAACCCTCCCAGTAATTTTGTGCACAGCATGGACACTTCAGGACTGGAACCCAGTTCATCTTTTCCATTTGCGACTGCGACCTTTGCCATGCGAAAATACAATGCCAAACAATCAAAACTCTCCTTTGAGAACAAATGCCTTACCCGTCAGGTGGAGATGGTCCAGAGTACCAAATTCACTGCCAATCACCCAGAGGGTGATGACCCTCAGGAGCTAGAACTCAGAGAGCTACTTAGGAATGTCAAGACAAGTCTGAAAGCAATTTTCACTAAACTGGCGTACCAACCGTTTCGTTCACATCAAGCAACGCATTGATAAACACAAGACCAGACTCTATCAACTTGAAAACCGCGTCTTTGATGCAGACAACCTTCAGGCAGACTCCAAGGTACACCTGTTCCTTATGTACAGGCAAGGTTCTCAACCTCATTAAATAAAAAATGAGGATTTGGAGGCAAGATCAGGTCGCAATAATCTCTGGATAATTGGGATCCCTGAATCTACCACCATCTCCAAAATGGAAGACTTTGTCGAGACCTTTCTGCTAGACCTTTTCAATTGAGGTGTGTGTGCAGTCTTTATAGCTGAACGTGTTATGTTTTTTTTTTCTTATTTTTCCTTGTCCCTCAGGTACTGCCATGGAATCTCCATGTTCTTCTCCATGCCCGCTTATTATGTAAACACGCAGCACATACTCTGCATGCCGATCCCCTTCACCCTACCGATGACATGGCCACCTTGAAATGCATTACCTGGAACAATAGAGGTCTCAATGATCACAGGAAAGCATGTCATGTTCACGCCTACTGCACTCAACATAATATCGGAATATACTTTTTGCAAGAGACCCACATACATGGTCCCTAGGCCACTGCTCTGTCTCCTGGATGTTGCGGTGATGCCTATCAATTTGCTTATTCCAACTACGCTAGGGGTTTTTCCATTCTACTGAGCAGGGGACTCCCATGGCAGCTGTCACACTCCTTATAGATCCAGAAGGTATCAACACCAGGGCAGTGTGCGCTCTATTGGCGACTAGAATGCAAAAACCCAGCGCTTTCAAAACAACGTAATTTATGCATTATGCTGATATGTTGTTGTTTAACCTTTTGCATTGCAGAGTTCAATCCTGAAGACTTATTTTTAATGTGCTTACAAATGCTGTTCATTTGCAATGTATTGCTGCAGGCTTTCAGAGTGTGTTAGGGTGTGGTCCCTTTCCGGGGCCTTCTAGAGGCTTTCCCTGCAACATGCATGGGTGTGGTTGTGGGCTGAGCCAAGACTTTATAAAAAGGAGCCAGCCCAGCTCCAAGTGCTCACTATTCAGAGGTCCCGGTGCAGAGCAGCAGCTACTTCCTGAGCTCCTGTCCCGGTGACCTATTTCAATTCAAAGGAGCTTTATTGCGGCTACAGGAGCCAAAAAAGCGCAAGCAGTAATAAATACAAATAAATACACATAATGATAATTACAAGTAAATATAATGATAAAAGGGAGTAAAAGATAAGAGAAAATGGGAAAAATTGAATAAAAATGGAATACAATGCTCTCGCACAGGACGATGGGACAGTCTTAGTTGGAGTCTTTATCCAGAAGGGTTTTCCCTCTAACAAGCCAACTAGCTCAGAGGAATTTGGCGACGGCGATCACTAGCGTTGGCCTAGTGTCTGATCTGAGGATTCGCAGGGCTAGCGCAGAGCTGCGGACTCCCAGTAGTCTGCATGCCGGTGCCAGCCATTTCCTACAGGGGCGGTGTACGCGGGTCAGGCAAAAAGGACGTGAGGGAGATTCTCGACAGGGGCTTTGCAAGCTGGCCATACGGTTGATTCATTGTGTGACCAGCTACTGGTGAGAAGTCTTAATGGGAGTGTTCCAATGCGAAGCTGGAAGTACAGTTTCCTTTCCCTTGGGGCCGTGATTAGGTCCCAAAAAGCTTTGTACTTGCATGACTCTTTTAGGTTGGCAAAGTCACAAGATAGTGTACTGTGGAGTGCAGCCCTTGTGTCTTCGTAATTTTCCATTTGCCAATATAGTTTCTTTAGTTCGCTTTTGGAGGGGAAGACGGACGTGGTTGGTGAGTTCCAGAGATCATCGAGCCCAAGTGAGTACAGTGAACCCTTGATGCATCGTAGCCAGGAGATTCTGTGAAGATGGTCGGCTTTTAGGATGACCTGTAGAGCTTCAGTGAAGATGCCGAGCTCCAGGGTGGTCCAGAGACGCCGCCAGTACAGCAGAGGTCGCAGGCGGGCTTTGTGTCCAATGCGTTTGATACCGAGATCCTTGAAAAGGGGGAACAGTGGGGTGCTTAGCGGAAGGGACACAAGGTTTCTTAGGAAGTTGTTTTCAGCGGTGGTTAAGTCTTGGGTTTTGGTATAGCCCATAGTTCAGCCCCGTAAAGCGCTGAGGAGACGGCCTGGGCTTCGTATAACTGTAATGCTGGGCGAATTGGTTTTGTGTGTGAGAGGTGAAATTTTTTTAGTAGTACCCCTGTTGTTTGTTTTAGTTTTAGAGCTTGTTTTCCTATGTGTGGCTTCCAAGACATGTTGTCAGTGAATGTTATGCCCAGGTAGCTGAAAATGCCCACCTTCTCAAGTGTGGAGCCCTCTAAAGTAAACTTCCCTTTAAAAGATCTGTGGGGATTGAGGGTCATTAGTTTTGTTGTGACCTATTTGATCTTTCAGACAACTGACTTTCATTCTTCATTTGGAGATCCTTGTTCTGGGCGGTAAGATGGTGGTTGGGCTGGCCTCCCGACGCCGTTATCGAGAATTCTCATGTTCTTGGGCCTAATTCTTTTATGATTTGACAGAGTACTTTGCGCGTGTGAAATATGCGCTTCAGTGTTCATGACATTTGCAGGGTGACTTGCGAATCAGCAAGATGCGGAATTAGTTTTATGGTGTTTTAACTTTGTTGTTCATTGCGCGCTACCATTTCTTGACATTTACATGTTGGCTTAAGAATCGGCAAAAGACGCGCAATTCATTTAATTGTACTTTGATCTTGTTATTCATTGTGAGCTGTTATTTCTTGCCATTTACATCGTGGTTTACGAATCGGCAAGACGCGCGATTCGTTTAATGATGATTTGACTTTGATATTCATTGCGTATTACCATTTCTTGGCATTTTACATGGTGACACTCGAATTGGCAAGACGCACGATTCTCTCCTCGAGTTTAATTCATGTTGTTTATTGTATGCCACTATTCTAAGATATTTATCATGTAATATTCGAGTTGTCAAGTTATGTGATTTGTTTTCCTGAATCCATATTGTGTTCTTCATGGTGCACAATACTTTTATGGTGTTTACAATATATATATATATATATATCTACAATATGCGCAATTTGTGTTGAAACGTTTTAAGAGTACACAGAAGATCAGAGTTTCTAGATGCAATATTGTATGGTCCTAGTATGCATTCTCAAAAAAAGGATTTATATGACTGGTTTAAAATTTAGTCAGAATGTTTTTCTGATTCTCAGGGTAAAGGAAAGTACTTGAATAAGAAAGTTTTCATTGAATCCATCTTGATTCCCTTACAGGTATTCGGCCATCTTGAAATTTAGTCATTTTAAACTTAATTCTTAGATTGTTCATGTTTTCAGAATGACTATGCTTAGAATCATAGTCTAGAATTGATTTCAGGAGATATAATTTTCATATTGTATGTTCTAACCTTTTTCTTACAACAGGTCTCCTTCCCAGCTGTTTCCCTTCCTAATCCCCTCTTCCCCTCTTGAACTCTCTTAGCCTCTGTGATTTATCTATCAGAGTCTTGGAGCTGTTCAGTGATGGATGTGTTGGGAACGTGCGCAGACCCCGAGGATCTGGTGACTCTGACAGAAGGTTGATATGTCATACTTGCAGGATTCCTGCACCAGCAGTCGGTGACACTGGCTGTTGTATATGGACCAAATAGTGACGATCCCAATTTGTTTTCAGGTATTTAAGCAAAGATTTCCAGACATGGGGACCATTCCATCCTATGGGGAGGTGACTTTATCTCTGTGCAGGATGACAGGCTGGACCGGCCTGGCACTTCTAGATGTTTACTCCCCCATGCATCGTCACCACTCAATATGATAGCACATGACAGCTGCCTCCAGGCGTTGTGGCACCTCTCGCATACGCATGCATGTGAAGCTACCTGTTTCTTGACATTTCACAGTGCTTTGTCTAGGCTCAAATTTTGGTTGGTCTCCAAGGACAACTTGTCATGGGGCCCTGGGTGCCTAAGGTATCTCACCTACTGTGCACCCTCTCGGACCATTCCCCGATCCTTGCATCATTTCAGGTTCCCCAAGCATCCCCTTGTGCCTTTCCGTGGTGCTTACCATCAGGAGCACTCTGAGATGTGGTATTATGGGAGAAGAGCCGCAAAGAAATCATCAACTATTTCGCACACAATGATGGCTCGGTTCAATTGCCTTCTATGCTCTGGGACGCTTTCAAGGTCATGATACAGGGTGTTTGTCCTGCAAAGCAATCCAGGGTTCCAAAGGCTATCTGGGGTTCCTTATCCCGACTTGAGCAGGAGATATGGACTCAAGAACAATAATATTTCCAGCCAAAAGACACTGCTAAACTGGTCTCTATCTGTAAAAAGATGTCAGAATTTTAGGAGAAAGCCCTTTGTGGGACTCATTTCTTGCATCATGACGCCCGGACTCAATGGTACAGGGAGGGCAACAGGTCAGGAAAACTCCTAGCAGGTCTGCTACAGAAACCATGCATGTCCAACTATATAGCCAAACTCCTGGACTCCGACTCTAACCCAGTGTCCTCCACACCTGAGTTAATGAAGGTGATTTCTTCCTTGTATCGCCAACTTTATACCGCCACCTCGATTTTTGGCCTGACTGAAGTATCCGAGTAGTATGATACTTTACAACTGTTCTGGCTGGGCTGTGCACACCGCACTTATCTGGACCACCTCATCACTAAGGAAGAGATTGAGCACGTTCTGAACTTCCTTCCCGGGGACAAAGTGCCAAGACTTGATGGGCTAATGTTTTGCTTCACTAATGATCGAGCTGAAACACTTATGCACTGGAAAAAATCTCTGAAATGCGCTTCTTAGTCTAAAAAAGACATTCATTACTTCACTTCTCAAGGTTCGTAAAAGAAGGTCAGCATGCTGAAAGCACACGTTTAAAAATGATCACAGCAATGAAATGAAAACATGTACACATGATTCTCCACTGCAATATTCACAGCAAATATATGTATCTATATTATAATGCAAAGCAAATAATGAATTAAAAAATATGTATTACCATGAGGCAAGGGCACAACTGCTTCATCTCCCTCCTATTCATCATCAGATCGCCAGATCAAGGAGAGAGAAATCAATTATCTTCACGGAAAGGATGACACACCCCAGCATACTGGGCATGTCTGAGATCTGGATTACTCTCCATTCCCGGTCCATCTGGTCTCGGCCTCTTATACTTTGAACAAACAAGAGAGGAAATTTCTAGAACCTCCCTCTCACTGCAGAAATTTATTATTATCAAAATGCTGATGGCTTTAGGCCAGCTTTGAAAATAACACGTCGGGACTTGGCCACAATCCCAAGGTGCCACTTCAAAACAAGACCGTTCCCTGCCGTCTTAGTACATTCTTATCAGCCTAAGCCCTTAGTGGGAAAGAACACGAAAAATAAAAACATGAGCACATTATACAACGTGGAAAACTACTTGCAGCATTTAACGTGGAAGTGGCTAATACTAAAATTAAGTCAATAGGCAAAATGAATCTGGTGGTCACTAATGTGACAGTGTGCTGCTAGGCTAAGTGCAACATGGAGTCAGTGGCCAAAACATAAATATCATTACTGCTCACCATCTCTTTTTACAAGGAATTTGCCTCCTTGATGAACCCACATTTGCTAGCAATGTACCAAGACTCTTTGAATACGGGATCGCAACCACCCTCACTTCAGGAAGCAGTAATTTCCACACTCCTTGAAACAGGACAAACCTGCTGATCATTGTGATTCATACAGACGTCTTTTCCTCATTGTTGACAATAAGATATTCGCTAAAGTGCTGGCTAATCAACTGTTGCCCCTCATGCTAAAGATTGTGAGGCCTGATCAATCTGGCTTTATTCCGGGCCTCTCTACATCGCATAATCTCCATATCATCTTCACAGTTATGCACCACCTTGAACCCACACATCCACTGTAGCCACTTCACTCGACGCTACCAAAGCGTTCGACTCCTTTGAATGGAAATATCAAACTCATATGCCTCCTGTGCACTCGTCCCACTGAGTGAGTGTGCCTCAATAGACTCACACTTGATCCCTTCCCGGTCACACGGGGTACACGACAGGGGTGCCGGCTATCACCTATACTTTTTGCCATTGCGATGTAACCGTTAGCGGCGAGACTGTGACAATGCCACATGAAAAGGGATATTGGTTTCACTGCTAGAGGCCTGGGGGTCTGGATGTATGCAGATTACATCACTATATATGCTTGCAATCCAGGCAAAACCTGCCCCATGACACGTGGGCTCATGCAGTTTGGTGGCTATTCTGGTATACAAGTGAACTGGGCAAAAGCCATACTCTTTCCTCTTACAGACAACACATGTCCTTCCCTACTGAGAGCCCCCTGAAACGAGCAGACTGGTGTGATACTTGGACATATGGTTGAGTCATGATCCAGATGAACTATGGCACATAAACTATGAGTGTGCTATGGTCTAGCTGGAGGACAGAGCACCCATGCGGTGCAAATTGCTGCTTTCTCTCGCTGGTCACATTGCAATTGCGAAAATGGTCATCTTCCCTAAATTCCTATACCTTTTCTAAATACCCCACTCCCTCTCACATCACAGTGCCTCAAGTGATTATGATCCAACTTGGTAACACTGGCATGGGCAGGGTAGGCAACTATGGGTTTCCTGGGAGCTCCTCACCCTACCGCTCATGCAAGGTGGACTATCAGAGCTAGATATGATGCTGTATGCTCTATGTGTTTAAGCCCAGTTTCTTCACCACTGGCTTTACGCTACTCCACTTCAGTCCCACACAACAGTTGAAATGGACTGAGCTGCCACATGGCCCCTAATGACCATACAAATGTACCACAAGGCTGAAATAATACTGCTGATTGCGTATGATGGGCCTCATAAAACTAAGCTCCAGGAATAGAAAACCCTGATAGCCCTGTGAATAAAGGGCTAAACTGATGAGGAGGGCCCAAAGGGGTAGGGTAATGTTGATGGGCAGGCCAAAGTGGAAGCCTCACCATTGCAGACACACCAGGCAACACAGTGCAAAGTGCTTAGGTGTCAGGAGGTCAGAAGGGAAAACCTCTGGAGCGAAGGGTCTGGAGATACGAGGCTTGAAAGAAAAGCCTCCAGACAGAAAGGCGGACAAAGCGGAGACGAGCTCCAAGGTGACCTCTGCTAAAATTTGTCAGAAGATACAGAGGCCTCCCTCCTAAGGGAAATGGAGCGCAAATGCCACACGTGAAATGGAACTTTAATGAGCGTTCTAAATGAACACCAATGCGAGTGAGTTTTTGAAAACAGACAAGCAATACATAAATGTAAATATGAAAATAATTGTATCTAGACTAAAACATAGCATTTTTTTAGCACAATACTTATCTTGACTGCGAGCAGCAAGAAAAGAGGGCTAGTTGCTCTCAGTCAAGATAATTATTGTTGTACTCAACATACTATTGGTTGTTCTATTGTGGTGCAACGTCGTAGATTTCCCCAGGGGTTTCTGAAAAATTAAGATTTTCTTTGGCTGCTTTATTTATTAAAGCAAGAAAAGTAAGCATAATGTGAGCCTTTGGGTCTTGTTATAAAATCTGGAGTGTACAAAGCCAGATTATTACAAAACTGTGATTTATGTTTTATGAGCTAAAGCAAATTTAACAAACTGCAAATGACTTGTAAGATATCCTTCACTTGAGGCTGGGGAGATGGAAAGTCACAGAGCCTCCTGTCAGAGGGTTATGTTCTCTCATACACAACTAATTACAGTGTGGACAGTCCCAAGTGATTTGATCATGACCAGGGTTAAAAACCTTACATGGTGGGAGCGTATCTGAAATTTATTGTAAGAGCTGTTCTTTAGAGCCCCTGTAGAGGGGAAAAGGACAAAGGGTCCAGATGCAGTCATTGTATGGACGGGCTTGCCTCTGGCACATCTTCAGTGTGCCACTGGCGTGCCAGCTGCATGCGTCAGCTGCAGGTCGGCATTCCCAGCCTCATATCATGCAGCTACTGGTAGAACAACTAGTCTGTGATCAAAGATTACGACCTACAAAGGGATGACCTGGCAGTGAACGGAGCACAGGCAGTAACCTCAATTGCCCCTTTATGGGCACACAAAAAAATACAATGCCATCCACCTGGCATTTGCAAAACTTAAAAAGATGAAAGGTAAAGTAATTCAATACAAATAATCAAGCTAAAACTACCTCCACACTCAATCCAAACAGGGAAATTGTATGTGGTGGTAACACAATGTCCTTTTGTTTATCAAAAACATCTAGGTAATCCTGGTGTTCTTTGGGAACTATGGCCCACAGATCTTCTAAACTTTCTACAGCGTGTTCCCTACAACAGAAGATTGCATACAATATTGCTTACAATGGGTCAAAAGAAAAGTAAGAGAGCCTCTTACTCAGTCAATAATCAGGTTGTGACTATATTAGCAGGATACTCATAGAATAACTCGAAACTGGGGTGGGGGGTTATAATGTCAAAATGTATATAGTGGGTTTTAATGGAATCCACATAAATGTATAGGGCCAAATAATATTTCCCTTCCATCTATAGCACAAATGTTTTCGGAAGAGGATCTCGACACAATTGGAACACCTAGGCTAAGAGCAAAGTCTGAATCCATAAAGTTGCCTGTAGCTCTTGAATCTAATAAAATGCCAATGGAGATTTTAGAACTGGGCTCCCATTTTAATTTCACTGGGATGTGAAAATACACAATCGGATATTCCCCATCGATGTTCCCTAGATAAGGAGCCTTCACATCCCTAAGAACTGGTAATTTGATCTCCTCACTACTTGCACCACCTGGTTCCTAAATGCTTCACCTCTAGAAGCTCCCTTTCCAAGGTCAGGTCCCTGTGGCTCTGAATACACAAAGATTGGGTGTTTTAATAATCATTTTCTTGCCTCATTCCTTAAGGCATTGTTTTAGGTCGTACACCAGAATTGACCATACGGCCTTGGATTTCATTTAGTCACTGGGTCAGCTTTTTGGTTTCATTCTGGGATTGGTGTACTGCCTGCCTCCATCCTTAGTCTGATTTTGCAAGTCTAGTCCTGGAAGTACGTCCAACAAAGTTGTGTTGTGAGACTACATCTTGTCCGGACAAGATGAATTACCTTCTTTTTGGGCCAGCAATTATGTAAAGTCAGGAACCCAAACTACTTACAGCTGGCTGGGTAGATCTTGTGGGGGAGAGATGTGTCTTTGGAAAGGAATCTCCCCAAACCATGCAGAGATAAACAGAATATATTTATTCTTCTTTATAAACACACCAGACAGCAGGGGTAAAAAGGGAATGGGTATAGAGATAAACAAGCAGCATGTTTTCCTATGGAGTTCTTCCTATAACCTTTCTCTCCCTTGCTCAAATCTATGGCCTCCGTCAGCCAGATAAGAAAACAGAGTTACATTTATCAATGCCTTCCCCAATGACACAATATATGTAAGTTGAAGAGTTTAGCTTCACTACACTCCTACGTATAACCTTACCTCAACTTTTCCCTAGTCCCCACTGGCAAAGAACGGTCTTTCTCTAGATTCAAGTTTTTATAGTGAGAGACCTCTGAAAGGGAGAAAGGGCATGATTACTTATCACAGAAGCTTATTTCATATCATTTTCTGCTCAACCTCTTCTCAATTATACCTTCCAGAAGAGTTTAGTCTTATACAAGGAATGAATCCTTTCTATGAACCAACACCAACTCAAGTCCTAAGAGAGCATTCACCAAATGCTCATTCAATAGTTCATGTAATTCAGATTTGGATCGTCTCTGGTACAATGTGTTTGTCTTACATAGTCTTTTCTAGTATCTTTCCTCCTTGTAGAGTTTTTCCAATCTCTGAAGGTGACAATGCTGAGAGGATGACTCACCACCCAGAGAGGACGATACAAGTTTGTTAAGAATAGTGTTCCTTTTATTAACTATAATAATGTGCACCTTACAAGGTTTGTTGTGTAGTTTGCTGTTGTTGAAAATGTCTGTAATTGTTGTTCCTTTTCAGGATTCTCAATGCGTACCACCTCCTGGATTCCATGGATGAGTGAATGCCTTCTTGGGAAAATCAGTTGAATTGATTCTCAAAAATCTGCCCATGTTTTTAAACAATAATTGCTATTACAGCATTACTTCTCCAGAGAACCAAGGTAAAACAAAATCCAATCCAGAAGACCAAGATTTCAAACAAAAAACTATAACTATGCAAGCACAAAAGTATTAGAGCCAAAAAAATGCAAGACAAAAAGATAATGAAAATACTTTTTCAATTGGTGGCAAATGTGTTGGCTCCCGAGAGCATCTTAAATCAATCACTCAGTCAATCAATCAGTATTTGTAAACTGAGGCTACTCACCCATGAGGGTCTCAAGGTGCTGGGGGAGGGGGAGAGGAAGGAGTCTCATCTGAAGAGCCATGTCTTGAGGTTCTTCCTGAAGATGGTGAGCGACGGGCTTTGTCTGAGGTGCAGGGGGAGGTTGTTCCAGCTCTTCGCTGCAGTGTAGGTGAAGGATTGTCCTCCGGCGGTGGTTTTGCAGATGCGAGGGATGGTGGCCAGGGCCATCTGGGCAGAGGGGTAGGATCTGGCAGGGGTGTGGAAGGCGATGCAGTGGTTCAGGTAGGCTGGTCCTGCACTGTGTATGGTCCTGTACATGTTGGTGAGGAGCTGGAAGATGATTCGCTTCTCGATGGGTAGCCAGTGGGGGGGTCCTCATGTGTTAGGAGATGTGTTCCCGGCGAGGGAGGTCCAGAATGAGTCTGGCAGAGGCATTCTGGATGAGTTGTAGTTTTTGGATGTTCCTGGTTGAGGTGCTGGCATAGAGGGCATTGCCGTAGTTAAGCTTGCTACTGACTAAGGTGTGGGTGACTGGCTTGTGACAGTCTGCTGGGATCCATCTGAAGATCTTCTGAAGTTTGCTGCGTGTGTGCCAGCAGGAGGAGGCGACAGAGTTTACCTGGCGGGTCATGGATAGGGAGGATTTGGGGATGATTCCTAAGTTGTGGTGTGCTCAGTCGGTGCGGGGGGGCACTGAGGGATGTGGGCCACCACAGTCGTCCCAAGCTGAGGTGGCGTTTCTGAAGATGATGAGCTCCGTCTTGTCGGAGTTGAGCTTGAGACAGCTTTCTCTCATCCAGGTGGTGACGGCTTCCATTCCTGAGTGGAAGTTCCTTTTGGCCGTGTCTGGGTCTTCGGTGAGGGAAATGATGAGTTGTGCGTCATCGGCATATGACACAATGTTCACACCGTGGCTTCTGATGATGGTGGCGAGAGGGGCCAAATATACGTTGACTGGTGTGAGACTCAGTGAGGATCCTTGGGGGACTCCGCAGTTGACTCCTGTGGGTCTGGAAGTGTAGGGCAGGAGTTTGACCCTCTGCGTCCTCCCGGACTGGAAGGAATGGATCCATTCCAGGGCTTTTGTGGGGATCCCTATTTCGTGAAGTATGGTGTGCAGAGTGCTGTGAGAGACCATGTTGAATGCTGCTGAGGGGCAGAGGAGTATGAGTGCTGTGGTGTGGCTGCGGTCTAGGAGTAATCCAATGTCGTTGGTGGCTGCCAGGAGGGCTGTCTCTGTGCTGTGGTTGCTGCAGAAGCCGGACTGAGAGCCGTCCAAGGAGTTGTTGGCCTCAATGGAATTCCATAGTTGTGGTTTGATTGCTTTGGCCAGTATTTTAGCGGGGTAGGGTAGCAGTGAGATGGGCCGGAAATTCTTTAGTTCTGAAGGGTCAGTCGAAGGTTTCTGCAGGAGAGGGCATGTTTTGGTGTGTGCCCAGTCCTCGGGGAAGGTGCCTGTGTTGATGTAGCAGTTGATTGTGTTCCGGAGCTCAGGGAAATGGATGCGCTAGCTCTAATGTATATGTGGTGCAGGCAGGGATCCGAAGGGGCTACGGAGTGGGTGCTGTTCATGATGTTGACTGTTTCCTTTGTGATGAGATTGGATGGTGTGGCGGGGTTCAGGGGGGGGGCGGTCACAGGTTCCTGTGCCAGGATTTTCTGAGAGGAAGCTGTTGTAGATGTCTTGGATCTTGTGGTGGAAAAAGGAGGTGTGTTTGTTGCAGAGGTCCTGTGATGGGTGGATGTTGGTGGCTTCTGAGGGGGGATCTGTGAACTCGTTGATGACTAAGAAGAGTTCCTTAGAGTTGATGCGCTCCCAGAGCAGGTCCTTCCTAGTGTTATTGATTTTTCATCGGTGGGCAGAGGTTGCAGCTCTGAATGAGGCGAGGCCTTCGCTGGTTTGGTTGTTCCTCCATTTTTTCTCTAAACTTCTGCAGGCACGCTTTGATTCTTGGAGTTCGGTTTGGCGAGAGATGAGGTGAGTTGCTGGTTGGTGATTTTGTTCAATTTCCTGTGGGGGGTCCAGGAGGTGCAGCTGCGGCTGCTGGGTATGGTGATTGTGAAGTGTATGCAGCAGTGGTCAGTCCAGTCTAGGGTGGAGATGGTCTTGATGGAGATCCGGTTGCTTGAGGTGAAGATGGGGTCCAGTGTTTGTCCTGTGATGTATGTGGGTATGGAGACCAGCTGCCTGAAGCTGAGGGTAGTGAGGTTGTCAATTAGAGTGTTGGTTTTGGGTCGGTGCAGTCCTCGAGGTGGAAATTCAGGTCACCGAGGAGGAGGTAGTCGACTGATGCCAGGGTTTGGGGGGTAGCAAAGTCTACGACGTTGTCTATGAAAGCTGGAAGAGGGCCAGGGGGCTGGGTGGCCTGTACACCAGGGTGCCATGGATGGAGGAGGTGTGTTTGGAGTGGACCAGGAAGTGAAGGTGTTCCATGGTGGTGTAGTGTTCTTCTGGACGGCCTTGACACGTAGTGAGGACTTGTGTACGATGGCGAGTCCTCCGCCTGGGCGGGAGGGCCAGTCCCTCATTAGGATGCTGTAACTGTTGGGAATGGCGATGGCGATGTCTGGACCTGAGGTGGGGTTGGTCCAGGTCTCGGTAAGGAAGCGATGTCCGGTCAGGCAGTGTTGATCAATTCCCACAGTTCGGTGGTGTGTTTTTGGAGGGCACGGATATTGAGGAGCAGACAATTGATGGGGTTGTGGAGGATGTTGGTATTTTTGTGTGCAGAGAGTACATTCAGCTTGTTGAGGCTGGTGCTAAAGTTGCAGTTCCTGCAGGGGAAAGGTCCATGGGTGTCCTTTGGAGAGATGGTGCAGAAGTGGCTGAGACGTCCGGTGTTGAGGCGGATGAGGTTCTCAGAGTCGTAATGGAGGCAGTCCAGGGGGTGGTTTGATGGAGATCCAGGGTTCCTGGTGCTGGGCATGATCCAGACTCAGAGGGGTGCAGACGGGCTTGCCTTTGGTGTGCCTTCGGTGTTCCTTATGTTGTTAATGGTTTTGATTGAGTTGTGCTGAAAGTATACAATTCAGCAAAACTGCTATGAGATACTCTATAGCAGTTATGTGTGACAGTCTACCATGGAGTGACTTTTGAAGACTATGATGTCCCTTATGGTGACTACCTTTGAGGCAGTGCTCTACGAAATGGCTCAAGTTATATATTTGAAGTGTTTTCTGTGGTAGTTATGACTGAGACTCCATTGAAGTCCGTTGGACCATATATCATGATTGTGATTCAGGCTCTTCCATGGAGTACAACTCCACTGAAGAATATGCAAGGGCTGATGGCTGAGTGGATTAATCTAATCACTGCATGGATCTGTATTTGAAGCCATGGTGACAGGTTCACATTCCAAGGTGTCCTATCTGTCTTTCATCTTTCTGAACTCCAGAAAATGAGTACCACTGCGCTAGGTAACAATATTTGTCAAGAAATAACACCTCAGGAACTAATTGGCAGTAGTGGAATTATAATAAATGATGCTGCTTAAAGATTTACACGAGTATTTCTTCATGAGTAGAAACTAGCATTTTTAATCGCTAATGCTCAACGGAACAAGAACTTATGAGTGAACCCCTTTTAGCACAGCGGGCCTGGGGCCTATGAGTATATCTCTTGATTGTAAAATGAATGCATGTCTGTTTATAAGTGCAGTTAGTGGTACAGACTTTAGTCTTGACAAAAAGAGAAAGGGAGCATACTGCCTCACATCTCACCACTTAGTTCACCCCAATGCATTACGGTAACTGCAGTGCATGATAACACTTCAGTAACAATCTTTAGCTTTCACCCTTGCTGGTGCAGCCAGTGCTGTGTATCTCCAGACAAGTATTCAGGATTCTTGTTCTTCTTCAGCAAAGACAAACAAGTCATTAAGGGGATGCTAGAAATGTCACATACATTCTTCTCCGGTCTCTCTACTACCCACTGATCGCAGGTGCATTAATTGGAGCTCGTCAGCTCATTAGCTCAAGGGAGTCTTCTCAAACAAATGGAGGAATCAAGTACCTTGCCTCATATTTCAGCATTCAGTTCACCTCAATACATTAATGTAAATGCAGTGCTTGATAACATCTACTTCAGTAATAGTCTTTAGTTGTCACCCTTGTTGGTGCAGCATGTAGTCTATGAGAGGCTCCTCCACAACGGAGAAGGAGCGTCACCCTACTAGCTAAGACCCAGCAGCTGAAAAAAGAACAATATTTTACTATGATTTTATTTTTCAGTTGCTGGCTCAACTAACATGTGCAGGGAGGGCTTGGCCATGGGAGAGGTGAGGAGGAGTGAGTGTGCATGTCAGTTTGGCACAGCAGGGCTGGAGAAACAGCATAGCCTCCAGTGCGACAGACCAAACCGCTCAGACCAATCCTGGTGCTGCTTTCTTATTAAGTATAGCATGAGAGCAGCACCAGGATTGCGTGGGGAGCCTGTGCTGGTGTCCCAGGGACTGCCGGGACACCATTGGGAGGGAAGAAGAGCGAGACAGCTGGAGGCAGTGGACAGGTTTGTTTTTTTTAAATGTATTTATTTTTTATTTTTTTCTCCCCCCTTGTTCCTATCTTGCCCTCCCTTTACCCCTCCATTGATATATGTGGTGGCCGACATTGCTTTAGTCTTGAGCTATGCCATGTGAACCAGCCTTACAGTATAGTGTGCCTGTGATCACAGGAGGATACCCAGGCTGGCTAGAATTGGTTTCCTGACATGGGGGCTGAGAGTTTGAAGCTGGAGGCAATATGATGTTAAATGATCTGATTTGTCAGGGTTCTGTACGAGAATTGTCCTTTAGAAATCAGTGCATCCAGTAGCACCTGCTTCAAGCCTCACCAACAGCCCTTCTCGGCCATAGGCAGGCGCACTAGATTCCTGGAGTCAAGCTGGTTGAATCTCTGCTTCGGGTAGTAAAACACTGGTAGTGAGAGGATGATGCAAGAAACACAAGCTATTGGGTGAGCTTCTAAGAAGCATCTAGGTGGTGGTAGTTCATGGGGATCCAGTTAGCTGCGTTTGAGATGTCATCTGTGGTGTCATCAGTGATGTCATGAGTGGTTTAATATGTGAGGTCATGAGCAGTGCATTGCTAGGGCATAAGTTATAGTTAGTCCAGCTAACTACAACTGCTGAAATTCACTGGTTTTGTACAAGTGCAATGTGAACTTAACTATAACTTCCCTTTAGCCTTTGTGCTTCTTCAGTGAGTTTCTAAGAATTTTCTAATTCTATTTCCTAACTATAACATCCCTGTAACCTTTGTTTTTTTCATTGAATTTCTAATGTTTTGTAATGTTGTTTCCTGACTATAACATCCCTGTAGCCTTTTGTTTTTTAAAGGAATATCTATGTTTTTTTTATTGATTTCCTAACTGTACCCTCTAACCTTTGACATTGAGTGTGTGAGTGAGTGCATATGTGTCTCAGTAGGTCTGAGAGTGGGTGTGAGAGTGTCTGAATTGGTCCGTGAGTGGGAATGTGAGTGTCTAAGTGGTTCTATGAGTCAGTGTGTCAGTGTCTGAGTGGGTCTGTGAGTGGGTGCATGAGCCTGAGTGGATCTGCAAGTGGGTGCATTAATGTGTGATTGGGTCTGTGAGTGGGTGTATGAATGTCTGAGTGGATCGGTGAGTGAGGGCATAAGTGTTTAAGTGGGTCTGTGAGTGAGTGTTTGAGTCTCTGAGTGGGTCTGTGAGTGAGTGTATGAGTGTCTAAGTGGTCTGTGAGTGGGTGCATGAGTGTCTGAGTAGGTCTCTGAGTGGGAACAAGAATCTCTGAGCGTGTCTGTGAGTGAGTGCATGAGTTTCTGAGTGTGTCTGTGCGTGAGTTTCTGAGTGTGTCTGTGAGCGAGTGCATGAGTCTCAGAGATGGTCTGTGAGTGGGTGTGTGAGCCTGAGTGGGTGCATGCATGTCTTAGTGGGTCTGTGAGTGGGTGCACAAGTGTCTGTGTGAGTGCGTCAGTAGCTGTGTGACTCGGCCACAAAGGAGCCTCACCTGCCTTTTTTTATCCAACAAGAGTGCACAGTTTTGCACAAAATATCTATCTAAGTGAAGTTCTTCCTGCCTCCTTGGGTAAATGTCCAGTACATACTCTACACTACTGTTGCTTGATGGGCACAAGGAAACCAGTGACCTTGTGTGCATTTTGGAAATATGATTGTTCCTGGTGCATCTTTATCCAGAAGTATGTGATAACATGAATCCTCCTATAGAGAAGACAACAAGAGTACAAAGAGGTAAATTCCCACCAAACAAAGGTCCTTCCTCCTCACTATATGAAGTAAGTGCTTCTTTGTTTGGTGGAGATGTCCTCATATTCCTCTACATAAAAAGCCCCTTGTAATCATCCTGGCAAAAGCATGAAGACCTTTTGACACTACTAAAATGGGCAGGGCGGGGCCAAACAGGTGAAGCTTCCAGATGATTTGCACATTTGCATACCCATAGTGATTTAAATGGGGAACCGTGGACTCTGCTCTCACCAGGAGACTTCAAGAAAAAAAACACTAGTCACAGTCACATACAGATTGCGCTCCAATAGATCAATAATGCATTCACCTCCACAAAGGCTTTCAGATCGTTTATCAATAAGGAATTGCCGCGAAAACCCTCCTGCTTTGCATTCGCCAATCCCAGGAGTTAGGATAATTTGTCCCTTACAGAATGGAGCTTCAACAGGGGCAACTGTTATGTTTATATTTGTAAGTGCCTCCGGTTGAGTTTTAATTTCAGTTCAATGAGCATCATGGCCAGAATGACCCCGGGAACCCCATCCCCCAGGGCCAAAACACAAAATAATGGGGGGGCACCCGGTCTGCTTCCCCAGACGGATTTCAACCTGGGTGACCCCATCCTCCAGAGCCCGGCCTTTAAATAATTATTTTTTCATGAGGGAAGTGGGCCTTCAGCCCCGGGGGGCCCGTCCCCTGGAGCCCAACCTTGTCTCCTTAGTGCCCCCCAGGGAACCCAGTGTGTAATGGAACTGCAGTGGGAGCCTCAAGGCCCCGGCGGTCCAACCGCATCCCCCGCCTCCCGTTGGAGCTGGCATTGATATTGCACACAGGGAGCTGCTAAATACGCAGCTCTCTGTGTGCAAGAGAAATCGTTTCATCTCTTTCACTGCCAACATGTCTGCAGGCAGGGAAAAAGAGGAAACCTCCACTTTCAGTGTGGGGGACCACTTGGACAGCTCCCGCCCACTGGTATCTGAGTGTCTGCTTTTGCTTGGTGGGAGCTTTCAAAGTTCTGCCAAGCAAAAACAAACAGCTATGTCTCCTGTGTGGGCACCGTGGGACATAGCGGGAGCCAGCCCCAGGGCCATTCCTTCTTAAAGAGGCCCCTTACTTTTAAAAAAAACAAAGCCCAGGGGAGGTGGTGGGTCCGTGTGGCCTCCACTCTCCATAATAAAATAAGCCCCAGGGAGGTGGTGATCCCCAGGGCCCAGGAGGGTCCAGGTAGGCCTCCCACCCATTTTTTTAATTAAAGCCCCAAGGAGGTGGATGTCCCTGGGGTCCGGGGGATTCCACGAGCCCCCCATTATAATTTACATGAGCCCCAGGGAGGTAGTGGTCCCTGGGGCACAAAAATGCCCTTGGAACGGGGCCCGTGCAACCCCCTCCTTAAGGTTTTTGATATATGTTTACGTGCCTCCAGGACCAGGCCCACCTGGGCGCTTCAGTATAAACTAGCACTGGAGCCAACCCTTTTTTTTGTTGCTGTGAATTCATCATGAATTCACAGCAATTTTCTTTTTTAAAGTGCTTTTTTTGCCCTGGTAGAGTCCCTCTGAGAACCCAAGACTTGGGGGTCAGAGTATTTCTACCCGCCCGTTTTTCTTTTTCTTTTTGTATTTTTGTGGGACTCAGCTGAAGTGGAAACCTAAGGTGGCTGCCAACACTTTGTGGTTGAGACGTTTGCAGCCAATCAGAGTTCTGAATTTCCCTGCCAAAAGCTCATTATTCTTTGTGAAGTCATCGGGGAGGATCCATGGCCCTATATATACAAATTTGGATTCCTTTAAATTTCTCAACAACTACTGAATGGATTTACACCAATTAACAAAATGTATAATCTGTGGAATAAAATCTATCTTCCTGCCAAATTTGGTGTAATTCCATCCATCGGATCGGGCTGTAGTGCCACAAGAGTTACTGGCACACTTTTTTGGGACAATTTCGCAAAGATCAAGTCAAAAAATACTTTTCCTGTTACTGGCAACCACCACTAGGTAATATGGTAATATATATATAGATATATATATATATATATATATATATATATATATCTATATATATATATATATGCAAAAATTCCAGGTTGGCTTGGACGGTATTTGACCAGTCCAAAGCTGTAATACTGTGCCTGGAGTGGTTTGTCATTTTACAGCTCGGCGAGGATGGCACTGTGTCAATCCTATGCTTAAAGATTTTGCTGTACAAATTGCAAAAGACTTTTTAACTATCTAGCTCGGCAAGGATAGCACTGTGCTGATCCTATGCTTAAAAACTTTGCTAGATAAGCAGACATTTGAGGTGAGCAAATCTAGAGTGGCGCTGGTGTTGCAGGGTGCTCTTTGCTAGAGCTGCTCTCCACCTAAATTTGGGAACTTTCCAGAGTTCTCCTTTGTTTTTTAGCATAATTTATGCATCACTCTAAACCTGAAAGGGCCTTGTTTTGACTTATACTGGGTGCGCACTTGTGTTTGGACAAAGCTAAACCCCTCTGAAGAGCTCTAATGAGAGCAAAACACATGTCAGGGGTTGCTTTACTCATTCCAGGTTGGCTTGGACGGTATTTGACCAGTCCAAAGCTGTAATACTGTGCCTGGAGTGGTAAATGACTTTTGTCATTTTACAGCTCGGCGAGGATTACGCCGTGTCAATCCTATGCTTAAAGATTTTGCTTTACAAATGGAGAAAGACTTTGGGCCAGATGTAGCAAAGGATTTGCGCCTCGCAAACGGCGAAAATCGCCGTTTGCGAGGCGCAAATGCCTCTTTGCTATGCAGAAATGCATATTGCGAGTCGGGACCGACTTGCAATTTGCATTTCAGAATCGCAAATAGGAAGGGGTGTTCCCTTCCTATTTGCGATTCTGAGTGGTATGCAATACCATTTGCAAATGTTGTCGCAGTTACCATCCACTTCAAGTGGATGGTAACCCACTCGCAAATTGGAAGGGGTCCCCATGGGACCCCTTCCAGTTTGTGAATGGACCCAAAAATACTTTTTTTTAGGGTAGGTAGTGGGCCAAGGGACCACTACCTGCCCTGAAAAAAAAACGAAACTAAAGGTTTCGGTTTTTTTTTAAGTGCAGCTCGTTTTCCTTTAAGGAAAACGGGCTACACTTAAAAAAAAAAAACTGCTTTATTGAAAGCAGTCACGAACATGGAGGTCTGCTGACGACAGCAGGCCTCCATGTTTGCGAGTGCCTATACTCGCTATGGGGCCGCAATTTGCGACCCACCTCATGAATATTTATGAGGTGGGTCATTGCGATGTCTGATGTCTGAGACACCGTACTGCATACCAATTTGCGACTTGCAAATTGCGAGTCGCAGGGACTCGCAATTTGCAAGTCGCAAATTGGTTCTTTGCTACATCTGGCCCTTTGTCACTATCTAGCTCGGCATGGATAGCACTGTGCTGATCCTATGCTTAAAAACCTTGCTAGATAAGCAGAGATTTGAGGTGAGCAAATCTAGATTGGTGCTGGTGTTGCAGGGTGCTTCTTACTAGAGCTGCTCTCCACCTAAATTTGGGAACTTCTCAGAGTTCTCCTTTGTTTTTTGCATAATTTATGCATCATTCCAACCCTGAAAGGGCCTTGTTTTGATATATATATATATATATATATATATAAAAACACATTCAAAATCTAATTTTTCTGCCTCCATTATGTTCATGGGAGTATATTGGTATATTGTAATATCTGTGAATGGTCAAATAAGGTACTTGATTTATTGCAAGGCTGGGCAGGAGAATATCGACTACTGTTTTGTGACTTTTAGTGTTGTAGTAACTTTAGACCTGTGGTTTGTGAACAACAATGGTCCTTATTTTAAGTGGGAGGGTGATTGTATTAGCATGTCCCTCTCTTAAGTCCCCCTGCCCACTCCCTAAACCCCTCCTTAAATTTCCCGTAGCTCCTCCTGCTGAACAGTAATTATTCCACACTTTAAAGCCACTCCCCGGTATCTCCCACATGTGCCACATAAACGTATGGGTGCATGTGTGGAATAAAGATAGGAGAGGCTGAAGTTTCCTTACATAGGTTTCTGAATAGCATTTTTCAGTACCTGAGCAGCAAAACAATATAATAACATAGGAATGTAAGTCCACTAAAACTTAGAAGGTGTTTGTGCTGGAATTGACTTCTGGTGATCTCAATGGAATAACGTCAAATTGTGATGTCATAATTTTAAGGTTACGTTGTAATAGCCTGTCTTCAGGTTATATGAAATTAGCCAACATGTTTAGTTTTAGAGATTTCCTCAAAGCTGAAGGCCAATAGTTGTAAAGTTGAGTTCCATATATGTGAAATATGATGGTGCAGAAATCGTGAAAGAGTTATACATAATAGAGGATGGGATATGCAGCAATATGGGGCACCAAGCAATGCAGTTACAGGTCTTGCAGAAAATATCCTCTTAAAAATAGCAAATGGAAGGTCAAATATTGTTTTATGTTGACCGTGGGATAGTATCACCAAACGGGGGTTCCCTAGTACAAGGTGGTGAAGCAAAGAGGTCAAGGACCAGTGCTGATGGTGACATGCATCAGTGGTACTTTTTAAATTCTATGAGAGGAAAGTCACTACATGGGAGGTGATGCGGATCACCACAACCCGGGTGAAGGTTTCTTCATTTCTCTTTCTACTTGGACTTCTCCCTTAGATTTTGTTTGTTCTAATTAGAACCCTGAAGAAGTTAGTTGTGATACCTGCAACGTACGATGAAACACATGTTGGCATGAGCATTGGTTACTCATTTATAAAAAAGTAAAGGTTTGTTGATACTACATTCTTGAAGTGGACTCTTCGGGAGTGCTCGGATATTTGATCCATTAAATTATAAATTAATTTCAATATATTAATTTAATCCATGAATATATCTTTCTAAACAATAAAACAAAAATAAAATTATCCACCCTTGCTAGCAATGTTATTTTTGTTAAATTTGCAGTAAGCTTGATTTATGTATTAAATTAAAGTATGTTTCATATTTTTTACAAAAGGTTTAAGAGGTAATTTTTTTAAATGTAGTTTATTATTACATTTTGAAAGATGATCAATAATTACTATGAATTCCTAGGTGATGTTGTTTTGATTCCCCCCTCCATTGATTTCTATGGGAGTGCAGTATCAGTGCTTGACCATATCTTGTGCTGGAGCCAGTGCTAGACTGAAGTACATTTCAACCTGTTTTGACACATTTAGGCCTGTTGAAACCTTAGAATTGTGTTTTGTGAGTTGCAATGATGGCACACTCCTTTGGGTGAATTTTGTATTAGCATATTGCTCCCAAAACACTCCTCAAATTTCCATAAACCACTAACATATTTTTGAATATATAAATCCCCATTTTCCCACTACCTTTTCAGTCCCTCTCACATTTACTACAGAGTGGTATATTTAAGTGAACGGAGATTTCTGCACAGAAAAGATAGGTGAGACTGTAGTCTTGGCCGGAGATTTGAGAACTGCATTTTGTAGTAAATAATCAGTACCTTATATACTACAAAATGCAGATTGAGAATCGGCCCCATGAGTGCTGAATTAGTTCTCACAGTCTGAGGGCCTGATTACGATCTTTGTGGATGGGATGCTCCATCACAAACGTGATGGATATCCTGTCCGCCGTATTACAACTTCCATAGGGTATAAAGAAACTTGTATGTCGGCGGATGGAATATCCAGGACGTTTGTGATGGGGTATTCCATCAGCCAGGATCATAATCAGGCCCTGAGTCTTTTTAGTCTTCAGAAGACACATACTAAATATCTCCTTTTCCATTCTGGCACGCAGGCTTAGAGCACTTTTCAGGTTCAATGTCCAGGAATGCAGTATGACTGGGTGAAATTAAAATTATGCTGGTGTAATTTGCATAATTTTGGGATTTCATGTTACTCTTGTTGATGCGGAGTTCCTGAAATTATGCTATTATGCCATGTCCCATAATTGCTCGCCATTAAAATTTACCATGAATGCAACATGTACAGTAAAGATTTAACAGGGACAACAGAAAGCAAGTCATTGTTGTGATTAGTGCTTTTATTTCTTTGCACTTTTTTAACATGAAGTGTGTGTTTTTTTTTGCTTTGAATTTTTTTATTAACATTGCATAATGAAACAGAGGAGAAGGGGACCCAAGTCCCTGTACATTTGGGAAATAACATAGGTTGTCTCATAGGAGTGGTGCAGTAGACTAAATACATTCAGCAACAAATCTAAACATTCTAAAAGAACAACAGCGATGAAGATTAAGAAAAGAAAAGGTGTATAGGGTAGAAGGGGGGAAGGGGAGGGGGAAGGAGGGCGAAGCGGAGACGTAAGTGGCATAGTGGCGCGGTGTCTTGGGTGATATGTCACACTGTGATGAGATGTGACTTCAGTTAATCTTGCTTCATGTATCTATTCTAGTACGCCCCTGTGGGTTACTTCCCCTCGTGCCAGAGATCGGGATATCTGGGGCCGTTTCAGCAAATCAATGCTCAGTGTGTAGGTAGAGACTAGCACCCTGTGTGACAACCGTGGCTCATTAAGGTTCAGTATTAAGGAGACCCAGTATGAGAGGGAGTGAGAAGCTAGTGCTAGTCGCCCTTATCAGAGGATGTTTGTGGAGTCAGCTAAAGTCTTCACAGGGTGCAATGCAAAGCAGCCCGTCATGTGGGGAGAGGGATGATAGAAAAGAAGGGAGAGAGAGGAGAAAAGGTAGAAGAGAAGAGAGGAGAGAGGAGCTGGTGTCAGAGGAACAGCAGAAGGCACTATGGAAAGAAGGGGGGGAAGGAGAAAGATAAAGACGGGGTTGGGATGCTGCGTGATCGTTAGTGAGGTCCCTAGAGTGACAGCCGAGTTGAGGTCTACTGTTTCGGGTGGGGTGAAGGGGGGGTTGCGGAAAGGGTAGGGCGATAGTTAACTTGCATGTGAAAGGTGCGGGGGAGTGGCTGGGGCTTTTACTAAGGGCCAGTGGGATCGGGTGCGAGGATGGGCGTGGAACAGGAGTGGCTGACGGTGGGCAGGTTACGACGGTGTTACTGCAAGGAAGGGGGTCCACACCTGATTGAATACAGTAGCCTGATCCTGTAGATTATAGATGACTCTTTTGTGTGTGGCTATGCTGGTCATTGTCACAATCTATTCCTCCGGGATTGGAGGAGCTACCGATCGCCAGTGGCGGAGGATACAAATTTTTGCAGTTACTAGTGCCGTATGCAACAGTCTTCGTTGCGGTCTGGACAGGGCCGGGAGCGGAGCCATATCGTGCATTATGATAAGGAAGGGGGAGAGCAGTATCTGAAGTGGTACGGATTCAGCCAGGGTGAGTCCTACCTCGTTCCATAAAGGCTGGACCGACGGGCAGTCAATTAGAATATGAAGCAAATCGCAGCGTGACTCTGGGCAACGCCAACACTTCGCGTGCGGGAGAAGCCCAGTTCTGTATAGTTTTGCCGGGGTCCAGTACCGATCATGAATTACCTTGAAGAGACAGAATTTTAGCCGAGCTTCCCGAGTATCCCTGTCCAAAGCCTCCAAAATGTCTGTCCAGTCCTCTGTATCAATGGTCCGCTGCAGGCGGACTTGCCATTGTAGGCGTAGTTTTTCCTGAAGAGGTTGCGAGTATAGATGACGTATGATGGCCTCATAGAGGCCTGCCATAACGCCTTTATGCTTTCCCCATGTCTTTAAATAAGTTACCATGGGGGAAGTCTGGAGTCCCCAGCGGGGGATGCCAGCGTTCTGTTATAAACAGCGTTTGAGTTGCAGGTATCGCCATTCCTGCTGTGGTTGGAGGTTAATTTCCTCCTGCAGTTTAGTGAAGGATTTGGGTCCCCAGTCCTCCAAAACTTGAGCAAGGGTATTGATACAAACTCTGCTCCACTGCGGCGTGTTAAGCACCTCTCTCCCTATCCGCAAGCTATTGTTATTCCATAAGGGGGCCTGGGCGTGCAGGAGAGGGTGTACCCCAAGCAGGCGGTGGACTCTGCGCCAGGCTGCTCGAGTCGCCTTTAAGATCGGATTCGCTGTGCTGGAAAACGAGGGATCTACACGGTAAAGCCCGTCGAGTCCCCCGTCATGGGAAGGCAGCATCCTCTCCAAAGCTACCCACTGCGGTGGCTCCGGCGATCCTGGCAGTGTATTAGCCAGTTGTAATAGATGTAGAGCTAGGGCGTAATGCTCCACCAAGGGAAGTCCCATACCCCCATGAGAGCGGCACGCCATTAGCTTAGCTGATGCCAGTCGTGGTCACGTAGAGCCCCACACAAAGGCTCTAATTGCTACGTCAACTGACCTTAAGGTCGAGAGAGGTACTTGTAGGGGTAGTAAGCTCAAAACATAAGTGAAGCGAGGTACAGTGACCATTCTCACCGCCTGTATCTTGCCCCACATAGAGAGGCCCAGATGGGTTAATTTTTCGAAGTCAAGCTTCATTCGCGCAATGAGGGGGTCCAAATTGTCTGCCACCATATGGACCAGGCCTTGATTGACTAGCACTCCCAGATACTAGAGGTGCTTCGGGGTCCATCGGAATGGGAAGCCGAAAAGCGCAACTTTTGTTGTCACGCGTGAGAGGGGGAGAGCCTCGCTCTTGTCCCAGTTTATGCAGTAACCAGAGAGGGGCACAAATCCATTGATGATCTCCAATAGGGCTGGTAGGGAATGTTCCAGGTCAGTTACGGTTAGAAGGACGTCATCGGCGTGTAAGAAGATTTTTGAGGTACCACTCTGCAGAGGAAGGCCCGCTATCGAGGGAGAGGAACGAATGGCGGCCGCTAGTCACTCCATTGCCAATAGGAACAAAATGGGTGAAAGGGGACATCCCTGCCGTGTCCCTCTGCAGATGGGGAAGGGATCCAAAAGGACTCCCCCAAAGTTAACCTGTGCTGTTGGGTGATCATAAAGCAGGCGGACTTTAGAAATAAACTGGTCACCCAGCCCGAACTTTGTAGCCTCCGGCGCGTTCCTGGATGCCCATAGAGTAAGGCAGAGAGTGCGTAGGTGATTTCTGGAGGTGTGACCCAGTACAAACCCCACCTGAGTGTGGTGTATTAGGGATGCTATGACTTTACGTAAGTGGTTTACTAGGACACTGGCTAATATCTTAATATTGCCGTTCAGGAGAGATATGGGCTGGTAGCTGCTGCAGAGTAGGGGGTCCCGTCCCGGTTTCGGTATGATCGCTATTGTGGCACTGTTGGAGATTGTACCCAGATATTCCGTCTGGACAAGCCTCATCCAGAGCCTCATGTAGGACATCAATCATCTCCTCCCCCGTCCACTTATAAAATTCTGCGGGGAATCCATCTTCCCCGGGCGATTTATGGTTGGGGAGATCAGAGATGACTTTCGCAATTTCCAGCCTGCTAATTTCCCCCTCCAGAAGGTTGCAACCCTCGTCGGAAAGGGATGGTAAGTCAATGTTAGCGAGAAAGGCCTCGATTTGGGCAGGATTGGATGTCGACTCCAGTGTGTAGAGATGTCGGTAGAAGGATACAAATTCATTGACTATTTCTTGTGGGTGTGTAAGCATCTCTCCTGTGTGGGCACAAATGGCTGGTATAGCGAGGGCAGCCATTCTCTGACAGAGCTGAACTGCTAGCAGTCGACCAGCCTTCTCTCTTTGCTCATAGTGTCAACCTTGTTGGCGTTGGAGAGCGTATTCAGCCTGGGAGGTGTATAGCTCGTTTAAGGCCATGCGGGCGCGTTCCAGGCATCTACACGTGGGAAGAGAGGGGTAGCTTGTGTATTGCCACGTGAGACGTCTAATATCGGTTTCCAGGGCCACTTGTCATGCTTTTCTTTCTCTATTTGCTAACGCTGCATCGCACATCATTTGCCCACGTACGGTCGCTTTGGCTGCTGCCCATATGACCCTCTTGGAGTCGACAGTGCCCAGGTTATCTTGAACGTATGTGGAGGCATGGGCCCGCAACTGTGCCTTACTGTGCGGAGAGCGGTAGCGATGGACGACAAATCTCCAAGGTTTGCGACCCGGGGACACCAGGCCCACTTGGACAGCGACGTGGATTGGGGAGTGGTCTGAAAGACCACATTCTAGTATTCGAGCATCCTGGGCATGAGCCACTATGTTGTGCGATATGAGAAAATAGTCTAAAAGGGATTGGGTGCCGTGCACCGGCGACAGGAAAGTATACTCTCTGTCGACTGAGTGTGTCAGCCTCTAATGGTCCACCAGGCCGTTGTCCAGCACTACAACAGACTGGAGGGCGCTGTCGCTGTTATTGCTAATATCCAAGAGTCCAGTCCTATCAAGTACCGCGTCTCTAGCCAGGTTCCAGTCTCCCCCAATTACATAACGAGTTGCCCCTATTTCAGTCAAAAGGCGGTTGATTTTCAGAAAGAATAGTCGTTTTGAACCAATTGGCGCATAAATGGAGCCCACGCATAATGAGATGTCCCCAGCTTTAGTTTAGCGAACACATACCACCTCTCTGGGTCAACCCATGATTTAATGACAGCAAGAGGGATGGTTTCCGTAACAATATTGTGACACTGCATTTCCGGGGGACGCTACCACCTAGTTCTTGCGGGGTGGGATTGCAACTAAATAACGCTGTTCCCACCCAGTCCCAGCGCAGTTTATCGGATTCAGCCCTGTCAAGGTGCGTCTCCTGGAGCAGCGCTATATCAGCCCGTTTAGAGTGGAGGTAGAAGAGCATCTTTTTCTGTTTTATGAAATGGGGGAGGCCGTTGACATTCCAGGATATGATCCGTAGTGGGGTACGAGGGGGTGGGGGAGAGCCAGCCATAGTGGGACCTGGAGATAGGGGCCAGGGAGGCCAGACAAAGGGGTGGTACGAGGGGGTGGTAGGTAAGGACAGGTATCTAGAGAGAGAGACTGTCTTGGACAGTTGTTAAGGTGGTAGGGGGGTAAGGCGAGGAGGATGAATCAGGGTGGAAAGAGAGGAGAGAGGGGGAGAGACTCTAGGGAGAAGGGAGAAATGGAGAAAAGGAGAGAGAGGAGAGGAAAGAAAAGAGGGGAAAGGGAGAAGGGGAGAGGAATAGAAGTACGAGAAATGAGCGAAAAGGGTAGAGAGAGGTCGATACAACCCTCAATATCAGAGTTAAGAAGAGAGAAAGACAGAAAAGAAGAAAGAAGGAGAGAAAGAAAGAAAGGGAGAGATGGGAAGATGGCGGAGCAGGAAAGCCCCGCCGATCCTGAAGTGTACTCTGCGGGTCTAAACCTAAACCTGTGAAGCTCGATGGTGGACGCGCAAAAACAGCCCAGTCCGACCATCGCAATCCCTGTGTCGCGGTGTAAGCACAGTAGAGTAGCGCGTGAGCATGTAGTAGAAGCCGGCTCAATGCCGCGCCGTGTGGGGGGGGAGAACAGCGTCACAAAAAAAGCTGCGACAGGTGCAGCAGACCACCCAGGGATGGGGAGGAGGGGGGATCATCGCTATGCGTGCAGTGGGTGACATCAGGCCAGGGTTGTAGTAATAATGTCTAGCCACACGGGTGATGCGGATGCAGGACATCTGGATGGGGGTGAGCGTCTATCATCATATCCGCTAAGGACCTCATGCCTCATAGTGCAGTGACCGCCAAATGAGATGCCCAAGTCATAATGCCCTTCATCAATCACTAGCAATGGATGGAAGACATTTTAGCTATGCGGGGGCCGAACAGGCAGAGCAGGGGGTTCTATCTGGGGGGTGGGGGAGGGGGCATGCGGGTATAGGGGGAGAGGGGGAAAGAGGGAGGAGAGCACGTAAGCAGGAGAGAAAGAGGAAGTGGTTCGCAATCATGTGAATGATATGACATTGAATACTTAAGACATCGAACAGCAATCAGGCAGATATAATCAAACTGTAAACATACTAAATACGATAGGCACGTTATGCAGCGGACTCAGACAGTCCTGACGGGGCCTGTGCAACAGAGTAAGTTTTCCATAAGACCTATTGAGGTACATTTCAACTGCAAAACAAAACATCAGGGACAACATATAGGCAGATACTCATCATTCCGTTGTCTCAGTTGGAGGACCATTGCGCCCTGCTCGGGGATCCATATTCACCACCATCTCAGCTCCTGTCGTGTGCCAGGTATCTTTGTCATCAGGTGGGGCAGCGGTGGGCTTTAGAGGGGAACTAAACTTGTCTCTGTCTGTTGCCTGTGTGTGCATCGCACTGCCTGCAGTACTTGTCCCCTGTCGTTGTGGCTCTTTGTGAGTCTTTCTAGGTCTCTCCCCCTGAGATGAAAGTCTACGGTGGGCCGGCCCATTTCCCTGGGGATGGGATTCAGGGATGGTGCACCCTGAGTCACCCCAGACATGTCTTGAGGCCGGGCTGGAGTAGCTGTGTCCATGGACTGAGTCTGAAGCCTCTCCCAAAAAAATCGCAGGTCCTCAGGATCGTCAAAGTCCTTGGACACTCCATTTTTAGTGATCCACATTCTTGCCGGTTCGAACAGTCCGCGCAATCTGGGTTGGAGGGCCAGAAATGCCTTCCTACGCTCCCTGGTCTCTTTGGAGAAGTCAGCAGACAACCTGATCTCTTCTCCATCCATCCTAAATGGACCATGTGCACGGGCCACCTGTAGGAGTTGGCGAGTCTGCACGTGTCGCAGGAGGCATGCTGTGATTGGGCGGGGTCAGTTGGCTTCATCCCGTCGCTTGGGGCCTAGTCCATGCGCTCTTTGAAATTCCAGGGGGGATAGAAAGTTAGGCCAGTGAGCTGGGGTAGGGTCTCCCGTAGGTAGGAGTGAACATCTGCACCTTCAATCTTCTCCGGGAATACGAAAAAACTGACATTGTCTCTACGGCTCCTATCCTCCAGGTCTATTAGCTTGCTGTGGAGATATATAAGTTCCTGGTCTCTGTCCTGGGAGGAGGTGATGTGTGCTTCCACCGTCGTCACTCTCTGTTCTAGTCCCGTCACTCGTGACTGAAAGCCTGCAATATCCAGGCACATGGATTTCATCTCCACTGTCAGCGAGGCCATAATGTTGTCCATCCCCTCCAATATACGACCCACCGCTGATATCTCTTGTAGGATGTGGTCCATGGTTGCTCCCTGCGTTTGGTCCGCCATGTTGCTGGGCGGAGTGGTTGGATGCACTTCTGAGGCGGGGGAGGGGCTCGCAAATGTTGTAGGACTTCCAAGAAAAGTAATTGCCTTGTCAATTGAGTGCTTGCCCGACGTCCTGCCACCAGGCATCGCAGACTCCCTGATGCGAGTATGGTCTGGTAGGCTGTAGACCCTGGGGTCTCTCACTGAGTGCTGGCTTGCGGTGCAGCAACAGTGTGTGGGTAAGCAAGAGATGTGGGAGAAGGAGGGGGAGAGGCTCCTGCCACTTCCAGCAATGGGTCCAGTACTTAGTTGGGGTCAGAAAGTGACTGCTGCAATGCCCGTTCTTCCTGCATGGTGTGGGAGGGAGTGCTTAATCAGCACTATCTGTTGTCCCGGTTCGCAGTCTCGCGGGATGTGGTTCCTCTGTGGTTTGTGCCAAACTCAGCAGGTCGTGCTTCCCCTGGGCTGCAAGCTTGATGATAAGAAGGGGGGGTGTCTCCCTCCCAAGAGTCCAAGGGGCGCAGTAGCCGGAGGATCAAGGGCCAACTGACTAGGGCCCCTCGCTGTCAGTGTTGCGCCGTGGCCATGGGGTTGCTGTGTTCTTGTGTCCGCAATCCGTCGTCCCCGTTCACTTGGAAGCGAGCCTGGGGGTGGGGGGCGCCATGTCCACCCCTTCCCTTCCGATGGTCGGGGGTGTGTGGTCTCACAGTCCTCGGTTTGTGGGCGGTCCGGGTTGCGGCCCCCCACCCCACCCTGTAGCGTCAGGTGCACCAAGTCCAGGTTGCCCCGTCCTTTGAGCAGGTTATGCCGAGGAGGGGGGGAGGGTGAAAGCATATGGGGGGGCAGGGTTGTGGGCTGTGGGGGCGGCCCACCAGCGAGTCCTCACCACGGCACACACTCCACCCAGAGGTGCTCGAAGCCGCTCCTTCCTCCCTTTGTTTTGGGCCGGGCTGTCACGGGAGGCCGCGGCTTAGCGCAAGATTGTAGGCTGCAGCGGGGTGCACGTCAGCCTCATGGGGTAGCGGGCTCACTCCTCGCCCAATGAGTGTCCCCCCCGCAGTCTCATGGCACCCCCTCGGTAGCAGAACTGGGGGGCTCACTGCCCGCACAGCACCTCCACCCCCGGTCCGAGGCCCGCCGCCCTACAGAGCTCAGTTCAAGGCAGGCATCTATTATCGTGTCCAGACCACACCCCCCATGAAGTGTGTGTTTTACGTAAAAAGAAATTGACACCAAGAAGCATTTTGCTCTAACAGATATAGGTAAATGACGGAGTTGCATGCAATGTAATTTTGAAGAAATTTCACACATTTATGCAAAAGCAAATTACACAAAATTCACACACCCTTAAAATACAGCACTTCAAAGAGGAGGAAAAATGGCCATGACGGGGTAGGTAAGTTCCTGCTTGGGGGCAGGTGCCAGAAAAAGCTGCAGTTGCCAAACCCAACTTTTATTCTCCATTTCTCACTTATTATAGAAATGTGAGGCAAAGGTAAACCTGGAGCAGAAAGTAGTGTAGATGTATACCCGGTATCATGTGACTTCGCCCTTTGTTCATCAAGAAGGAATGGCATGTGTTTGAAATTGGATGCGGTTCAGTTAGAAAGCCATGCCCAGGATGGCTGGCACTTCTGAGTTGATTGGACAAGAATTTGTGAAATACTTGAGTTCTTCCAGATCATTTTGGGCATGTGTGATGGCTTTTCAGACAATCCACTGTCTTCACAGTGGCCTTACTGGATGATCAGCTGGGTGCAGCAGGTTGGGATGCTTTGAGTTTTATCCATGCTGCTGCTGGGGGTCAAACTGGATGTACCCCATTGTCGGGTTAAGGTCCAGCTGGGAACCCTCTGTAGAGTCTGACAATGTGGAGAGTGGGAAATCAGACTATATTTTTGGGCAATCCCAGGACGGCATCTATATAACATTGAATGCATGCTTGTGAATATAAGAGTCAACACCACGCTTGTCCAGTAAACCCCAAGATGAGCAGGATTACTGAGTTTCACAAAGCTGTAGGTTCCCATGCACATGCAAAGTGCTTGCATGGGCACATACAGGGACAAACCTAAAAAAGACAGGATGCTAAAGGACAACATTTTTGAACTGAAATATATTGCCATTTTGAAAGAAACAACTCAATTGCTCATTCCAGCAAGAGACACTCGGGTGATGCAGAATAGAGAGGGAAGATGGGCCTCTCTCTATGATTATTATTGGAGAGGTGAATAGATAGTATTGGGGGAAAGCTACCAGTAGGCCAAAACAAGCAGGGTTTCCAACCTGCTCCTGGCTGAAACCACACCCCTGCACACTTGAAGTAATTGAGGAGGCAGTCATGAATCAGACTCTACTATGTGGCTCCTGGTAATGACATTCAGTTTATCTGGAAGAACCTTAGGGAGTTCATGGTTGATGAGCTTGAAGCTTTATCATCAGACTGCTGATTCCTAAACTGCCCCAGACAACAAACCTAACCAATCCTGAAATCAATGTTGTTCATGCAGTGGCATCAGATGTGTTCTCTCAGTATACCCAGATAGTTAACACTGATGTTTGTCAACCTGTTAACACAAGGATATTACACCTGATTTGTTCACTAGGGGAGAGTTCATGACAACCCATCTATCTCTTTGCCAGAATCGACCTGCCAAACCTTCTAGTGGAAGAGACATTGAAGGGATTATTATAGACTTTCAGTGTCATAAGGGCAAATGCTCATAAATCAAGAGGGGCACCATAATGCATCCTAATGAGCACCTGCCTCCTCAAAGCTCAAGCTTTAGTTCCAAATATGACGTTGCCAGCTATAGAAAGCCATCCCTGGAAGGAGATGGCTTTGTCCATTCTCAAACTGCCTGCACTATTCACAATGAAGTTACTTGCAATGGCCTAGGAGAGCCATGCCTATGGTCCTAAAGGTAGTCAAATGTACCAGTGCAGGTTAAAGCGCAGGTAATCAGTTCTACCTGCACCAAACATGAATCTACATTAAAGAATTGAGGTCACTGATGACAACTGTGTTGGCCATGTGCCCCCTTCTCTATCGCATTCTGCTTACCAGACACAACCCCATGTCCATGCTTACCTCATAGATGAAAAGGAGTAACAGCTGATGCTCTGCCATGTCAGAGATGAGTTGCCAAGTACGCTGCATCAAACTCCTGTCAACAACCACAATTATAGAGGTTACTATCTGAAGTAAATATGAGGCAACAATAACACAACTTCTGCTGCTTTGGGCACTTTACCTCGAAAGCAGACAGGGTTGTAAATGGCCAACAATATACTCGAGCAAAGTGTGAAAACAAAAAACAAACAGTGTGAAATCTTTGTCAATGAAACATTTTTGGGCAATGTTGCAGGCTTTTGGCTTAATCAATGCTTCTTTTGTCATGATTTTGGTAAAACGTTATAGCTACTGAGCACTTGCCAACATTAAAACAATGTCTAAAAGCCAAAGTATGTTTGTTATAAGAAGCACACATTGCCTTAGAAGTCACTGGCACTAAAAGGAAAAGCTTGGTGAGCCAGAGCAGAATCTTGTCACTCACAGCGAAATTAGCCAATAGTTGAAATGGGTTGACCTTTTGCCCCATGTGATAGTGGAAGAAAAATGTAAATAATGCAATAACAGATCAGTGGATGCGGAGTCCTGACTGAAAGCTATTGTAAATAAGAACATTATGTATATAAATATATATAATCAAAAAGTGGTGGCTAGCGCAAGACCAAAATAGGCACAAACAATGCCGATGTAATATCAGTTACAGTTGAAATTGTTTTGAAATTACATTTTATTAACGGTGAATATGTTTGGTATTAAATATCTTCCTTGTTGAGATATCTAAAGTGAATACAACAAAAAACTGGACATGTTTCTTTTGTAAACATTTAAATTTGTTGAACTGAAAATCTATTTATGGATATTTTTCCCCGTTGAATTCATTGAGCGGAATGTGAATAATGTGAGTTAACATAATACATCCTTAGAGACTTTTAGCCATTGTTGTGAATTATAACCAGTCCGCAGATGGAAAAATGAAAGTTATTCTAAGTACTGATTTAGCATTTCTA
The DNA here is from genome assembly GCF_031143425.1 of Pleurodeles waltl. NCBI lineage: Eukaryota > Metazoa > Chordata > Amphibia > Caudata > Salamandridae > Pleurodeles > Pleurodeles waltl. Next base: position 501,367,012 of record NC_090440.1, read on the forward strand.
TATTCAAGTGGCACAGACCACTTATAGCCACTATTGTATGGTTCAACAGGTACTACTAGGAACGATATTATTGTGCTTGCTTTTGTGAAATGTGCGTTATCTATTACATTTAACTGCATTGACATGTTACAAATATGCATCCTGTCTATCCGGGATCTGGGTCGATAGCATTTGCAGTGATCACTCAATCAATAAACAGTTTGAGAAGTTCAATTAAGTAGATGGTAAAATATTAATATGTAGATGATGCTAAATAATTAAAACATATTTTTCATTGTAACTGGTTTAAAGAGGAATACATATGCACTATTTCTTGAGAGAGAGATTTAAGAACTTCCTTACTGATTCACGCAATATATTTTGTCTGAGAACTAGCTCGAAGACACTAGAAATAGAAACTGTTTGCTCCTTTCTTACATTTACAAGCTATTGAAAATGACATGAAACTAATTTATTACATTTTTACCATCATTACGAATTCCCTCAATTCCACGTTACGGCAGCTACGCAGCTGAAATCTGCGCAACTAAGCTCAATATTGCCATAACTTTAAAAAATCTAGAATTTGTATTAATTTCTTCTGTTTACAAAAAAAACATCAAAATGTAAATTACTGTCGTATTTAAGGTAGTGGGGCAGAGGTAATGCAAAATTTCAACATGTCTGCTTGTACAAATTGCTTCAAGTCATCGTTCAAACCACTACAATATACTATTGAATCTTTAAGCACCGTACATCAGTGGTTTTTAGCCTCTTGACGTCTGTGGACCCCCACCTAATCACTACCAGATCCCAAGGACCCCCAGTGAGTCAAATTTAGAATTGAGGACTCCCACTGAGTCATTACTGGAAACTGGGGACCTCAGCCTAAGCATTTTCGATGATTTAAACCACAAAACAATACAAAATATATACAGAAACAAGGATGAAAGCATTCACCAAGCAAGTACACCAACAGTTAAATATTTCATTAATTCACAAACACATAACAAAATCAACATTCTTATAGGGAAGTTGGAACTTCTCTAAATTCACCCGAGGCCACTTATTGTCCATTATATATTCAGTTTATTGCACTTGTACTGCTCCCACGAATCTATCTGGATACTAACTTAATTTTTACCCTCAAATTTAAAATTCATTCTCATTTACAGGACATCTTAACATTTTCAATTGTATGTTTTTTTTATTTATTTATACACACTTTATTAATCTGTTAATATGATTTTATTTTCTAAGCATTTGCGGACCCCCCCATAGTACCTGGACCTCAGCTTAAAAACCACTGCCCTAGACTATTCTTTACACAATGTATCAGTTGAGGTGCATCTGGTAAATTCATTCTTTTTTATTTTTCTGCTTTACCTTAAGAACTCGACAAGAAATCTTTTTAGAATGTTCAGTCTGTCTTGCATACAATCGTAATGAGTGCCTTTTCATTAATCTACCGACCGCTAGCATACAACGTTTTTTTTTCAGGTCTGATCAATTTGAATCCAGAATGCTCAGAGTCTGTTGCTGAGCAGCATCCTTGCACCAAACACCTTATGCATACCTGCTTCAGTGTTCTGCCATGTCCTTCAAACATTAGTTATTATCCACATAAAAAAGGCTGATGAATGAGCTTTGAATGGGAGTCCTTTGAGTCTATGAGTCTAGTTCACATTGTTCTAATGGACATTTTTAAAAGTTCAGTCTTTCTTGTACAACAATGAATAGCGCACACATCTTTAGTTTTATTTCGTCTTGTTTAGTAGTTTTCTTTATTCGCTCTTTTAGCTCCAATTCCAGCCAGAGCCAATACGTGTTTCATCAGGGATGTAACCCAATGACTTCCTCAGGGCTGTGAAATAAATACATAATCAATACTGTAAAGTCCATTTACAATGTGTCCCATTCTACTTGACATGTTATTCCATCAAATCCAAGCCCGTTACATTAGAAGTGGAAACCACAAGTGTTTAAACCTTACACAACTTACACAACCATGTGTTCCAAATTTGTGTCTCAACATTAAGTCCTCATGTCCTCCAACGCATCCCCTTCATGTATATCATATTTTTAAAAACTGATTTATTTAAAAAGCAGGCACAGACATGGTGGTCTGCTGTCCCTAGCAGGCCACCATTCCTGTGAGTGCGGCCATTCCCAATGGGGTCACACATTGCGACCTACCACATGATTATTGATGATGTAGGTCCTTTGCAACCCCATTGGAAATCGCGAATAGTGTACTTAACACTGTTGTACATTTTGTTTTGCGACTCACAATTTGCGATTCCCAAACGGATCGCAAATTGCGAGTTGCAAAACAAAGGTCACACATTTGGCCCTAAATCTGCTACCATGGGCACTTTTCTCCTTCTACAATGAAAACCATTTATAAACACTTTGTGCAAAATATTGACAGAATTTAAAAACAACAGTTGAATCACTTTATTTAGGCCTGATTATGTGTTATCTGTTTTTTTATTACCCGTGCGTAAACCCCTGTTTACGCATAGGTTAGAATTATGAGCTAAGTACTTTTTAACGCATCTGAAAATAATCGGATGCATTAAATACCTTATTTTTTGTTAAATCTCAGCAGCTCAAACCTGCTGAACTTTAACAGGGGGAACACCACACATGGATGTTGGTGCCCTGTACAACAAAATCTACATATTTTCCCCCAGAAACTCCTATTAGGTGCTATTTACCTCTTTACCCTTGTATTTACTAGGTGTGATAAATACAACTTATATTTGTGATCACACCCTCAGACGTTTTAGTACTTTTCACTCCTAATTGCAGCCCAGTTAAAGCTTATTTTGCTTCTTATTTGCTGTGCCTCCTGACTTTTAACTCCCTTTTATGTTATGCACTAATGTAGCAAAGTTGCATGTTTACCTGTTAGATGCATTCTAATAGTGTTGGTACCAGGGCTCTACCATCAAAAATTGCACCACAGAACATTATTGTCAATGGGATCTTCTTGATGTCTAGAATTATACTGAATATACTTGAACCATGATCCCTAAACTAATGTTCACCCGTACTTAGGTGAGCTACAGTGGGAACATTCAACATTTTGGGCCTGATTCTGAGTTAGATGAAGCCGTATCCGAGGAGACCTGCCTGATCATGAATGAGTGGTGTTCTGGCATCTAGTTTTCTTGTGTATAGGGAAAATGGAGTTGATTTTATTGACCTGAAATTCTGGCTGGTAAACTAGCATGAAGCTTTGGCTGCAAGAGCAGCCAAGCCTTGTTCTCTGGTCCCTGCCAAGCATTTTCTGTGGCAATGAATACGTTTTCCATTCTTTCTTCTACCATCCCAGGCCCCTTCCCTCTCCACACAAAGCATCCAGGGGAGGCCCCTCCGCTATGAAAGTAGGGAAGAAGAAAAATAAAATGATAATAAAACCACTTTATTATCATTTTATTTTTCTGCATATGTAGGGCCTGCATCCTGTGTGTCAGTGTGGGGGGGGACGCTGGGATGTAAGGCCAGCCAAACCAACATGCACACTTAGAAATCTCCACTCAGCTGTGTTTCACAACCAGATGGAGACCAAGCCCAGGCTCCCACTCCCTCAATGAGCAGCATTTCAGCCTGCTCAGGCCAATCCTAGTGCTTCTCTCATGCTGTGTGACAGTATGAGAAAAGCATCTGGATTGGGTGAGGAGGGGAGAAAGGCAGAAGCACTGAGGTGGCGGGAGTGGCGGAGGTGAGGCGGCGTGGCAAGTAAGTGCTTTTTTTGTTTTGTTATTGCCCCCCCCCACCCACCCGGCGCACTACACCCACCAGCCCTTTCTGTCAGCAGCCACCCTTGGAAGCAGCCACTGCTCTCATTTACCATCTGTTCAAAACAGGTAGTAAATGTTAGGGTCAAATCCCATCGAACAGGGAGTACTGTGTGGATCCAAACAGTATTGCATGTCTGCACATTTATTCCCATTCTAAGGGAGTGGCGGCATTTCATGTAACGATTCCAGACGGTAACAGTAATTCCAGTTGTTGGGAATCCTCCCATGGAATGCCACCTAACTCATAATGAAGGGCTTAATTGTGAATAAGACAATCAGACTAAGAGAAAATCCATTCTGATTAATGTAACTGCCTCTGTACCTAGTCTAAAGAAGTGTTTACTCTGTTTTAAAAGGAGTCTTATCCATTAAGGTTCTAGAAGCATGTTTCAGCACTGAGTACTCGCCTAGATTGTATGTGCATCTGGGTATGCTCTTCCATGATCATTAAGAGACCCCTTTTAAGGGTCAAGCACACAAGCGCTCTGTCATTGTTGTAGTCTCTCGGTGGGCTTTTAACCACGCCCATGTCACACCCATCACTTTCATTGGTTCATGGGCTTGCCTTTTTCCTTAGTGAAAGGCATGCAGTTGTCATGCCTCTTCCAGTGTTTAGCCCTTCTCGAGAACATTGGTAAACTACTGAAAACAAACAAGGCTCTGTGTTTTTGAAATGGCTTCTGGACTACTTTTTCTTTTCATTTCTTTTGCAGCATGATCTCGCTGGGCAGTAGTCAAGCACTTTGCATGACATCTACCCTGTTATATGAATAATTGCACTTTTGCCAGCTACATGGATATTTGCACTTTTGTCAATACGTTTGACTGTGAGCGAACTTCTGTTTCCTTTTGTGTGTCTCCTTCATGCTCATGGTGGCCTTTGGCTCGCTCATGTGAAACTGTTTTACTCTATATTTTCAGGTTATGTGGCAAGAAAAGTCCGGTTAGGAGTTTACAATGTTTTATTATGTGACTCTTGATTGCAACAATTTCCAAGTGCTAATTTATTTAGGGGTTCGCTGGCAAAAGTTAAAACAAATTAGATGCAATCTGACATTGTTACTTACTCCTGCATCTATAGGTCTACATGGTTCAGCCTGAATTTGTGCCCTCATGGGTCATATGACTTTCATCAGGACCACCCACCGATCCCTATTTAATATTCCTTTTAGCCTGTTTTAAGATATTATGTACACCATTTTTGTAAGTTATGATTTAGAAATTTACATACTCACACATTCAGCTCATAGACTGTGGGTACAAATGAGATCATTAATACTGTTTGCAGCATATTACGTTATCTGGTGTGTGCACACTTCTAAAATCTAGTGAAATGGAACTGAAGTTATCTACCATAGCTAAAAACCCATTAATGTTGCAACACTCGAAATGGCGGGGTTGGCTCTTGTTGTTTCATATCATGTTTATCTTTCACACACTTACATAATAAATTACTGGCTCTTTGTGAAGTGCTTGGGTTACAACATTTGTAAACCCCATAGGGCAATAGACACGGGGTATTGTGTATTCAAACACTGAAAACCAAATTTGTGAAGTCAGTTAGTATTGGCAACAGTGTGTTAAATTTCAACCATTCAAGGTAACTTGCACATCATATACACTTACTTTGTCAAAGGTATTTTCCTATTTCTCACCAATTTGCAGTCTGAAGCCACCACATGTTGGGGAGAGACACTGCAATTGCCACATGGGTGATGACCTTTCAATTTTAGTATACCGTATAGATTGGTTGTCTGCCCTATGTTAGGTGTTTCATTTCTTTCTTGTTTGTGCACAACTGTGTTCCTTAGTTCCCTACCTCTCCTGTGTGAGAACATGGATTTTTCTAATGTAAGGTTTTCTGTGTACAATAGTTGCCAAGCTTGGTGATTATCATTTTAATACAATTTGATGCAATGTTATATGGTGTTACACAGTCCACATAACATCTTTAGACCCCCCCCCTTTGTCTGGTCTCCTGTGCCGCCTTCTTTGTTTTCTGTATTATTCTTTCTGGATAGTCTTCCTTCTCAATCTCAGGAATTGTCCCTAGAGGAGATTCTCCCTTACCGGTCTGGGGTGAAAGCCTTTGAACTTCAACAAATTGTTGCTGTCACTTGGTTTGTGACATCGGTCTGTACTTAAACTCCCCCAGTATTCAATAAATTCTGACATCCAAAAAGGTGAGTTATTCAATCCTTAAACTGTATGTAAATTTGAGAAGTGGACCACATGAGTTTATTCACAGGAAGAATTCAGAGGCTGATTCATGATTGCATTCCTTAGCATCAGTGAATTGTGGACGTACCTCTTCCATACTTTTATCGTATCCCTGAATTGATTGCTTTTAGACATAATATAATTATGTTGGAAAGTTATGCACATGCCCACTATACTCGGGGAAAAAGTGTTCTCCATGGAATTACCATGGGTCTACAATCATTTGGTGCCCCTTTGCACTCAGCATGACCCCCTCCTCATATTGCTTCAGGACCACCCAGCAAAGGTGCCCATCATTTCTCTATAGCCGCTCTCTCTCGTGCATTTTATTTGTTTTAAAGCACTAGTAAAGACTGACATTACCAATCCACTTAGCTAGCCTCATAAAAAACAGATCTGTACTTTGCAGCAGGTATATTAACCCTCCACACTACTTTATGGTGAGTCACAATTGACACTAGACAAATCTTCATCTCCCTCCCTAGCAGGAACATTAAACAGGAGAGTTAGATTGACATTTTCACTGCAGCCTGAAAGCTGGAAGCACAAGTAACACTGCAGCAGGTACTCTTAAATCCCAAGTTATTGCTAAACAAAGTGTCCCCACTTGAGAGGTCATAGCCCCTCCTCCCGGTAGGTGCCTAGTGCAGCTGCCCTGATTGCACTACCCTAAAGATGGCCCTGGATATAAGGTACCTTCATACTCAAAGTAATTCTTCCTAAGAACCATCCTCGCACACTCCAGAATAAATTGTCTTGTCTTGGTGAAGCATTTTCCCAACTTTTTTGGTACAAGATTTCCTCAACTACTCTTAAAGTCTAATTTTGGGGCAGGCTTGTGTACAGGCTTTCAATATCTAGACCTAATAGAAACTACGTTAGGAGTTCAGATTCTAAATCATCAGGTAAGACTAACAATTCTTAAGTATCCTTCAAATATAAATGGTTACTTTAGACTATAGGGTCAGGGAAGTGGTCATAGAAACGTGACAAAGGATCAAGGACTGGTACTATTGGTCATCCCAGAAGTGATACCTTGCCCTTCCGGATTTTAGGGAGAGAGCAGAAATATGGAATGACAGATTTCGAATTTTATTTTACAGTTCTACTTCCCATTTGTATTGTTCCTTCCAAAAACATATCATTCATTTCATTGAGCAGGAGGGGGGTGGAATCAGAATTTGATGATTTTATAATTCCTATTGTTCCCTCAGAAGAGCAGGTGTTCTTGCCTACATTTTGTGTTTGTTTGTAACATGATTCAAACCCCCATATCTGGGGGTTTTATAATCAACTCTTTATCAGTTCTAAGTTTGTTAAGGGCCATTTATTCTTCCTGTGCCATGATATAAAAGGATATCAATTCCTTGTGTTGATTTTTTCCCCCTCATAAGATCTTAAAACAGACTAAAACGGAATATTAAATAGGGATTTATGGTTCATTTTCATTAAAGCGACAATTACCATGAGTCTAACAATAGCATCAAATGTGTTTTTACTCTTCCCAGCAGGACCCCTTATTTCACAACAGTTGTCAATTTGGGCATTTCTCTAGGCAATTATAATTTCAGTTCCACCTGTTGTGAGTCACAAAATAAATAACAATTGCTCCCTTGATGTCGAAAGTAGAGTCGCAGATGCACATACAATCTGGGCTAAAACCAAATTATGAAGCATTCCACTAAACATTAGTTGGTGAGAGTCATTTTGAAAAAGAGTAAACCCCTTTTTAGACTATGTACAGAGATACTAATATTAACTAAAGTAGGTTTTCTCTCAATCTGATATTCTTTGCAAACATTGAAAGTGGAGTGAACCTTCAAAACCGTCTATTTCCCCCTACTGATATTAGTAATTTAGTTGCAAATAAACAAGGTTCTGACCTTAGCTGCTTCATTGGGGCTACTTTTTCTCTCTTTGAAATGTTCTCTTGATGTGTGGCAGGTAAACAGCACACTTGTCCTGATAATGTCTGAATGGTATCCCATGTAAATTGAACCATGGGATAAAAGTCTCTCCCACAGAATTAAAGATATACAAAACACCTCCCACAAAATGTTCAAGTACTGTAATTGTGATGGCACTACATGCTTAAAAGTATTCACATTTGTTAATTTCACTGGTATTTAAAATGAACTTTGAGCCCAATGTCTCTTCAATTGTACCATCTAAGTGACAATCCAGAGTGGAATTATAAGGCAAGATATTAATACAATTAAATGGAAAATGGTATTTCGGTATTGAGCAATCAAACTTTATAGGTGATGGAGAAGGTGGAGGTAAAATCTCACAATCCTTTTCCACCTCTAGTATTCAGGTACAGCTGAAATATTTAAGAAAAAGAGGCAGCAGCATAACTAATTATAAATATACATTTTCAATTTAAATGTTTTCAACTGTTGGATCTGGGTGGATCTAGAAAGTAAAGACATAGGCTCTACTGAGGCAGACTCTACCTCATCACCAGTATGAATTGTTTTTCCCTCTATTGGATGGTGCCTTGTGGTAGACAATTTTTCATGAACCTTTGTTGTTGTTTATGTGTGTTATGTCTCCGTTTTCTATGGGTCCTTGCTTCCTCTGACTGTGATTAGGATTGATTAGGCTGATCTGCCAGATTGTCCTGGTATTGGTATGCCTGACTCTACGAATCAGGCCACGAATGGTCTCCTCTGTCCTTGGAGATTCCTCCCTGATCCTTTTCTTCTAATCTCTACTGGGGTGTAAGGCTTTATATTCACTGACACTTATTGGGACTGCTGGAGAGAGAAGCTGATTAAAGAGGCAGAGGCTGCATCTAGCAGTACTACAAAAGACACTTTCTGCACGCACATTGTGCCTGCTGGCAGCTGAAGGGTGCAAGATGAAGCCCACAATCCATGTCACCTAGAGTGATGGGAGCTGTCTCCCACAGTGCTGAAAGGGGACGTTTTTACACCAGTGTCACAGGACACGCATTGTGACTGCTGGCAGGTGGAATGGGCGAGGTGTTTACGAAGCCCACAATCCATGTCACCTAAGGAGGTGGAGTCTGTCTCCTACTATGCTTTAAAAGGCACATTCTACACCAGCAGTGTGGGGCAATAATGGGAGATGCCTAGGCATTGCTTGCACAAAGACCAGGCCAATCTCAGACCCATCTGCACTCAACAGAGTCCGGAAGAGGCTGCCCACCCCTTTTAGCTTTCGCTCACCTATATTGTTGAAAGTCTGACAAGATGGGCAACTGAAAATATACAGCCGAATGTGGTAAGGATTGTTAACTTACCGCCTCTATTGCTTCATTTCAAAACAACACAATGGGGACAAATAATCAGGAGATAGACACAGTGGAGAAAGGCTTAGTACTGTAAGTATATCAACAGCAGGGATCGCAAGCAATGAGCAGCACACAGACGTGACAGTATTGACCTCTCCAGGTCAGAGCTACTCCATTGCACTTATGCCTATTTGTGATTTTAGCGTTTTTTATTCTGCACTGTACTTTAGATCATTAAGGGGACTTTTAATTTACCACTCTGCAGTCTGCTGCGACTTTTGGCCAGTTGTTGCAGAGAGAGTTGGGAAGTTTGACAATACTTCCTGTAGGGCCACTAGATCGCCACCATCTTGGACAGATTGGAGATCTAGATGTTGAATGCCGTCCCAGAATACTATTAAAATTTAAGCAGGGCATGGACTCGCGGCACTTCAGGTCAGAATTACTGCACTGCATACACGCCTTTTTGTGGTTTTTACTGTTTTGTATTCTGCACTGTACTTTAGATTACTATTGGATTTTTAGCTTACCGCTCTATGGTCTGCCATGGCATTTGGCGGATCTTTGCCGAGAGAGTCAGGAATTGTGCAATACTTTTGTGGGGCCACTAGACAGCTGCCATCTTGGGCAGGTTGCGTCCAGATGCTGAGTGCTTTCCCAGTATACCTATTTAAAAGGAAGAAAAGCACGGATGTGTTGGAGTGTAACTTTTATAATCGGTACTAACATAAAATGCTTGCAAAATAATGTATAATGAAGCCGCATAGAAAATGTGTTAAAATAGTACTAATGCACACGTTTGAAATGTGCCCACGGGGAGTGGCCAACAATGTATACGATGATTAATGAAACTGACTAATGATCAATTAATAATCTACTAATGTATGGTTTTGTATTAATATCCCAATTAAGAGTTATGTATTAAGGTTTTGCTAAATTAATCACTAGGCCTTAGTTAGCAAGGGTCTGGGACTAGCTGCCTGGTCTCATATTAAACTGTGTTTTTCTAACGTGCAATGTGCTGTTTTCCTGAAAGACACGAAGCTGTACTTTTCCAGAAGCTAGAGATATGTGTGTAGCCGTAGTAAATTATTTCTCATGGGACCCGACTTGCTCAAGAAGACATTCTTGCTGAATGCAACAGTGTAATTCGCGACAGGTGCAAGGTTGCTTGGACTAGGGAAGACAATGAAACTACTGACTGGAGCGACAAGTGTAACTTTTCTTAGCTGACATTCTACCCAATGAAGACGTCAATCACAGGAGCCAATAAACTACCTGAGAACTGTCTTAGGTGAAAATTCTAGTAAGATGTGTGATGGATTATTGGACAGAGATAACGATGCACCAAATATTGCCCAATGGGAAATTAGAGACTTGTTCAACAAATTTGATATAACGGCGTGACACAAGGAGAAATCAGCCATTCTTCCTCGCCACTTTGTCTTTAGCTGTTTGATTCCTTAAATCATCCTTACCTTCTTACTTGCCCGATACTTGCTTCTGCTCCTTATGAGGGAAGAGTTCCTTCTTGCTATGTCTTGCTGAGACTTAGCTGTTCTATCCTGGCTGATGGCGAATCGACTGATGTCCTGAGGACAAAGACTGATGTTGTATGCTGACCCATTTGGAAGGGTAACTATCTGATGATTAATTGAAATTGTCTGTTTGCCTTTTCTTTCTAGGTACCAACTGATCTTTTGATAGAGGCCATAGTTAGATGTTTTCTAAATTCGTGTTGCCAAATTGTTATGCATGAAGCCCAACATGCTGATGCTAATTTGAGGTTAGTTAAGGAGTTCACTAATATCGGATGCAAATAGACAAATTACTGGATTCTTGCTTTGTTGAATAACGTGCTAGGGATACTCTGCTAAAGTTGATTCATGTTAACGTCGTGCTTTGTGTTAATGTTCATGGTCTATACTCTGATAAAATCTTACTCGAGTTGCCATTTTGTAGTGGTTTTGATGTGCGTATTGATATTGAGACTAATAAACATGCTATTAGAGTGTAACTAATAGGGAATAAATATCCTAACTCTTACTAGATTTGTGTGGTTATTCATGACCGCAAGGTTGAAGTGTGTTCGATTCTTATTGCATGATATTTCAATTGATGAGTTATTGTGAGTACTGATGAAGTTATTGATCTATTGATTGCAATGCTAAACAGATATCTCGTTCTGGGAAGTCCCCAAACAGGGTCAAAAGATTAGTTGGCCTAAAATGAGTCCCCGTGTAAATTAAATTGTCAAAGTTGGGATGCGTTATCAGTTCTGGTAGCAGAGGATGGTTTAGGCCCTTTGGGGCCCTAGGACGAGGGACCATTGATTGAAAAATTGTTTTGGGAATAATGCAAATTAGAAAGATGATGTGCCCCAAAGTTCCAGATGACTTTCCCAGAATCTCGGAGCTTGCCTAAGTGAGTTGGGTATGTTCTCGGCGTTCTAGTGATAGTGTGAATGAAGTAGGGTTTTGCACTTGCACAGCTTATGCATACCGCAGGTGAATTGTGAGGTTTGTGAGAAGTTTAGGCCAGGTAATGTTTTAGTAGGAGTGTGCGTACTCCGCAGTATGAGAGTAGGGAAATCGGTGAACTTCATGTGAGTGTGGCGCTTTATGATCAAAAATTGTCCACGTGGTTGTTGATGATGTACGGACCCTGCGTGGTCTAAGACTCCGGAGTATAATGATGGTTTATGTTGTAATTTGCGCGGTTTAATAGGTCAATCGGGGGTGGTTGATGAGTCGAGTTTGAGCCAAAGTGAGTGTATGAAAACTTCGATGGAGATTTGGTGAGTTCTAAAGTACACTAGGACAAACCATTGACAAGTCGAGAGTAGAATTTGCGGGTCAAATTTTGCTTGCGAGTGCGGGACCTGAGAAGGAGAGAGTAGCGGCCGAGGCTAAAGGTGAAATCTCTGTCAAGTTCTGAAGCGATTGTGTTACCCTTCCCTGTAGTAAACTGGCAAATTTTAGTTTTTTCGTGCTCGCAATATATTGCATTAGTTTGCGTGGATCGAGAGCGAGGAAGACAAGCCGCAAGACTTTGTCAGCCGCAGTGTGTGTGAGTGTGACGTCATTAGAGCCGCGCTGGGATAGGTCGGTTAGTAAGAAGAGTCGCGCACGGATTGGCAGCCGTACGTGAGAGGCAATTGGTTGTGAAGGTAGGCGAAGAGAGTTCTGGAAATAAAAGTCACTTCCTGATTCGATCATAAACTAAATAAAAGACGTAAAAATGAAGTTTTTCAAGGCTTTAAAGAGCGCTTTGAGGGGAGATGTGTACATTACCGCGAGTGTGGGGGAGCCTACACCACCAGAGGATACACCGACTTATGCCGTAATGGAAGAGAGGGGAGTCACGCCATGTCTTTGGCTAAAGCAGTGGTGCAAAATGACAGAGAAAGACGGGTGTTTAGCGTTTCCGGAGCACGGAACGTTCAATATAATGATTTTAGAGAATTTGCAGAAGGCGTTAAATGAACAAAAGCCACTTCCGAGGCCAGCACAGTTTGAGGCATTAGCAATTTGGGAACTGATGGCCATAATACATCGGCAACAAAAGTTTGAGAGGAGAATGAAGAAAGCAGAAAAGACACTAGCGGAGGCTAGGTGGGATAGCGAGCACAGGATGTGGAGAAGGGAGATAATAGATGGTGTTAGGATGTTCCCAGCAATAACTCAAGAAGGCGAAACCCAAGGAGGGAAAACCACTTGTAAGACAGATAAAAGCTCTAGTAAAGGGAAAGAGACTAAGAAGTCCTGGGCAGATGCAGATGACTCAGAGGATGATGAGTTCCTCAATCAGTTGTTACATGATCGACCCCCACCATATGCGATAGATGACAATAGACCAAGTACTAGTGCAGGTCCTGTAAATTCTACGCAAAACCAGGGAACAACAAGCCAGGTACAGGTAAACACTGTTGCAACACCAGCCCCAATACAGAATAGTGTCAGTGTGTCTACTGCTCCAGAGATGCAGACACAGTTGCAGCCACCACCGGTTCAGAGGCTCTACCCTGATGTCCCAGTACTAGAGACTACTACGAGTTTGATGGTGCCGTCACATCTGGCATATACAAGACCAAAGCTAATACAGACTGAGCCAACTCCACACTTACTGCCTCAGGCACAGCAACAATTGATACTGAATTGCACCTCGGTCACTGGACCGCAGACAGCCACAGTACCAATAATGAATCAGAATATGGGAGCTAATGCTCCACAGGGTTTGGGAAGCAGGCAGATGCTAGCCGCCATATCCTCACCTATTACAGTTGGTCCGCAAGTACCATTGTATGCACAGGCAAAGCCTAGTGTATGTGATCAGGGCGTAATGACCAAAGAGATGGCAAGAGGAGGGTTCATAGGGAGCCCACAAGGGATGACTCCAGTGGAACAGACAATAGAGAGGTCTAGATCCCTGTTAGACTTCAGTCTGATTGGTGTTCCTCCAGATACCATGAGACAATCAGGTTTGGGATTGCTGACTCCGCAGTGCAAATGTGCCGCAGGCACCAATGATGCAGGCTGGAACTATCTCATTGCAAGTGTTAACTGCGCAGCAATTGAATGAATGGTTAGATAAGTTAAATTCACCACAGACTACTCCTGCGACAGCAGAGCGGTCAGAAAGAGAAGAGTACCTGAATTTTGTGAGGTTGGGTGTGGAAGCAGCAGAGCTAGTTGAAGGGAGCATGGGAGTGAACAGGCTAGAATCGTATACTGAAGCAGAATTGAGGTATCTGTGCCCAAAGATAACTAAGGAAGTGAGCAAGGTGCACCAGAGGTTAGCGAACCTGGCAGACAGATACGACATAGACCTAGACAACACAAAACATCTGAAAAGGAGTTATAGGTTAGACTTCGAGCCTTAAGATTTTGATGACATGAGGTCGACTGAGATGAAGGCACACCTTAAAGAAATACTGCAGAGTGCACAGATTTGGGGAGTGTTAGGAAAGTGGGAAGTCAGATGGGCAAAGAAAAGAGATAAAAGGAAGAGTGACAGCATAGAGCAGCAGACGAAAGCCGTGCCAGATACTGGTACAATAAAGATGTTACCAATGAGAGAAATGGCTGGAGGGGTTCTAGTCCATGTACCGTGGTTTAGAGGTGATAGTTTGTCTTTCACAAATGACTTCGCCAGGCTGAGGGAGAAGCCGATAGAGTGGTATCAGCAGACAGACAGGTTTGTGAAGCTTGCGAAGTGTCTTTGGGAAGACCTGAACACTCTCTTTGAGGTCATAGTTCCAGCTGTTTGTGGCTCAAATGCAAGAGAAGTGTGGATTGGCCAACGGCGGAACCTGCAAGAGACAGAGCCACAGGAGCACCGTCTCCTGTTGTAATGAGGTACTACTATAAGGTAGGAGGACAAAGAGTCGATACATGCCTACTATGAGAGGTTGTTGAAGGCGTTCAAACACTACAGTAGTACAGAGGTTATATAGCCGAAGGATATGAATCACCTAGTGTTCAGGTTTGTTGAGGGATTGAGACCTGAGATTAGCCAGATGATTAAGAATCATTTGATTTGTTGGCAAGCGAAGCCGATTGATGAGGTGTGGCAGTATGCGAAATACTGTAGTGATGAAATTGAGTTGAAACAGAGAAAGTTGAAGGAGAAAGTGATGGTGATGCAAATTAAGGCAGCACAAGCAGGGATGCAGGGAAATGGTTTACAGCAGATGTTGCAACAGCCACAAGGAAACTGGATGTTTCAGGCGCAAGTGAGAGGCAGAGGTTGAGGAGGTTTTGTGAACCGTGTTCCAGGTTAAATACTGTAGTGGTCCAAAATGATATGCAGGGGATGAAGAAGGTGTTACCTTGTCATGCCTGCAGGGGCGTCGGACATTGGATGCGGGAATGCCCGATGATGGTGCAGGAGGGTGTTGTTCAACAAAGCAATGATGTTAATGCATTCCAAAATGTTAAAGGACCAAGAATGAGGGGTCCAAATATGAACTTTCCGAATAACATGGTTCAGATGCAGGGTCTACAGCCCATGCAACAAGTGCAAATGCCACGTGTACAACCAGTGCAGATGCAGCAAGTGCAACAGCAGATTCCCGTGGTACCAAGACAGAAAATGCAGTTGCCTTAGCACCAATGGGACAGCAACAAGTGATGCTTCCTCAACAGGTCACAGGTCAAGGAATGAGTCAAAATAACGCAGTACAATAGTTCCCATTGCGTGGTGAGAATGGAATAAATGATGAATGGTCAGAAGAGAGCTCAGACAGTGAGGAGTGTAGGCTTGCAGCGTCCCTAGAAGTAGATCATAGAGGGCCCTATGTGCAAGGGAAGGCAATGGGTCACAAGGTCTCATTCTTGGTTGACACAGGAGCTACACACTCTACAGTCAGAAGTGCAGAGGTTCCGAAGTTGCCTCTTTCAGGACGCACAATAAAAGTAGTAGGAGTGGCAAACCAGCTCCTGACTAACCCGATCACAGATCAGGTTCAGGTTGAGATTGGTACTTTCCAAGTATTGCACAGATTCGTGGTCTCTGATTCAAGTCCCGTGTCCCTAGTGTGAAGAGACTTAGGGGGTCATTCCGACTCCCGCCGGCCGCAGTAACCGCAGGGCCGGCGGGAGCCGCTGAATGTCCGCACCGCGGTCAAATGACCGCGGTGCACATTCTGGCTTTCCCGCTGGGCCGGCGGGCGACTGCCAGGAGGCCGCCCGCCGGCCCAGCGGGAAAGCGCCTTCAACGATGAAGCCGGCTCCGAAGGGAGCCGGCGGAGTTGAAGGTGTACGACGGGTGCAGTGGCACCCGTCGCGATTGTCAGTGTCTGCAATGCAGACACTGAAAATCTTTGTGGGGCCCTGTTAGTGGGCCCCTGCAGTGCCCATGCCATTGGCCCAGGGGCCCCACGACACCCGTTCCCGCCAGCCAGGTTCTGGCGGACAAAACTGCCAGAACCAGGTTGGTGGGAAGGGGGTCGGAATCCCCATGGCGGCGCTGCCTGCAGCGCTGCCATGGAGGATTCTTCAGGCCAGGGGAAAACCAGCTGGAAACCGCCGGTTTCCCTTTTCTGACAGCGGCTTTACCACCGCGGTCAGAATTGGCCTGGATGCACCGCCAGCCTGTTGGCGGTGCATCCGCGGTCCCCGGCCCTGGCGGTCTATGACCGCCAGGGTCGTAATGACCCCCTTACTGTGCAAGACGAGGTGTTCTATCACCTGTTCCAATGATGTAATTGAAGTGCAGACGAACAGTGACAATGAAGGGGACGATGGACAGATCTCAGAGCCTGAGACGGAGACAATAGATGAGGAGTACCCCTTGATAGGCTTCTTCCCAATGTTCACAGTTACTGATCTGCCAGCAGATTTGCAGGGGACAGTCAAAGAGAAAGAGTGGGACTTGACAGGAAAGGAAGTGGGACTGATAAAAGGAGTAGAACCAGTTAAAGTCAGCGTGAAGCCTAATGCTGTGTTTCTCCAAGTACCGCAGTATCATATGGCGCAAGATGTCCTTATGCAGGTAACGCAGATAATTGCGGACTTTGTGAAGCAAGGAGTCTTGAAGGAAGTGATGAGCAGTCCATGTAATTCACCAATAATGGGACTGAGAAAGCCTTGTGGGAAAGTTCGAATTGTCCAAGACTTGAGAAAGATAAATGACATAGTGGTGAAATGTTGCCCAGTAGTGCCAAATCCAGCTGTGATCATGTTTCAGGTTCCATGTGATGCAGAATGGTTCACAGTAGTGGATTTGTCCCAAGCGTTCTTTTCTGTGCCTCTTCATGAGGACAGCCAATTTCTCTTCAGTTTGAAATTCTTGGACAAGGTTTACAGTTGGTGTCGAATTCCTCAAGGGTTTTCGGAATCACCTTCCATCTTCAATCAGATATTGAAGAAAGATTTGGAGTCATTGGAATTGCCTTTTCAATCGGCTCTAGTGCAGTACATCGGTGATTTGTTGATTGCGTCCAAAACAAGAGATGACTGCAAGTATGATACGATTGCCTTAATGACCCACTTGGGAAAGAATGGGCATAAAGTGTCCCCAAAGAAGCTGCAATACTGTCAGAAAGAGGTGAAATACTTAGGTCATCTAATTGAGAAGGGGTCGAGGAAAATATCCAAGGAAAGAGTGACCGCCTTATTGCAGATGAATCCCCCAACGACACAGAGAGATGTTCGGATGTTTGTGGGAATGGTGGGCTACTGTCGTCAGTGGATCCTGAATTTCTCAGTCATCTCCAAGCCATTGGTGAGGCTGACTGTTAAGGAGGTTAAAGATGGGCCAGATGTCATAACTTTGTCCGAGAAAGAAATGAAGGCATTCACTGAGCTAAGAGAGTGTATGTGTAGGGCTCCAGCTTTAGGAATGCCTGATTACACAAAGCCTTTTGTCTTGTTTTGTCATGAATGTGATGCTTGTTCCTTGTCTGTCTGGACAAAGGTCCATGGAGGTGCAATCCAACCTGTAGCATATTTTTCAGCTACTTTGGACCCTGTTGCAGCAGCCTTACTTGGTTGTCTGCATGCAGTAGCAGCAGTTGGTCAAAGCCTTACACAATGCGAGGGCATAGTGATGGAACATCCTTTAACAGTAACGGTCCCACACTCAGTTGAGATTTTGTTAACCCGTACCAAAACGCAGCACATGACAAATGCAAGACTGACAAAATATGAAACAATCATATTGGGGTCGCCAAATGTAACTTTGAAAAGATGTACAGTGCTGAACCCGACAACTTTGCTTCCAAATGAGAATACAGAAGTTGAGGATGCTGATGAGGTAGAACATGATTGTCTTGAGGGAAAAGAAATGTGCACGAAACCGAGACCTGACATTAAAGATACCAAATTGGAAGAAAATGACTACATTATCTTTGTTGATGGCTCCTGTTTGAGAGACTCAGTAGGAATGTTGAGAGCCGGATATGCTGTGTGTACAATCACTGGTATCCTAGAAGCATCTTGGCTTTAAAGAGTATACTCTGCTCAAGTGGCTGAATTGGTTGCTCTTAACAGGGCATGCCATGCCGCTGCCGAATTGAAGGTAACTATCTATACTGACAGCAGGTACGGATTTGGAACTGTCCAGCTATGGAAGCAGAGAGGTTTTCTGTTAGGGTTTGTACACAGCAAAGAGCATGTCCCCTCTCACTGCACTAGTTGGTTCTGTAATAGCTCCCTTTTAAACTTACTATTGAAAGCCTTTCTTGTTATCTCACCTTCCCCCCCCCCTAGGCTTCTGTGTATGTTGTTTAATGTGCTGTTTTGTTTACACATTGGGCCTTGCTTTTACCAAGGCTTCTTTAAAATACTCCTACCTAGGCCATGTGTTAATCCAACTCATTTGTATAATAACTGAAACTCTGCACACCTTTCAAGAACATGTGCAGCATGTGAGGACCACACCCAGCTCTTCAAACCACACCCAGCTCTGCACACCTTCCAAGAACATGTGCAGCATGTGAGGACCACACCCAGCACTTCAAACCACACCCAGCCCTGTCTATAAAAGGCATCCCCGAGCCTCACCCAGTGCTTGTGCTCGTCTACCTCCCGCTTACCTGAGAACATATCCCTCGGCGCTGGCACTCCTGCTCTTTACAGACTTTCATTGACTTCAATGGGCGCAGCTTCTGGCTCTTCCTTCTTCCGGTTTCCGGTTCCTCCTTGCTTCAGCCTCTCTCCTATGAGTAACCTGCAAAAGAGAAAGAAGACAAGGTTAGACTGATCAGTATCTCTTGCCAGCAACAAGTAAGTGCAAAACCTTTTATTACCTGAAAGAACTTTGACAACAATTTCTGGTTTTGTGTATAGACAATTTGAAACGAAATACCTTCCACGAACATTGTGATTCAAACTCTTTGTTACAAGAATATTTTGCAGAACTTTGTGAAGCAAACATTGTTTTTTCTCATGGAACTTTTAAGAATCGAACAGTGGAAACCATTAACAGCAAGGCAAACATTAAATAAAGGACTTGCACAAATTACATGCTGTATTTTGATGTAAAAGTACAGTATTTGTTTTATAAAAGATTCTGGAAATATGGGAAAAGTGAGTCTGCTATTGGGAATTTAGGCTTTAGTTATATTATGATGAATGTTTGATATTGGTAATTCTGATAACGGTATTTGTTTAATGTTTTAGAAGCTTTACAGTAATAGAAAACACATCCCAGAGCAGTAACACATTCCAAACCTGGAAACTAGAGACCAGGATCCAAGAGGTACTTTTAGAAGAGAATTTCTAATAAATAAAGGGATAGTCAGGAACCCATTTAGGAATAGGTTGCACTTATCTGTTCTTTGTTTATGTTTCATTAGGCACCAGTTTCTACAGAAGTCAGAAAGGGCTGCAGATTTGTGCAGCACTTCAACAGTGGAAACGCAAGAACGGTGTTGTCTCTCTTTTTTATTTTATCCACTTCCCCCCTTCCCTTGAGCTTCTGTTCTTAGTGCACTGTTTTAAAAACTAGTGTGCTGGAACAAGCAGTTTCAGGGTGGGGTCGGATTGTCTTCAACCTCCATCAGAACTGAACAAGAACTCAGGTGAGCTGGGCTTTGACATTTTCTGACCTCTTCTGGCTCGCCAATGAAAAATGGCAAAAGAATTAAGGAGTTGTTGCACGCGATTCAGTTACCTTAAGAAATTGCCGTGGTAAAATGCAGCGCTCATGTGAAATCACAAGACTTTGTTTCAATGGGAAATGATTATGCGGATCAAGTCGCAAGGTTTTGCGCATTGAACTGTATTTCGTTTAAAGATCAGTGGGAATTGTTACCTGAAACAGAAAATGAGACATGCACAGGTTACTCTTTGAGGGTGGTTGACATATTGGAGGAATTAAAATTGCTGCAAGGACGTGCCAGTAGAGATGAGAAACGCTCTTGGCTTAAGATGCAATGTGTCGAAAGACCAGATGATTTGTGGGTATCAGATGAGGGGAAAATGGTTTTGCCGAACAGTCCTTTGTCGCAGTTTGCAAGGTTTTATCATGGGCAAGCACATATTGGGAGAGATGCCATGATTAGGCTGTTCAAAATTGACTGGTTTAACCCAAAATTCAGACAAGCTGCAGAAGTGATCTGTCACAGGTGCATCAGCTGTCAGCAGATGAATGCGGGGAGAGGGACAGTGGTGAATTTGAGCCACATTGGGAGAGCAGGAGGTCCATTTAGCAGAATGCAGTTGGATTTTATTGAGATGCCTGTATGTGGAGGTCTGAGATATGTGTTAGTGATTGTGTGTATCTTTAGTCACTGGATTGAAGCTTACCCTACCCGTAGGAATGACAGCCTCACAGTAGCAAAGCTGCTGCTTAGGGAATTAATACCACGTTTCGGGTTTCTGATCTCTTTAGAATCAGATAGAGGAAGTCACTTCAACAATGAGGTGGTTAAGCTATTGCATGCAGCATTGAATATTGAGCAGAAGCTGCATTGTAGTTACCGCCCTGAAGCTTCAGGATTAGTGGAGCAGATGAATGGTATCCTGTAGTCGCGAATGGCGAAAATGTGTGCAGCTACAAATTTGAAATGGCCTGATGCATTGCCCTTAGTGCTAATGTCAATGAGAAACACGCCCAACAAGAAGACAGGACTGTCTCCTCATGAAATTCTAATGGGCCGAGCTATGAGATTGCCCGCAATGCCTGCAAATGCTCTTGTGAATATCACGGATGATATGGTGTTGGACTACTGTAAGGGTTTGGCTGATGTGGTCCGCTCTTCTCTCACCAGGTGGAGGCCACCACACTGCCACCGATAAATGACCCAGGTCACAACCTGAAAGTAGGTGACTGGGTGGTAGTCAAGAAACATGTGAGGAAGTCGTGTTTGGAGCCACGTTGGAAGGGGCCATATCATGTAATACTAACGACTACTACTGCTGTGAAGTGTGCGGGAATTCCAAACTGGATCCATGCCAGTCACATGAAAAAGGTGACGTGTCAAACTGATGAGGAAATTGAATTGTCGAAAGTAACAACAGCAGAAAAGGAAGTCTCAGGGCCGGAGAGTAATCAAAGGGGACCTGAGACAGAAGGAGAGCCTGTTGAGGGCGGCTTGGTCACTCCAATAACAAACGAGACCCAGAGGGGTGATGGTGAGCCTATCTCAACTGAGGCACCAGGAGGTCCGACCCAGAGAAAGAGGTCCTCCCAGAAACAGACCGATGCTGTATTGAAGTTGAGCCCCTGACAGACCCAGAAGGGGAAGGAGTTGAGGCAGAAGAGGATCAGAGTATCCAGACTCCTCCTGAGCAAATTGCAGGTCCGTCAAGAGAAAACACCATAGAGTCAGAGGAGGGCAACAAGCTGCCACAAGGAAGATCAAAGACCAGAGCGACGCTGAGAGGAGATAAGTGGCCAGATTTGCAAGTGACAAAAGGAAAGGTGGTTGTTGAAGATACAATAGAGGAAGAGGTAGATACAACAGGGAAAGAAGATCCGAGCGAAGGAGAGTTGCAGGGAGACCGCAAGTTGAAAAGAAAGAGAATAGCGAACAGAAGGTACGCAGGTCCTGAATGGGCATATGCAACACCAGCTGAGTGGCAACAAGAGTTCTTGGTGTTCTGTTTTGATCGAGAAGTTCCAGGTCAGTACTTTGGTACCTGAGTCTAGCCAGAGGAAGAGACTGTGTTGATGTGAAGATTGAATTTAAGAAAATTGAGAAAAGAGACTGAGAAATTACCGGATGTGACACTGTTAACCTGAATTGACCTTAGAAACTGATTTTGACAAGCTGCTAACCTGAATTGACAAGCATCCTGGGAGTGAATGAGAAAAGCTGTAAATACTTGCTTAAGAGAGACTTTGCTTAGCTTTGCTGAAAAGAAATATCATAATAAGTTTCAAACATCCTCTGCTAAGTTGTTGTTTGAACTAATAATACTTCACTTTCTGATTCTTTACAGATCATGGCTAACACTAGAGATGATCGTAGAGGAAATAGGCGTTGTAAATGCTTGGGTATTGCATTGGGTGTTGTATGTGTGATATTCATCATAGTTCTGATTGTGGGAATGCCATTGGTGGATAAGAGTGAGACTAACAATGCTACAGTTCCTGAGACCGCCGCTAAACTAACAGCTTGGGAGAGGTTTGAGCAGGACACAAAATATTTGCATGAGGGAACTAATGTAAAAGGGGAACTATCTATAAATGTTTTCTATCGCTTGCTGAGTGAGTATGTTGATACTATGGATGCGAAAGCTTGTTATGTGTGTACACAGATTCCTGTTTCGGTGCAAGAGGGAGTTACCTATCATAGTTTGCTTTTAAACTATGGGATAAGCTGTAGTCTGTTACTAACATGATTCTATAACCAAAAGGAAATCCAGTACTTTTATTCAAACCATGATCTTCTGTTTTTTTTATGTGCCTATCATAGAGGATTTTAATAGTGTAGCTAAATAGTATAGTATATAACTAGTTAAGGGGTTCTTTGAAGCAACATTAGCAGTTAGTACATCATATGCACACCGCAATAACTTGACATGCTTGCTCACACCTGTAGAGAAAAGCTTTCTAGATTACACGGAAGATAGAAGAAGGGCTCTGAAGGGGAAATTGGAGAAAGGATTGCAGCAGCGATCTTTTATTAGTAGTAAGAGTTATAGTGCAGTTAGGGAACAAGGGAAATTAGCTTTAGATGCACCACACGTAGGTAAGCTTTGCAATAACGCGGCCAAAGTCATATTATGACAATGTGTTTGTGGGAATGAGTGAATGTAAGCATGTGTTTTTGTTTCAGAGTAAATGGACGTTCATGTTAAATGAACAGGATCCAGCGATCCCTGGGATCTATTATATTTGTGGACTTAATGCTTATTACCGTCTTCCAAAGGGATGGTATGGGACATGGTATTTGGGGATAGTTTTCCCAAAGATATATCAGTTGGAAGACTTGAAAAAGTTTCTGAAAATTGTCTGAGTTACATCGTACTAAACAAAGGAGAGAGACTGCTGCTGGTGTAGTAGGAGACATATTTGGGGCGATAATTCCTTCAGTGGGAGTTATCTTGAATTCGATAAAGATTCAAAAGTTGTCTACTATTGTGGATAACATGCTGACAAATTTTACAGGGGCTATACTCCGGATGGATACTGAACTTGCTGCGGAGAGGGCTATGACTCTTCAAAACAGGCTTGCTTTAGACATTCTTTTAGTGAAAAATGGCGGAGTTTGTAAGATGCTTAACGAGTGACATTGTTGTGCTTACATACCTGATAATAGTAATGAGATTAGAAGTATGCTTACTAACCTAACAAGAGATAGTACAGATTTGAAGGAACTGAAGGAACCAGGTGTTTGGGAAAAGGTTGGAAAGGGACTTGCTAAAGTGGGAGGTTGGTTTAGTAATATTTGGCATGGGATATTGGCAAAGATAATACAGGGTATATTGATTGTTCTAGCTTGTTTATTTGGATTATGGTTGTCATGCAAAATTAGCAAAATAATTAAATTGAAAATAGCGGAAAATAATAAGAGGAGGGAGGAAAAGAAAAGGGAGAAAATGTTCAGAGCAAAATATGGAAAGGCAAAGTCAAGGGAAGAAATTGAGATAGGGGAATTTTAAAAATGAAATTGTGAAGAAAGTGCATGGTTTGTGTGATGACAAGAGTCATCAGAGGAGGGATTGTTGGAGTGTAACTTTTATAATCAGTATTAACATGAATTGCTTGCAAACTAATGTATAATGAAGCTGCATAGAAAATGTGTTAAAATAGTACTAATGCACACGTTTGAAATGTGCACACGTGAAGTGGCCCGAATGTATACGATGATTAATGAAACTGACTAATAATGAATTAATAATGTACAAATGTATGGTTTTGTATTAACGTATCCCAATTAAGAGTTATTCATTAAGGTTTTGCTAAATTAATCACTAGCAAGGGTCTGGGCCTAGATGGCTCGTCTCATATTAAACTGTGTTTTTCTAACGTGCAATGTGCTGTTTTCCTGAAGGACACAAAGCTGTACTTTTCCAGAAGCTAGAGATATGTGTGTAGCCGTAGTAAATTCTTTCTCATGGGACCCGACTTGCTCAAGGAGACATTCTTGCTGAATGCAACAGTGTAATTCGCGACAGGTGCAAGGTCGTCTGGACTAGGGAAGACAATGGAACTACTGACTGGAGCGACAAGTGTAACTTTTCTTACCTGACATTCTACCCGATGATGACGTCAATCTCAGGAGCCAATAAACTACGTGAGAACTGTCTTAGGTGAAAATTCTAGTAAGATGTGTGATGGATTATTGGACAGAGATAACGATGCACCAAATATTGCCCAATGGGAAATTAGAGACTTGTTCAACAAATTTGATATAACGGCGTGACACAAGGAGAAATCAGCCATTCTTCCTCGCCACTTTGATGCCATTACTTGCCATTATTCTTGCTATTCTGAGAGACTTTGTCTTTAGCTGTTTGATTCCTTAAACCATCCTCACCTTCTTACTTGCCCAATACTTGCTTCTCCTCCTTATGAGGGAAGAGTTCCTTCTTGCTATGCCCTGCTGAGACTTAGCTGTTCTATCCTGGCTGATGGTGAATCGACTGATGTCCTTAGGACGAAGACTGACGTTGTATGCTGACCCATTTGGAAGGGTAACTATCTGATGATTAATTGAAATTGTCTGTTTGCCTTTTCTTTCGAGGTACCAACTGCTCTTTTGATAGAGGCCATAGTTAGATGTTTTCTAAATTTGTGTTGCCAAATTGTTTTGCATGAAGCCCAGCATGCTGATGCTAATTTGAGGTTAGTTAAGGAGTTCACTAATATGGGATGCAAGTAGACAAATAACTGGATTCTTGCTTTGTTGAATAACGTGCTAAGGATACTCTGCTAAAGTTGATTCATGTTAACGTCGTGCTTTTTGTTAATGTTCATGGTTTATGCTCTGATAAAATCTTACTCGAGTTGCCATATTGTAGTGGTTTTGATGTGCTTATTGATATTGAGACTAATAAACATGCTATTAGAGTGTAACTAATAGGGAATAAATATCGTAACTCTTACTAGATTTGTGTGGTTATTCATGACTGCAAGGTCAAAGTGTGTTCGGTTCTTATTGCACGATATTGATTAATTCATTTGATGAGTTATTGTGAGTATTGATGAAGTTATTGATCTATTGATTGCAATGCTAAACAGATAACTCGTTCTGGGAAGTCTCCAAACAGGGTCAAAATATTCGTTGGCCTAAAACGAGTCCCCGTGTAAATTAAATGATCAAAGTTGGGACGCGTTATGAGATGCACAGAGCTTCAGATCAGAGCAACTGAATGCATGTACGGCTATTTGTGGTTGTAACTGTTTTTTATTCTGCACTGTGTAGAGAGCCACGCGACTTTTAACTTACTGCTCTCTGGTCTGATGCAGCTTTTGGTCGATTGTTGCAGAGAGAGTCAGGAGTTTCGACAATACTTCCTGTGGGACCACTAAACCGCCGTCATCTTGGGCAGGTTGTTGGTCTTGATGCTAAGTGCCTTCCCAGAGCTCCTGCTTAAATTGAAGCAGGACACGGATGCACAGTGCTTCAGTTCAGAGTTACTGCATTGCTTTTATGCCTATTTGTGGTTTTAGCTGTTTTTCACTCTGCACTGCACTTCAGATCATTAATGCAGACTCCTAACTTACCGCTTCCGGGTCTGGCGCAGCTTTTAGGTGATTGTTACACAGAGAACCAGTAGTTCTGCAAAACTATCTGTGGGGCCTCTGGACCACAGGCATCTCTTGGGCAGGTTGATGGTCTATACGCTAAATGACATATTTACAAGCCCCTGGCACCTCCTTGCGTCCCTCTAGTGTAATTTTTTAATGCTATGGAGGTGTCAAGAAGGCCTTTTCCTTGCGGCAGATTTACAAAGTGGCGCAATGCAAGCATTGTGCCACTTTGTAACTCCTTGCGCCATATTATGCCTGCACCAGGCATAATGTATGCGAGGGGGACGTTACCCCATTAGTAGGCCCAGAAAATGGTGCCGTGGAATTTACGAGGTTTCACGGCAACATTTTCCTGTCATTTTTAATGCCTGCTCAAGGCAGATGTTAAAGTGACACTCCCATTGTTTTCAATGGGCCTCCCCACACATTGCTGGACTAGCACTATACATTTTGGTGTTAGAAGACCAGTGCTCCACATTAGCATCCAAAATATTGACGCTATTGTGCTAGCGTGTGCCATAGCGTGCCGTTTTGTAAATACAGCACTACCATGGTGACATTACTGGGGCACAGGGGGGTGTAAGAAAAGTGGTGCATCATAGCTGATGCACCACTTTCTTGTGAATGTGCCCCTCAGTGCCTTTCCAGGGTACCTATTAAGTCAATGTAGGGCATAGACGCACAGTGCTCCAGGTCAGAACTACTGTTTTTATTCTGCACTACACCTTAGGCTATTAAGGACACTTTTAACTTACTGCTCTCCAGGCTGCAGCAGATTTTGGTCAATTGTTGTGGAGATAGTTGTGAGTCTTGACAATACTTCCTGTGGGGCCACTAGGCCACCACCATCTTGGGCAGGTTGGTGATCTAGACGCTGACTGCCTTCCTAGGAGACCAATTTAAGTCAAAGCAAGGAGTCTCAAAGGCAAGGCCGTCTGCACCCTGACGATGCCAGAACCAGGACCCTTGTCCTTTTTTATCAGGTACCTCTGCATCATGATAAGCCTTACTGCAATTAAGTACTCCTTTTCAGAGCTTTACCAAATCCATGTAATCCTCACTAATATAACAGCCCTTTCTGGTGCTGTAGTCAGTTTTCCTACTTTAGAGGGTCCAACTTCCTGTAGGAAGTGTAGATGCTCCTGCTCTGTCACTCTGTCAAAACCATGGGAGGAGGAGACTTGGACTCTGCCTTCCAACTTCGCCAATTTAGCTAAAGCGCTACATTCTGAGGCTTTTAACTTAGATACTGGCACTTCTTCCCCCTCCTATACCCGTTTCTTCCAGGAGACAAATAAACTATATTACAATATCCGGGCCAATGTCAAACAATCAATCGAAATATGTGATCTTATTAATTCTCTTTCCCCAAGATATGCCTTTCAACTGAGAACTGGTTAAATCCCATAGCACTCCCTTGCAGTCCATTAGCTTAGCTATACCAGAACACTATTGCTAGTTAAACTTGATAGAGGGGGGAGACCTGGAGGAGGGGTGGCCATTGCCTTCCTCAAATCTCTCCACATAGAGACAATAGATAGCTTTCACTCCGATAGGGTTCTGCCACTTATTGTTGGAGGGGAACGCAGGTTTACCGTCCATCCGTGTGAAAAAATAATTCAGCCAGCCCCTTATTGACTATATTGCGCCTCATATCTTGGCTGAAGAAAAATTCTTACTCTTGGGTGACTTGAATTTCCATGGAGATAACACTGAGGATGTAGTAGTGACCCAACTCCAGGTGGACATTGAAAGAAACAAATAGTGACAGGACCTACTCACAAGGCAGGTCATGCCCTTGACCGTATTTTTACCAATGCTGCAGAAGTTACATGTGAACTCCCACTCCCCATCATATATTCTGACCACTGAATTATCAAATTTTGGATCCCTTGTAGCAGTGCATCTTCCAAGTCCAGCAAAAAGGCAAGCAGACGAAGACACTCTTGAAAGTTGGTCTCTGCTGCTTCTTTTTCTATGATTTATAGGCCTCTTACAATCATGTCACACACTGATATTAATATTGCTTTGCTGCTTATCACAACTCTCTCAGGTGGGCAATTAACCAAATCGCCCCTATTATAGAAGCCCCATCTTCTTCGCTCAGAAGCCTATTCCCATGTCACACAGAAAACATGTGCATATGTAGGTGGCATACAACTAAAACCCCGGCCGAAAAAGAAGCCTACAAGTCACTGCTGAAGAGCTACCACAATCAGCTTAAAGCTGCTCGTAAATCTTACTTAACTGCATCTATCGACCAAGCTGGAAATTCCACTACGAAACTTTACAAAGTCTTAAACAATTTTATAAAACCTCGAGCCTGTACTCACACTATCCGAGCCTCTCAAAGACTGTGACTCACTGGCTGACTTTTTTAAAGACAAAATTAACATGATTTACAAAAACTTTCCAATTAATCTGGAACTGTCGGAGAAAGAACTCGATTTCAGTCAGCATCCCGAACACTATCAATGTCCTAGGTATCGGCAAATTATGCTCTCTGTAGCAGGTGCAAAAGATGCTGCCCATAGCTGAATCAGGCTCCCCTTTGGATCCTTGTCCCCCCAGAATATTCTCCAGTGTTGCCAATTTCATTTCACTGTCAGTAAAGGCACTTTACCATAATTCTTTAGCCTCAGCCAAACTTCTGATTGAGAGGAAGTGAGCCAATGTATCTCCGATTCTCAAGTAGCTTTCTACTAATACGGAGATCCTTTCCAATTATCGACTGATCTTGCTGCTCCCTCTGTTTGGCAACATTTTAAAAAGCTATATCACACTATTAGACCATCACTAGATATGGGTACCCTGGTCATGTTGGCATTACTGGACCTGTCCGCGGCCGTTGATACGGTCTCACAATCAATCTTAATCCACAGATTACTTGAGGCAGGAGTATACGGTAGTGCGCTGCATTGACTCATGAATTTCGTGACTAGGCTAACCCAAAACATCTGCCTGGACTCCTTAAACTCAAGATCGATGACTAGTAATAAAGGAGTTCCACAGGGGAAACATCCTTTTTTACGACTTTTTTTTTACGAAGGTCGTGGTTAACGAAAGCGCAACAACGATTTTTTTAACCACGACTTCGATTTTTTGTGCCTTAACTACGTATGTTCTGAACAACGAACATGCGTAGTTAAGGTACAAAGAAGGGACTTGGCGAAGGTAAGTGGTGGGTTTAGGTTTTGGGGAGGGGGTAGGGGGTCAGGGGGTTTTAGGTTTTGGGGTGGGGTGTTTTTGGTTTTGGGGAGTGGGTGGGGGGTCACGGGGTTTTAGGTTTTAGGGTGGGGTTGGGGGGTGGGGCGTTTTTGGTTTTGGGGAGTGGGTGGGGGGTCAGGGGGTTTTAGGTTTTGGGGTGGGTTTGGGGGGTGGGTCGTTTTTGGTTTTGGGGGAGTGGTTGGGGGGCAGGGGGTTTTAGGTTTTAGGGTGGGGTTGGGGGGTGGGGCGTTTTTGGTTTTGGGGAGTGGGTGGGGGGTCACGGGGTTTTCGGTTTTGGGGTGGGTTTGGGGGGGTGGGGCGTTTTTGGTTTTGGGGAGTGGGTGGGGGGTCAGGGGGTTTTAGGTTTTGGGGTGGGGTTGGGGGGGTGGGGTGAGGGATGTAGGGTGAATGGTGCCTATTGCTAATGATTTTATCAGGAATGCCTTTACAACGAAATATCGTTGTTAAGGCATTCGTGGTAAAATCATTAGTAGTAGCAACGAGGTCGGTGTTCCGACCTCGTTGTTAAGGCAGTAGTTGTTTTTGCAGTCGTTGTTTCATCGTATATTCGTTCCACAGGGTTCCCGCCTGAGCTCAACATTATTTACCATCTATGTAGCGCCTCTTGCTCAAATGATGAGAGCATGTGGATTTGAGGTCAAATCCCATGCAGGTGATACCCAACTACTCATCTCCTTGGGCCTGATCCAGCAAAGATGAAATCTCAGTTTGCAAACTGTATGAGGGAAATCGCTGATTTCATAACTAACCATTGTCTCTAATTAAATGGTGAAAAAACAGATATTGTGTTACTTCACAAAGCATAATCGATCTGGTTGGCCGACTGGTGACCAACAGAATTTGATCCAGCTCCCACCCTCAAACACTTGGTGAAAAATCTTGGGATTAAGACTGACAAATCATTATCTATAAAAGGCCATGTCAACACAATCTGTGGTACCTGTTATGCCACAATGCAGCTATTAAGGAAAGCCTTTTCATGGATCCCATCCAACTACAGAAAGACTCTAGTCCAGGCTCTAATTAGCAATCATTTACATTACGGGTAATCACTGTTAGTGGAAGCAAATGACCCCTTGCTTTCCAAACTGCAAGTTGTACAGAATACAGCCACTCAGATAATGTGTAGCACTCCCCTGTGCTCCTCCACCACCCCTATTCAAAAAACCTTACATTGGCTTTCCGTCAGAAAACAGGCAATCTTTAAGCTATCCTGCCTGGCACAGAAGCCATTAAATTAGTTTTTTTCTAGATACTTGTACTCTACACTCTGTCACTAACAGCCCTCCAGACTGCTTAGTTCTACAAACAAGATTCCACTTATTTGTACTTCTAGACATGATGGCAGATCCTTTTCTTTCTTGGATCCATTTTACTGGAACAAACTGCCATTTCACATCCGCACATGTGCTGAGTTTTTGAAGTTCAAGAAGTTGTTAAACTCGTGGCAGTTTTAATGTGATCTCTAACGTGAATGATAAAGTTAGCTCTAGTCCTGTTTTGCAAACCGTCAAAATACTCCTTCGGATCATGCACTATACTAAGTACATGTAACATGACATAACAACATTGACCCTTTTTCTACTATCTGCACCATGGCTCAACCATCTTTACTAGGGGCAAAATTGAAAAGGAAGAGGGCAAATCCTTGATTTCTGATGTCATTCTTACTTTCGATGTACTGGCTACTACTAGTGCCACTCCCATAGATGATGCAGCGGACGTGCACCAAACAAAGAAGAAAAGACACACCTCAGGGTCCCAAATCACAAAAATCAGGTTGTTATGAGCACCAGTTCTGCTGGTTCACCAAGCAAGCATTATCGACTCAATGGATTGAAATTACTTTTCTTCAGTACTACTCAGGCGGACAGGATTGACAGCTCAGTGTCTAAGTTCCTAGACTCTGTTTAGTGAGACTAAAAATCTTTTTAGGGAAGTATTGTAGACTTAGTTAAGTCTTTTTTCTCTCCAGAACCCAAACAGTAGAAAGATGTTGGGACCTCCATATTACATGATTGGCAGTTACCCAACTCAAGAGATGATGCACGTGGTCTTTTTAAAATGATTTCCCTATGCAGCAGCCTAATGAAGTCTCTTGCCTTGTCTTTTCTTCTAACACAGACCAACCTCCTATTTCTACAGTGAGTACTGCTATTGTTGGGCGTGAAATATTTTCTGTTCAATTGCCACCAGAAGCGACACCATTTCCTGTTGTGCTAAAAGATGTACCAATGTAATGTACACTGAGGAGCGAAGATTGTGAAAAACTGGTAACAAGACTGTACGCTGAATGGGAGACCTGGTGACCCAAGACTGTGGCATAGTGACATCCTAATGGCCCATAGGGTTCTCAGAATTAGGAATGTTCCTAAGACAGATACCAGTGATGGTGTGTTTATCAATTTGAGTGAGCAAATTTATTTGGCTCACTATTAAGACACCTTAATACCCCTGTTGTGCCTCACAGCTTGATTAATGCAGTTCCCCTAGTGTTGTTTGACAACCCCATCACTCCTCAACCCCCAGGTGTCTTTTGCCCTACTAGTGCACTATCCTCAATCTTTTTAATATACCTGTTGCCAGTAGGTTTGCTCTCTTGGCTAAACAGCATGCTATTGATTAACTTGATAGGGAGCTATGTGCTGGATTTCTATCTTGTCTTGATCCCCTGCTGCTGATCTAATTCATTCCCCCACCATGTTCTCTGCAGCGGAGTCTTTAAAAGATGAATGCAGCATCATCACCTCCCCTCCTGCTTTTGAAGGGGAAATCCAGGTGCAACATCCTCACCTTTATTGCCACAAGGGGCCAAACTGGTTTTGTGGAATATTACAGGGTTATGTGCAAAGTAAATTACTCTGATATGCCCTCATGTTGTTAGAGGGTTTGGTTTTACTCGTTTTCAAGAGATTGGGCTTTTTGTACCCTTATTACATCAATGAGTATACTTCTTATCACACTCCAGCCACTGGTACAAACACAGGTAGTACAAAGGTAGGTTTTCTTATGGTGGTTTCTGTTGCATTGGAAGAAAAATAACGTGGTCTTCTTTGGATTGCCCACATTTTCAAATATGTTAGATTGAAGGGAATAATTTTCAGCTGATCAGTTTTTATAGCAATAAGTTTGGCTGTTCTAATATGGATATTGCTATCCCATTGACCAGGGCACTGGATCTTCTTTTTTGGAAGTCATATTAGCAATGTCCCCATTGTCTCAGTGGGGGGGTTTTAATATTCAACTTTGTAAATCCATGCCATTTATTTCCTGTAGATTTCTTAGCCCTCTTGGTGAGGCTTTGACACACTATTCCCATACTATGTATGGGGATGCTTTAAATAATTTATTGGCGAAATATAATTTGCAGTTTGCCTCAGACGTGAGTCTCAGTTCTATTGCCCATAAGCTGATTTTCACTGGCAAGCGATGTCTCAGTATTATAGTTTTTGTTTTCAGAAGATATTACTAATTGCATTTACAATTACATGGTGCATGAAAAATGTATTTGGTGATCACAACTACCTTCCAATTTATTAAGATGGCGTGGGCATGCTTCCTCATTGCCAGATACTGTAGTCTCTTAAGAAGTAGGCAAAAACAAAGGTGTTGTAATGAAATCATATTATGTTGGTAAGTCTATCATATATACTGAACTCATACAAAGAAACAATGTTACTATTAAGTTCTTTTTAGATTTCAAGGTTGATGCTCAGTGCGTTCTTAGTGCTTATTGCACCTTATGTAGGGCAATTAAGGATCCTTTGGCTGTAGGTAACCTCTGTTCTAGGTAAGAAAGCTTTAAGATGGTTTGATTCTGACTGCTCACTATAAACCTAAGGCAGCATTAATAGCAGAACCCAGAGATGCAGACACTGTTCATTATTATAGATCTGCTTATAAAAAGGACCTTGAGCATAGGAGACGTGAAATCAGGGAGGATGCTTTAGGATTAGGTGAGCCACTTCAATTAAGTTTAGATGTTCACCAATTTTGAGCAATATTATTGGGGTGTTGCACCTTCTGTAGATACATCCTCAACCCTTGCTTTTGAGCCCTTCCATCTGGGTGCTGCCATTATTAGGTGCCCACATTGTAAGTTGTAAGGCAACCAGTCGAGAGTACAACTCTGAGTCCCATTAGTGACCAATGTGGAGAAAAATGCTGCAAAGTTTGTCCCGCCTCATTCCTGAACCCATTCAACTATATTACCAAACTTTAATAAGGGAGATAGAGGTAAGGCTAGATGCTACCACCCCATTGTTTACTGACTCAACTGCAGAAACAGCAGTGAGATTTTTACTGGACTGGCTTGAGGAACGGGCTGAGGAAAATCACATTTTGTCAGACCTCCAATTTGACTTTCACCATGGGTTGAGTACTATTGGGAAATCTTTCAATTTGCACGTTCTGATAACGAAATACACTAAAGCTGAGCTGGGGCATCTTTCCTTTCTTTTCATGGATGTCAGTTCAGCTTTTGACTAGCTTTTGACCACATTAACCAGTCAAAACGTTGGGGCATTTTAAATGAAATGGGCATTGGCAAGCACATTGGGAACTTCTTAAAACAGTTACAATCCAACGTAACTGCTAGTTTGAGATGTGTTTAAATGGGGAGACCACACAGCCCTTCGGTCTTGCGTGATTACAATGTTCCTGTCTACACTATTACTAAATGGAGGTCATTAAGGAATCCTGTGTTTGAGATTGGGCTGTGCAAATCACAGTTGGAGTCAAGGAAGTACAAACGCATAATCCAATAGAGATACTGTGTAAGAAAATGAAAGGGTTGAGGGCTTGTTGTGCATTACACTCCCATTTAGCTTCTTGGGTCCAGTCAGAGTTATTTACTTAACCTTCAGCTCAACCCTTTGGCAGACATGGCACAAAACAGCAAGGAACAATGATTAAAGAATTTAAGAACACTAAACAACAGAATAAGAAAGTCACCAAACAAGAAAGAGATAAAACAACAATTTATGAAAATATATGTTTCTCATTCATTGATAACCAAAATCCACTGGAAGGATCTGGAGATATGAATTTTAAAGCATTTTAAAATTTTGACATCAATCACAAACAAGCATTGGCAAGTCAAAACTTCAAAAACCTTTGAAAAGTTTGTAAACGTTTGTGACACTGAGTTCGGCAACCCTGACCCAGGTTGAGTGATCAGATCTGACAGTATGGAGGTCCAGGAGTCCTAAAAG
The DNA here is from genome assembly GCF_031143425.1 of Pleurodeles waltl. Classification (NCBI taxonomy): domain Eukaryota; kingdom Metazoa; phylum Chordata; class Amphibia; order Caudata; family Salamandridae; genus Pleurodeles; species Pleurodeles waltl. Next base: position 501,401,370 of record NC_090440.1, read on the forward strand.
GAATCTTTGGACAGCTATCTGGCCACAAGAACATTTTAAGAGCAAGATCCAAACTTTACATCACAACCGCCATCGACTTCTATGGAGTGGTCCTGATGCTGACAGATGCAGGCTTAAAGATGCTCAAAGGATGCTCCAGATGGGGTGCGGTCTTTGGGGGGTGAAAACCTTTGGCGAGGGATAGTGTTCCTTGGGGTGAAAGAATCTGGTGACAACCAACACCCATGGTTACAGCAGACCCAAATACATCTTTTGGCTGTTTCCAAAATGTTAGTTTAAGTGCCTTGCATCTGGTAGTGGCAAAACAACTGCATTGACTACCAGAGATGAAGTTTGGGCTCTTCCTGCTTTAATGTTGCCAGTGCTGTTCTGGAGGGAGCCAACTGACCCTTGGAGTCTTTGCTTCAGACTGGGAATGGGAATCAATTTTCCCTGAGCTAGACATGCAGAACAAGGTCCAAACTCAGCTAGCCCAAAGTGCAGCAGGTGCAGTTGCTCTGGCATCACAGCCTCTCTTTGTGCTCTTCTGTTGAAGAAATATAAAAGGTGGGGTAAAAATCACAATTTGTAAAAGTGCCACCCATCCCGTGACAGTGGTAGATTGCACCAAAAGGACATCTGGGATTTTAGGGATGTGACAGCGCGGGTGATGATGCTGTCAAAGAGGTCTGTCAGTGAATGATATATGCACATGCCGAAGTAACAAAAGGTATGGGGTTGCCAGTCCATCTGTGTACCATTGAGAAAAAAGTGTGGTTTGGGGACCCCTGACTGGAAGGGAAACAGGCAGGACTTCCCCCAGATAACCCCCAAACCAGAGAAGGATGCAAAATGGTTGAGAGTTAAGGCTATCATAGTACAGATGTTGTGCATGTTTCTAAGGTGCAATAAAAGTCATCAGCATATGAGGATATTATATGCATCCCATCTCCTAAGATTATACCCCAAGTTCCACCTCTGTCACGCATTGCAATTGCTAGTGGCTCAATTGCCAGGGAGAAAAGTAAGGGGGAGAGTGGGCAGCCTTGTTGTGCGCCCCAGTGTATATCGATTGGTTCTGTGATGAGAGAGCCTGTTTTGACCCTAATCAGTGGTTGTGTATACAATAATTTCACTGAGCGGAGAAAGCGGTGGTCAATGTCATAGTGAGGCAGCGTGTTAAAGAGATAATCCCTTTCCAATGAGGCAAAAGCCTTTTCCAAGTATAAGCCCATACATGCAGCGCTGGGCCAGGTCTGTAGTGAATAGGTCATGACTTGGAAAAAACATAGAGGTATTGCGGGTCGGAACGAATCTGTTCTCATCCAGGTAGACCAAAGTTGGTACAATAGGTTCCATGTGATCTGTAAGGGTTTTGGCTAGAACTTCATGATCAGTACTAAGCAGAGCTAGCAGTCAGTATGAGCTAAACAAGGTAGGTTCCTTGTTTGGTTTAGGAAGTGAGATAAGTGTTGCTTTCCTCTGGGAGTCAGAAAGGCTGCTGGTGGAAAGGGTTGCTTCATACATTGCCAGCAGGAATGGGCAAGAATTGTGGTCGAAGTATTCTGCAATGGCCGAACCTTGCGAGGCTTGGAAGGGGAGTGCTCTTCCAGTGCAACTGGCTGGAGGAGCCAGGTGACAATGGAAGGAAGACCATCCTCCCAAGCAATCTGCAAATACTGAGGGTGGTAACTGGAGTGTATGTTGCCCAAATAATCCACGTACAAAACAGAATGGAGTAAAGAGAATGTTCCAACCAGCCTGTTTATGCAAACATGTAGGTGATGCAGAGATGGGAAGGAGGAGTACACCCTTGTGTCTGGGTTACTGAAGTTCCAGATGTCAACCATTGGCCAATGGTGAAGCCAGTAATGTAATGCCTGTGTGTTAGAAGTTGCAGGAGTGTGAGGTAGTGGGTGAATGGAGCCGTCAAGGGTAGCATTAAGGACGCAGTTAAAGACACCCCCTATAAGGCACGGTAACCCGCTCCAACAGGACAGTGTGTTTGAAGAAATGAGGCTTCCTCTGAACTAGGGGTGTAAATGGAACCTAGCAGGATGTGTCAGCCATCATGCTGGCCCTTCAAAATTACATAGAAGCCTTCTGTATCTAAATGATAATGTATTTTTCTACAAAGGGGGATCAAGGCTTAACCCACACCAGCACACCCCTGCCATAGGAGGAGAACTCTGGAGTGAATACTTGTCCTTGCCAGGGCTTCTGCAACTTAAGAGCTTCTGCCTGTGTTAAGTGTGCCTCCTGCAACAGTGCGATGTGTGTGGAGTGGCATCTCAGGTATGAATAGACTGAGTAGCGGTACAATGGGGTATGCATCCCAGGCATATTCATAGTAATTATGTTAAAATGGGATATATGTGTGAGGAAAAGGCACACAGCGGGTGAGTGCAGTGAACTTGTTGGTGTGAGTGGGTGTGTACCATGAGAGCTGAGCAAGGGCCTTGTGGAGGCAGTGTCGCAAATAATCATAACATAATGTTAGAAAACAAACCATGAACATAGATCCAAAAACACCAGTAGGGCAAAAGGACAACATGTTCCAGCCCAACAGCTGAACAACAGAAGTCAGCAAGAGCTATCTAGCTGGGGAACTAGTGGGGCAGCCAGTGAGGAAATACCCAGCAGAATGAAGGAGGAACGGGCGATGGCCCTTGCAATTAGGTCTCAGTGGATTTGCTAACTATTATAAAGTAGAAGAGGGTTGGTGTCGCAGCTCGACCATGCCTGGCAGTGTCATCTATGTCAAAGTGTAACAGTGCAGCTGCAAAGGAAGGATGGTTAATGGGGTCAGGAAGAAAATATCATAATAAGACATACAACCTCAGAGGGGGAGATTGGGCATTGCTGGTCATACAATATAAATATCAGATAATGTCCTCAGTGCTCTGCAGTGCCACATCATGTGGGATGACCGAGTCTGCTTGGAGGGCCACACAGTTGAAGAGCTGTCATCGGTAATAGACTTGACTAAGTCGTCTTCAGGCTCTGAACCTTGTGTAGCTTCACAACTTGTGGCAGCAATCTGCAGAGCTTGGCGTTGCTGCCTTATGACTTGCTCCAGGTCGGGCACATTCTTGGGTTGGGAGGACCACTGTGTGTGGGGCTGGCACCCGCGATGACAAAGCATGGTCAATCTGTGGGACATTGTAGTGTTCTGAACAAATTGGTTTGCAGCAATCAGTCCTGTAGATTCTAACCAGTCCCAAGTGTCCTCAAGAGAAGTAAAAAAGTATGTGTTGCCGTTTGAAGTAACATGCAGAAGAAGCGAGAACTGGAAAGAGGAGCAGACATCCAAGTTCCTAGGTCAGCGTTTGATTGCTAGGAAGAAATGTTTATGCCTCTCTACCATAACAGTGTAATCTGGGTAACACATAACATGTGCATTGTCAACCATTGCTTCACGCACGATGGAGTCTCTATCACAGTAGTGACGAAGGCAGAGTAGGAATGGCCTGTGGCTATTGCCAGAAGGCAGATGTCTCGCAGAAACATGATGAGCATGCTCCACACTGAAGGACTGGAAAAAATCTTCTCTGGGAAGCAAATCTTTCTCTTTCAATCATTGTTCTACATAAGTAATAGCATCTGATCCCTCTGCTCCCTCGGGAAGACCAACCACTCATATATTGTTCCTCCATGTCTGCAGCCCAGCGCTCCAGGGCATCTACACAGATATAGCACTAATTAGTTAATTTAATATCACTGAAAGTATTATGTTGACTAAACAGTTATATTACAATTATTTCAAAGTAACCTTTGTATATTCCAAACACTTTTATGAAATTAGATTCATTCATATATAGCTTTAGAGATGAATATACATTTATTATCAAGGCTCTCACTGCTCCAGGAGATGTTTAATCTTCCATGACTTTTTTTACAGGGAAGAAATTAGATGTCATATGATGCTTCTGGTAATCTGAGAAATGTTTTTCTCTCCACTACTCCTTACGGACTCACAGAGAGGATCAATGGTATCCACCCTGTAAGAAGGCTAAAAATAACTTCTTTAATATATCTTCCACACTCGTATCTATCACCTTCTCAAACACCTCTACTTCTTTCCCTACCATCTGTCTGGAAGGGGTCCATACTGACGTGGGCCTCAATTGTGATTTATTGTCTTTTTTTAATCATGCCCCTTCCTTCAAAAACGGATTACCTACCTGTGAAAGCGGGAGATGAAAGGGTAGTACTAATTAAAAAACTCTACCCAAAAGCAGGGGATTATCATAACATAGGGAGATTGGCATGGGAGTTAACTTGTTAAAGATAAGAAATCTCTCTAAAGATTCAACAAGATACATTGTGTATATGAAAATTATATGGGGGACTGTTTTTAAGACGTAGAAAGGAAGCAGTGTGATAAGAGTGCTGAATGTTGGGTAACAAGTATATGTCCGTTTTTTAATCTTGAGCTTGAAATATTATGAAATTGTTAAGACATTTTTTCTTGTATTTTTTAGTTAAAGTGTATGGAAAATGTATGTATAAATTGATGACCTTGTCCTGAAGAAGGTGGTGAGAACCAGCTGAAAGATCACTGAAACGCCACGTCGACAGTTTTTATAGCTAGATGAGAAATATATTTATATTGTGATTATGTTTTATTGTGAAGGAAAAGAGGAAACAAAATGTTAATATTAAAATGTTGTGAAGTATTATACATTGAAGATACGTTTGGTGTATTTATTTAAATATTTTGAATTATATAAAAATAAAAAGATAAGAAATAACAAGAATAACAATGTGTAGAGTATGGTCTTCAAATAGTGATATGTGGCCGTTAACGAACACATGCCATTGGACTTATCAGGGTCCTCTACTCCGGTTACTGTATTTGTTGTGGTCTTTTTTCCAATAAGGTGCACATACCTTACAGCCTAACTACAGTCTCAGAGGTGATGAGTTACTCTACTTTGTGGTCCACGTACTGATCTTACTACTTCACTTCATCCATTAGTCTTGAAAAAGTCACCAGTGTGACGAAACACGTGTTGGCTGTTTCGGGAACCATGTTCTCTCTCACTGAATGTATTTAGCCTATCAATAAAGAGACTATCTTTTGAGGAAAGATGTGAACACCAACGTGCCTATTCTCTTCTATCCAACAGCAACAATGCACTACGGAGCTTGAATACTTGTATCATACTGTTGTTACTGTGTGATGTGGTCTGGTTTGTGTATTATGATATTTGGAGTATAGTGACATTGGAAAATGGTCAATAACCCTTTATTTCTCCACCTTGTGTACATATAACTTTTAATCCCATATATGTAGAAAATTGCATGCCAGCAACGTGATTTCAATTGAGACTTAGGATTCAAATTCACATCCAAAGGGAATTTGTGTATGGACTTTTAACCCTGACCCTTTGGTGGGGAAAGGCGTACCTCTCTGATTTGTTTCAGACTAAAAAAAGTATGTCACATTCATGGATAGGTAAAACTTAGAAAACAATTGCATGGACCTGGAAAGCTTTTATTGTAGGCCCATGCAGCACTGAAGCTCATTGATGATTCAGGATGAAGAATAATACGCACTGTGGTAAATAAAGAATATTATTTTAAGCACCTTTTCTCCTACAATGTACATTGTATTCACAAAAAAGCTGTTTGCATGTGTTTGTGTACTGCTGATACAAAATGGTAGGTTTATGAAAATCTGAAGTGTTTGATGATTTTTAAAATTACAATTTTTCTCTAATTTCTTTGAGCTTAGATTACATGGTTCTCAATATAAATTGCATCCATTAGGATTAATTTACTTTTTCCTGAACTTAGCAGCTATTACTATCAATTCATTTCATAAGCCCTCTCCCATTATTTTGCTTGAATGGGAGTGCAATACAGTGTACAAAGAGCATTGGTCAGACACCTATTATTCCATTGAGGCAAATACATCTCTAAAGTTGTCAGGTCCACAAAATGTCACTGCACATGTAGCAAATGGCCCCATTGTATCATCTAAACCTATGTAGCCTAGGCATTGCATAGAGTGAGTTGATTCATGTTTGGACTAAACGTTTCTTTTTTATGTTTGGAGTAAACATGTTACCTTTCAAACATATCTTGTATGACTACAAGTTCTGCCACTTGTCCACAAGAAATGGCAATATCTTCCCCTTGGGAGATGCATATTTTCTCAAAAATGCTGCCTCGCTTGCATTTGTCAATTCATATTTTGGCAATTATGACCACTCCTATAAAGTAACTCAAACATATTTGTTTTATTTGGATCCCTTTACATCCATAGGGTATTAGTGGATACTAGTAACTAGTGTAGCTATTTAGTGCTTTTCAATTGCCTTCTTGTTTCATCAGCCTCTCTTTGTTTCCTATCAACCATGGCCTAAAAAAGCCACAACCAAACATGCAATGCTGAAATAATGGCTTAAAGCTTTTGTTAGATCACTGACTGACTAAATGAAAATGTGTTTCTTAATGTTTAAAAAACAATTCTTGGCTCAGATCTACTTAATGTGAACCTCGATCGGTGCTTGCAGTGATGTAAGTGCATATTAAGATATCTCATTGCCCACATTAAGATATCTCACTGCAGTCCCACCTCCAAGGCCCTGTTAGTTTGTTCTTCCTGTGGTGAAGCATGTTAGGACCCACCTGAGTCTCCACTTAGGCTTACATTTTAATTTGGCATCTTTTCCTGATGGTGATTTTTTACATGGTTTTACACGTATGCGATAATGTACTGAAAAGATACTGTACATGCAGCTTATTCCTCATAAGTGTTGCTGCTGTGCAGCCTGTACACCCCGTCCAAGGCTAGGTGCACAGAATGTGACACCTTGTATCATGATTGTCTGTTGGAGACAGCTCTGAAGCTCCAGACACATCATCGCATCAGCTCTGCATCTTTGACGCAGTGTGATATGAAGTGTGCTTTCATTATGCAAATTGCTGTTAATATTGAAACAAATCGATGTCAATGTGCACACTGATACATTCGTATATAAAAATGAAATCACGTCACTATTATCAAATCCACCCATCATGAACTCTCCATCAACACCAACTCAGAAATACATGGTCAGGCAGACTCTGAGACCGAGGCCTGAGGTTACTGATTGATAGGTCAAGTGTGGGGTGGCATATCGCTGACAGACAAACGTGCAAACAGGAAGCTCAGGTAAAGCCCACAGATAGGTGCAAAGACATCACAATGGTCCAAGGAGAGTGGCCCCAATGAAAGCACACATGCCTGAGGGGTGCACATGTTCCTAAAACACCATAAAGTCAGATGCCGCATGAATTTAGGAACACTCAGTCAATCAGAACACAACACACACAGTAACATGCAGCGATCACGCGCCTCTCATGCCAGACATCTGGTCACCTTATCCACTGACCCTCACTGTGTCAACGCAAGGTCGAGGCCCAGCTGCATTTGTTATCAGGGACCTTTTTTACAACTCCAAGACAATGGCCCACATTCTTTACCTAAAAAGGAATGCTGAAAATGTTTTATGATGCCCAGAGGAAATGTATGAAACACCGCTTGGATTGATTGTACTTTGAGACAGTCCTCAGACCCCTTTTCTGTAACTGTTCTACCAGCCGCAGTGTTTAATTAAACCAACTGTTCCTGTTTTGCCAAACAGCTCTTGTCTTTTAGTTTTTTCAAGGTAAAATTCACATTTGAGCAACATTGCTATTGTGCTAAATTCTGCAAAGGAGCACTTCTACTGGGATTATCCTGGAACACGGTGCACTTTGACCGAGAAGCAACCCTGCTGAATCTGACGTCTATCCTCTAAAGGACAATGGCCTGCACTACTTCAGACCGGCTTCCTGGTACATCTTACCCAGGTATGGGTAGTTAGGCTATCACAATGTCTCTGGCAGAGGGTACTCCCACTATTCTCTCAATAGAGTAGGTAGTGACAGATAGGAGTGTAACAACTTAGTAATGTTATCATGGTGGAATAGCTTATCTTTTTTATCATTCTTATATTGCTGGTTACCATGCTTTTTTTCATCTGCCTAATAATCACAGCTCATGCTTTCCATATAAGAATACAATTGTTTCAATAAAAGCCATTTCCTTTTTTTTTTTTTTCTTCCTTCAGAAAAGAATAAATAAATACAATATATAATTAGACCTTCTTCTTCATTTGGAGAGAAAGAGACATTTCCCCCATTTATCCCCACAAAAAAAGGAAGCATTGACTTAATACATCAGTCATTAGCCATGAGCCAGTTCCGAAATTGGCCCCAAACACCATTCCCTTTCCTCCTGGCCAACCTTCCCTTCCGCTCGTACAGGGAGATCTCCAGATGATACACTGATATTAGCCTACCCAACCACTGCTGCCACGATGGTGGTTGCGTACTCAACCATACAGAGGAAATATATAATCGGTACACCGTCATGGCAAGAAAGATAAACGCCCTCTGTCGTCCCCTTGTTTGTTCAGCAACACCTAGAACCAAAATTTCTGGGGTAAGGGCCACATCATACCCCAAAATTTATTTTATCACAAGTTGCATACCACCTATCAATGTCGTTAATTCTCTGCAAGTGGCAAACATGTGTACTACATCTGTTGCATGCTCCCCACACCTTGGACAATTAATTCCACGTGACCCCCCCCACTTGGCAAGGTGGGCCGGTGTATAATACAGGACGAACACAGTTTTATAATGTTGTGCCTGTAGAGACGAAGAGAGTAACACCGTATGACCTAACTCGAGTGAATTAAGAAAACTAGCACTTCCATCCACCAGTTTACCGCTCCACCGTTCACTATGCTTCTCCAAGTCATCAGATTGCTCTGCCATTAATAAGGAGTAGATTACTTTGATAGTCATGTTAGATTCTCCCAGAATATTTTTTAACAATTGATTGCTTTTAAACCCCTGTGGCCCACCCGTTTTCTTGCTCAAAAAGTCTTGTACCTGTAAAAATTGTACAAAATCCCTTTGTTCTAGACCGAACCGTTCTTGAAGGCTCGTAAATGTCTTAATTCCAGCGTCATCAAAAAAATCCCCTAGCCTTGCTATACCTTTGGAAACCCATTTTATCATATAGTTGTCCTTACAAATTTCCGGGAGCGACGGATTATTCTTAATTAGGGTGTAGTAGTTGAATCTCCCAAGCCCATTCTTTGTACGCCACGGCCGCCAACATTTATAGGCCGCCTCTAGTACCTTATACCGGGTTTTCTTATAGTACCCTGGTTCATGGAAAGTTAACAAGCACCCCTTTGAGGCAGAGCCCACAAGCAGTTCGTAGATATTAGGGATATTGGGGATGCTTCCCACCCTATTCTCCCCTGGTCTGTCCCCCCATAATGGGCGCATATAGTGGAATGCAGCTGCCAATTGATATAGCTTCAAGTTAGGCAAGGCCCACCCCCCCCTTTCACGAGGTAGGGACATAAACTTGGCTGACCTTCTGCACTTGCCATATGCCCAAATGAATCTCATAATTATCCGTTCCATATCTTCAAACCGAGCTTTTGTAAAGTTCATGGGTATGGTCCGGAATAAATACAATAATTTGGGGAGGAGAATCATTTTGACCATATTACACCTCCCTATTATAGTCATATGCAAGTTATTCCATCTATGCATATCATTTTTAGCCTTTACCAATCTTGGATCTAAATTCAAACTAATAATTTCTCCTACCCTTGGTGAGATACTGATACCTAGATATACTGCATACTCCACCCTCCGATTGTCCTGTGATTTCGTATATTGATTAACCATTAGCTGAGTTTCAGTTCTATTTAACAAATACCCAGAGAATGTCCCAAACTTGGTAGTGATCTCTTCGATTTCTTTCAGTGCTGTATCCGGATTGGAGGTTATAATAGCAATATCATCCACATAGGCCAGGACTTTTGTGTCCCAACCATATCTTCGTACCAGAATGATCTGCTTATTCTCTTCAAGCTGTCTGAGCAGAGGGTCTATATATAGAGCGAACCACAGCGGAGAGCATGGGCATCCCTGCCTAGTGCCTCTCCCCACTTGGATGCATCCAGACTGCCCTCCCATTAATTGAATTCTTACTCCCGGGGACTTATACATGGCTTTTATTGCCACAAAAAACTTTTCTTGGAAGCCAAATTTCTCCATAACCTTCCAAAGGTATTTCCAGCTGACTCGGTCAAATGCTTTCTCCGCATCTAGCAGGGCCACAGCCATGGGCTCCTCCGCCACTTCTGTTGCATCAAACAGCGCAATAACTCTTTGGATATGTTCTGCCGTGTCTCTACCGGGGACAAATCTGTGTTGCCGGGGTATTACCAATTTCCTGATTACTATGGATAAACGTGCAGCAAATATTTTAGAATACACTTTAGCATCACTATTAATTAATGTTATCGGCCGATATGAGGCCGGAGTCTGCGGGCCTTCCCTTTCTTTAGGAAAACCACTATATTAGCCATTCCCAAGAAGGCAGGGGTTTTCCACCCCCCGGTACCTGAATAAACAACTCTAGCATCAGTGGACGTAGCTCTATTTTGAAGGTTTTGTAGAACTCTAACAGAATTGCATCAGGGCCAAAAGCTTTGCAGGCGGCCAGTTCACTGAATGCTTTGTCTATTTCTAAACTGTCGATCTGACCCTCCAGTTGCGGATAATCCTCTTCTGAGACTGTGTTAAACCTGATGGGGCGAAGAAATTCCTGCATCTCTATTAATGAGAATCCAGCTGTATTGTTATAGAGGTCAGTATAAAACTCCTGGAACACCTTCCTAATACCATCAGTATCTGTCACTATTTGTCCCTGTTGGTCTTGAATCTCTCTAATGACCCCTGCTGCAGCTCCCAATCTTTCTGTTTGGCCTTTCATCCCAGCTGTATGCACTCTTACATAGACTTCGCTTCCTTTCTCTTTCTCTGGTCCTTATGTTCTGTTTCTGTTCCAATCTTTTGGTCCCTTCCTGCCCCTTTCCCCCCCTTTCCCCCTCTTTTCACCTCCCGACCCCCCCTCCACCCCACCACACACCAATCCACCGCCCTCCCTCCCCACGAGGGCTGGTTGGGGACTCCTCCTCTCAGCCAGCCCCCCCTTCTAGTAGAGCAATCGAGCCCCCTTTGGCCCAAGTGTTGGCGAAGTGTAGATACAGGGTGCCCCGCCCACCACCAAAATCCTTAATATCTAAAAATACATCATTGTTTCAACCCCATCAAATATTCTTTTGCCTGAATCTCTGACGTAAACCATCTCACTTTCCCATTAACCACCGTTTTCAGACGAGCAGGGGAAACCAGATAGGCCTCTCCTCCCTTATCGAAAAAAGGTTTAGTCAGCTGTCGGAGCCGCCATCTGCGCTCCACAGTTGTATGACAGAAGTCTGGTTGTGTAAAAAAGGTTACCCCTTCCATATGTAGCGGGGTGTTAGGGCGTGATTCATCAAAAATTGCCTGACGCAGCAGAAAGTTCCCAAAGAACACCAAAATAGCTCTAGGGTATTTTAAAGCAGCTGAGTGTACCCCCTCCCTCCTGGTCGGGGGAAATCTATGAACCAGCTGAATCTCATTATTCCAATCCCAATGGTTCAGTTCGGGGAATGCCACCTGCAATAACTTAATCATGTAGCTCCGAATGTTGTTTCCTTCCAGCCCTTCCTCTATGCCCAAAAAGCGTAGATTGTTCCTTCTCTGCCGGTTCTCCAAATCTTCCAATTTCCACATTATGTCAGTCATTTTGTTCTCCTGCGTGGCGTTATGTTGTTTCAGCGTGTCGACTTCCTCCTCGACTGCTCCTATCCTCTCGTCCATTGCGCACAGCTTAGCTTCTATCTCGGTACATGATTTTGCAACCTTGTGCACTGATCCTTGCAGCCGTTTTGTAGCCACCCTTGCTCGACGACTTTCAATCCAAGTTTCCGTTTGGAATTCTTTGATTGAGTTAAATATTGATTGTAGCATCCCAGAGTCAGTGTTTGCTACGCATAGATCACTCTTTGTGCCCTCATTATTTTCTCCTCTGTCGTTATTCCCCAACTGCTGAACGCCCATAGTTGACATATCTGTTGTGCGAGTTACATCTGTTAGATTGATACTGGAGTAATCCCATTTCAGAGTCTTGCTCCCGCTAGATGCGGAAAATTCGGTACCCTCCTGTGATCCAGACCTTGTTTTGGTGCACTTGCGCTGGCGCCGTCTCTGCCGCACTGTAAGTTCATTATTTGATGAAGCATTCCCCCCCTCTGAGGATATGCTGCTACCAGAGTCACTAGGGCTGTGCTCCTCAGCACTACTAAAGTCCGATTCCTCTGTTAGTGAGTAGAATTTATCCCCAGTATCTTTCGTCCAGTCCAAAAATGTTATCTCTTTTTCATTTCCCTTGTCACCTCCTCTTAGACTCTGCGACATACTTTGCTCCTCTGTGCTACCATGTGGCTGTTTTATATTACTTAAGTCTCCTCCTTGTGTTGCGGACACATGTTGCTGCACCGGGGGACATTCCTGACTAATGGCAGGATCCTTTTCCTTCTTCCTCTCCATGGTGCAGCTATCTGACCCTATTGATCCTGGTTGGGATGCCGTATCCTTACAAGATTTATCACTGGAGGCCCCCCCACGTGTGCTTTCTGTTATAGTCTGATCCCCTCCCGATGTGGGAGTTAAAAGTGTAGTTTCACTTTCTTGTGTCCCTCCTGCCAGGAAGGAAGTGATAGTAGCCTGGGTTTTGCTTTTCCCCCTATTTTCCGGAAGGGGCATTATGTTATCATCCGATTTTAAGTCTTTGCCTTGGCTGCCTGTGTTTCTCCCAAGTTGCCTCCCCACTATTGAAGCGGGCCGTCTGTTTGCCCCGATCATGTCCCCTTTATCTTTTCCTGAACGCAATACTTTGGTGCTGTCAGTCTTATCTCCCGGGTTCCGAGCCATTTTTGGCTATCGCTATTGTCACATTGTGCAATACGTTGTATATCACACTTTTAATAATGCCCTTTGTAGACCAGGGATGGGTACAAGAGCAGTCAGTATTCGCCTCTGTGGTCAATAACATTGGGGGGCCCCTGTTTTTGTCAATACTGCTCACCGTAAAGCCTCTAATCCTTCTGTTGTTTTTTTTTGTTGTTATAAATCAGTTACTAACAAAGATCGATAGGGTGGGCGCCCTCCGAATCCGCACAACTTATGTATATATCTTGGAGTCTAGTAGAGTTTTTATACTGAGAAAGAGAGCAAGTCTTCACTAACATACTTTTCAAGAGTCTCAGTCAATCATTCAGACACCTTCCCCCCCTTCTTCTTTTTTTTTTTTTTTTGCTTACTTGAAGTTACTGTTCCTCCTTCTTGTAGAGTCCATAGTTGAAAGCGCAGAGCAGGGCAAGAGTGGGAGGCTGCTTCTCCTTCTCCTTCTTGATGTTTCTTTCCCTTTTTTTTTTTTTTTTTTTTAAGCATGGCATTTAACATAAAACTGCAGGGTAAGTTTGACTGGGGGTAGCCTCCAGGCTACTTTTGCCTATCTTCGCCTGTTTCCAAAAATTCCAGAGGGAAGCCGGTGCTTCCCTCCTCGTAGCTGTCGCTCGGTGCGTTGTTCCTGCCAGAGACTGAAACCGGAGCCAGAAAAGCGTCCTCCTGCTCCGGTTATGCCCTTGGGGCAGCCCCCGGCGCACTCCTCTCGGCCGCCTCAGGCCACGGCATAACTCAAAATCACATGGAGGGGAGACCTTCCCCTCTCGCTGCTTTCCGCGTCCGCATCCTCGTCCTTGCTCTCCGCGCCGGCGTCCAAAATCGGGGTGGGCGTGGCCACAAGGCTGCGCCCTCTCTACGCATCCGCCATCTTGCTCAGTGAGACCCACAATAAAAGCCATTTCCATATTTTTCTTGTGTGTTACCTTGGGCATCTAAAGTATCAAACAAAGGGTAGATCTGTTTCTACAAATTTCCTTGGGAATCAGACTAGTCATGTTTGAGGTTGCCTCTACCATATAGTACTGTGATAAGTTTAGGGGTTCAAATGGGGCACTGTGAGCCAACTTGGAATTTATTAACATTTCCTGATGGTGTAGATGGACTAAGTTCCTATATCATGAAGTTTATGTTGATCTGATACACAATCCTACTTAATTCATAATACTGTATAACATTTTTGTTAGGTCACTAAGGCCCCTATATATACTCTGTTTGTGCTGGATTTGAGTCATTTCTTTTGACGCAAATCCGGAGCAAACCTAACTCTATATTTGTACTTTGGCGCTAGACCCGTCTAGCGCCAAAATTTTGGAGTTAGAGTCATTGTTTTACTGTGGAAACCTACCTTGCATCAATGAGACGCAAGGTAGGCGTTCCCGGGCAAAAAATGACTCAAAGGCATTTGCGCCTTATTTGTACTCCCGTGCAAAAATGACCAGTGAGAGGAGGAGGGCCTTAAACAATGTCTCTAAGCCTGTTTAGAGTCATTTTTTAACGCCTGGGTCAGGGCAGGCGTTAGAGGACCTGTGGGCTCATTTCCATGGTCTTCGACCATGGAAGCAGTCCACATGTGCCCTTCCCTGCACCCAGGGACACCCCCTGCCACCTTCGCCCACCCCTGGAGGAGACCCATAGATGGGGGGGGCCCATCTACTGTAAGTACAGGTAAGTAGAGGTAAGTATTTATTTTTTAAGTGGCATGGGGGGGCCTAACTTGGGCCCCCCCTACATGCCACTGTGCCCAGTGGCCATGCCCAGGGGACTGTAGTCCCCTGGGCATGGCCATTGGGCAGGGGGGCATGACTCCTGTCTTTGCTAAGACAGGAGTCATTTCCATGGAGGTTGTGCGTCAAAAAATTACGCTAGTCAGGTTAGAGTCAATATTTTGTGCTCTAACCTGACTTGCAACATTATTTGACGCACAACCCCCAGTCTTCCCTACGCCTCTGCTACCCGGTTAGCGTCAATTGTTTTGACGCTATCCAGGCTGCAGCGCCGGCATTAAACCTTTTGACGCAAACCTGCGCTAGTGCAGGTTTGTGTCAAAAAGTATAAATACGGGCCTAACTGACTAAATGAAAATGTGTTTTGTAATGGTTAAAAAATGTCTAGGCTTAGATCTAGTGAATGTGAAACTCTACTGATGCCTGCAACGTGTAAGCCCACTTTAAGATATTTCACTGCCCACAGTAAGACATCTCACCGCAGCCCGACCTCCATGGCCATGTTTATTTGTACATCCTTTCTGAAATTCAAGCAGAAATAACAATCTGTGGGCAAATCTCACTCACACACGCACGCACGCACACACACACACACACACCAGGACCAGTGTCCCTATAAATACAATGTTTAAAGGCACAGTGACTATTCAGCAAATGTGCCTCTGCAATTTAAGGTTTAAATGTGATGATCCAGGGCACACATATATATTTTAAACGTGTACGACCTTTTGTAATAGAGAGACCTTGCCAAGTACATCCAAGATATCTTGCATAGAGTTATGACCCTTGAATTAGTCTGGTCAGCAGCAAAAATGTATAATGAATAACTAATTAGGTAATTATCGGCCACATCCCGTGAGTTTAAAGCATGATTTTTGGATGACTGTCTAGCATGTTGCGTGAAGGAACAGGTTAAATGGCTGCTCTGTTGCTGATCCTGTCTGCTAGCCGATGAAAACGTTTGCTGAGAAACTAGGTAACTGAACTGAGCTTTCACGGTCGTTTTTTAATTAACTGCCCGGTCCTGCCCTGGCATTGACTTCGACAGGAGAGAAGGTGTTCCCCAAATAAATCAGGAGGAGGCATGGCAGAAGAAAGGTGAGTTCAGGAGGGCAAAGTGGTGGAGGTTAACAGTCTTGCTCAAGATCAAGGGATCTGCTGATGAGATGCTGCTATACTCGAAAACCTTAATTTACTGTCACCGTTTTCCCCCTTTGAGGTTTATAGTGGTATTTATACACACAGCATCAATCACACAAAACGAGGAGGGATTTACAGTTGGTTTTAAAGACGGTAAATGCAATGTAATGCAAATAGCATGCCTCGTGGGCATTTACATGTAATGGGAAAATTACAGATGCAAAAGATTGGGAGGACACATTTTAAATTGACTTTATTATGTCTAGTTCTTTTCAGTGAATATCATTAAAAAGCGTATGGGTTGGGGATGGCGCGCCATATTATAGTGTGGCAGTCTGATTCACTGTAAGTGACCTTGCTTAACACTTGTGCGTTTGCCCGAGAAACCGGCTGAAAAGCTTCTTTGTCAGAAAGAGATTAGTGCTTTGATTTTTTTGTGTCTATTAAGTCAAGTGAGTAAAGCTGTTACATGACAGTCAGTCTTTTAAAAAAGTTAGACATCAGCACCACGTCTAGTCAACCCCTATTGTTTTGAAATGACTTCAAATACGGCACTCTGATTGGACTGTACTCGAAGACACCACACGTGTCTGCCACCCTAGGCAGACAAGCATGTTCTCTGGTAGAGTCCGATAGGCCTTTGCTTCTGTCAGAATGATGGCCTCCCCTCCACTTGTGCTTGCAGAGAAACAACTGGGGTGATGTTCTAATTCAACTTCTGCTGCCTGACACTGTGGTCATAGCAAATAATTTTTATCCTTTGCACCTCCCTGTTAACCCCTTAGCTGCTGGGCCGTTTCCCCCCCCCCCCCCAGTGCTGAGCCCTTTTTTGGCTATTTGGGGTAGTTTGCGCTTAGGCCTTCATAACTTTTTGTCCACATAAGCTATCCACGCCAAATTTGTGTCCTTTTTTTCCAACATCCTAGGGATTCTAATGGTACCCAGAGTTTGTGGTTTCCCCTGGAGGAGACCAAGAAAATAGCCACAATACAGTGAAAATTTCGTTTTTTCCAAAAAAATGGGAAAAAAGGGCTGCCGAAGAAGGCTTGTGGTTTTTCCCTGAATATGCCATCAACAAAGGGTTTCTGGTGCTGAAATCACTATCTTCCCACCTTTCAGGAACGGGCAGACTTGAATCAGAAAACCACATTTTCCAACACAAATTTGGCATTTTACTGGGACATACCCCATTTTTACTATTTTTGGTGCTTTCAACCTCCTTCCAGTTAGTGACAGGAATGGGTGTGAAACCAATGCTGGATCCCGGAAAGCTAAACATTTCTGAAAACTAGACAAAATTCTGAATTCAGTAAGGGGTCATTTGTGTAGATCCTACAATGTTTTCCTACAGAAAATAACAGCTGAAATAAAAAAATATTGAAATTGAGCTGAAAACAACAGCCATTTTTCTTTATGGTTTACTCTGTAACTTTTTCCTGCGATGTCAGATTTCTGAAAGCAATATACCGTTTTATCTGCTGGACTCTTCTGGTTGCGGGGATATAAAGGGCTTGTAGGTTCATCAAGAACCCTAGGTACCCAGAGCCAATAAATGAGCTGCACCTTGCAGTTGGTTTTCATTCTATACTGGGTATACAGCAATTCATTTGCTGAAATATGAAGAGTGAAAAAGAGGTATCAAGAAAACCTTTGCATTTCCAAAATGGGATCAAGATAAGGTTTTGAGGAGCAGTGGTTATTTGCACATCTCTGAATTCCGAGGTGCCCATACTAGCATGTGAATTGTAGGGCATTTCTCAAATAGACGTCTTGTTTACACACTCTCTTATATTTGGAAGGAAAAAAAGTAGTGAAAGATAAGGGGCAATAACACTTGTTTTGCTATTCTATGTTCCCCCAAGTCTCCCAATAAAAATGATACCTCACTTGTGTGGGTAGGCCTAGTGCCCGAGACAGGAAATGCCCCAAAACACAACATGGAAACATCCCATTTTTTGATAGAAAACACAGCTGTTTTTTCCAAAGTGCCTACCTGTAGATTTTGGCCTCTAGCTCAGCCGGCACATAGTGAAACCTACCAAACCTGTGCATTTTTGAAAACTAGAGACCTAGGGGAATCTAAGATGGGGTGACTTGTGGGGCTCTGACCAGATTCTGTTACCCAGAATCCTTTGCAAACCTCAAAAAGTGGGAAAAAGTTTTCCTCACATTTCGGTGACAGAAAGTTCTGGAATCTGAGAGGAGCCACAAAGTTCCTTCCACCCAGCGTTCCCCCAAGTCTCCCGATAAAAATGATACCTCACTTGTGTGGGTAGGCCTAGCGCCCGCGACAGGAAATGCCCCAACATACAACGTGGACACATCCCATTTTTTGACAAAATACAGAGCTGTTTTTTGCAAAGTGCCTACCTGTAGATTTTGGCCTCTAGCTCAGCCGGCACCTAGGGAAACCTACCAAACCTGTGCATTTTTGAAAACTAGAGACCTAAGGGAATCCAAGATGGGGTGACTCGTGGGGCTCTGACCTGGTTCTGTTACCCAGAATCCTTTGCAAACCTCAAAAAGTGGCTAAAAAAACAAGTTTTCCTCACATTTCGGTGACAGAAAGTTCTGGAATCTGAGAGGAGCCACAAATTTCCTTCCACCCAGCGTTCCCCCAAGTCTCCCGATAAAAATGATACCTCACTTGTGTGGGTAGGCCTAGCGCCCGCGACAGGGAATGCCCCAAAACACAACGTGGACACATCCCATTTTTTGACAAAATACAGAGCTGTTTTTTGCAAAGTGCCTACCTGTAGATTTTGGCCTCTAGCTCAGCCGGCACCTAGGGAAACCTACCAAACCTGTGCATTTTTGAAAACTAGAGACCTAGGGGAATCCAAGATGGGGTGACTCGTGGGGCTCTGACCAGGTTCTGTTACCCAGAATCCTTTGCAAACCTCAAAAAGTGGCTAAAAAACAAGTTTTCCTCACATTTCGGTGACAGAAAGTTCTGGAATCTGAGAGGAGCCACAAATTTCCTTCCACCCAGCGTTCCCCCAAGTCTCCCGATAAAAATGATACCTCACTTGTGTGGGTAGGCCTAGCGCCCGCGAAGAGGAAATGCCCCAGAACACAACGTGGACACATCCCATTTTTTGACAAAATACAGAGCTGTTTTATGCAAAGTGCCTACCTGTAGATTTTGGCCTCTAGCTCAGCTGGCACCTAGGGAAACCTACCAAACCTGTGCATTTTTGAAAACTAGAGACCTAGGGGAATACAAGATGGGGTGACTCGTGGGGCTCTGACCAGGTTCTGTTACCCAGAATCCTTTGCAAACCTCAAAATTTGGCTAAAAAAACACATGTTCCTCACATTTCTGTTGCAGAAAGTTCTGGAATCAGAGAGGAGCCACAAATTTCCTTCCACCCAGCGTTCCCCCAAGTCTCCCGATAAAAATGATACCTCACTTGTGTGGGTAGGCCTAGCGCCCGCGACAGGAAATGCCCCAAAACACAACGTGGACACATCACATTTTTTCATAGAAAACAGTGCCTACCTGTGGATTTTGGCCTCTAGCTCAGCCGGCACCTGTGGAAACCTAGCAAACCAGCACATTTTTGAAAACTAGAAACCCAGGGAAATCCAAGATGAGGTGACTTGTGGGGCTCTGACCAGGTTCTGTTACCCAGAATCCTTTGCAAATGTCAAAATGTGGCTAAAATAACACATTTCCCTCACATTTCGGTGACAGAAAGTTCTGGAATCTGAGAGGAGCCACAAATTTCCTTCCACCCAGCGTTCCCCCAAGTCTCCCGATAAAAATGATACCTCACTTGTGTGGTTAGGCCTGGTGCCCGCGACATGAATAGATCACACAACGGTCAATGTTGGTCCTTACGTGAGGCAGCTGTTGACCCTGGGGTGATCCATTCCTGACACAGGCACTAGGTGTAGGCACTCAAGTGGGGTAGTATTTTTATCAGGACAGGTGAGGAGTCACTGGGTGGTAGGAATGTTGTGGATTCCAGCATATTCCTGTAGTTTGTGTGACAAAAATGCGAGAAAAATTGAGTTTTTTTTTCAACATTTCAGCTTTGCAGGGTATTCTGGGTAAGAAAACTTTGGGGAATCCACACAAGTCACACCTCTGTGGACTCCCCCGAATGTCTAGTTTCCAGAAATGTTTGGGTTTAGTGTGTTTCTCTATATGGCCGCCGAATCCAGGACCAAAAACCTTACAAAACCAGTTTGTTTTGCGATAGATAATTTTGATGTCTCCACAATACGATTTGGGCGGTGGAATTTGGGGCTGAACTAAATTGGGGAGCTCCCAAGAGAGCACTCTCTCTCTCTCTGCTTGCCGCCGCATTCACCTGCTCTCTGGGTTGGGCTAACCCACTATTACCCAGTTGCACAAACAGCTTGCGAAGGGACAGCAGCACTGTCCTCATCACCTTCCTCATAATGTACTGGAAGAGGAGTTATCGAATGGGACTCCTCCGACTGAAAAATCACTCCCAGAGTCTGCGCCATTGTCCTATCCCTCAGATGCTGTCTCTGATCCTATGTCAGAGCGGTCCTCTATAACCCGAGTGCAGGCAGCAGTCATCCATCAAGATGCCATCTCTGCTATTGGCTAAACTGTTGCTCTAAAACACTAGCCTACGTAGACAGTCACAAAATCGGTGGTGTGTGTGAGATACGTGCAACAGTAGAGGCCACCTTACCTGCGCTTCTTCCCTCAATCAGCACGTTCTTTCAAGACACTCAAAAAACACCTTGTCACATACCATTCGTCACAGTCTTTAGCACCTCCTGCGCCCAGTCCAACAATCATTATTGGTGCTCCCACTCCCTCCTCCTAGGATTCCCTTATTACCACCCAGCAAAAGTGCCCTTCATCTCTCCATAGCCGCCCTCCACCCTGCACATACATTTCATTGGTATTATAGCGCAGGTAATGGCTGACTTTACTAATGTACTCAGCTATTTACATAAAATACAGATTTGCTCTTTGCAGTAAGCATATAAACCTTCTGCGCTTCTTTATGGCACTAAAACTGCCACTAGACAAGTCTGACCCTTTTCCCCCCAGGGAAACCACACACATATTGACAAAAGTGATATATATATGACAGCCAACCACCTGAAACTCAACTCAAGCAAAACCGAAATAATCCTCTTTGGCCCACACAAAAACACCTGGTACCCCTCATGGTGGCCCACCATGCTAGGCCCTGCACCCACCCCCGCCAACCACGCACGCAACCTCTGCATCATCCTAGACTCCTCCCTCTCGATGACCCAACAAATCAACGCTCTCACCTCCTCATGCTTCAACACACTCCGTATACTGAAAAAAACATTCAAATGGATCCCCACAGAGACCAGAAAAACTGTCACTCATGCACTCATCAGCAGCAGACTTGATTACGGAAACGCCCTCTACGCCGGCACCACTCTAAAACTCAAGCGCAAACTACACGCATCCAGAACTCAGCAGCACGACTCATCCTCGACCTCCCCGGACACATCTTTCCACACCTCAAATCCCTCCACTGGCTCCCCATTGACAAAAGGATCACCTTCAAGATCCTCATCCTCGCACACAAATCACTCCACAACACAGGCCCTGCCTACCTCAACGAGAGTCACCTTCCACACCCCTACACGAAACCAACGCTCAGCTGACCTCTCTCTCGCCTCTGTCCCCCGCATCAAACACACCACCACCGGGGGCAGATCCTTCTCCTACCTTGCACCCAAAACCTGGAACGCCCTCCCAACCCACCTTCGCAAGACCCAAAACCTACTTCTTTTCAGGAAGGGCCTCAAAACCTGGCTTTTCGAACAGTGAAACTCCCAGCCCCTTTCCCTCCCCTCCACCCCCCCAAAGCGCCTTGAGACCCTCACGGGTGAGTAACGCGCTTTATAAATCTCTTTGATTGATATATATAGATCTATCTATATATATATCTACATATATATCCATGTACATAGATATATCTACATAGATATATCTATATATATATATATAGATCTACATATAGTTCTATTTTTTTTTTAGTTGTTGTATGGTTCCTTGGGGGCCAAAATGGCCCCCAGGGAAACCCTACAACATCTAAAAAAAAAAAGATTGCCCCCACAGGGGGTCACCCTGCCCACGGGCGACCCCCTGTCTTTTTATTTTATTCATTTTTTTTTTTTTTTTTTTAAATACAATTTCCCCGGGGGAAGGGGGGGGCACCTACCTTTTTTTTTAATATATGCCCCAGGGGGGGGGGGGCGTTTTCTGAGGGGGCCGACCCCCCCAAGTGAAATCCCTGGCATCTAGTGGTGTTTCCTGGCCCCCGATCGCAGCACAGCTGCGATCGGGGGCCAGGAAACACTTTCAGAAGGCCTCGTAAGAAAGGGGAGACTCTCCTTCCTGTGCTGCGATCGGGGACCAGGAAACAGTTTCAGAAGGCCTCGTAAGAAAGGGGAGAGTCTCCCCTTTCTTAGAAGGCCTTTTGAAAGTTTTCCTGCCCCCCCGATTGCAGCTGTGCTGCGGTCGGGGGCCAGGAAACCTGAAAGTGTTTCCTGGCCCCCGATCGCAGCTGTGCTGCGATCGGGGGCCAGGAAACACTTTCAGGAAGGCCTTGTAAGAAAGGGGAGACTCTCCCCTTTCTTACGAAGCCTTCCCAAACGTGGGGAAGGCCGTTTTCCCCATAGAAGCAAGAAGCGGCCGCAAGGCGCGCTGACGTCACAAAGGGGCGGGTGGGGGGTGGGGGGGAGACACGGAAGCTTCCGTGTCTCCTGGGGAAAGGTAAAAAAAAAAAGAAAATCCTCGGGTGCGATGCACCCGAGGATTTATTAATACCCTTCCTGGTGTCGGCACCAAAAAGGTTAAACGCAGTTTTTCAAAGTACCCTGTCATCTAGCACTATAATCCCACAAGAAAAATATGTGGTATACATTCACGGCCACTCGTTGCTCAACAGAGAGACAGTCAAACAGGTATGATTGACTGACAAGTTCTACTGCGTCTAGTACCCACTTTCGAGGCATAGTGGTACCTCAGCATAGACCCACGTGCGGTTGGACAATAAATGGTGGTCATGTTGACCAAAATCAACTGCAAAGAGTTCAAATGCAAAGAACCTTCAGACTTCTTGGCTGAGAGGCATTGTAGTACTGTAGAAAACTAACACACTGTGGCAGACAGTTCTTCGCCGGCTTGAAGGTAAGAAACACAGCTTTGTTCTGAATGGCTTTCCCAACTCAGTGTTGAACTGAAGTCACCTGGAGAATCAAGCCACTACTGAGAATTGTTATTATTACGCTCAATGCTGGGCAGCTTTGAGGGGTAAATGGGATGCACAATCGTGTCAATGAAAAAAAAAGTTGGTGTATAGGAACACAATTGTCCACACTAACATGCGAAGATCTTTGGGCCTTGGAATGACTTTTTTAAGGGAGACGGTGTTGACTGAGGGATTTCAGAAGACAACTTTGCTGGTTTCATGTTAAACACAGGTGAAAAGAACAAATGTTTTTATTGTGTAGTTTCATTGCACGTTTTTCTTGTTTAAATTGAAAATCAATAAAAAGATATGGAAAAAATGTACAACTTTCTCACTCTGTCACACCATGAGCCCACCCTTATCACTTCCAAAAAGATATGGTCATTAGAAGGTCCCCAATATTTTGTGAAGTAGTTCCACAATCAGCAAACACTGATGCACCGTGTAATTGCTGCAGTACTACCTACCCATTAAGTGTTCCATGCTGCTGAATATGGTATAAAGTGGTTACTCTTCAATATTTCAATATTTTCTGTGTAGAGTTTTCTCCGCACAAACTTCTCCAGGCTTCACCTGGTGAAATGTGTGTGTGCGCGCACTGATTTAAATATTGAAATCAGAATTAGTCCATGATGTACGATCTTTCCCAGAACTGGAGCATACATATAAAATATGCCACATGGAAGCTGTGTTCAAACGTTAGTTTATTCCTCAGCATACGCTAAGTACTGTGCATTACAGCATATTTTATGTTAACCACACCTTAACACCTCCCATTGAGGGTGTACTTCCTGTTCACAGTCTGTCGAGAACCACTGTGGCTCTAGTGGGCATACCTTCAAGATGCTACATCCCCCCCTTGGTTAAATTAAAACTGGTAGACATCACCAAAATCAAATTTCCTTGATGAATCCGTGAGGTGCTCTCACTTGTCTTCCCAGCTAAGGTGGTTCGATATGATTAAGGTTCACCCATAGGTTCATGCTCTTGATCTAGACTGGCTGGCCAGATCATTTTCCATACACATTTAAGACTCACCAAGTGTCTCATTAGGTGTTTGAAATGTGATTCATGCTGAGTGATAGACTGGCCAGCACGATGTGCTGTCACCATATGTCCTTTACACACCACAACATGTAAACCGTCAGCAGCAAAAGGGGTGTCCATTTTCCATCTGTGTTTCTGCTTAACCAATACTCAGTTTCCTTTGTCAAAACTGTTGCTTGGGCATGGCGACGCTGATCTGCATACGTTTCCATTTTTCTTTTCCAAGCTGCATCTGTGTCTCAAACCTTGTCAGTATTCATTGATTGATCTGGGGGTTGATTGTGGTAGTTTCATTCTGATGGCTCTCCCAAATAGCAAAGTGGCTGGACTCTCACCAGTTGTGGAGTGAGGAGTTGATTGATAGGCACAGAGGGCCTGACACATAGCTTTCTTCAATTTGATTCCCTCCGTGGACACTCGTTAAATGATTCTCTTGAAGGTGTCCATGAATCGGTCAGCTACACCACTGGCTTGGGGCCTGGGAGGTCCTCTTTTGGTACTCTTTTGTCAGAATTGAGAATTTTGGATTTTGGGGATGTTCTACATTGCAAAAATGTCATCAAGCCATTCTATGACTCTGTCATGGGTTGTCGAGGATAGGTCTTTCACTAAAGGAAAATCAAAATATTCGTCTAGTCATCCATTTCCTAAAGGCACAAAAAAGTAAACTGCAACTCTCTCCCAGGCATAGGCTGGAAGTTCCGACATTGTTACTGAATGTCACAACAATTTAAGGGATAGAAAATTGCAAATGTGGTATTCCTTCAGCTCTTTCTCATCTCTCGTCTAGCCAAGCGACCCACACTCCATCTCTTAGTGTTCTTTTAGAGGCCACAACACCACAGTGTCCTTCATGGGCCAGTTCGATGACCCACTGCCTGAGGCTTCTAAGTATGATAATTCTCGAGCCCCATAGTATCACCGCTACTTGGGTGACTTGCTAACTCGTCCTTTACAATCTTGAATTCAATATCCTTGGCCAGGGGCCGGGTCTTTCTCCTCCATGATTGCTTGGTAATCATTTTTTTTATTACATTCATGTCTTTGTTTGCATTAGCCGTATAATGATTTGTTCCACAGACAAGGCCGATGGTGTGTGGGAGTTCACTATAAAGTTGGGATATGCTTCAGCTATCTTGAATGTCAAACCGTGATGATGCAGCGGCACTTGTGAAAAATGGTATGCTGAATTTTGATAATTCCCTGTTTTTTTGTACAATTTCATAATTATATTCTAGGCATCCTCACCCCATCTCTCTACGCAAGGGAGCATCTTAGCCTTCGGGTCCCAAAAAATTGTAAGCAATGCCTGGTGGGCCATGATAATGGTGTGACACAGGGATTCTGCTTTTGCAGAACTGTGCCGTGGGACAATAGAACGTCAGAATGCAGGGGCAGTGCCACTTCTGCCAAATCAGTACTTTCATACCAAAATACCTAGCTAACTCACAGTGCCTTACTTGCACTCCTAATATCACAGAGTGGCAAGTAATTGCGGAAAAACCAAAACACACAATACTCTAGCCCTTTCTCATGGAACCATGGTGAAACAGGTCAGTCCTTTCCGATCATTATCTCAGTCATACAATTCCATAGCAACAATAAAAAAGACACAATGAAAGTACACAATATATTTATTGCAATTAATGTAGTCTAATATGAAGCAAATTAGATGTGATTACAACACTGACAATAATTTAAAAAATCTCCATCGCAGTTAGAAAACTACATGACACAAATACTGCCACTATAATGCAAAGCTAGTAGCCTAAGCCTACCCTGTTATGGTACGCGCAGGAAGACATTCTTCTTCTTCTTATTATTATTATTATTAGTATTATTATTATTTGTGATCTCTGGGGCCAGCAAACCCTATACCTCTGTTTGCATGTTTGCATAGTCAAGTAGTCCTCATAAGACAGGCTGCATGCCCCAAAGGGCATCTGTTCCACAGATGGGTTAGCTGTGCTAGAATCCTCCTCTCTAAAGCTAAACACTACAGGACCTAATTTATAACATTAGCTTAATACAGCAAAAAGCTACTGTGTTATGCCTATAGGAGCTTTAAAAAAAATTGCTGGGCAGACAGAAAACAATACCTGGCACTTGTTGTGCCTGCTGAGCAGTCGGAGAATGTACAGACAGAATCCCAGGAAAGAGTCTTCACAACAAATTACATAACATTGTGTTCCAAAACAAGGACCCAAAAGAAAAATGTGTAATGGACGACAGTGCAGAGCAGAAACATCATAATTACTAGAGTGCTAAGAAATGAGGCATAACTATAGTGAGTTCCATTAATTGGCCTCATGACGTGCCCCATGGGCCACCACCCATGGATGGTAAAGCAATATAGCAAATAGAATAAAAGCAAAAATATAAGCCAAGCAAACTCAATGCAATTCTACAAGGCATGATACACAAAAATGATAATAACTATTTATTGGGGTTGGAGGCACCCAAGATCTCTTCCATCAAGTCAATGGTTAGTGAATCCAGGATGGATTACATCTCTGCAGATGATTGCTGAACAGCCCTTTCAACAGCTCAAGAGAACAGAAATGATCCTCATTATCAGCCGAGGCTGAGGAAATGGCCGGTTGTGCTGCCTCAATGTTATCTAAGTCAGAGGTGAGTAATCCTGGTGCCAATGCACCCATCTCCAAAGTGGGAAGAACCTCATCCCAAGCATCTTGAAGTAAGCCAAGTTCATTGGACAACTCCAGAAATGGGTCTTTACTGGATTCATCAACTGATTTATGTCCGTAGGAGGTTGCAGAGCAAGGCAGATATCTGGTGCCCATTCAAAGGGACACCATAGGCAGTGGAATACGGGTTTGATGCAGGTAAACCAGGCCAGTTGGAATAACAGCAACCAGTCCAAGTTTAGTTCCTGGAGTAATAGGGCTCCAAGCTACTGGATCATGCACCTATGGCACTGCTCAATTTTTGATAGGTCCAGCACTAGCAGGCTTTGGGCAGGCACATCCATTGTGGGGTAACAAAAATAGGACCAAAATGCTGCAGATGAGAAATAACACAAAGGGAATGAAAATAATGAATGAATTAAAGTGCGTATAATTCCAAAAAAATGCTAGAATGTACTCACCAAGCAAGTGCCTATGATGTTAAAGAAATATGCTAAGCAGGCAGTATTGGACGCATTAAAAATTCATTTTACTAACTTGCCAACATTTTATGGGAGGTTTATATATAAGAGTGACTTGAGGTTCAAACGTTTCACTACCAGAAGTTAAGGCTACCTCTTTTTCAAACAATAAGGCTTTGAGTCTGCTTAGCTAATTGATATCTGCCTTCAAAGTGTGAAAGGAAGGCCATAACGAACTATCAAGAAACACACGTGTGGAGGAAAAAGGACGTTATAACAAAATTTCACCAGTTGGAAAACCAAAAGAATATAGGGTATCCCAGCTTTCCTTCCACAACATTTTTGATCATTTAAAGTTAAATAACTGACTTAGGAAATAACAATGGGCCAGATGTACAAAATTCTTAAATTGTGACTCACAACTACTGAATGTATAAAAATCGGTATTTGTGAGTCGCAATTTGCGATGTAAGTATGAAGCGATTCCTTATTTGTGATTTCTAAATGGAAGAAGTCGCAAATACGAAATTGGTAATTAAGAAATCGCAAAATTGTGATTTCTTAATAAAAAAATAGCTATTTTAGAAACCTAGGCCTAAATGCAGCTGGAGGTCCAAATGAAAGTAATTAACATAGTATGGCCACAGCCAGAGCCCTGACTGAGCTACAGGGAGCAGGGAGAGCACCACATACACTGCTGCAGACACAGGGAAGGGTGAGAACACCACACCATGGCTGCAGAGGAGAGCAAGGATTCTGGAGGCAGCAGGAAGTGCAAAATAAAATTGTCTGAGAGGGAACTGGAGGTCCTCACTGAGGAATGTGTGACCAACATGGACAAGCTGTTAGGAAAGGCTTCTTTTTCTGTCCCTGACTCCCAGAAAAACAAAATCTGGAAAGACATTCAGGAGAAAGTGAATGCCCTGGGAGTCACACAGAGACCCATCCCTAAGCTGCGCAAGAGCGGTACGACCTGCGCTCCAGTGCAAAGGAGAGGCTGGTCAGCAGGATGGCTAAGGGGCGGCATACAGGAGGGGGACCATCCACCCAACCCCCACCAACTTCTATGGAGCACCTCATTGAGGGCACACTTGAAACCACCAGTGTCTCAGGAGTTGGAGAGATAGACAGCTCACTCCTAGCAGCCACCAGCCAGGGTAAGTGACATACCTGTATGTTGTTTGTAAACCACACAGTTAGGCAACCTACACCAGAGAAATCAAAGATTGGACTACTCAAGTCAGTTGTTTCAATCACCCACCAATGCATCTTGGGAGTTGTAGTGCACTCCATCCCCATGCTGTATTGTATGCCAATGGCCCCATGTAACAATCTGCTACAACCCCTGCAGCACCATACACACCAATCACAATGTTACAACATAGTTGTGTCCAAAAGTGTAACATTTATTCATACTAAATATGTATTGCATATGCGTCCAACAGATCCCAGCCCTGATAAAACAGGTGGAGCCGAGAATAACACCATCATCTGGCCCATCCACCTCCACACCAAATTCATGAAGACGTAAAACCACACCACTGCCCAGCTTGCAGGACAGTGAGGGAGAGCACTCCTCCGCAGCTGACAAAGCAGGAGCTGACCAAAGTCCAGGCAACATGGCCACTGATTCTAGTCCGTCGGCTGCAGCAAGTACAGCCACATATGGTGGTTTGGAGAGGACTATGATCAGATTTCAGTGCCTGCAAAACAAATTAATAAGTTATGTGATCAGAGAGCTACAGCGCCTCAGAAAAACTGTTGAGAAGGGGCAGGAGCACTGGACCAGGGGAATAGAGAGGGAGCACAGTCAGCAGCGCCTGCAACATAGACAATTGTTGGCCAGATTTGATACACACATCCGTGCAATGAACCTGTTGGAAAATGTGACCTCCAGCCTGGCCAGACGGGCAATCAGCATTCTGACAGAAATGTCACATTGCTGCCAGGAAATGTAATTAAACATAAGTGGGGTGTATGCCACCTGTGCCCATCACAAATGTTCCCCAACAACATTCAGACACTAATACGTCTGCAGCCCCTGGGTGCACTGTGACTGGGAAAAGGAGTACAGGGAGGGGACGCAAGAAATAGGCAGATAGGGCACAATCCTGGTTGTTATGCTTTTGCATGCATGACATTGTTTTCTTTCTACATATTTATTTTTGTAACATCATTGATTCCTTAATTAAAGGTGGTAATCCCTTTGTGCACCAAGCACTTAGCCAAGTGTGAGTTATCTTATTGACAACATAACATGTCATGCCTTACCTCAGAAGTAGCTGTTGGTGATATCTGTGCATGTAGCCCGAACCTCAGCTGCATGGCTGCCGTCCTGTTGTCCCTTTATTTGCTGTTTTTCATCATCTGAATCATTGTCTCATTCAGGTTCAATGGTGATATCCTGTAGTCCCCTCCGCATTGCTTTATTGCGCAACATGGCACAGGTTGCTGTTATCTTGCAGCATGTTTGTGGTCTGCATAGTAGTGCTCCTCCTGTCTTATGGATGATCCAGAAGCGGGATTTCAAGATACAAAATATCCACTCAATACTGATTGTGTTGCTTTGTGTGTCTGGTTGTATCGTCGCTCACTTGGTGTCCGAGCAATCAGGTAAGGCTTAAGGATCCATGGACATAAGGCATATGTACTACCACCTTTGGGGTATGGTTGGGGAAATCATTATACCAGTAGGCACATACATTTCTGGCTAGTGTGTGCAATGAGTATGTGGTAAACTAACCAAGCAGGATTCCATCACCAAATTCCCCCTTTGCCAGTTGGTTGTAACTTCCACTGTGGCAGAATGTCAATGAGTCATGTGTGCTGCCTGGGTACCTGACCACATGTATGTTCAGGGAATGTGTGCACTTCCTGTTCCTATATATAGATACTGTTGCTGAAGGGGGGCATATGGCAATATGTGTTCCATTCACGCAGTCAATAACATTGGGGATCTGTGTCATCATAAAGAAATTCAATTTTGTGTGCTACAAATGTTTGTGGAGTATTTGGGAAAAAGATATCTTGGGGCAACTTAGAAACCTTTTCATCAAGAAATTTGCATAATGCGCTTTGTGACACCCCCTGCCACTGCTATGACTGACTGGTTGCTCCCTGTCGCAAGTAGTTGGAGGCAGCATAATACCTGCACGTTGGGAGGTATGGGTTTCCGCGCATTGTAAGGGCCTGTAATTTGGGCTGTATATCAGCTTTCAGGTCAATTATGACCTGGCTAGACAGTGTATATATCTGTCTATTATCTCATCCTCTGTCGTATTAAATAGGGTGACCCTCACCCTAAAAATCCTCTTCCATCTCTTCCTCCTCCTGTCTCTCAGGTCCTGGATCCTCATCCACCTTGCTAGAATGTATAATGCTGACATTCTGGAAGAGCCAGATGCATTTTGGGGCACTTTTTATAGTTTGCACATGGTTACTACCTGCTTCAGGTTGATGGCAATTGCATTTCTTAAATGGGCTGTTTTTGCTCAGTCGCTAATTGTGATTTTTTAATACATTTGTTTGCGAATAGCAAATAGGAAATCGGTAATAATGAGTTCCTATTTTAGTGATTTCCTAAATGCGATTCATACAGTGTAGAAATCACATTTTGTGACTGGCTTTTAAGCATTTGTACATACCGAATGCAAATTTTGCATTTCTTAACTGTCCGAAATAGCAATTCGGTCCGTTAAGAAATGCAACTCCATTACATACATCTGGCCCAATAAGAGTGGGTAAAATTGCAGGGACTGGAATGTTCCCACTGTGTTTAATTAAAAATTGTATGCTTAATGTTAGCTCTATGTAAATAGTGATATCTATAATGGTGGTAACTGTCAGGATACTTCAATTCGATTTCCTCAGAAGCAGAAGATAACTCCTCAGTCATGACCCGAGCTACTCACAACGAATATTAATCCTTCGTGCTGAGTACCCCGGAGGGGGAAAGGGGAATGGGATGGTAGAGAGACTGCCACAGAGATGATGAACGCCAGTACTCAGTCTGCCTCTTCACATCTAAGATTGGATACAGCACCTGCAAGAGTCACATTCGCAATTACTAGGGACATACAACATCAGTTTTTTACTTTCTACTCTCAACACTTAATTCTCTTTAATTCTATTATTTCTTCACTCACCCTGAGTTCTCTGTAGCCTTGCTTCTCTCTATAAATGATAGCTCTTCTTAAAAAAATGCTTATTACTGATTCTGGAAGAACTTCTCAACCTTTGTTAGAGATTGGTTTTATGTTGCTATATATATATATATATATATAGTTGGTGATAATGCGTTCTTCAAATCAGCTGATGTTATATAATTTCTCCTGTCTTATTGTGACTTCTGTCAATACTTGTATTTGTAAATGCTTGTTTATTAAAGTTCGTTTCTCCTTTCTTACTTCAACATTTGTTGATAACTTGTATTTGTAAATGCTTGTTTATTACAGTTAGTTTCTCCTTCCTTACTTCGACATCTGTCGATAACTTGTAGTTGTAAATGCTTGTTTATTTAAGTACGTTTCTCTTTTAAACTCTATTTTGGTTTATTACCATTGAATTCATAAATGCTTATTTGTTAACAGTTCATTTCTCCTTTAAACTTGGCCTTTGTTTATAACCTTGACATTTGTAGATACTTGCTCTTTTAAAGTTAGTTTTTTCTTTGACTTTAATATCTTAAACAAGAACCTTGTAAACATAAGGTTAATTCATACATTAACTCTGTAGCCTTGCCGACTTCCACGGGAACGGTCTACTATCAAACTCTTTGAATAAAACTTGACAATATTTATCCGTTTTCTATAATATAATCTTCAAATGTAATTTTACCTCACAGGAGTTTCTGTTCTGAAGCGCGCTCTCTCTCCACACAGCTGATTCCTGTCAGACCTCAGTTGAAGTGCAAGGCTTCCAGCTGGAGAGCTCGTAACCTAGCAACCAACCGATTGCAAGACTAGAACTGTAACTAACCTTCAGGACTCACAGCGGCCATCTTGGATCTTCTCTTCTTGATTCTTCCTTTGAAATAAGCGCAAAATTACTCTGCAAACCTTCTTCCAGTTTGGGCTTTGCTGTCTCCACTGAGGATATCTCTTTGCTTTTCTCATGCACTTCTTTGATTTGACTTGGCAAGTTTGTGTGGTCATGACAGTACTCCCCCTCAAGGAACAGTTCTCCAATTTAGGTTTGCTTGGGTAGGTTCTATGAAAGTTTCTCACTAATCTTGGAGCATGTACATACTCGTGCGGCTCCCAGGATCGTTCCTCTGGACCATAACCTTTCCAATCAATTAGATAATAAAGCTGGCCATTGCGGATTTTGGAATCTAAGATTTGATTGACCTCATACTCTTCTGCAGAGCTAATCTGGATAGGAATTGGAGGGGAGTTTTGACGTAAATTTGGAGGACTGTTCTTTAACAAGGAGACATGGAAAACAGGATGTATCTTTAGATGAGCTGGCAACTGCAATTTAACTGCCACTGGATTGATCATCTTGTCAACTTTGAATGGGCCTATAAATCGTGGCTGAAATTTGCGATTTCCTTTGAGACGTAAATGACGAGTGGATAACCAAACTTTGTCTCCTTTCAAATAAATGGGGCTCTCTCTTCTTTTTCTATCAGCCTGAGTCTTATATGAGTCTTTTGCTTGAATGATGTTTTTTCTAGCCCTAACTAACGTGGTCCACAAATCCCTCACCATCTCTTCTACTGCAGGCACTGAATCATCTTCTTTACCCAACATTACATTAGGATGTCTACCATGGTTCAGATAAAAGGGGGTGAACCCAGTGGTGGAATGAACAGCATTATTGTAAGCAAATTCAGCTGCCCACATCTATTCGGGCCATTCCTTCTCTTTATCGAATAAATTGAGTCTTAAATACTGTTCTAACTCTTGATTCACTCTTTCTGTTTGCCCATCGGTTTCAGGATGGTAACTGGTAGAGTAACGAGAATCAATTCCTAATCTTTTACTAAAGGCCTTCCAAAAGCGAGAAACAAATTGGGACCCCCAGTCTGAAACTAGAATTTTTGGGATACCATGGGCGCGTACTATGTGTTGTGTAAACAACTGTGCAACCTGTGGGGCTCGAGGGATTTCTTTCAAAGGAATGAAATGCGCCATTTTAGTGAAAGTGTTTACAAAAACTAGGATAGTGTTAAAACATTGGCTACTAGGGAGGTCCACTATAAGATCCATAGTAACAGTATGCCAGGCATGGGGTGCAGTGGGCAAAGGTCTTAACAGACCTTGTGAAGCTGTTCTATTTGATTTCCCTCTTTGACATTTGTCACAAGTTGACACATATTGTCTTATCTGAGTTTTCATTTTTGGCCACCAAAATTCTCGTTGTATTAGATTTTGAGTCTTTTGAATTCCTTTGTGTCCAGCCAATTGATCGTCATGATAAGCCTGAAGAATTTTTTCTTGCAGCTCCACAGTCGGAACATACAGTGCACCTTTAAAGTATGGCAAACCTTTTTTGATTTCTCTTCCTTGGCCTTCTTTGGACCACTTCAGCATTCCTTCGAATGTTAAGTTTTCTTGAATTTCTTTGGTTAAATTTTCATACAATATGGCAGATATGAACTTCTCTTGTGGAATAATCAATTCTTTTTCTGGAGGCTCTTTAACTGCACCGGTATCAATTCGAGATAGAGCATCTGCCTTTCCATTTACTTTTCCTGGTCTGAAAGTGATAACAAAATCAAAGTCTGCAAAATATAGGGACCAATGCAGTTGTCTAGCTGTTAGAGTTTGAGCTGATTTTAAAAACTGTAAATTTCGGTGGTCTGTGTAAACGGTCACTTTATGCTTAGCTCCCAAAATGTAATGCCTCCACTCACGAAAAGTTTCTTTGACTGCCAATAGCTCCTTATCCGCAATTGAATAATTTATCTCTGGTGGTGTTAATTTTCAAGAGAAATAGGCCACTGGATGTAATTGACCTGTATCTTTATGACGCTGGGAAAGGATACCTCCTATGGCAACATCTGAAGCATCTGCCTCCACATAATATGGCTCATCTGGATTGGGGTGGAGCAAGATTGGAGCTGAGACGAAGGAATTCTTCAAAAAATTAAAAGCATTTTCAGCTTCTTTTGTCCACTCAAACTTCACTCCTTTCTTCAACAATCGAGTAATGGGTGTAACTGTTTGAGAAAAATTGGATATGAATCTTCGATAAAAATTAGCGAACCCCAAGAAACTCTGGATCTCTTTGACATTGCAAGGAGAAGGCCAATGTTGCACTGTCTTTATCTTGGCAGGATCCATACTAACTCCTTCTGGTGACAAAATGAATCCTAAGAACTCAACTCGTTCCACATGAAATGCACACTTCTCCAATTTTACATAGAGATGGTTTTCTTGCAACCTTGTGAGGATGGATCGAACATGGGAAATGTGCTACCGGAGATTGTCGGAAAAGATTAAAATGTCATCTATATAAAGCACGGCAATCCGGCCGAGGAATTCTCGTAATATATCATTAACGAAATGCTGGAAGGCAGCGGGAGCATTGCATAACCCATAAGGCATCACTTGAAATTCAAATAATCCGTATCGAGTCTGAAAAGCGGTTTTCCATTCATCCCCTGAAGCCACTCGAATCAAATGATATGCTCCTTGCAGGTCCAATTTGGTGTAGATTCTAGCATTCTTTACTTGATCTAATAAAACTGACACTAAAGGCAGTGGGTATCGATTCTTGATGGTAACCTGATTGAGGGCTCGATAATCAATGCAAGTTCGAAGACTCCCATCCTTCTTTGGTATGAAAAATAGTGGGGATGACACTGGAGATTCAGAAGGACGAATAAAACCATTAGCAAGATATTGATCCAAATACTCCTTTAAATGTTGATTCTCTGCTGCGGTCAAAGCGTATATTCTGCTACATGGCCATATCGCCGCTGGCTCCAGTTCAATTTTGCAGTCGTAGGGTCGATGTGGTGGCAATTTCTCAGCCTCCTTTTCATCAAAAACGGCGACTAAATCCTCATATTCTTTTGGGATTTCTGCTGTCTTTAGTGCACAGATCATTGAAGAGTGTGATGATAAACAGGCCGCTTGGGACTTGGTGGACACTTCCACTCCATCATGAAAGCAATTCTCTTTGCAGTAAGAGGAATTCATCTTGATCGTTCTTTTGCTCCAATCAATTTGTGGATTATGTTCTGTAAGCCAGGGCAGACCCAAAATGAGTTGAAATTGTGGAGCATCTATCAAATTAAAGATTATCTGCTCCTGATGTCCACCAAAACCTTGCATCTGAATTGGTTCGGTCTCATGGGAAATGGGTCCTGAAGAACGATTGGTTCCATCATCAGCTCTTTCTACTTCCAAAGTAGATTTCTTGATAAATCGAATACCCATTTTACGAGCGTATTTGATTTCACAGAAGTTGCCCGTAGCTCCAGAGTCTATCATAACTGAGATCCCTTGAATTTCCTTCTCAAGGGTCTTAACTGATACTGTTTGTACCAAATGTGGCGCTGCGGTTTGTAAGGTATTCGCCACTCGTTGATCTAAAGGAGTTGTCTTGGGTTCTGCTTTCATCAGGGCAACTCCCTCTACTGATGAAGCTGGCCTTTTCCCGACTGAAGAGCTTTGGGTTTCTTGGGACAGTTTTTAACAAAATGCCCAGATGCACCGCAATATAAACATAGTTGATTCACTCTTCTTTTCTCTTTTTCTTCCTTAGATAAAGGACCTCGGATGGAACCAATTTGCATTGGTTCTTCTATCGTTATCCCTTCTCCGGCTCTCGTATGATCATTTCTTACACGATCAATTCTCAGGGGAAATGGTTGATACTCTCTTCTCTTTTCTGCTCTTCATTCAGTTAACCAGTGGTCAATCTGTAACACAAGATCAATTAACTCCGAAATTTCGGTGGGTCTATTTGGAACTTGTGCTAAGGCATCTTTCAATTAATCTCTCAGTCCACGATAAAATATGGCGGCTCTTTTTGACTCCGGCCAGGCAGTCTCTACAATGAGTTTATTGAAATGAGCCAGATAGGCTACTAGATCTTTATTACCTTGCCTGATTTCCAGTAGTTCATTGTCAGTGGCTTGAGCTGCAGTTCGCCGATCAAATATTCTTAAGAACTCTTCCTTGAAATTTTGGAAATTATATAAAACAGGATAATTTCTGGAAATTATTGGCATGGACCATGCGGCCGCATCTCCTGTCAGATAAGACAATATAGATGCCACTTTGGACTGGTCTTCGGAAAAAATGACTGGTCTACATAAAAAATGCAATGAGCATTGGGTCAGAAAAATCTGCGCCTTATTTGGATCCCCACCGAAGCGCTCGGGTTAAGCCAAAGGAATAATAGGGGAAACCGCATGAATTACTTGAGTGGATATACCTGCAGACTGTGAAGGGCTAGGGATTTGTGAAAACACAGATTCATTTGATTTAGCGGTGTTCCCTAACTCATTTATTCGCTGTTTTATTTGGACTGTTTCTTCTATGGTGTTATTTAATTGTTTCTGTAACACTTCCAAAACGGTGGCTAATGCTTTTATATCAATTCCTTCTGCCATTCTGCTCAGGAGGAAATCTGTTTTATCCCTAAAATTAGGGTGATGGCACTTCAATCTGTCTGGATACTTCAATTCGATTTCCTCAGAAGCAGAAGATAACTCCTCAGTCCCGACCCGAGCTACTCACAACGAATATTAATCCTTCATGCTGAGTACCCCGGAGGGGGAAAGGGGAATGGGATGGTAGAGAGACTGCCACAGAGATGATGAACGCCAGTACTCAGTCTGCCTCTTCACATCTAAGATTGGATACAGCACCTGCAAGAGTCACAGTCGCAATTACTAGGGACATACAACATCAGTTTTTTACTTTCTACTCTCAACACTTAATTCTCTTTAATTCTATTATTTCTTCACTCACCCTGAGTTCTCTGTAGCCTTGATTCTCTCTATAAATGATAGCTCTTCTTAAAAAAATGCTTATTACTGATTCTGGAAGAACTTCTCAACCTTTGTTAGAGATTGGTTTTATGTTGCTATATATATATATATTTAGTTGGTGATAATGCGTTCTTCAAATCAGCTGATGTTATTTAATTTCTCCTGTCTTATTGTGACTTCTGTCAATACTTGTATTTGTAAATGCTTGTTTATTAAAGTTTGTTTCTCCTTTCTTACTTCGACATTTGTTGATAACTTGTATTTGTAAATGCTTGTTTATTACAGTTAGTCTCTCCATCCTTACTTCGACATCTGTCGATAACTTGTAGTTGTAAATGCTTGTTTATTTAAGTTCGTTTCTCTTTTAAACTCTATTTTGGTTTATTACCATTGAATTTATAAATGCTTATTTGTTAACAGTTCGTTTCTCCTTTAAACTTGGCCTTTGTTTATAACCTTGACATTTGTAGATACTTGCTCTTTTAAAGTTCGTTTTTTCTTTGACTTTAACCCCTTCGCTGCCAGGCCTTTTCCCCCTCCTGTGCCGGGCCTTTTTTTGCCTATTTGGGGCAGTTCGCGCTTAGGCCCTCATAACTTTTTGTCCACATAAGCTAACCAAGCCAAATTTGCGTCCTTTTTTTCCAACATCCTAGGGATTCTAGAGGTACCCAGACTTTGTGGGTTCCCTTGAAGGAGGCCAAGAAATTGGCCAAAATACAGTGAAAATTTCGTTTTTTTCAAAAAAATTGGAAAAAGTGGCTGCAGAAGAAGGCTTGTGGTTTTTCCCCTGAAAATGGCATCAACAAAGGGTTTGCGGTGCTAAACTCAGCAGCTTCCCAGCTTTCAGGAACAGGCAGACTTGAATCAGAAAACCCAATTTTTCAACACAATTTTGGCATTTTACTGGGGCATACCCCATTTGTGCAATTTTTTGTGCTTTCAGCCTCCTTCCAGTCAGTGACAGGAATGGTCATGAAACCAATGCTGGATCCCAGAAACCTAAACATTTCTGAAAAGTAGACAAAATTCTGAATTCAGCAAGGGGTCATTTGTGTAGATCCTACAAGGGTTTCCTACAGAAAATAACAGCTGAAAAAGAAAAATATTGAAATTGAGGTGAAAAAACCATCAATTTTTCTCTACGTTTTACTCTGTAACTTTTCCCTGCAATGTCAGATTATCGAAAGCAATATACCGTTACGTCTGCTGGACTCCTCTGGTTGCGGGGATATATAGGGTTTGTAGGTTCATCAAGAACCCGAGGAACCCAGAGCCAATAAATGAGCTGCACCCTGCAGTGCGTTTTCATTCTATACCGGGTATACAGCAATTCATTTGCTGAAATATAAGGAGTAAAAAATTGCTATCAAGAAAACCTTTGCATTTCCAAAAAGGGCACAAGATAAGGTGTTGAGGAGCAGTGGTTATTTGCACATCTCTGAATTCCGGGGTGACCATAGTAGCACGTGAATTACAGGGAATTTCTCAAATAGATGTCTTTTTTACACACACTCCTATATTTGGAAGGAAAAAATGTAGAGAAAGACAAGGGGCAATAGTACTTGTTTTGCTAATCTATGTTCCCCCAAGTCTCCCGATAAAAATGGTACCTCACTTGTGTGGGTAGGCCTAGCACCCGCAACAGGATATGCCCCAAAACACAACGTGGACACATCACAGAAAACAGAGCTGTTTTTAGCAAAGTGACAACCTGTAGATTATGGCCTCTAGCTCAGCCGCCACCTAGGGAAACCTACCAAACCTGTGCATTTCTGAAAACTAGAGACCTAGGGGAATCCAAAGAGGGGTGACTTGCGGGGCTCGGACCAGGTTCTGTTACCCAGAATCCTTTGCAAATCTCAAAATTTGGCTAAAAAAACACATGTTCCTCACATTTCTGTGGCAGAAAGTTCTGGAATCTGAGAGGAGCCACAAATTTCCTTCCACCCAGCGTTCCCCCACGTCTCCCGATAAAAATGATACCTCACTTGTGTGGGTAGGCCTAGCGCCCGCGACAGGATATGCCCCAAAACACAACGTGGACATATCACAGAAAACAGAGCTGTTTTTAGCAAAGTGACTACCTGTAGATTTTGGCCTCTAGCTCAGCCGCCACCTAGGGAAACCAACCAAACCTGTGCATTTCTGAAAACTAGAGACCTAGGGGAATCCAAGGAGGGGTGACTTGCGGGGCTCGGACCAGGTTCTGTTACCCAGAATCCTTTGCAAATCTCAAAATTTGGCTAAAAAAACACATGTTCCTCACATTTCTGTGGCAGAAAGTTCTGGAATCTGAGAGGAGCCACAAATTTCCTTCCACCCAGCGTTCCCCCACGTCTCCCGATAAAAATGATACCTCACTTGTGTGGGTAGGCCTAGCGCCCGCGACAGGATATGCCCCAAAACACAACGTGGACATATCACAGAAAACAGAGCTGTTTTTAGCAAAGTGACTACCTGTAGATTTTGGCCTCTAGCTCAGCCGGCACCTAGGGAAACCTACCAAACCTGTGCATTTCTGAAAACTAGAGACCTAGGGGAATCCAAGGAGGGGTGACTTGTGTGGCTCTGACCAGGTTCTGTTACCCAGAATCCTTTGCAAACCTCGAAATTTGGCTAAAAAAACACATGTTCCTCACATTTCTGTGGCAGAAAGTTCTGGAATCTGAGAGGAGCCACAAATTTCCTTCCACCCAGCGTTCCCCCACGTCTCCCGATCAAAATGATACCTCACTTGTGTGGGTAGGCCTAGCGCCCGCGACAGGATATGCCCCAAAACACAACGTGGACATATCACAGAAAACAGAGCTGTTTTTAGCAAAGTGACTACCTGTAGATTTTGGCCTCTAGCTCAGCCGCCACCTAGGGAAACCTACCAAACCTGTGCATTTCTGAAAACTAGAGACCTAGGGGAATCCAAGGAGGGGTGACTTGCGCGGCTCGGACCAGGTTCTGTTACCCAGAATCCTTTGCAAATTTCAAAATTTGGCTACAAAAACACATGTTCCTCACATTTCTGTGGCAGAAAGTTCTGGAATCTGAGAGGAGCCACAAATTTCCTTCCACCCAGCGTTCCCCCACGTCTCCCGATAAAAATGATACCTCACTTGTGTGGGTAGGCCTAGCGCCCGCGACAGGATATGCCCCAAAACACAACGTGGACATATCACAGAAAACAGAGCTGTTTTTAGCAAAGTGACTACCTGTAGATTTTGGCCTCTAGCTCAGCCGCCACCTAGGGAAACCAACCAAACCTGTGCATTTCTGAAAACTAGAGACCTAGGGGAATCCAAGGAGGGGTGACTTGCGGGGCTCGGACCAGGTTCTGTTACCCAGAATCCTTTGCAAATCTCAAAATTTGGCTAAAAAAACACATGTTCCTCACATTTCTGTGGCAGAAAGTTCTGGAATCTGAGAGGAGCCACAAATTTCCTTCCACCCAGCGTTCCCCCACGTCTCCCGATAAAAATGATACCTCACTTGTGTGGGTAGGCCTAGCGCCCGCGACAGGATATGCCCCAAAACACAACGTGGACATATCACAGAAAACAGAGCTGTTTTTAGCAAAGTGACTACCTGTAGATTTTGGCCTCTAGCTCAGCCGGCACCTAGGGAAACCTACCAAACCTGTGCATTTCTGACAACTAGAGACCTAGGGGAATCCAAGGAGGGGTGACTTGTGTGGCTCGGACCAGGTTCTGTTACCCAGAATCCTTTGCAAACCTCAAAATTTGGCTAAAAAAACACATGTTCCTCACATTTCTGTGGCAGAAAGTTCTGGAATCTGAGAGGAGCCACAAATTTCCTTCCACCCAGCGTTCCCCCACGTCTCCCGATCAAAATGATACCTCACTTGTGTGGGTAGGCCTAGCGCCCGCGACAGGATATGCCCCAAAACACAACGTGGACATATCACAGAAAACAGAGCTGTTTTTAGCAAAGTGACTACCTGTAGATTTTGGCCTCTAGCTCAGCCGCCACCTAGGGAAACCTACCAAACCTGTGCATTTCTGAAAACTAGAGACCTAGGGGAATCCAAGGAGGGGTGACTTGCGGGGCTCGGACCAGGTTCTGTTACCCAGAATCCTTTGCAAACCTCAAAATTTGGCTAAAAAAAACACATGTTCCTCACATTTCTGTGGCAGAAAGTTCTGGAATCTGAGAGGAGCCACAAATTTCCTTCCACCCAGCGTTCCCCCACGTCTCCCGATAAAAATGATACCTCACTTGTGTGGGTAGGCCTAGCGCCCGCGACAGGATATGCCCCCAAACACAACGTGGACATATCACAGAAAACAGAGCTGTTTTTAGCAAAGTGACTACCTGTAGATTTTGGCCTCTAACTCAGCCGCTACCTAGGGAAACCTACCAAACCTGTGCATTTCTGAAAACTAGAGACCTAGGGGAATCCAAGGAGGGGTGACTTGCGGGGCTCGGACCAGGTTCTGTTACCCAGAATCCTTTGCAAATCTCAAAATTTGGCTAAAAAAAACACATGTTCCTCACATTTCTGTGGCAGAAAGTTCTGGAATCTGAGAGGAGCCACAAATTTCCTTCCACCCAGCGTTCCCCCACGTCTCCCGATAAAAATGATACCTCACTTGTGTGGGTAGGCCTAGCGCCCGCGACAGGATATGCCCCAAAACACAACGTGGACATATCACAGAAAACAGAGCTGTTTTTAGCAAAGTGACTACCTGTAGATTTTGGCCTCTAGCTCAGCCGCCACCTAGGGAAACCTACCAAACCTGTGCATTTCTGAAAACTAGAGACCTAGGGGAATCCAAGGAGGGGTGACTTGCGGGGCTCGGACCAGGTTCTGTTACCCAGAATCCTTTGCAAATCTCAAAATTTGGCTAAAAAAACACATGTTCCTCACATTTCTGTGGCAGAAAGTTCTGGAATCTGAGAGGAGCCACAAATTTCCTTCCACCCAGCGTTCCCCCACGTCTCCCGATAAAAATGATACCTCACTTGTGTGGGTAGGCTAGCGCCCGTGACAGGATATGCCCCAAAACACAACGTGGACATATCACAGAAAACAGAGCTGTTTTTAGCAAAGTGACTACCTGTAGATTTTGGCCTCTAGCTCAGCCGGCACCTAGGGAAACCTACCAAACCTGTGCATTTCTGAAAACTAGAGACCTAGGGGAATCCAAGGAGGGGTGACTTGTGTGGCTCGGACCAGGTTCTGTTACCCAGAATCCTTTGCAAACCTCAAAATTTGGCTAAAAAAACACATGTTCCTCACATTTCTGTGGCAGAAAGTTCTGGAATCTGAGAGGAGCCACAAATTTCCTTCCACCCAGCGTTCCCCCATGTCTCCCGATCAAAATGATACCTCACTTGTGTGGGTAGGCCTAGCGCCCGCGACAGGATATGCCCCAAAACACAACGTGGACACATCACAGAAAACAGAGCTGTTTTTAGCAAAGTGACTACCTGGAGATTTTGGCCTCTAGCTCAGCCGCCACCTAGGGAAACCTACCTAACCTGTACATTTCTGAAAACTAGAGACCTAGGGGAATCCAAGGAGGGGTGACTTGTGGGGCTCGGACCAGGTTCTGTTACCCAGAATCCTTTGCAAACCTCAAAATTTGGCTAAAAAAACACATGTCCCTCACATTTCTGTGGCAGAAAGTTCTGGAATCTGAGAGGAGCTACAAATTTCCTTCCACCCAGCGTTCCCCCAAGTCTCCCGATAACAATGATACCTCACTTGCGTGGGTAGGCCTAGCGCC
The DNA here is from genome assembly GCF_031143425.1 of Pleurodeles waltl. NCBI lineage: Eukaryota > Metazoa > Chordata > Amphibia > Caudata > Salamandridae > Pleurodeles > Pleurodeles waltl. Next base: position 501,444,212 of record NC_090440.1, read on the forward strand.
GGCGACAGGAAACACCCCAAAGCGCAACGTGGACACATCCTAAATTTTGGAAAAAAACAGAGGTGTTTTTTGCGAAGTGCCTACCTGTAGATTTTGGCCTCTAGATCAGCCGGCACCTAGAGAAACCTACCAAACCTGTGCATTTCTGAAAACTAGAGACCTAGGGGAATCCAAGGAGGGGTGACTTGCGGGGCTCGGACCAGGTTCTGTTACCCATAATCCTTTGCAAACCTCAAAATTTGGTAAAAAAACACATGTTCCTCACATTTCTGTGGCAGAAAGATCTGGAATCTGAGAGGAGCCACAAATTTCCTTCCACCCAGCGTTCCCCCACGTCTCCCGATAAAAATGATACCTCACTTGTGTGGGTAGGCCTAGCGCCCGCGACAGGATATGCCCCAAAACACAACGTGGACACATCACAGAAAACAGAGCTGTTTTTAGCAAAGTGACTTCCTGGACATTTTGGCCTCTAGCTCAGCCGCCACCTAGGGAAACCTACCAAACCTGTACATTTCTGAAAACTAGAGACCTAGGGGAATCCAAGGAGGGGTGACTTGTGGGGCTCGGACCAGGTTCTGTTACCCAGAATCCTTTGCAAACCTCAAAATTTGGCTAAAAAAACACATGTCCCTCACATTTCTGTGGCAGAAAGTTCTGGAATCTGAGAGGAGCTACAAATTTCCTTCCACCCAGCGTTCCCCCAAGTCTCCCGATAACAATGATACCTCACTTGCGTGGGTAGGCCTAGCGCCGGCGACAGGAAACACCCCAAAGCGCAACGTGGACACATCCTAAATTTTGGAAAAAAACAGAGGTGTTTTTTGCGAAGTGCCTACCTGTAGATTTTGGCCTCTAGCTCAGCCGGCACCTAGGGAAACCTACCAAACCTGTGCATTTCTGAAAACTAGAGACCTAGGGGAATCCAAGGAGGGGTGACTTGCGGGGCTCGGACCAGGTTCTGTTACCCAGAATCCTTTGCAAACCTCAAAATTTGGCTAAAAAAACACATGTTCCTCACATTTCTGTGGCAGAAAGTTCTGGAATCTGAGAGGAGTCACAAATTTCCTTCTACCCAGCGTTCCCCCAAGTCTCCCGATAAAAATGATACCTCACTTGTGTGGGTAGGACTAGCGCCCACGAAAGGAAAGGGCCCAAAACACAACGTGGACACATCACATTTTTTTATAAAAAGCAGTGCCTACCTGTGGATTTTGGCCTGTAGCTCAGCCGACACCTGAGGAAACCTAGCAAACCAGTGCATTTTTGAAAACTAGAAACCCAGGGGAATCCAAGATGGGGTGACTTGCGGGGCTCTGACCAGGTTATGTTACCCAGAATCCTTTGCAAACCTCCAAATTTGGCCCAAAAAACACTTTTTCCTCTCATTTCGGTGACAGAAAGTTCTGGAATCTGAGAGGAGCCACAAATTTCCTTCCACCCAGCGTTCCCCTAAGTCTCTCGATAAAAATGGTACATCACTTCTGTGGGTAGGCCTTGCGCCCACAAAAGGAAATGGCCCAAAACACAACGTGGACACAACATATTTTTTCACAGAAAACAGAGGTGTTTTTTGCAAGGTGCATCTCTAAAAAAAAAAACAAAGAAAAAAAAAAAGAAAAAAAAAGAAAAATTCCCCTGGCGCCTAGAGGTTTCTGCCCCCCCCCCCGGGGGCAGATCGGCCTAATAATAGGCCGATCTGCCCCCCGGGGGGGCAGAAATGGCCTAAAATAAATTTGCCCCCCCAACACCCACCCCCCCCCGGGAGCGACCCTTGCCTACGGGGTCGCTCCCCCTGCGTGACATTGGCGCCAAAAAACAAATCCCCGGTGCCTAGTGGTTTCTGCCCCCTTGGGGGCAGGTTGACCTAAACTCAGCCAATCTGCCCCCAAGGGGGGCAGAAATGTCCTAAATATATATTGCCCCGTAGGGGAGCGACCCTTGCCTAAGGGATCGCTCCCCACCTAAAAAAAAATAATTAATCACAAAAAAAAAAATGGTCCCTGGTGCCTAGAGGTTTCTGCCCCCCCTGGGGGCAGATCGGCCTAATAATAGGCCAATCTGCCCCCAGGGGGGGCAGAAAATGCCTTCCTAAAAAAATGCCCCCCTCGGAGCGACCCTTGCCCAAGGGGTCGCTCCCTTTTGCCAATTTCAAGAAGAAAAAAAAAAATCCCTGGTGTCTAGTGGGGTTTCAAAAGCCGGATTGCAAGCAATCCGGCTTTTGAAACCTGTGAGAGACTTCAAAGGGAAGGAAATACATTTCCTTCCCTTTGAAGCCTCTCGGGGCCTCCCCCATGGGATTGAAAAAGAAATGCAAAAGCATTTCTTTTTCAATCGCGCTGGAAGCTCTGCTTCCAGCGCGATGGGGGAGACCCTGTGACTAATCAGCGCGCACTCGCGCGCTGACGTCACAGGGGGGGGTTGGGGGGATCGGGGGTGGGAGGGGAAGGGCTTCCCCTTCCATCCCTGACTTGGGGGGGTGGGGGGGAACCCCACAGAGGGAGCGAGAGCGCTCCCTCTGGGCTCTGTGCACAGGACGTAATGGTTACGTCCTGGGCACAGCAGCACTGTGCCTCAGGACGTAACCATTACGTCCTGGGCACAGAAGGGGTTAATATCTTAAACAAGAACCTTGTAAACATAAGGTTAATTCATACATTAACTCTGTAGCCTTGCCGACTTCCACGGGAACGGTCTACTATCAAACTCTTTGAATAAACCTTGACAATATTTATCCGTTTTCTGTAATATAATCTTCAAATGTAATTTTACCTCACAGGAGTTTCTGTTCTGAAGCGCGCTCTCTCTCCACACAGCTGATTCCTGTCAGACCTCAGTTGAAGTGCAAGGCTTCCAGCTGGAGAGCTCGTAACCTAGCAACCAACCGATTGCAAGACTAGAACTGTAACTAACCTTCAGGACTCACAGCGGCCATCTTGGATCTTCTCTTCTTGATTCTTCCTTTGAAATAAGCGCAAGATTACTCTGCAAACCTTCTTCCAGTTTGGGCTTTGCTGTCTCCACTGAGGATATCTCTTTGCTTTTCTCATGCACTTCTTTGATTTGACTTGGCAAGTTTGTGTGGTCATGACAGTAACAGAACATGTCTCCGTAGTTGGCTGAATTTAAATAAAGATCCTCATCTTCAAAGACAATATAGTGTTCTAACTCAGACAACATTGCATTAAAAGTATCAATATCCCACTCATCAGAATGTAACATGGGTAAAATGACTTCACCCATGGTTATTTTGAATATATATGGAATCTGCTGAATCTAGGTGGGGCCGAAGAAATCAATGACAACTTTATCCCAAACAATTCCATCCTTTACCTGCACACCTGAAATGTTCACAGGGCACAAGTCTTTTGTCAGTCTATAGGAAGAATGAAGTGTCAGCACCTCCTCGACCAGTTCTGTGGCCGAACGTTCTGGGAGATAGTTGCCATTGATTAACAAGAAATAGACAGTCACAAATCCAATCCAAAGAAAAAAACCAACTAATCAAGGCTAAAGGAATCCAAATGTATATCCAAGATGGAGCCAAATAAGAACATTTTAGCCGTGAAAAGAAAACACAAACATTCATAGGTGGAGTGTCTGAGATAGTGGAAGAGTCAAAACAGTGTGATGAAAGTCATCTGTACCCACAAAATAACCAGAGCTGGTCTGTCAAAGATTAGGAGCCACTGATGGTATTAGAGAACTGGTAGAGTCACCAAGGGCTGGATGTGTAGAAACCAAATTATCAACATAAGATATTGAAGGAAGTACAGTACTCGTGACTATATTGTGGCTGGTGTTTGCAGAGGGAATTGCTAACTTATGTGAGTCCGGGAGCCCCACCAGCTGGGGAGCAACAATTTTGGTGGTGCTCACATGCTGTAGAGGAATTTCCTGCATGAGGAAAGTTAGGGAACTACCAAAAACTCCTTCTGGCCTACTCTTCAGTATCGGTCACATGATGTCATTTGACATGTTCATTGAAGGCAAAAAGATTCTCTTTGAAACCAGCAAGTGTTTGCAAAATTACAGTTTGTGTACCTTGTATGCCAAGGTCTGGCACAGGAGAACTGTATGCTGGGCCGAACTCCTCGACCTTCTGTCTGATGAGGTCCCCGATGTGTGGGGTCCAGCTGGAAGACTCTGGCTTCTCCTTGATTCCAGCAGAGGCAGATGTCTTCAACTGGTCACTTGCATGCAAGTCACAGAAGTGTTACAGATCCTGTAAGACAGCAAAATGATCAGTCACATCCAAGGGTGTGGCAGCTCTCACATTGAGTGGACCATCAAGGACTGGAACATACATATCTATGCCAAAGAGGACCTGGTATAGAGTCCACTTCCCCATAGATTGTTTTGGGAGATTATTAAGCGAATGTTGGACGCCATGGAGGTGATGGATCCAACTACATCTTGATAACCCAAGCTGTCAAGAACTGCTTTAAGTCACAGTTCATTCTTTCCACAATATATGTTAAAGAATAATGCACATGTACCCCTACCAAAGCCAGGGAGTCCTGGTACGCTTTGAAAGCAAAAGCAGGGCCCTGGTCTGCGTGGAAAATACTGCATGCATATGTCCCGACAAAGACTTGCAGATCTTTAATGATAGTTCAAGTGCCAACCGAAAGTTGTGGCCACCCCAGAGGAATCTAGAGAAAGAATCAACTGCAAGAAGGATACATTTAAATGCACCATCCAAATTAAGAGGATCAGCATGGCCTAAATAAATGCAGCCAAAATATTTGTTCAAAATTAACAGGCATGTCTGCAGTGTGCATGCTACTGTGGAGCATTTAATCTGTTGACAGATGTCACAACAAAGGACATATTTATTTCCCTGTGTGTATAAGCCATGCCACCAATAACTCTGCTGTAGCAGACAAATTGTAGGCCCCACACTAGCATGAGCAGAAGCAACACCTTCATGCACAGCTTTTACTAAAACTAGCCTGAGGTCTAAGTTGGGAATCATCCAATCACCAACTTCAGGAAATGTAACATAGGGTATATTATGTTCACTCAAATGGATTGTATATAAAGGTGGAAAGCCCTTAGGTAAGGTAGTGCTGTTGCTTGGAGTATTTATTGCTGCCAGAATATCTTTGTCAATGCATGTTGTGAATGTGTAATCACAGCTACAGTAGCAGTTGCAAATGCTGATTTACCTCCAAATTCCCTACCGCTTGTGTTCCCACATGTTGATCTATGTATGACATGAGACTGTGGCAACCTGTCTTTGAGGTCTGCCACCTTCACCCAAAGCATCTTGTGCTTGAAACTATTACCTTTAGAGTCCTTGAAATGATTCTACTTCCAATAATGCAAATTGCCACTAAAGGACAGAATACAATAATAATAATCACACACTATGAGTGTGTGGAATCCAGGATTCGTATTTTCCAGTGTGAAAATCAGAACTTTCAATTCATCTAACTGTGCAGTACCATTCCCTAGGGATTGTGTGTGTTTTCTTTGGTTGGAATTTATCATCCAACATAACACCAAGAACAGAAGCACACGCAGCGCAATACCGGTGCTTTGTCCCTCTAGCAGGTTGAGCTGAACCATCAGTGTAAACTATAAATGTATACTGTTCAAGGGACAAAATATAAGTGGGCATGGGGTGAACATGCTCATATTGCAAAAAGTATTGTGTCTGCATTGGCGGGTCAAAGACAAAGTCTGCATCAGTGACATTAAATAATATTGTCCACTGAATCCATCTAGGATGCAGGGCTTTATCATTTGGAATGCTAGTTTTCGTGACAGCCTCTAAGACTGGAATTGGTGTAACAACCATTATGCGTTTTCCCTGTGCAAGAAACCATTCTTTTAGGATGGCTATCTGCACAGCAGTCAGAAGTTTCTCAGTGGAACCAAAATGCATTTCCACATTGGAATATAAATGTAATTTATATGGAATCAGCACCGTTTCATCCTCATTGAAGGGAATGTAAGTAAACCCAATGACACTCTCAGTTATACGGATGAAAAGGTTTGTAGTGCTGACACATGTATGTAAATGTTGTGTGACAAGTAAGCCAGATTGTAGTGATCTGTGTATGTCAGTGTGGTCAGATGTCCAAAGTGAACTGGAAAAATATGAATGTATTAATTCATACAATGGTTTTATGCATTGAGCATAGTCAGGAATGTATGTCTTGCCACAATTAAGGAAACCTAAAACTGATTTGTAGTTTCCAAAGAGTATTAGGTGGTTGTAGGAGTCCACACTTTTCTAAGAAGTGAGGAGCAAAGCTTTTGCCTTTATTTGTGTGTTCGTATCCTAAGAATATGACACTGAAAAATGCAATGGGAGAATTTGTAAAGTTACATTTGTAGCCAACAGCAGCAAACTGCAAAATAATGCGGTCCACTCTGGCTAAGTGTGTGTCCAACACATTGTCCGTTAGACAGATATGATCTACATAAGACAATGTGTCTGAGTCAATATCATGAAGAATTTACACTATGCAGGCATCAAACAGTCCACAAGAGTTCTTGTACCCAATAGCCAGGCATGTAAAAGTGACACTGGAAGCCAAGCACGGAGAAGGCAGTTAAGTCCCTACTGTAGGGCACTAGAATTTAACTGGAAAAAATGTTGTAAACATCCATGGTTGTTTTGTATTTTTTACAGACAATATTGTTAATAAGAGCAGTACTGTGTGTTTTGTATTACAAATGTCTGTGTATGACTATTCAAGTGTCTTTAGTGTAAGACAATTCTATATGAAGGGTCTGGTTTCAAAACAGGAAAAAGTGGATTGTTTATTTGGGAGATACAGGGTTCAGTCACTCCCTGGCACTCTAACTGAGATTGGCTATCCATAACGGGTACTTTTGCATCCATTTTAATAGGATATTTTGGTTGTGCTTCCAGGCTGGACCTTAAGGGGATTATATGATAAGGAGAGTCCTTATCCCAGACTACATGATTGCGGTGTAATGCTGGGGCTGCATAAGGTTGTTTGGTTTCCTCAGGGACAAGGACAGAGAAAGAAGGAAGGATCACTAATTCACCCTGAGGGGAAGATCAGACAAACTCTGGAGGCCAAATGATCCCCTGCAAAGAGAATATCTGAGGATAATGTTTAATTATCCCAAAAATACCACAAATAGCGTGTAGAATGTCATCCTGAATTTAAATGTCTAAATTATAGAGTTGATCGGAAGGAGAAACATGCCTATCTGTGGTTTCAACCGTCACGTATTGATCAGTTGCTTTCACTGCCAGAAACCCCTGGAGAGTCTAATGAACCATGGTGACCTCTGCCGCTCTGTTGAGGAGAGTCACCGCCCATGTCCCGTTCAGGAGAAGGGTTCGCAGGATTTGGGACATGTTTTGTAGTTATAGCCGCAACCTTTTTCTTTTGAAACGTGGTTTGTAGTGAGGTTTTGTCCTCCTGTTTGATCTTCACATCAGACAAGCATTGTGAGTCCTTTTTCTGTTTCATGTGCTCCTCCTGTCTTCTACCAGACCTTCCTCCTCTCTCATACTTTGTGTCAGATGAGTCCTGGAGGGAACAAGAAGGATGGATATCAGTGTTCTGATATATGTCTGGGGTGTTAATCTGTGTGCAATCGCGCAAATTATACTGTTTCTCAGAGGTCAACGGTGGAGGAGAACTTCCTTGAGATTAGCCTTTCCTTTAGATTTATTTTTGTCCCATTTTTTTTTTTAACAAACTCTGGGTTCTGTTTGGTCGTGTCCTTGCTTGTGCTAGGTTTGTCAAGTGGTGATCTGGTCCCCAAATTATTGCGACCAAGTGAAGTATAAACTTCAGGTATAATAGCAGCTTATGTTGCCGATCGGCAGCAGCGACCATGGTGATCCTCTGATGTGTAGCCAGAGCTGCAGCTTCACATCTGATGTTTGATAGAATAATTTCAGAAACAATAGGAAAACTTCCCATTAATTTCATACCAAAATCTAGGGCCAGGTTGGCCCCATCCTCATCCTGGACTTGCTTCAGGCCGTCCGGTAACAGCGCCAAAGACGGCATGCCGTAAGTTAGGGTATAGACGGTTGCAAAGACTGTTCCCTATGTGTTACAGTCCACTGTCTGTGGTACCATCCCTTGTGGTAAACACATAGTTAATATTCTATGCTTGTCCTGTGGACCTGTTACAGGAAACACAGCCTCAATCTGGTCTATTTTTTGGGCAATACAAAAGGGAATTTCCTTGAGAACTGTGGGTACTATACCCATAATTGCATTGATAATCACAGGACTAATTATCGGAGCAGCAGGCAACTGTGTCACACCCGTTGCTGCCTCATTCAGTAGCAGCCATCAAAGTGCAGGTACCAAACTGACCTAGGCATCTGTAGAGTTGAACAAGGTTACTGTTTAACTGTTGAAGATCAGCAACAGCCAAGTGCATAACCAGCTAAGGCTGGCCTAGTGGCCCCTTCATTACTAAGGGGTATCAATCGCACTAGGGCACATACGCATTCTAGTGCGCAGTAATGTGTAAGTGGTATTTCCAAGAGTGCATATGCCCTGTAGACATTATGTGGTGCAATATTAGTGTATTCATGAAAATGATTAGTATTAACATCCACAGCTGGATAGTTAACCCAAGAATAAAAAACTTCCATTCGGAAGCCAGTGTATGTCTCAAACAAAAAAATAAAATCAATACCTGCATTAGTGAGGTCGTGAAACGTGACATGTTGATATACAGCCAGCTTGCAGTTTATTGCAATTTGAACCAGTTGTGGTGAAGCTGCCATCTTAAAAACAGAAGTGGTAACAAAGCGGTAACACCAAAAATGGGTAATCCTTTTAAATGTTTAAACAACCACCTGCATTAAAAACAATGTGGAGGATAAATCCCACACACCATGGACATCTCTGTTAAAGGTGTGAGGGCACTATGAATTCTGAGGAGTATTACTTAAGTAACCCATTATATAAGTACCAGACACATCGTTGATAGCAACATGTTGCGCCGGGATTCTATTTTTGCAGGACTGTGCCCTGGGACAGCAGAATGCCAGAATTCAGGGGCTGTGCCACATCTGCCAAATTAGTACTGTCAAAACAAAATACCTAGCTAACTCACAGTGCCTTACTTGCACTCCTAATCTCACAGAGTGGCATGCAGTTTTGGCAACCCAAAAAGAATGACACTCTATCCTTCTCTCAGGGAACCGAGGTGAAACAGGTCAGTTCTTTCAATGCATTATCTCAGTAATACATATCCATAGCAACAGTAAAAAAAGACACAATTAAAGCACACAATATATTATTGCAACTAATGCAGTCTATTATGAAGCAAATTAGATGTGATTACCTTACTCCCAATCATTATAAAAATTAAATCTAGTGGTCTATGCCTGGTATGCACATCCTGAAATATTTCAGCAGCAAAAGACACACCACCGCGCAGTCTCATATCTGAACAAACCAACATGAGTTGAAAAGGTAGTAGTGTACCTGCTGTTCTTGTCTAACTCAACGTTATTCAGATTGAGGCAGGAAAATATTTTGTCTTGGTTCAATTGCAACACGAATGCGCACCGCTCCACTGCTGGTGTTTTTTGTACTACTACTATGGGTGAAACCCATGGTGTGGAACCTGTGGAGCATTCAATCATATCATGTTTTAAGGGAGCTTCAAACTCATTTCCTACAACTTCTTGTAGATGGGAAGCAACTCTGCTTTGTCACTGAGCAACAGAGTTAATATCTTCATTGATATGAAGCTGTACTTTCATTTTCTTGAGTTTTCCCAGGCCATGGAACAGGAATTGGCTCAAAACCTCTGATTGAACATGAAGGTTGTGTAGTTGAGGGATATTAGTTCCATGTGAGCAGCAGTGGCAAAACTGAGTAGATAAGCACTCAATGAAGTCCACTCTAGAACATAGATGGTGGCTAGCACCGATAACGTTTTGGATTGCAATATTGTAGCTGACCCCACATGTGCACCCTGCCTCCTGGTGGATATCATAAGTGCACATTCACCTTCTTTGCTGGAAGTGACTTTGAAGAACCTTTGCACGATGAACTTGATGATGATTGATTTTGCCTGATTTCTATTTGTCGAAGCTGTTATTGCTTTTTGTTTTTATTGGCGTGGCACGAATGCTACTGGAACATTCTCACAGCCATTTTCTCATGCCATTTTGACACATTTGAGTTTTCCTTGCTTGGCCCGGCACAGACCTATGAAGTGGTTCTCTCTTCTACAACCTTTGCAAACCTGTCCCATGGCGGGACATTTACCTTTGTGGGGAAATGAAAATCCACACCGGAAGCATCATTTTGTTTTCTTTGAAGATGTTGACCTGCATGTGCCTCTTTATCGTTGTGTTTGCTTTTTGCAGTCATTGCTGATTCACGGTGTGCCGTTCCTGCTTCCATGCCAGCAGCTTGTCAATCTGCATGTTCTTCTGCTCTTGCAGCCATCAGCATGTTCTCTAGACTGTGGGCTGATTACCTTTCATAGTTGACATGTGGCATTGGATTGAACTTGACCTCTAGTGCTTCTTTCACTTTTTGATATGATTTTGCAGTAGTCTGTGAGATTTTCTTTAGCACTTCTTTCACGCCATCACCTGAAAGTTTTTTTTCAAATATTTGAAGATTTTCTAGTCATTTTCTTTCTCTTGTGCATTTTTGAAGTCATCAAATGTTTCAATCCATGCAGCCCACCTGGCACCAATGTTTTGCTTTTTAGAAGTGTTGATGGTGGTGGCTTTAGGAACACGGTTGCATTATATTTTGCACTCCCTTCTGCCACCAGTGAGAGCATGTGCTGTTCAAACAGCTTTCACCACACAGAGTGGGACTGACATCTTCTGCAAGCAGAGGTCACAGGAGGAATGTGCATCGCTGGGTGGTTAAATTGCCCTTGATGGTGAGTAAATTTTCTGTTTTTCGTACCTTGTTGATGCGATTGATATTTCTTGCTGCATCTGAATAATCATTCCGTATTTAATGCAGAGTATAGCATCCTTATCGCCCATCTCCACTGCAGTTTTGGTGGGCATTTTGGAATGTGCTACTTTGCAAGGTCTTCTATATCTTCCGCAGCTGTGCAAGGGCTGGAGCAGAGCTTTGACTCCACAAGTGCCAATCGCAGAACACTCTACATTGATTCTGGCCACACGTGGCACACACATGCAGATTGCAGTATTGTTGCAAACTCTCAGGGAGAGATGTTTGGCCTTTTCGGGCACGTATCTTCTACTTGTCACCAATTGTAGCATCTTCCCCATTCATGGAGCATACTTATAAAATATACCACACAGGAGCTGCATTAAAAAGTTACTTTATTACTCAGCATACACTAACGTACTGTGCATTACATCATAACTTTCAGTTAACCACACCTTAACATCTCCCATCCATCGTGTACTTCCTGTTTGGAGTCCATCCAGAACCACAACGGTTCTAATGTGCATACTTTCAAGATGCTACACATGACTCAGAAATAGCACTTTAAAGATGGTCACATGCACATATTAATGTTCATCACTAGCTAATGTTCACTAAAGTTCGGCCTTAGTTGACCTGTCCAACTGAGCATTAACTGAGCCTGATAGTCAAATCCATCTAATCTTTGTAAGTGCTCAATAACTGCTCAACTCCAGATAAAAAAAAGAAAAAGTTCCATTGTTAACAACATCACTAATAATGCTGATTCACATACTTACCCTATCAACTTCGAGAATTATGTTCTTGAACACAGTTTTCCACTGTTATTCCCCATTTCTCAGGGCAGATGTTAGAATGCGTTGGTATTCCTGCATCTTGGAATTAGTTACCACCGGAAAAAGTCTGGGTGCTGGTATTCTTATACTATTTTACCTGAATTAAGTGCTCAACTTTTTTTCTGAAAAAAAAATGAGTCTTCAGCAAAGCTACTGTCTTAGGATTTGATTATGAGTGCCCTGGAAGCAAAGTGTTGTTTATTGCACTCAATAAAATCTCCTCTGGATCCACAGAATTTGGAATCTGTTTGGTGTAATATGTTAAACTGTTCCAAGTTGTTGGTGTAGATCATAGAGATGTTGCTGCTTACTGCACCAAAATGACAATGTGACAATAAATACAGTAACTTTTCACCTTTTAAATTCCAGCAGGTTTGACCTTCCATATTTACTTTATGGCTCTTTGTATAAGACAGTGTAGTGTTGTCAGACCCAAAGAGATGGATAAGAGACACTAAACAAATCAACCAGAATGAACTGTCCTCACTATGACTGAGAAGCCTCACACCCTTGCATGAAATGCAGAAAGTAGGAGAGCTAATCTCGCACTTCAGCTAGACAATGACTGACATCATGGATAAGGTGGCACCACAGTAGTCTAAAAGACAACAAAACTAAGTGTTCCATCTCCAGTACAACCAAAATGTAAATAAAGAAAAGAGGAAAAGGAAACTAGCTGAGGGAAGATGGAGACAAGGGCCATCCTGCCTACATCTAATCCAACTGTGAGATTTAAGAAACACCTAAAAGGATTGAGCATGGAATGCTAATGACTCATTCTTGAGATATCAACTTGACAATGCCAAAACTATCCAGGCAAACATTTTTACATCCTCATGTGCCAAACAAATGCTGACACTACCACTACACTCAGTGACACTTCCTCTGAAACATGTGCAAAGTTCTCCTCCTTTTTGGCTGAGAAGATGAGAAAAAATTAAAGCTCTAGTGCTACTTGATATCAATAGAACTTCATTGAACGCCATGCCTTCCTCCAAAGAGGAGCATGGGCACTAACCAGATAGTTCTAATTCCCAAGCAACCCACAAAGACCAAAGAACAGTGGTACAGGGAGCAAATTTGAAACTCTCAGTAAAGCTGGTGTCTGGGCAGTTATAGAATTACTGAAACTCTCCTCACACTTCACCAACCCATTACCCTCAACACACTCAACACTCACAGTAGATCTCCATCATCTTCTTCCCTGCTCTTCACCAAGATAGACCATGCATCTTTTACCCAAGGCAGAGTCCCCAACTGCCTGAAAATTAGTAGGGGTGTGTGGAATTTTGAATTCTCACAGTGGAATTGGAGGAATTCAGTAATATCACATTACTCTTGTAATGCGGAACTATTAAATAAATTCCGCTGCTCCTCTCCACTGGCAGAATTAATCCTTCAGCATCAACACTACTAAAACTAACGGTGTAGAACTTGGACCCCCAGTGAACACAACCAATTGGATGAAAGCTATATTTTATTTTTCGGAGCAGCAACTGAGGTGCATTTGGATTGGTTGCAGCAACTCACATCATAATATTTGCTACCATGAACTATTGTGAGTGGTCCATAGGACTGAATGTTACCCATTTCTATTGGCTGTGAGGCCCCAGAGGCTTATCGAAGTCAGCAGCCGAAAGATCCTGGTGGTCCATTTGACTGGTTGCTGCCAGCGGGTAGATTTCTCCAATGGGGGCTCACTCTTAAACTCAAACAGGTCTGTCATTCTTTTTAATTTGCATATCCACTCTTCCACTAGCATGTGTCCCCACCATTTATGCAGTACACTGAGCTCATTCACCTCTCCCTCAGTAGGAATGGAAATTGTCATGCTTAATTTTTATTTCCAAACGCAGCTGCTTGAAGCGATAGTGAACGGTGGGCCTCCCCAGGGGTATTACAGGCAATATAGCAACTACTGGGGCATTTGAATTGAAGTCTTGGCCTAAATCAAGAATATTATTGGGGTCAGGATGGAATTGACAAAGTGGGTAATCAGCTGTGGGCTGATGTGCAGGTGCCTAGTCTTCTTAGAATTAGGCAATACGCTCCCCTCTCTCCTCTTCTTCTTTGTCAGTAACTTCATTACACATCTGAGGTGCTTCCACCAACCTGCCGGGGGCCTGTGTCACTATGCAAATATGTATTTTTTAGCCCCATGCACAGGCATAAATTCAGGTGCTCAAGCATCTCCCATACATGACCTCTGCTCACGCACATGCACATGCCAGTGAGTCAATAAGATGTGAGGACTGGAGGTTACATATTGCTGGGAACAGATGATTGTTGTCTAATCTGCCATTGCCTGAAGCAGAAGCCAGAGTGTCCAGTAGTGCTTCTAGGTTAGTGAGGGCTGATTTATGCCATTGAGAGAGGTATCTCATGAGGTGATGTAATTTTGCTCTTTTTAAACTTTAATCTTTCCTATTCATTCCCTGCAACGGAGAGTTAATGTTCCAGGAATGCGTTTCTGACTCGTCAGTCTCTGTGAGCTCAGACCACCCAGGCATCAGGCACTGTCTGTGAATATACAGAGAGGAGCTGCTGGCTGGATGGGGCAAGAGAGGAGCCTCTAATTTGCAAGTGTCCTGCTTGTGCAGGGCCATTTGACACATTTGTCACAACCTCTCTTAAACAGAAATATATCAATGTCTTTCAAAATTATAATGCAGAGTCACTCAACTGCAATGGAAATTAAAGTAATTTCAGTAAGACTTCTATACGAAAATGTACTATTTTGTGTCTGAGCTGCACAACAAGGCTGCAGAGTGGAGAGATCTTGAAGGCAACAGAGCTTTCAGTGCAGCTGTTACATTATTTGTTGACCTTGTCTGTCTCATAAAGGAGTAGATGGGTGTTTCTCTTTCCATAGCTGTTGAAGGTGGTGCCATAGAAGTGAACTGGTCATCTTTCTGCACTGTGTACACTGATGTGGTATAGCCTGTGTTAAATACAAAGTGTGCACAGAACTCCACAGAATCTCTCAGAGTTTTGAAGGAACTCTGCGGAATTCTGTGGAGTACAACTCTGTGAGTTCTGCCCACCACTAAAAACTAGGCAAGTGAGTTATGGGTGTTTTTATAGCAGGCGAGTCACCCATGAGGTTAAACTGGCTCCCTGCAACAGGTGTATAAGGCCAGCCCTGGGGGCTTTCTCCAAAAGCCTGGTCTTTAGCTTCTTGCAAAAGTGAAGAAGAGAGGAGGAGGCCTTGATGTGTTCTGGGAGATGGCTCCAAGGTTTGAGGGCCACGTACGAGAAGGCTCAGCCCCCTGCTCTCTTTTGTGTGTGTGTGGGATGTGTGCTGGTGAGAGACTGACAGAGTGGTGGTATCTGGAATGTGGGTAGAAGTGAATGCGGCTGTTCATGTGGGCAGAATCAGGGTTGTGGAGAGCTTTGTAAGTGTGGGTCAGAAGCTTAAAGTGTGTGAGCTTGTATATTGACAGCCAGTGAAGTTCCTTGAGATGTGGTGTGGTATGATGTGGGCTTGGCATGGGAGTTTAAGGACTAGTCTGGCTGCTGTGTTTTGCATGATCTACAGTCTCCTTGTGAGCTAGTTGGGAATCCCTGCTACAGGGTGTTTCTACAGGCTACTCTGTTGGAATGAGGTCTTGAGTGATCATTTTTCTGGTGTTGTCTGGTAGCCACTTGAGGATTTTTGTCAGCATCCTTAGTGTATTGAAGCAGGTCAAGACCACTGCATTGTCTTGGGCTCTCATGTCCTGCTTGTTGTTGATAATGATTCAGAATTTTCTCACTTGTGAGGAGGGCATGGGGGTGTGACCAAGGTCTGTGGCCTACCAGATGGAGTCCCCAGCGAGACATTTTTACCGAAGGCTACCACCTCATTCTTGTCCAAGTTCAATTTGAGGTAATTGGATTTCATTCGGGTGGCCACTTTTTGTTCCTGGTGTTGGGTGTTTTGTCTGAGGAGGCCAGCATCAACTGCATGTTGTCAACATAAGTGAGGTTGTTTATGCTGTGAGGTCATAAGACATCAGCCAGTTGGTTCATGTAGATGTTGAAGAGCACTGGCCTGAGCAAGGAGCTCTCCAAATGTCTGCAAATAAGATATTGTGTTTCAGAGGCATGGGGGCATGTTGACGGTTTGGGAAGGAGAAGATCCATTCAAG
Source organism: Pleurodeles waltl (assembly GCF_031143425.1). NCBI lineage: Eukaryota > Metazoa > Chordata > Amphibia > Caudata > Salamandridae > Pleurodeles > Pleurodeles waltl. The sequence continues at coordinate 501,460,076 of NC_090440.1, forward strand.
GGCTAATCCCTTGATGCCTGCTTCAGGTAGTCATTGATTAGGATGGAGAAAGAGACACTGGTGAAGGCTGGTGATAGGTCTAGAAGGATGAGGGCTGCAATTCCCTCTTTGTCAAGGATCATTCAAATATCCTTCATTGCTGCTATAAGGGCAGTTTCCATGCCCTGGTTGGGAATTTTGATTGTGTGAATTCAAAAAGCTGGTGCTTGGCAAAGTGGTCAGAGAAGCACTTTGTTTATGGCTTTTTCCAGAACTCTGTTTTAGTAGGGAAGGAAGGATATTGGTCGGTAACTGTCAAGCTTAGTTGGGTCAGCCAAGGGTTTCATTAGTAGGATATTGATGGCTGTGTTTTTCCATGGTTCCGAGAAGGTGGCTCGCTCACAGGGAATGTTCCTTTGTGTAAGGCATTTTAGAAGCAGGGTTCCACCAGGACCACAGAGTGCATGGTCTTTATGATTGTTTGTATTTTCGTCTGTGCTAATGGTGTCCCATGTAATGATAGTGTTGACTTTGTTCACCAATGAGAGATTTCTGGAGAGGGCCAGGAGATCTGGTTGCAGCGGAAAGTTGGTGTATATGGTTGCAATTTTTTCTGAGAAAGCAACTTAAGAGGTACGTGCACAGATCTTGTGATGGGTTGCCAGTTGTAGGTGTGGTAAAGTCTTTGACAACTGCAAAGATTTATTCGCTGTTGTTGGAGCTGTTGCTTATTCGTTCAACTAGGGCCTTCCTCTTGGTTTCTCTGATGAGCGCTGGTGGTGCCTCCTCTGGGTTGCTTTGAAGGAGTCTTTTTCTAGTTTCCCTTTGCCGGTTCTCCATTTCCATTCCAGTTGTTTGCAGTGTGGCTTGGTCATTTTCAGTCTCCTGTGTGCCAGATGGCTTGTTTTCTAGTTTTTTCTGTATTGCTTCATTTAATGGGGCCAGTGTCAGCACAGTTGGTGATCCACTTGCTGAAGTTCTTGATGTCACATGCCAGGATGCCTATGGGTTCTGGTTTGTTATCGCACAGTGTGGTCACCCAGTCTGCGCTATTAGGTTGTTCCAGTGTCTACATTCTGGGCCCACTGTGGGGGCTCTTATGGGTTGATGGATGTTGATTGTAAAACTGACTTAGGTTGTTGTCTGTCCTGTTGATGAGTCTTGAGGTGTTGATTATTGATGGTTCTGATATTTTGCAAAAATCTGCACCCAACTAATTAAATTGGCAGGTTCCTCATCCCACCCACACAAGGTGAGCATGGGAGTCCCTTCATCCCACACTTTTCAACTTTATATGGAGCTGCTGACTAAGGTTCTCCATCACTCAAATCTGGTGTACCAACTATTCGCAAATGACACTCAATGTCATCTAAAAATATCCACCCTGCAAGACATTATCCTTCTCCACAATGTGCTGCCAAAGGTCCAAGCCTGAATAACCCAGAAACACCTCAACCTCAAAGACCCTGAAGATGGAATTCCTTCTTATATCTCTCCCTCACACAAGTAGCTTACATGCCATCAAAGGTAAACTGGTCATCATCAAAACAACAAAATCTCCAGGGATAAAACCTGAACATGCAAGATCACATCAAGGTATTTACACCTAGTGCTCTATTGCATCTCAGGGCCTGAGTCTCAAAGGGCCTCCACACTAATGGCAGAGGCCCTACAGTAATGGCAGTGGGGCCCGCACTCATTGGAGGGACCTGAACTCGTGACATAACCTGCACAATGGGACAATGCAGTACGGGGTTCCGCCATGAGTGCAGGGCCCCCGCCACGAGTGCAGAGGCACTTTGTCAATCAGAACCCTTGTCTCTTCAGGAAGGTCAAACCATTCATCTCTCTACTACATTTCAAGAATGCAGTCGAAACCCTCGTCATATCCTTGGAATTGCTACTGGAACACTGAAAGCTTACCTCGCTCCTCTCAAGGGAACTCTCAGTGCTGCAGCCAGGCCGATAACTGGGACTAGAAACATAATCACATTACTCCCTCTCTATTATTCTCTAGTGGCTTCCCATCAAAGCTAGAAGCATGCTCAAGATATCCTAACTCATAAAGCTTTACCCCAAATACTAGCGTGCAGCCCCACCATTTCAGGAGTTAGTCAATCACTGTGAAGCTGTATCTGGAACTGGCAATATTTAAGAAAAAAAGGCGCTGCACTCACACCTTATCTGGGGCAGCCCTCAGAACTTTCAACCCTCTTCCACCTGAGATTCGCACCAACCCATCTGCTATCACATTCAAGAAGGAGATCTTGATGAACAGTTTCCTCCCCCAAGTATGTATCAGTAAGCAGGTGAACCTGGTTCAATTTGCTCCCCATGATCTAGAAGAGAGGCATGATTCTTGCATTAGCGCCCTCTCATCTGGCAAACTGCATGGAGTGAGTTTTCATGGCTCGCTTGGTGCTCTCCCTAAGTCAAAGAACATGGGTCGAGGAGTACATTTCTTGATGGTCTGCGCATGAATCAATACAGATGAGGAGGATGTTACTTATGTTTTACAAAGATTACAATGGACTCCGTGTATTGTGTGATCGAAGTTAAAAACTAGAAAAATAAAGCTACAATGGGCACATGTGCAGACACATGATCCCTTGTATTAAATTACAGCTTTTTGTTTTTAGTGCTAGTTTTTAAAGATGACACTCAATGCTAGAAGTGTGTGTAGATAACCAGACTCTATATGACTGTGATTTATAAAGGACATCACATTACACACACCAGTGTAATTCTTGACAAGCATTATCCGATCAGGGCCACACACAATTTTCTAAAAAAAATAAAGGTACTGGTGCTTAGAAAGGCAGCTACACACCCACTATGCCATTCTTACAACTTGGAATGATTTTCTTTTACTGCCATTTTAAAAATTGTGACGTCCGATCCTTGTAGATATTTTCTCGTACAAGAGATTCACTTGAAACCTGAATTGAGAACCTTAGGAACTTCTTAATCTTGACTTGCGATGCTTAACATCGGGTGCAGGGTTTGAACAAGCCCACCCCTAGTGTGTCAGCCCTTATTGTGGACAGATTAGGGTTACTATATTGTGCCTGATATTACACTTCTTTATTAGTTTACACCTTCTAGCTTTGCACGTAACATAGAATACTCCTCCATCTTTCCTAAAGCCATCACTATCTTCTGTTCTCTCTTCCTCTCCCCACCGAATCACATGTTAAGTTTGCGCTTCTTTTATTCAGACATTAAAACACATTTTTGATCTGGAAAAAAGAGAAGTGGAGTGGAAGAAATCACGATTGTAAATGTATAAAGGGCAAAGCTTAAATCTTTATCATTGTTGCTCCACTGCCTTCTAAAGTTATTACGTAGAAGTCACACGTACGATATTCATTAGCACTTAATAATGCACTCGGAGCAGATTCGTATCTGACATCTAATTCGGGGCTTTGGCAACTTCTGTTACACAGGTAAAAATATAATTAAGCCGAAATCACTGTTATTCCGCATTTATTTCACCCCACGTTGTTGAATCAGATGTAGGCAGTATCTGTTCCCAGTCTCTCTGTTTGCATACTTTTCTCTGGCCCAGACATCCATACCACACACAAACCTGTCACTCTGAGTAATACATAAAGCAGCACAATAAGCTAAAGCAAACAACCAATGTTTGACCAGCTCGCCAGACACAAATTTCCTACTGTTCATAATTACATTATGTACACTGAGGTTTGAATGTGTACTGCAATGGCATTGGGTTGCATTACACTTTTTGATGCTGTCAAATTTAAGAGGCTGCTGAGTGCGACAGAGACAAATGTTTGTTGACGGGATTCTGTTTTTCTTCTGGTGGAAATGGACGTTGCAATTTTCTGTTTTTCGTGGAGGAGGATCTATTCCAGGAGAGACAGACACGGAAAACCTACGCCAATATATCACAACAATTTATTTAACTAACATATCTAATCTTCTCATTCACATTTATGTTTATATTATCACTGTTATTATTTTGGTTGTACAGAAACGTGTCCGATGGCAGCTAGAAGTTTACTACCATAGTCATCATCACTGTAGACAGATAGCCAAACAGTGGAGAAATTTGCTAATGTTGACGCTGGAGCAAATATGTGCTTACCAAATCGTCTTAGTGATGCTTAGTTTTTCTCCAAGATGCATTTTTTCATGCAAAAATAAAGAACTTGTAGGATAATTGCATCACCAAGCCTGGATTTAAGAAGACTGTTTGTTTTCAGATTGGCTACATTTGGCAGGAATTGAATGAGAAGGGAAGGCTGATTGACTTAAATAACACCATAAGTTGAAACAAGCAATGGCAATGCCAATAGATCTGGCTTTAAATCAATGCTGCGTGGTAATATGAAACATTACAAGGAGATAGCGTGAGAATAGCTATGCATTTGTGTGGAAGCAAAGAACTGTAGAATAATATTGGTTACGTTAAATGGTCAAGCTATCAAGCCAGACTTAGAAATCCATGCAGGTTAATGATTTCCCTCCTTCCATTCTGCAGCTTCCTAATAGCATTACAATGTTTGGTGTGCCACTGGTCATACATGCTAAGATAGGTGGATGAATAAACAAACTGATTACAGCTGTGTGGAGGCCCAGTACGTTTGTGTGGAAGCACACAACCTCTGCCCAATCAAAACATGTACTCCTGTCTCCCATTATGTCGGCGAAGCCCAAGCCTTTCTCCTTATGAATCTCACATAACTGTTTGGTGACAACTGTGTTATCAAACAAGGCCATAAAAAGGAGGCTTGGTCTGTTTTGGCTAACCAGAGCCTTGCCTTATGAGATCAGCATAGTTTTTGTACTTTCCAATGTGCTCTCAATTGTCCATCAACAAGATAGAATAGAAGACAGGTTTCTCTTGGTGCCCATTTGTAATTCAACATTTAAAGGAAGTATATCTGCCTGTAGTTATGGGTTTCCATTGTGGAGGGAAATATCAAATTAGGTCCATTGATTTGAGAAATGACCACAAACACTTTTATACAATTGTCCAGTAACAACAATGTTATGTATGTTTTCATTCCTGGGCTTTGGCCTCCAGTAATGGACTCATTGTGGAATTCCTGTTGAGAATATGTAAGTGTACTGTGTTCAGGGCATTCTGGCCCTTGGATACAGTACAGTGGACTGTACCTGATCACCTCTGAGAAACTAACAACAATGCAGCTGACCGCAGTGGAAACACTATCAGAGCTCTTCAAAATGCCTGTGCTTTGTCCATAAATAGTACAACCCAACAGCTCCCACTTCCTTCTGGCCCTACCCATCCATAGGCCAGATGGGTGAGTACAAGATGATCAACCTTCATTTTAATATTTGTTAATGTTCCTTCACTAATGTGGAAATTTCACAGAAATCCAATATACAGGCAACTAGTAAAAACTCGCTTTTTGGTTTTTGCCCATCACATCTGCAGCTTTATGTGGTTGGACAGTCTAGCCCCTAAGATGATTCACTCCACAAGGCCTGATATGTAGGTGTTTGTAACAAACCCATTCACACACAAACATAAATGACCACCCACATAGAGCAGAAAAGCTGCCTCTAAGTAGCAAGCAGAATAATAACTTCCTTGCTAACAAAATCCTGTGGTTGCCTTTTAATAAGTCTATTCCACTAATTATTTAGGAAACAAAAACATCATCAGAAAAATAGCTTAGAGAATTAATTGTTTACTGTTGAGATTAGAGTACAACTTATGGATCAAGGCAAGTGTCCCAGGCCCTTCCTTACAAATGGAAGCACATGACGGGTGAGGAGGCCAAGGATCACTATTGGTGTAAATCCTCTATGAGCCATGACCATCCACCAGTAGAAATCACTAGTAAAGAGAGAAGAAACAACCATCAAACAATCCCTTTCCATGGCCTGACCACTTATTTATGCCAGACAACTCACCTCAGTGTGGCTTTGACCCTTATTAGGAAAGGATGTTGGTGTAGGTACAGGGACCTTTGCACACCTGAAGCATGTCTCTTGGATTCAGCTTATGCTTCTTGGCTGCCCCTGTCATGACACAGACTACCTCCTCCGTGACCAAGACAGGTGGAAATCTTGCAGACACTATCTTCTTTTTCTCTGCTCATTGAAAGTTACAGGACTGCTGAGCAGCACTGACTCGGCTCAGGGGTTCTTTACTCCTTACTGCTGCAGACTGGCGACCAAGCAATCATCACTGCACCTAATAAAAGTGAGACCCCAATGGCTGCCATCTTCCCTTCCCCTGTATTGGAGATTGGATGAGTGAGATTATGCTTGTTCTAGAGGCTGGTGGTGCCTCACTCCGAGACATCACCAATCGCTGCTACTGAATTGACTTTCAAGAAATTCCTGGTGCTCATAAGGCTGCTTGCTCTGTAATGGTGCTCATGTATAACACTCTTATACCTTGGGGCTGAGTTCACACTATGTATAAAACTAAAAAGGAATAGCCCCCATGTCACTTCTCAGACCCCATTCCTGCCTATATTCTAAAACATGTTAGTAAGGTACTGTGGCCATTCTGACTTAACTTCATCAACTCATCACTAGAAACCAGATACATCTCATTCCTCCTCAAAATTAGGCAAGTGAAACCCTACTAATGAAACTATTCAATAATTTCCACACTACCTCCACCTTCCCCTTCTTAGCCAAAGATATACAGGGAGTGCAGAATTATTAGGCAAGTTGTATTTTTGAGGATTAATTTTATTATTGAACAACAACCATGTTCTCAATGAACCCAAAAAACTCATTAATATCAAAGCTGAATATTTTTGGAAGTAGTTTTTAGTTTGTTTTTAGTTTTAGCTATGTTAGGGGGATATCTGTGTGTGCAGGTGACTATCACTGTGCATAATTATTAGGCAACTTAACAAAAAAAAAAATATACCCATTTCAATTATTTATTATTACCAGTGAAACCAATATAACATCTCAACATTCACAAATATACATTTCTGACATTCAAAAACAAAACAAAAACAAATCAGTGACCAATATAGCCACCTTTCTTTGCAAGGACACTCAAAAGCCTGCCATCCATGGATTCTGTCAGTGTTTTGATCTGTTCACCATCAACATTGCGTGCAGCAGCAACCACAGCCTCCCAGACACTGTTCAGAGAGGTGTACTGTTTTCCCTCCTTGTAAATCTCACATTTGATGATGGACCACAGGTTCTCAATGGGGTTCAGATCAGGTGAACAAGGAGGCCATGTCATTAGATTTCCTTCTTTTATACCCTTTCTTGCCAGCCACGCTGTGGAGTACTTGGACGCGTGTGATGGAGCATTGTCCTGCATGAAAATCATGTTTTTCTTGAAGGATGCAGACTTCTTCCTGTACCACTGCTTGAAGAAGGTGTCTTCTAGGAACTGGCAGTAGGACTGGGAGTTGAGCTTGACTCCATCCTCAACCCGAAAAGGCCCCACTAGCTCATCTTTGATGATACCAGCCCAAACCAGTACTCCACCTCCACCTTGCTGGCGTCTGAGTCGGACTGGAGCTCTCTGCCCTTTACCGATCCAGCCACGGGCCCATCCATCTGGCCCATCAAGACTCACTCTCATTTCATCAGTCCATAAAACCTTAGAAAAATCAGTCTTGAGATATTTCTTGGCCCAGTCTTGACGTTTCTGCTTGTGTGTCTTGTTCAGTGGTGGTCGTCTTTCAGCCTTTCTTACCTTGGCCATGTCTCTGAGTATTGCACACCTTGTGCTTTTGGGCACTCCAGTGATGTTGCAGCTCTGAAATATGGCCAAACTGGTGGCAAGTGGCATCGTGGCAGCTGCACGCTTGACTTTTCTCAGTTCATGGGCAGTTATTTTGCACCTTGGTTTTTCCACACGCTTCTTGCGACCCTGTTGACTATTTTGAATGAAACACTTGATTGTTCAATGATCACGCTTCAGAAGCTTTGCAATTTTAAGAGTGCTGCATCCCTCTGCAAGATATCTCACTATTTTTTACTTTTCTGAGCCTGTCAAGTCCTTCTTTTGACCCATTTTGCCAAAGGAAAGGAAGTTGCCTAATAATTATGCACACCTGATATAGGGTGTTGATGTCATTAGACACACCCCTTCTCATTACAGAGATGCACATCACCTAATATGCTTAATTGGTAGTAGGCTTTCGAGCCTATACAGCTTGGAGTAAGACAACATGCATAAAGAGGATGATGTGGTCAAAATACTCATTTGCCTAATAATTCTGCACTCCCTGTAGAAAGTTGTGTGGATGTGCAACCAAAACTTTAACGCAATGAAAGCAAACTAATCAGTGATCACTAATCACGCTTCAGAGCAAGACATAGTATGTAAACCTCTATCCTCAAATTATACACATCACCGTTTAAATCATGGATTATGGAGAATGCTGCTTCCTCTTGCTCCTGTACTTGAAAGTGCCTTTCAACATGGTCACCCCCCACCACTAATAAAAACCCTCAAAACCAGAATGCGGCCTCAAAGGCCCAGTCCTCAGTTGGTTCACTTCCTTTTTAGATAACCAAGGCCAATATGTCAAAACAGTCAGCACCTTCTCAGAAACAACACAACAGCATCAAGGAGTTCCCCAAGGCTCCATACTTTTGCCCATGCGCTTTAACATTTGTTCTACAAAATGTACTAAACTTAGAAGCAACGAGTTGTCTAGAAGTAAAAATTATTATTATTAGTGTTTTCAAAATTGCACAACTATGGTAACAATCACGATAATAAATCATGTGTTATTGTTAATTATAAGAAAATTTGTGCATTACAAGCACATAACCAGTATTGCGGAAATTGAGAATCTCTCTGTATTGGACTAAAAGATTGGATGGAAGAAGGTTTTTGGGTCAATCAGCTAATAACCAGCTACTTCTGGAGCATAAATGAAATGTTAGCAGCTTGATTTGTTGCAAATGGATTTATTTCCAGAATTAATCTGAGGTGACAGAAACAAAGATGGCAATTCAAGAGTACATACTTGTCAGAGTCACCAGATCCTCGGGGTCTGCGCACGTTCCCAACACGTCCACCACTGAACAGCTCTAAGACTCTGATAGATAAATCACAGAGGCTAAGAGAGTTCAAGAGGAGAAGAGGGGATTAGGAAGGGGGCAGCTGGGAAGGAGACCCGTGGGAAGCAAAAGATTAAACAACACAACATCAGATTCAAAACCCACATTTAGATTCATAAAGACTCTCTGTTGGATCTATGGTTCAATGATACTTGGAACATGAAATAATACTCAATTGAGTTCCAGAATTCTATGACACTCGGAACATGAAATAACACCCTGTTTAGCCTGTAATTCAGTGATACTTGAAACATGAAATATACACACTGTTGAGCCTAGAGTTCAGTGATACTCGGAACATGAAATAACACTCTGTTGAGTCTAGAGTTCAGTGATACCCGGAATATGAAATAACACTCTGTTGAGTCTAGAGTTCAGTGATACTCGGAACATGAAATAACACTCTGTTGAGTCAAGAGTTCAGTGATACTTGAAACATGAAATAACACTCTGTTGAGTCTAGAGTTCAGTGATACTCGGAAGATGAAATAACACCTAAAACTAAGAAAACATGAATGGTCTAGAACTAGACTCTAATTAGACCTTACTAAATCTAGATACCTGGAAAAGAATCAAAAATGGTTAGTACAATGTTTCATATAGAATTTTCATGAATTGAAAACATACTGTTCTAGGGATACTAGAACCTTCCTGAATAATGTCCCAAAACAAACACAGCCACATTACATGAGGATAAGATTCTCCAAACATTCCTTGGAAAACAATAGGAATTGTACTAGAGACCCTACATGTACATGTACATAGAATACAATATCCAGAATTCTAGCACAATAGAACTTTAGAATGTCAGAACATAGATTGCGCACATCGCAGATTTCCACAAGAGTCCTGTAAATGTCATGAAATAGTTGCGCACAATGAATAACAAGAATTAAGCATAGGAAACAAATTGCGCATTTTACCAATTTGAAGGCAGCTTTGTAAATGCCAGAAAATGGTTGCGCGCAATGAATATCTTGATTTATACACAAGTAAAGAATCGCACTTCTTGCCGATTCAAATGCAACCTGCAAAATGTCGGAAAAAGGGTTGCGCACAATGAATACCAAGGGTTAATCACGAAAAGCGAATTGCGCGTCTTGCCAATTTAAATGCAATCTTGTAAATGTCAGAGAATGGTTGCGTACAATGAATATCATGAATAGTACATGAGTCAAGAATCGCACGTCTTGCCTATTCGAAAGCAACCTTGTAAATAACCGAAAATGGTTGCGCACAATGAATAACAAGGGTTAAACATGAAAAGCAAATCGCACGTCTTGCCGATTCGAATGCCCCCATAAAACTGCCAAGGAATGGTAGCGCACATTGAATATCATGAAGTACGCACAAGGAAAGAATCACGCGTCTTGCCGATTCGAATGCCACCATAAAACTGCCCAGGAAATGGTAGCGCACAGTGAGCATCAAGAGTTAAATCACTAGGAAAACGAATTGCGCGTCTTGCCGATTCGAAGGCCACCATGTAAATGTAAAAAAATTGGTAACGCACAATGAATATCCAGTTGGTGCCAGACCTGATGTCAGCAATCCGCCATCCCACAGGAATCCCCCCTCAAGTGCAGGTGCTGTCAGTGCTCCATTTCCTTGCAAGTGGGTCTTTTCAAACAACAGTGGCCATAGCATCAGGGATGTCCCAGCCTATGTTTTCCAACGTATTGTCCAGAGTGTTGTCTGCGCTTCTGAAACACATGCGGAGCTACATCGTTTTTCCGCAGGTGGAGGATTTGCCTACAGTGAAAGGTGATTTCTATGCCCTGGGACACATCCCCAACATCATAGGTGCCATTGATGGGACCCATGTGGCTTTGGTCCCCCCCCCCACAGGAGTGAACAGGTGTACAGAAACCGGAAGAGTTTTCATTCCATGAATGTACAGATGGTATGTTTGGCAGACCAGTACATCACCCATGTGAATGCCATGTTCAACCTGTACCTCAGCCTATCCCACGCACACCTACAGACCAGCATTCACACACGTCAACACACAAGGGAAGCTCAGGAAACATAAGCACCACATATCCCACAGGCACTCACGCAAGCATCACACACATGCAGACACACCAACATCCACTGCCTCCGCTGTGTCCCCCTCCTCTTCATCTCCCTCCTCCCTCCCAGTCTCGTCTACACTAACACCTGCATGCACTACCTCTACAGCCACTACGTCCCTCTCCAGCATACCCACCACCACACCCAGCTCACATGCAGTCACCACCCCCACTACCATTCACACGTCCCCTGTGTCCTCTCCCAGTGTGTCTGTGATGCCCCCTCCCAAGATACACAAATGCAGGCACACACCCACCCAACAGCCATCCACCTCACGACAACCTCCAGCGCATGCACTTTCACCCAAAGTCAGCAAACTTACACCTCCTGCAACCACCACCTCTTCCTCCACTCCCAAACGCCCTCCAGCTACCCGTCCCAGTGTGTCCAAAAAACATTTCCTGTCCAACCTTGACTTCTTTCCCACACCTTCCCCACCCCGTCCGTCTCCTAGGTCCCGAACTAGCACCTCAGCCACAACATCTCCGGGACCAGTGGTGGCTGTAGTCACCGGAATCTGGAGTGCACCGGCCACCAGGGCAGCCAGTGTGGCACGGAGCCACAGCACAGACAGTCCCCCACCTGTGAAGCATCAGAAGTTGGCCACTGCCCGGCGGGAGAGGGGGAAGACTCCAGCCACCAAAGCCGCTCCCAGGGGTCCCGGTGGGAGTGTGGAGTCAGCTGTGACACCTTCCAAGGTGGGGAAGGGCCACAAGAAACCCGGCAAGTCTGGGAAGAGCAGCACGGCGGAGAAGACCGCCATCATCCCCGCTGCCCCGCAGGCCACCGCCAGCACAGGCCCAGCTGCCCAGGACAGGACTGCCAGCACAAGCCCAGATGCCCAGGACAGGACTGCCAGCACAAGCCCAACTGCCCAGGACAGGACCACCAGCACGAGCCCACCTGCCCAGGAGGGGCCCGCCAGCAACAGCCCACCTGCCCAGGAGGCCACCGCCAGCACAAGCCCCGCTGGGCCATGAAGGACCGCCAGCAAAAGCCCCGCTGGGCCATGAAGGACCGCCAACCAAAGCCCTGCTGGGCCATGAAGGACTGCCAGGAAAAGCCCTGCTGTGCCATGAAGGACTGCTAGCAGCTGAGTCCCTGCAATGGAGACCGCCGCCTCAAGCACCGCTGAACAGGGCACCGCCGTCTCAAGCACTGCTGAACAGGGCACCGCCATCTCAAGCACTGCTGAACAGGGCACCGCCATCTCAAGCACCGCTGAACAGGGCACCGCCGTCTCAAGCACCGCTGAACAGGGCACCGCCATCTTAAGCACTGCTGAACAGGGCACTGCCATCTCAAGCACCGCTGAACAGGGCACCGCCGTCTCAAGCACCGCTGAACAGGGCACCGCCATCTCAAGCACCGCTGAACAGGGCACCGCCATCTCAAGCACCGCTGAACAGGGCACCGCCGTCTCAAGCACCGCAGAACAGGGCACCGCCGTCTCAAGCACCGCTGGCCCATGAGCGGCAAGGGCACTGACGCAACTGAATCCGTCACGGGGTGAATGATGCACTCTGGGCACCAAGCCCCCTCCAGAACCAGTGGAGACTGTCATCCACTACCTCTGTCCTTAGCAGCATGAAGCACTCTGGGCACCATGTGACCCTCCAGAACCAGTGGAGAGATCCATCCACTACCTCTGTCCTTAGCAGGATAAAGCACTCTGGGCACTATGCCCCCTCCAGAACCAGTCGAGAGATCCATCCACTACCTCTGTCCTTAGCAGGATGAAGCACTCTGGGCACCATGCCCCCTCCAGAACCAGTGGAGAGATCCATCCACTACCTCTGTCCTTAGCAGGAGGAAGCACTCTGGGCACCATGTCCCCTCCAGAACCAGTGGAGACACTTCATCCACTACCTCTGTCCTTAGCAGGATGAAGCACTCTGGGCACCATGCCCCCTCCAGAACCAGTGGAGACTGTTATCCACTACCTCTGTCCTTAGCAGGATGAAGCACTCTGGGCACCATGCCCCCTCCAGAACCAGTGGAGAGATCCATCCACTACCTCTGTCCTTAGCAGGATGAAGCACTCTGGGCACCATGCCCTCTCCAGAACCAGTGGAGACTGTCATCCACTACCTCTGTCCTTAGCAGGATGAAGCACTCTGGGCACTATGCCCCCTCCAGAACCAGTGGAGAGATCCATCCACTACCTCTGTCCTTAGCAGGATGAAGCACTCTGGGCACCATGCCCCCTCGAGAACCTGTGGAGACTGTTATCCACTTGAGAGACTGTGGCTTTGCACTCCCCAGGACATGGCAGTGGGCAAACCACCCACTGTAGAGACTTGAGAGACTGTGGCTTTGCACTCCCCAGTATTGAACAGTGGGCAAACCACCCACTGTAGAGACTTGAGAGACTGTGGCTTTGCACTCCCCAGGATTGAACAGTGGGCAGACCACCCAATGTAAAGACTTGAGAGACTGTGGCTTTGCACTCCCCAGGATTGAACAGTGGGCAAACCACCCACTGTAGAGACTTGTGAGACTGTGGCTTTGCACTCCCCAGGATTGAACAGTGGGCAACGCACCCACTGTAGAGACTTGAGAGACTGTGGCTTTGCACTCCCCAGGATGGAACAGTGGGCATGTGGCCCCCTCGTGGATTTGGTGCTGTGCACTCAAGCAGCTGAGGTGCCCCCCCTTTCCCTCCCCCTGAGGTGCCTGTTTAGTTGCTCTCTGATGCCCCTGCAGTGTTCTCTCCGTCATGGTCGGGGATCTTGTGTGGTCCTCGCCCATACCGTGTGGTCCCAGTGTTCCACGGACTTTCTTAGAGCACTACCTGGACTACTATGCTTGGTATATATTTTGTACATGGTGTATATATATATTTCTGACTACTTACTTTCCATATATTACAATGGTTACACTCATTTTCTATTGTCTTTGTATTCTTCCGGGGGTTTTGGGGGGTGTAACTGTGATGTATTGATATGCATTAGTGTGTGTGTTGTAGTGGGTGAGGGTGGGGGTGTTGAGTGTGCATGTCCCAGTTTTTTCCCTCCCCCCTCCCCTTTGTCGTAGGTGCAGTACTCGCCGTGGTCTTCGCCGCCGGCGTTCGTGCTCCTGGTAGAGGAGCAGGAAGACTAGTGCAGGTAGAATTTGGAGTCCTGGATCCATGGCGTCCTCGTTCCTCGTGGTGAGCATTTTTCCTTAGGGATTCCTGTACGCCTCCCTCATCAGACAGTTGTACCAGTAGAGGATGGACTGTGAACAAAATGTCAAAAGTCAAGGCATTTTGGGATGACACCATGCCTTTTTGTGACACACATGGTAACTGGCCACACTTGGTGTTACAGTTCTTGGTCCATTTTCCTCCATAAGAATGAGCAACATATGCACAATAATGAAAGGGTTGTACTTGTGTAACATTTTGTTAAAATACTCACATCATAGAAACGGAAATTGTGTTAGAGTTAAACCATTAAAATAGATATTATGGGTATGGTCATATCTCATATGCATGTTATCAACGTGACATTGAAGATCGCACATTAAACTAAATTATAGACATAACATACATTCTATTTCATGTCATGTTGTCAATGCGTAGGTACTACGCTCATTGTTTCATGTCATTTTATAGCAATACCTCTAAAGTGATCGTACTATAAATTCTATTTCATTTCTGATATATGATCCATTAAAGTTGGTATCCAATAGCACAACATGTGCATACTAATGTTCATTATAACTGCATATGATAGGAGATGAGTAATGCCACACAAGATGTAAGAAATATTTGTATACCATGGGTAACAAATTAAAATAGATGTGTCAGCTCACACCAGTCCACTCTATAGGTCAACTAAAATATATTTACTCATATTACAGTTCATTGATCATGTCATCAAAACTACAACAGCGTGTTCTTCAAGACTATAAAATAGCTCCTAGTTAAAAAGTCTTACACATCAGATCTATTCCACAATAAAACAAAAATATTTAGGGGGTCATTCTGACCTCGGCGGTAAAAGGCCCTTACCGCCGGTCAGAAGTCCGCCATTCTACCGCCGCGCCCGCGGTAAACCGCCACGGTCATTCTGACCACCAACTGTGAAACCGCCAACAATCCGACATCCAAGGAAGGCCGCCTCATCAGCGGGCCGCGGAAAACTGGAGATGACCAAACCTCCACCGTCACGCCAACACAAACACGCCCATGCCATTCTGACCCACGAATCCATGCGGCGGTCTTTCAACCGCGGTATTCCATTGGCGGTACACACGGCCGCGCTCAAAATACACACACAGCTCCAAAACACAGCCACATTGGACAATTTGAAATACGCACACCTGAGACACATACAAACAACACTCCCACACATCCAATCAACTATAAAACACACACCCACATCACCCACAAACCCCCACTAGTTGGAAATCTGAGCGAAGGCGATAGAGATAGAGATAGAGAGAGCGAGCACAGCAATAGAAAACCCCAACACACACAGGAACCCAACTTCATCACCCACACCACATCTACGCACACATCACCACATATCACCACGCACATCACCACAAACACCACCCCACACCTCATCCACACCACCCCATGGCACCCCAAAGACACCCAAGGTTTTTGGACCAAGAACTCCGGGTCATGGTGGAGGAAATTATGAGGGTTGAGCCCCAGCTCTTCGGCACATAGGTGCAGCACACCACCATAGCAAGGAAGGCTGAGCTATGGCAAAGGATCGTAGACAGGGTCAACGCTGTGGGACAGCATCCCAGAAATCGGGAAGATATCAGAAAGCGATGGAACGACCTACGGGGGAAGGTGCGCTCGATGATCTCCAGGCACAACATCGCTGTGCAGAAGACTGGCGGCGGACACCCACCCACTCCACCCCAATTCACAGCATGGGAGCAAGAGGTGGTAAACATCCTGCATCCTGATGGCCTCGCTGGAGTACACGGAGGAATGGACTCTGGTAAGTCGAATCTCAACTACTTCACCCCCCCCCAACCACCAGCATGCCAACCCCCCCCCCTCTCCCCCAATCTCAACCCCCCAGCACACAACCTCCCTGCCAATGTCTCACCAGCACAACCCACCCTAAACAACACCAACCCCTGAATGCCAACACAAACCATAGACAGCCACCACCAAAGCATGACCATTGCACATACCCATACACCCCCCCCACCACCCTCACAACACCTCCCACAAGGGAATGCCAGCACTGGGGGACAAGGGCACTCAAAATGTACGCCATGGCACACACAGAAACAATAACCATACTCCTTTACCCCTGCAGGGCCCGAACGCCAACACACCGCCACGGAGGGTCCAGATTTGTCCATCACACCCCCAGAACAGGCCCCCAGCGAGGACAACAGCTCTGTCGACCTAGAACCTGATGACCAGCCCGGACCATCGGGGACCTCTGGACAGTCGGTTCCCCACACACAGACACAGGCCACAGCAGACCCAAACCCCTCTGGGAACACCAGCACAGCTCCCACCCAGCGGGCCCATGCCTCTGTCTCGCGGACGCGTCAATCAGCGGTGTGTCCGCCACTACAGGGCACCCAGGCTGACCCAACACCCCAACAACAACAGGGACCTGGGGGCAGTGGTAGTGGGCACACCGTCCAGGGGACAGAGGCCCGGGGAAACAGGGCAACTGGGAGGGCTGCTGTGCGACAAGGGGGGGAGGACAGGCCCAGGGAACCGACTCTCCAAGAGGCCCTCACCACCATCATGGGAGCATACCATCACTCCCAGGAGACGATGGCGACGGTACTGGCCAGGTTCACCGAGATCCAGGCACAGCAGGAGGAACGGTACATGGGGTTCAGCAATGAACTCAGGAACATCGCTACCGCTATGGGGATCATAGTCCAGGCCCTCAACCGGATAGAAACCACATTGCGGGACCATGTGGCACCGCAAAGGGCCCCTGTCACTAGCCAGGAACAGCCTACCACCTCCGCCGGCGCTAGTGGTCAGGAGGCCCCCACAGAACGACGGGCCACCAGAACCCCACCTCCTGCTGAAGAACAACCACCCCGCAAGAGGAACCTGAGATCTCAAAGGAAGACAGAGTAGGATGCCAAGACCCCCGCCAGCCTAATATCCCCCCGGATGTCATTCCACTGTCCCACAGTGTCACCCTGTCCAACCTTGAACTGCCCCTGCTCCATCCTTCCACAGGCATATGGACAATGCACCTGTGCGACCGAGAACTGGACTCTGCCATGGACATAACTCCACCCTCACCCATCACCGTTTTAATATCATGTACCAATATCTAGCACTACAAATAAATCACTCATTGCACTGAAATCATTCAGGAGTCAGCCTGTATTATTTACAAATGTATAACACATTACTGATCAATAATGTTCTGTTATTTTTGTGATGACAACATACCAGTGTCAATAAGCATTAGTCCATGGGCTAACCAAGCAGAAGTCACGCAGTGGGTCATACAGCACTGAAAAGGGAAGGGAAAATCAAACATCAGTTTAAAGGAACTGGGGGGAAATACACAAAGTAAAGATGCAGGGGGCTTTCAGTAAATGTTAAATGGCGTGGGTGATTCTTACCTGTGTGCTACTGAAAATACTGTTGGATAACTCTGTCCCTGTTGTCTGGGTCGTCCTCTTCGTCTTCCTCCTCTTCACTCTCCGCAGTCTCCACAGCTGCTTCAACAACACCATCTGGACCATCCTCCTGCAGGAAAGGCACCTGACGTCGCAATGCCAGATTGTGAAGCATACAGCAGGCCACGATGATCTGGCACACCTTCTTTGGTGAGTACATCAGGGATCCCCTGTCATATGCAGGCACTTAAACCTGGCCTTCAGGAGGCCAAAGGTTCTTTCTATGATCCTCCTAGTTCGCCCATGGGCCTCATTGTACCGTTCCTCTGCCCTGGTCCGGGGATTCCTCACTGGGGTCAATAGCCAAGGCAGGTTGGGGTAACCAGAGTCACCAATTAGCCACACACGGTGTCTCTGTAGCTGTTCCATCACATAAGGGATGCTGCTATTTCGCATCACATACGCGTCATGCACTGACCCAGGGAACTTGGCATTCACATGGGAGATGTACTGGTCAGCCAAACAGACCACCTGGACGTTCATAGAATGGTAACTTTTCCTGTTTCTGTACACCTGCTCATCGTCTTTTGGGGGTACTAAAGCCACATGGGTCCCATCAATGGCACCAATTATGTTGGGGATATGTCCAAGGGCATAAAAATCACCCATCACAGTGGCCAAATCAACCTCCTCAGGGAATACAATGTAGCTCCGCATGTGTTTCGTCAGGGCAGATAACACTCTAGACAAGATTTTTGAAAACATAGGCTGAGACATTCCAGATGACATGGCCACTGTTGTCTGGAATGAGCCACTTGCCAAAAAATGGAGGACTGACAGAACCTGCACTAGAGGGGGAATTCCTGTGGGTTGGCGGATGGGGGACATCAGGGCTGGCTCCAGCTGGGCACACAGTTCATGTATAGTGGCTCGGTCAAGTCGGTATCGTAGTATGATATGGCGTTCTTCCATTGTCGACAGGTCCACCAGCGGTCGGTACACGCGAGGATTCATCCGTCTCCTCGCAAGTCCCAGCAGACGGTGCCTAGGAAGGACAACATGGAGCACAGAGTCAAGCAAATCACAGGTACGTTCACCACAGCATGCATAGCACACGATTATCTATGTATTGAAAGGCGTGTATGTGTGGCAATGCAAGGCCTAGGCCTGTGTGACGCAGTACAAATTATGCCATGTGGGCCCTTGAAATGGCGGCTGCCTGACCTGTGAAGTGGGACAATGGGATGTGAGGTCAATGCGCTGGCGTGGCACACCGTGGCGGTAGGCGGTCGAAGACCGCTATACGAAGCCGCATTGGCTAACATTGAAGCCTATGGGTTTCAGGAGCCAATGACGAGGTGCGCCGGCGGTCGCGGTACGCACCGCCGCGGTACGCACCGCCGCGGGCGTGACCGCCATTTTCTATCTGCTTAATCACTCGAGACCTGATCATCCACAGGAGAGGACCTATACTGCAAGTGCTGCTGTGACCTCGGTCTGGAAGTGACAATGGCTGCTGCGACTGGGGAAAGGGCCCCTGCCTTCACGTCTGAGGAGTTGGAGAAACTTGTGGATGGGGTCCTCCCCCAGTATGCGTTACTCTACGGTCCTCCAGACCAACAGGTAAGTACACTGGGTGCACATTGAATGGGCTATGCCTGTGTGGAGTGGGGTGGATGTAAGTTGGTGGGGTGGGGGGCGAATGAGGAGTGCAACGCACGACAGATGAGAGCATGTGCCATATGGCAAGGTTGGGGAGGGGGGGCCAATCGCATCTAACATGCAGAAAATTGATGATTTTTTCCTTCCCACCCTGTACATGTCAAATAGGTCAGTGCCCATCAGAAAGTGGACATTTGACGTGCCATCGCCAAGGAAGTCCGGGCCATGGGGGTCCACACAAGACGGGGCACCCACTGCCACAAGAGGTGGGAGGACATCCGCCGCGGGACCAGGAAGACCGCTGAGTCACTGCTGGGGATGGCCTCCCAACCTAGGAGGGGTGCCAGTCGTACCCTGACCCCCCTGATGTCCCGGATCCTGGCGGTGGCCTACCCTGATTTGGATGGGCGCTTGAGGACATCACAGCAGACACAAGGGGGTGAGTATCAGCACATTCTGCTATCTCTCTGCGCAGTGGAGGCGTCTGGGTGGGGGAGGAGGGTTGTGGGTGACATTAGGCCAGGGCGCTTTCTGTAGTGTAGTCCTCTCCTTTAGGCATGGCCCTGTGCTCCCGGCCCCCACCTCTGTAGGGTGACAAGTACAGCTATCGATGGTCCAGCATCACACATGTGCGCGTTTGTCGTCTCTAGACCTGTTGTCCTAGTCAGAAGTACTGAGTAGTGTACCCCGAATGCGCGGCTTAGTGCATGAGGCCCCTGTGTCTGTCCTCTCCGCCAACGGTGTTGACATTGCATGCACTCAACCTGGTCTTCGTTTTTCTCCCCCCACCCTTCTTCTTCATCTTCTTGTGCATGTGTGCATTAGCATCATCAGGCGGAGGAGAATTGGCATCGGAGCACGAGGGAGCTGCAAGTCACAAGGCCCCGGTGGGACCAGGAACAGACACCGAGGGCACCAGTGATCCGGAGGGCGAGGGGAGCACCACAACGGGGACCGGTGGTGACACCAGCGACAGCGACACGTCCTCGGATGGGAGCTCCCTAGCGGTGGCGGCAACATCTGGGCCCCCTGCCTCTACAGGTACAGCCGTCACCCAGCGCACCAGCCCCGCCCTCCCAGCAGCCCCTCAGCCTACGCTCCGTGCCCGCTCGCCCAGGAAGGCGGGCGTCTCCTTCGCCCCAGGCACCTCAGCCCCTGCCCCTGTTACCCCTGCTGCCCTCAGTGAGGAGGTCATTGACCTCCTTCAGACCATCATTGTTGGGCAGACTACCCTTTTGAATGCCATCCAGGGGGTAGAAAGAGAGGTGCATCGGAGCAATGCCTACCTGGAGGGCATTCATTCGGGTCAGGCTGCCCATCAACGATCGTTCAATGCTCTGGCCTCAGCACTGACGGCAGCCATTGTCCCTGTTTCCAGTCTCCCTCTTCTGACTGCCTCCACCCTGTCTCTGTCTCCTGTTCCTCAGCCTATCCCATCCACACCATCAGACCAGCCTGCACACACCTCAACACCCAAGGGCAGCTCATCCAGACACAAGCACCACAGAACCCACAAGCATTCACGCAAGCAACACCCAGATGCAGACATTCCAAGTCACTACCACCTCTGTGTCCCCCTCCTCCTCGTCTCCCTCCTCCCTCCCTGTGACGTCTACACTCACACCTGCATGCACACCACCATCAGCCAGTGCTTCCATCACCAGCACACCCTCCAGTCCAGTCCGCACACATGCAGTCACCACCCCCACTACCATTTACACGTCCCCTGTGTCCTCTCCCACTGTGTCTGTCACCCCCTCTTCCAAGACACACAAACGCAGGCAGACACCCACCCAACAGCCATCCACCTCACGACAGCCTCCAGCACAAGCACCTGCACCCAAAGACAGCACACCTGACTCTCCTACAACCACATCCTCTTCCTCCACTCCCATCACCACTTCTCCTACCTTTTACCTTGGTCCTAAGAAAGTTTTCCTCGCTAATCTTGACCTCTTTCCCTCCACTGACCCACCCCCTCCATCTGCAAAGAGTCCCAAGAGCACCTCAGCCACCACCAGCCCAGCTTCGAGTGTCACTGTGGTGCATGGGTTCTGGAGTCCACCCTTTGCCAGCAGTGACACTTCAATCAGCAGCAAGGGGACAGCCAGCCCCCCACCAGGCAAGAGGACCAGGAAGCTAAAGGGCCGCCGTGAGAGGACTGACACGGCTGCCCCCAAGGAGCAAAGTTCGCCCACTTCACCAGCCACAACATCTAGGGGAGGCAAGGGCCTGAGAGCCCCATCTAAGGAGCGAAAGGGCAGCAGGGCGGAGAAGTCAGCCAGCAGGAGCGCGGAGCAGGAGGGGCCCACAAGCCCCATCCCGGGTGTTAGGAAGAACACCAAAGGGCCCAGGACTCCGTCACCGAAGGGTCCAGCAACAGCACGGTCGGAGGGCGACTGAGTAGGGAGTCCAGGCCAGGTCTGGCTCCCTTGACCTACTGGACGAGCACCGCTGAAGAGGGCCCCGCCGTGCAGAAGAGCACCGCTGAAGAGGGCCCCGCCGTGCAGAAGAGCACCGCTGAACAGGGCCCCGCCGTGCAGAAGAGCACCGCTGAAGAAGGCCCCACCGTGCAGAAGAGCACCGCTGAACAGGGCCCCGCCGTGCAGAAGAGCACCGCTGAACAGGGCCCGCCGTGCAGAAGAGCACCATTAAGAGGGCCCCGCCGTGCAGAGGAGCACCGCTGAACAGGGCCCCGCCGTGCAGAAGAGCACCGCTGAACAGGGCCCCGCCGTGCAGAAGAGCACCGCTGAAGAGGGCCCCGCCGTGCAGAAGAGCACCGCTGAACAGGGCCCCGCCGTGCAGAAGAGCACCGCTGAAGAGGGCCCGCCGTGCAGAGGAGCACCGCTCTGCTGGGCCCTTCCTGTCAAGCACCGCTCCGCTGGGCCCCGCCGTCTCAATCACCGCTCCGCTGGGCCCTTCCTGTCAAGCACCGCTCCGCTGGGCCCCGCCGTCTCAAGCACCGCTCCGCTGGGCCCCGCCGTCTCATGCACCGCTCCGCTGGGCCCCGTCGTCTCAAGCACCGCTCCGCTGGGCCCTTCCTGTCAAGCACTGCTCCGCTGGGCCCCGCCGTCTCATGCACCACTGGCACAATGACAGTGCCGGATCTGTCTCGAGCTACTGTTCACGGTTCACTGTGCCCACCATGCCTCCTCCTTGACCGGTGGAGGCTGTTATCCACCTGATGGACTGTGGCTTTGCACTCCCCAGGATGGCAGAGTGGGCAAGCCACCCACTGTAGAGATTTGAGAGACTGTGGCTTTGCACTCCCCAGGATGGCACAGTGGGCAAGCCACCCACTGTAAAGACTTGAGAGACTGTGGCTTTGCACTCCCCAGGATGGCAGAGTGGGCAAGCCACCCACTGTAGAGACTTGAGGGACTGTGGCTTTGCACTCCCCAGGATGGCACAGTGGGCAAGCCACCCACTGTAGAGACTTGAGAGACTGTGGCTTTGCACTCCCCAGGATGGCACAGTGGGCATGGTGGCCCCTTCGTGGATCTGGCGTCGTGGACTCATGTGGCTGTGGTGCCCCCCCCTTCCCTTCCCCCTGAGGTGCCTGTAGTTTTTTCATCAGATGCCCCTGCAGTGTTCTCTCCAAAGGACTCAGGTCTCCTGTGTGGGCTTTGCCCTTGTGTTGATACACTTTGGCCCACGGACACTTGGAATTTCGTTAGATGTGCAGGACTTATTGCCTCGGTTTATCGTATGCACTGAATATTGAATTGATTTTTTTGAATTGTTATTGCTATTTGACCGTGACTTATCAGTGGTTTTTATTTCCCATAAATTTCGAGTCACAATTTAATTATGTCCTTGCTTTTTTCACTGGGGTTTGGGTGGTGTCACTGTGACTTGTTGCTCTGCATTGGTGTGTACATGGTTTGGGGGGGTATGTGTATTGCGTATGTGTGTGCACGTAACCTTTCGTCCTCCCCCCTCCCCTGTGTCATAGGTGCAGTACTCACCGTTGTCGTCTGCGCCGGCGTTCGTACTCGTGGTAGATGAGCAGGTAGACGAGAGCAGGTAGGATGTTTAATTTGGGTTCCATGCTGTCCTCCTTCCTCGTGGAGTGCGTAGATGTGCGCGTTTTCCCGTTCGTAGTCTGTTTCCGCCGTGTTTTTATCGGCGGTGCTCCCGCCCCGGAAAAGGTGGCGGATTGGCCGGTCATAATAGTGTGGGCGGTACATTGTCTGCCGCCTGTCTGTTGGCGGTGACCGCCGCGCTGTTTGTTTGTACCGCTGTGGCGGTCGGAGTGTTAATGTGGCGGGCTGTGTTGGCGGTTCCCGCCAGGGTCAGAATTCCATTTTTTGGACCGCCGGCCTGTTGGCGGGTTGGCCGCCGCTTTATCACCGACCGCCAGGGTTAGAATCACCCCCTTAATTTTATAACACAGACACACTCATGGGCAGGATTTAACGGTGGATGTGATTTTTTCTGGAAGTCACAAACTCTCCCAATACATACATAATAATACATAATCTCCAACCTAATACATGCCTAACTGACTGGAGGCTTTCTGCAACCATCTAGGAAATGCAGAGAAATGCAGGAATGAACGAAGGCTTGCTTGGGCAGCAGATCTTTGTCCCTGCAACTGTATTAACAGCAGGAATTTAACCTTAAACTGCAGGCGCTGTTCTTCTAATTAGATTCTGCATCAGAAATTGATACTCCGAAGGGGAAGCTGTCACAAAGGAACAGTATGGGTTTTTGGGGGGTAAGGGCATTTTTAGATTTTAGGGTGGGTATACGTTTTAGGTGGTAAGGGCATTTTTAGGTTTGAGGGGGGTATGGGTTTTGGGACCGCAAGGCCATTTTTAGGTTTTAGGGTGGGTATGGGTTTTGGTAAGGTAAAGGAATTTTTAGGTTTTAGGGTGGGTATGGGTTTTGGGGTGGTAAGGGTATTTTTAGGTTTTAGGGTGAGTATGACATTTGGGGTGGTAAGGACATTTTGAGGTTTAGAGTGGGTATGGGATTTGGGGTGGCAAGGATATTTTTAAGTTTGAGGGTGGGTATGGGTTTTGGGGTGGTAAGGGCATTTTTAGGTTTTAGGTTGGGTATGGGTTTTGGTGTGGTAAGGGCATTTTTAGGTTTTAGGGTGGGTATGGGTTTTGGGGTGGTAAGAGCATTTTTTGGTTTTTAGGGTGGGTGTGTAATTTGGGATGGTAAGGGCATTTTCAGGTTTTAGGGTGGGTATGGGTTTTGGGGTGGTAAGGGCATTTGTTTGTTTTAGGGTGGGTATGGGTTTTGGGGTGGTAAGGGCATTTTTAGATTTAAGGGTGGTATTGGGTTTTGGGGTGGGAAGGGCATTTTTAGGTTTTAGGATGGTATGGGTTTTGGGGTGGTTAGGGCATTTTTAGGTTTTAGGGTGTGTATGGGATTTGGTGTGGTAAGGGCATTTTTAGGTTTTAGGGTGGGTATGGGTTTTGAGGTGGTAAGAGCATTTTTAGGTTTTAGGGTGGGTATGGGTTTGGGGATGGTAAGGGTATTTTTAGGGTTTGTAGGTTTTTGGGTAGAAAGGTGTGCTTGTGTATGGTGTTTATATATATATATATATATATATATATATATATATATGCACACCACACACACACACACATGTATTATTAAACTATATATATATATATATATATATATATATATATATATATATACATATATATATATATAATGTAGGTTATACTTATCTTTACTTTTTACCATGCATATGCCTTTACCAACTATGCCTTTACTACGAAATTGTTGTGGTAAAGACGTGCGTGGTAAAAGCATATGCATGGTAAAAACATTTTGTGGTAAGTGCATGAGTGGTAATGACCATGCGTTGTACTTACCGCATTGTAAAGGGATGTGTGGTAAGTGCATGCCTTGTTCCTTCATCCATGAATGACTAGCCCAAATTGGGGGCAGATAACAGAACAAAGGTTTTCAACTGCATTTGCGGTCAATAACCATTGATATTCCCCTTTCTAACTCAGAAAGAGTCTCTCTAACCCCCTTCCTTTTTTGCGATTCAGGAACAGCTGCAGAACACATTTTGTGAATCAGAAAGTATAAAAAGGTGTTATTTTCAAACACATTGTCTCATAACTACAAACTACATTGTACACAGCGCCTTTAAAGCATAAATGGCTAAAAGCAAGCCTTAGTTGCACACTTCCAAGGCATCATACAAAGCATGCTCCAAATTAGACCTTTTTATTTATTACATTTCTAAAGTGCTCTGTTACCTAGGAAGGTGCCCTGGTGCTAACAGTTGCCAGCTGTCGCATGTGTGATGCAGTGCAGTGCTTATTGTTGATAAAGACAGGCTTTTACAGCTTTCCTGAACTTTGGCATGTCAGAGCTAGAGTGAAGAAGAAGAGGCATCTTGTTTCAGAGCGGAGCCGGGTTGAGAGTGGGTGGAGTCTGGAACCAGTAGAAGATTGGCTTCTGAAAGGTATAGTGTACACACTGAGAAATACCAATGTAATTTCTTCTGAAGGTACAATGGACCAACTTTATGAATGGCTTTGGGCATCAAACATAAGGATTTAAAGATGCTCCTTTTGGAGACCAGCAGGCAATGCAATTTGTCTAGCATTTCACAGGCCAATGAGTTGTGAGGGAGAGACAGAGCCTGCCTGCTGCAGCCATCTGAATCCTATACAGCCATTTGAGCAGGTGTCCTGGGTATACAGAAAGAGAAAATTACCATAGTCCAACTAGCTCAAGATCGTTGCAGCACTCCCCACTACAATTCTGTAGCTAACCCACAGCTGATCTGTTGAAGGAAGACACAAGTATCAGCGCATTTAAGAAATTAAGCCACTGGTAATGAGTATGTATTGCACTTTGTGAAATGGGATAATGCAATACCTGCTGTGAAAGCATCATCCCATGCCACCTGCCACAAGCTAATCTGTCCACTGTAATTGTTCTAACCCCTCACTCACTTTATATATTTCTACCTCGATATACAGCACTTTGATGTAACTCAAAGTTCATTCATCATTATATAAAAACTTTTTTTTAAAAGGTGCATGAAAATTGTTATTCTTGTTAAACTGGTCCTAGGGAGCACAGTTGTAGAACATCATAATGGGAAGCCAACAAGGGAAAGCTAGTGCTCTCCCTGTACTTTTATCGGATTCACTAGGCAGAAACCTGCAGCAAAGCAATTTTGCTCTGATGTATATCAAACCCTTAGCAATCTTTATACTGTGGGCTCTTTCCTGTGCTATGTGACCTTTTCTTCTGAACAGAAAACTCTGAAGTCACTTGATGAGTTAAATTGTGTGATAATGTAGAATTTCCAAGTAAACTATGAAGGAAAGTCTTAATTTTATTGAAGACACAGATGCGCGTATTATGCATTCTAATCTTAATAAAATAGCAGCAGTCACAAACTACCCATCCCAAGAGGCTTAGCAACAGCCTAGCCAATGGGAACAAAAAACTTAATACTAGCAAGTACCAACAGGGTAACACTTAGAACCATAGAGTACACACTTGACTGCCAGCAGCCCTCTTTTCTTGTGTGAGTAGGTCAAATAGAGACATAAAACAAAGGCAATATTGAACCAATAATAGCGATTGCCAAAAGGAAAGATAAAAGTTATTGGCAACAGGAGATGATCCAGGCGAGGCTTGGAGAAATCTGTGATTCTTGAAGGTATGAGATCCGGGAATTCTGCAGCAAGGAGGAGGAGGAAGAAAGCGAAGATCATCTGGCATCCTCAGAAAGAGAAAGGAGGTAATGCCCGATTCGCTGGAAGGGAGGGAGAGAAAACATGTTAATAGTAAATGCGGTGGGATAATACTCGCCTCTGTGTCTTTAATAAAATTAAGACTTTCCTTCATAGTTTACTAAGAAAATCTACATTTTATGTCAAGACCGGAGGCTCCTATTATGCTAGTTTAAAGCATATCAATCACCAAAGTATTTGCAGTTTAAACAGGTTTACAATAGATTGTTCTGAAAACATTGTCATTAGACCAATCTGCCAACCTCAGAATGTCCTCTAAGCTAGAGCCTACCGAAAAGGCTTTAGAGGCCATGGCTCCCCTGGAAGAATGAGCCCCAAAGGTGGAGATGTCAATCCCTGCTAAAGACATGACCCATTTAACCCAATGAGCTAAAGTAGCAGAGCAAACTGGTTTGTGGGGTTTACGGTAAGAAATCAGGAGTTGGTGGAAGGAGGACATTCTGAGGTTGAGTGTACATTTCTCATATTCTTTTAAACACAGTCCCACACAGAGTTTGGGTTTGTTAGGAAAGAAAGGATAAAATATTGTATGTAAATTGTTTTTTGTGCATTTGTTAATGTGGAATAACACTCCTGTAGGCATGTATTGACGAGAAGAAACCTCTAAGGATTTGACATCAGACACGCGTTTCATAGAGATAAGGCACAATAGCATGGCAAACCATTTATTGTAGTACATGCTCTTTCGTGAGAGAACTAGTAGTCACTAGTGAGGAACCCGGAAGCAGTTGTGGGGCTGACCCGGAAGCTGTTGCGAGAGCCACCACCAAACCCTGAACTGTGCGAGGAGTGCGGAGCACCGCCAGCTATCTGTGTCCCCCCATGTCCACCTGTGCCTGTGCCCTACGGGGGCCCCGTGGCGGCATTGACAGGGTGGACGGGGTGGGACAGGGAGCAGAGAGGAGGCTAGGTAAGGCAGGGGCACCAAGAGGGTGCGTGGGGGGTGCGTGGGGCAGTGCGAGGTGCTGAGAGGCGCTGAGAGGAGAGGAGGAGAAGAGGGGGAGAAGTAGAGGAGATTGATGACGTGCTGTGTAGTGCAGTACAGGGTGCGGGGCGGGCAGGTGAAGTGGCTGGACAGGGTGGTTGGGCCGGGCTGGGCTGTCACTGTGGATGCGGTGGGTGCTTGAGGCTTGCAGTTGCAGAGCGAACAGGACCGGCTGGGCGGAGGCTTCACCCACTTGCCTCCACTGCCCAGCTCGCCGTCCTGCCAAAATCGGCATCTGCACCTCTTTTCTGCCCCCCTGTCCCCGGTTCCTCCCACCTGGCTTCCTCCTCTCGGGTCTTCCCTCCTCTTCCCCCCCTCGCCGGCTCTCGCGCTCCTCCTGTCACCGCCTTGCGGTTGGGGCCCTCCTGTGCTCTGGAATCTTCCCTTGCGCCTTCCCACCTGCGCCCCTGGTGCCTTCAGCTCCTGAGCACCTGGCCTCCCTGATCCTCCTCCCGAGCCCCCACCCTCCTGGAGCCCCCCAACCCTGGTCAGGCCCCTGGTGGCACCAACAAGCAGGCAGGGGAAGGCAGAGGGGAGAGGGCGGCACTGGGGGTCGGTGCTGGTCGGACTCCGCTGTGTGCATGCTTCAGGCAACAGGCAAGTGCGTTGACTGTACTCAGTCATGGTAAAGGGTGTGGCCCAGAATCTGTGGAAGCGGCCCTCCTAGGGTGAGCGCGGCTTGCGGACAGCCGGTAAGCCCCACTTGCCTAGTCAGCAACATCAGCAGCACCAGCATCGAGATCTCCATACTCTTCAACCCACATCTGACTTTATCTCAGCAGAGCCCAGTGCCCTCATGAGTGACAGTTCAACAGCCGACTGTCAACTCCTCCACGCCACCACTTCCACTTCCATTACCACAATCACCACCACAATCACTCCATAAGCAGAAACACACAGGCTCCACAGGAGGCAAAAAAGGGAAGGAAGTGTTGGAAGGCAACCACATGACCATGCGGTCAAGCAAAACAAGAAAGACACCCCCAACAAAATTACAATGGGAAAAAGGAAGAGGAGACCTCAGGCTCTGGATTGTCAACAGGAGGCACAGAATGCCTCACTCCTCCTTGAGATCGAGTCAGAGCCTCTCCAGAGAGGACAAAAAGAGAAAACCATCTCTAGATGTCATGCTGGGCACAGTCTGGAACCGAGAAACAGCCTGGAACAATCCAAAAAATGACACACCACCAATTCCCAACCAAATATCTACACCTAGTTCTCCTTTTCAAAAAATTGTAGACCTGTCCTCCTCTCCAATAGCAATGACACACAGGGGTTACAGTCACAATTAATCCCGTTGATCCTCACATATACAGCAGATAGCCTTCCATCAAGAAATGCCTATGGTACAACGGGGGCTTTCTCAAGCCCAACCCCTGCTCAGCCTCGCGTAACTAGCACAATCTTGACGCCTTTGGGGCAATCTGCAAAATTCCTCAGGGCAGAGGTGCATGAGGAACCCAGATGGACTCCAGTGAATTCATGGTGGACTTCCCCCGAACAGAGTGTGGCCCACCAAATCCACCTAGCGCTCCGTGGACTGAAAGCGGTGCAGCCTGACTTTGTCAACAAGGTTGGGACAGCTGCCCACAGACGTTTTGGGCACACCTTCGATGGCCCCTGATGATCTTCATCTGGAAAGTACAACAAATGATGGACCTCCGGCCCCCTCTCTTCATCTCCTTCAGCAAATATGAAAATAGAGGGCCTCAACACAGGGGCAGACGTAGAAACTCTATCCTACCTACCTAAACACTCAAGAGTGGGAAGAAATGCTTGTTGCATACTCTCAAGACTCCCCTTCTCCCTCTCGACTCACCTCAGAATCCAGCCAGCAGTCTCCAGATGACAAAGCAAGGAACAAAGTGGCCATTCCACTTCTCAGTAAACCATCTCCCAATGACGGTGCAGGGACCAGAGAAAGCACGGACACAAGCACCACATCAACAACTGGACAAGACCCTGCCTCAAACCATCTCAATTCGCATACGGATGGTGCCTCGGCTTCCCTGCTTAACACCATGCAGCTCCTAGTTGAAGCACTCCACTTTCAATTGGACAACATGGACGTATAGTTAACCCTGCTCAACACCTTGGCAGCATTTGTAGTAGGCACTGATGAGAAATTAGGCAACATCAAATCCCTCTTTGTGCACTCACAAGAAAACTCCATGAGTCTTCCCACAAGCTGTTCATGTAGCCCCATAATAGACAAACTAGCCACATTACCTTTGATGCTAACCAACCTCTGTGCATCTCTAAATATGGGAGCCTCCAGCCAGCACTCACACTGCATCCCTCACCTGGCCTTTCCACACAGGTCCTGGGAAACACTCACTTGGATCCACTCGAGACCACAACCATCGGCCTGGGAACAAAAAGCGATGACAGAGCAAATGGCCCCATCCAGGAGACTTCAGCAAACTAACAATACCTGACATCTGGGCCACCAAAGAAGCTATGTCCTCCAACAACAATCACTTAGAGCAACTATTATACCTCCTAGACC
This sequence comes from Pleurodeles waltl, assembly GCF_031143425.1. Taxonomy (NCBI): domain Eukaryota; kingdom Metazoa; phylum Chordata; class Amphibia; order Caudata; family Salamandridae; genus Pleurodeles; species Pleurodeles waltl. The sequence goes on from NC_090440.1 coordinate 501,490,656, forward strand.
CACATATCATGCACAAGTGGGAACCTCTATAGCCAGCAAGTCAAACAATTGCTGGAATCTGGGAGGATACTCCCACCCCCCCGGGCCTCCAGTGAACCCTCTGCATCCGCCGCAGAAATTCAAAACAGGACCAGATTCCTCAACCACCAACTCATACATTTTTCAACCTCACTACAAATCTAAGGGATCTGGTGATATCCTGAATAGGGGGCTACTTTCACATATTCCCTCCGCTAGCGGCCTCAACTCAACTGATCTCCTAGCAGTAGAATATCTCCACCCAACTAACACCACTGCTCCTGAACCCACTAAAGCCACATGGTAGTCAAGCCTAATTGCCCAAAGAATCCTAGAAGAAAGCACAACCTTCGAACTCTGGGGCAACAGTATTGCCACGCACGACCGGACGATCTTTAACATCCCCAGATTAACCTCCCCTGCCCAACTGAGACTGGAGTTTGGTCTGCTGAACCAATCGCTGGCTCGACGCGTTGCCTACATAAACTTCGGGAACAAAGCCCGTGGTGCTTTCCTGGGCACTCTTAACCACCATATGTGGCAAGAACTTGAACGCAAGAACACACAGTATTGCAATTCCTCTGCTATCACCGGATCCTGCCTTTGAATCGGGCCCCCAGTGCAGGGAAACATGCTCCGTACTCAGGAGCACTCGGGGCGGCTCTCCGGTGCTCCCAAGTTCCTCCATGACTGTTAGGGACGAATCTTAGCCCCAAAAATCCACCACCTCAGCCAACCTCTTTTCAATTAATAATGATTTAAGGTGGTTTTCAAAAACAATCAACAACTGCAATAGGCAAGGGTGACAAACCTCAGACAAAAAGATGGGCTCTCTATTGTCAAAGGAGACCCTCGACATGTGCTCATGGAACGTAAACGGCCTCTCCAAAGCTCTGGACTCTGACTTCATCCAATACATGGCACTTTTAACATTATAATAAAGCAGGAAACCTGGCTGGTTGAACCATTCCACTTGCAGGGCTATATGTGCTTCATCAACCCAGCAACCAGGAAGGCGAAGTATGGACACCCGCAAGGTGGCCTGGCCACTTATGTCTCTTCAGCACTATCGGCTAGAATCATCCCTTTGCACTCCACCTGCTCCTCCATCAACAGTGTGTCAATTACCGCCACAACGTGTGCGCCCACAGCAGAGACAGTTCTCGTAAGCACCTAGCTTCACCCCAAATTTAAACTCAGGGACACTAATAATCTTGTGGCTCTACCCGAGAACTACATAAGCAGCGGTGTCATAGCCGACGCGGCCAACATCATCGTCTCAGGCGACTTCAATTTGCATCTATTAGGATCTTCAACAGATTAAACCACAACTGCCCTTTCAAGCAATTGGGACCTTCCCAAACACGGCCGTCCTACAAAGATCAGCAGGACTTTGCTCAATGGTTTAGAATTATTACAGCTAAGAGCCCTAAATGGCGGATTTACTTAGGACTCGCCTCCGGCAGCATCATATTTCTCAAACACAGCCTCTACCACAATTCACTACACATACGTTTCCCTTCCGCTATTCAAGCAAGAAGCCTCTTTCTAGCTAGGCAACAGTAGAGAGAGTGATCACTGCCCACAGGAATTACCCATCATCCTGGGGATAACCAAAATCGAGAAAACAAATTTTGCACTCATTACCACTTTCACCACAAACTGTAAACGTGTCAAATGTGGCCAATCAAACATTGATCAAGTCAGCGAAGCGGCAATGGATCTCGAACTAGAAACAAATGACAGCGAAGTTCAGAAATGGGAACAACTCACAACCATGCTTAGTGGAATTTTTGCAGACCCAATCACTAACAGGCGACTGCCACCTCCTGTAGCTGTATCTCACCTGGCACAAGCCCACAGAACAGCACTACGAGATGCAAAGAGAAAATTCAACTCCAGTATAAGGTGACTCCGTGGTAGCCCGGGCAATCCAGACCTTCTGACAATCCTAAAACAACACAAACAGGCACTGAAGAAGCTAAAATGGGCAATCAATAGGATCCGCAATGAAGACTTGTGGGCCAGGTTACACTCGGATGCAAGGAGTAATAACAGGACATGCTTCTGGTGTACAATATGCAACCTCACACACCCATATCATGGTGCCATTACATCGCATACACCAGAAGCCGTCTGGGCCAAACATCTTGGAGTCCATTTTAACAGACCGATATCACTTAGCATGGTCACACAAAGCACGATCGTGCCAGAAAGTCTTCCTCCTCACAGGCCCTCACTAAAGACTACACTCACATTACTCACTGACTCGGTCACTATAAAAAAATCAGCTAGCCAAGGGCCGGAAAGAAGGCGCCCGGGAACCAATAGTCTCCTACCCACAGTCTTCAAGCACAATAGACCCTTCTGGGACAAGATTCTCAAACCCCTCTACCTGGAAATAGGTCAGACAGGAATGATTCCGCAGTCCTGGAAGAGGTCCATAATCTCCCTCATCTTTAAAACGGGGGACAGGTCGCTCCCCGACAGCTATTGTCTGATAGCCTTAATTGACAAGGACTAAAGTACTTTGCAGGCCTGTTATTGGATCATCTGTTCGCATGGTCTACTGAAAAGGGAATAATCCCTGCGACTCAACAGGATTCTCCAAACATCTGGCACCATCACAAACATCATGGCCCTTGCCCTTTAACCGACAAAGCTATAACACTGAAACGCCAGCTCCATCAATGCTTTGTTGACTTCAAGGCCACTTTCGACCATGGGGACAGAAATCTGCTGTGGAAGAAGCTTGAAACCTGGGGGCTTCCACATCCACTCCTACGCCTGATAGTAGCCCTCCACACGGACACATGGGTCCAGATAAAATTGGGCACAGGCACTCATCTTTCAAGGCGGATCCCTACTACCAAAGGCCTAAAACAGGGCTGCGTTTTGGCCCCCACACTGTTTAATCTATATCTAGCTGACTTGGCATGTGCACTCACCCTCACAAACTTGCACCCTTCAAAAATTGGGGACCTGCAACTACCATGCCTCATGTACGCCGACGACCTCGTACTGATCAGTCACATGGAAATAGGCCTTCAGAGACTACTAAACGCCACTCAGCACTACTCAGCCACTAATGCCTTGACAGCAAACTTTGGCAAAACACGCATAATGTCAGTTAGATCAAAGGCACCCTCAAGAGCCTGGTTTTTGGGGTCAGACACAACTTGTTCAAACAGACAAGTATAAATATCTTGGAGTCGTTATTGACAAATTGGGGAACTTTGCAAAGGAAAAGCCTAATGGGAAAAAGCCTAGCCATAGCGCTATTTCTAAAAAAGGCTAAAAACCCTTCTGAATGGGCCCTCATACACCCCCCTCTTAAAAATGCTTAAAGGCAAGCTCCTCCCCACAATAACATACAGGGGTGAAGTACAAAGAGGCAGGGACTCTGAAATCTTAAACTATGCAGTGAGCAAAGTTTACCGGACGATCTTTAACATCCCCAGATTAACCTCCCCTGCCCAACTGAGACTGGAGTTTGGTCTGCTGAACCAATCGCTGGCTCGACGCGTTGCCTACATAAACTTCGGGAACAAAGCCTGTGGTGCTTTCCTGGGCACCCTTAACCACCATATGTGGCAAGAACTTGAACGCAAGAACACCTGCCCGTTCAAAATCCATTTAGATGATTCACTTAGGAAGACCGGGCTCACCGACTTGTGGAGGACCTCAATCCCGCACAACACCTTAAAAAAAGCAGCTGGGAAATCACTTAGGCTTCAGTCACTACTGGAGGACAAAGCATCCTTTTCACAGAGGTCTCATACAAGGATGACTTTGCACATCTACACGTCATTGACACCATAGTCATACCCAGACCAGTGCTTCTCGAGACGAACAAAGGATGCATTCTTAAAGTATCGACTAGGTCTCCTACCACTTGCTTTAAATGCAGCCCCCTGGCTGAGGGACGCAACCAACTCTATCTGCCGTCTGTGTTGTGAGGACACGGAAGACCTCCTCCATGTCCTTTGCTCATGCAATAATTTTGCACCAGAACAAAAATTTTATGAAAATGGCATATAGACATGGAGACAAGCAGTGATGGCGTGCTTTGCACTTGGGGACCTGCAGTTGAACTGTGCTTTGGTTAAGTTTCTATTGCAGGTGTCATAAAAGCAAGATTTAATTAATCAGCGCCCCCCGTGATACACAGGAGGTTAGCTCACAGCCCATGCCTGACAATGGAGTATAATGGCATCAAGCGATGCTCTACTGACACTGGAGCAAGCAAGATCTTAAGTAGCAACACTCTATTATGTTTTAAAACCAGCTCCTATGGAGCGCAAATCTAAATGACTGGACAATGTGTGTAATCCCTCGATGGATACTTAGAAACATCAGAATTTTTTTTTTCTTTTTTAAAACAGTGTTTATCTCTTTTTTCACTTTTGTTATGGTTTTAAGTAACTAAACAATAAAATGTTACTCTTACTACTTATTACTTACTACAATAGCACAGTCAATTTTGCTGAGAGCATTTTTAAGGAAAGATCTGTGTTATCAGGCCATGAGATAAACAAATTTAATACCACCGATACATCCCACAGATATGTGTATTTTGAAGAAGGAGGGGAAGGTTTTACTCCTTTCAGTAGGCGGCAGACTAGAGGATGTTCTCTGACGGGTTTACCGTTGATATATTGGTGATGCATGGAAATAGCTGATCTATAGAGGTTTATGGTTCTGTAGGACTTACCTGAACTGGCTTCTGCAGCCAAGAAGTTAATGATAACATTTATATTTGTTGAAAAGGGATTGATACATTTTCCCACACACCAGCTTTTCCAAAGAGACCAAGGTGGTTTTGTAGGCCTTCCTCGTACCGGGAGCCCAGGCATTATTATTGACTTCTGAAGCTTCTGCCGAAATGAGAATGGTTTGTTGGGACATTCTGAGACTCTCCAAGCTGAAAGAGTTAGGGAATTGTTGAGTATTAGATTGTGGGGAGATCCTGATGGATCCAGAAGGAGAGAAGGGAAAGAAGGAAGAAGAACTGGGAAGTCTGTTGATAATTTGAGGAGAGGTGGAAACCAAATCCGAGACTGCCAGAAGGGGGTCACTATGACTAAGGACGCTTTCTGACTTAAGCTAAGACTCTGTTGATTAAAATGAAAGGAGGGAAGGCATAGTTGATTAGAACATTGCACTTTGTGTTTTGCAAGGCTTTTGATCGCAAAGGAGTCTGCAAGCATCTCTAAACAATTTATGTGCAATTTGGCCTCCTCTGAGGACCATATCCCGCCAGTCAATATTGGTCCACAATGGGCATCCCTGCCCGCGAGGCTTGCATCTGATTCTAATACAAGATCGGGTGCTGAGGGGAAGATAGTCCTGCCACTCCAGGCATCTAACTGGTGTATCCACCATTGAATCTCTAGAGGAGATTCTGTATCTAGAATTATAGGATCGGAAAAGGCGAGACCTTTGCGAAGATGGATAATTTTTAAGCGTTGTAGAGCTCGATAGTGGAGAGTTCCTGGGAAAATGGCTTGGGTGTGAAGGAGTTTTTTTTTTGATCGAAGTTACCTTTGAAGGGGGAAGTTGAAGAGTAGCTATGGTGGAATCTATTAGGAAACCTAAGAACTCTATTTGTTGAGTAGGAATCACAAGAGACTTTTCCGAGTTTATGAGAAAACCCAGATCTGACAGGAGTGAGCTTGTGAGCTGAAGAAGGGAGTAAAGAGATTGGACCTTTTGGTGCATGAGAAGGATATCGTCTAGATAGATTATAAGTCTGATATCTAGCGATATGAGATGGGCAACAATTGGTTTCATTACTTTGTCAAACACTAGGGAGCTTAAGAAAGCCAGAAAGGAAGGGAAGAAAAGTGATGAGGTTTTTGATTGCCATTGGAATTGTAGAAATTTCCTGTGGGATGGATGAATGGGAATCGCAAGGTAGGAATCCTGTAGATCCAGTCTCACCAGCCAGTCATTCTTAAGTAAAGTATCTCTGAGATGGATTATAGTTTCCATTTTGAAATGGCGATATATGACAAATTGATTGAACGATATGAGATTGATTACCGGTCTTAACTTCTTGTTTTTCTTTTGGACAAGGAAAAGAGAACTCATGAAACCCGAGAGATCGGGAAGGGAAGATTGAATAGCTCCTGCCTCTACCAGCCCGTGCAAAAACACACTGGTTGAAGACTTGTTTCAAAGATTGTTAAGCCTTATTGATAGGTGAAAAAGTTGTAACATATCGACTACGATCGCTGATGAAAGAATCACCAAAGAGTTGGCCATCTGCTTGTATGTGGGATCAAGAGTAACCAGATTTGTGAGTTTTAAACCTTTTCTTCTTTCGTGGATAATAGCCGAATTGGCATTTCCCAAGAGGCAAAAGGCTCTTTGGATCCAAAGAGATAGGTCTGTAGGATTGATGACTGTGTTATCCAGTCTGGCTGATTCAGCCAGGTCATAAATGCAGGCTAGAGGGCTGACCACATCAAGTAATTTGTCCTGGCTGGTCGTTCAGGATTTATCAACCCCTTTACGAGGGTCCTTTCTGAATTTAGTAAAAAAGGTTATTAAGGATTGGTCAATAGAGGGAGTGATAGTGATGCTGGACGGTAAAGAAGGTCTAGGGCACTCTGATTTTAATTTTGCTCATGTTTGTTTGTCTAGGGGAAGACGAAAGTGAGAAAAAATATAGGCCCTCATTATGATCATGGTGGTCCATTCCACTCCGCTGGCAGTGGCGGCAGAAACCGCCAAAAGAGGAGCGGGCCGGACCGCTAAATAATGAACCAAATTAAAGTCAGCCCATCATATTATGAACCACCATTCCGCCGCCAGTTCCAGCGCGGGGACCACTGCCACACAAAGCCAGGCAGAAACACTCACTGGCGTCCCGCAGAACGCACCGCGGCAGACATGGATAGAGAGCTGCAGATCATGCCAGCCCTGCTCCTTGCCATATACCTCCACGACCGAAACCGCCGACGAAGACGACGACGGTAAGTACTGCAACCTTCTGAACAAGGGAAGAAAGGGCACAGTCACATACCCACCCACTCCACCCACCCTGCAACGCCCCCCCAACCCTTCACAGCAGCACAACCCATATCCACCACATTAAGAGGTACTTACCCGAAACAAGGCTAATCCAACATGACCATAGTACATACAAATGCCCCACACCCATAACAAATTAAACAAAAGACCAGGGTTCAACGGCGTGCAGCCCAAACACAGGCCACCCAGAAACTTTAATATAAAGCTCAACAAGCCAAACAGTCTAAACAGGACCAATGGCCAGTCCTTATGTCGACAATTGCCATGGGCCACAACGGGCCCAACCTGACTCCCACAAGTGCATGGTACTCCACCTCATGGGGCACCATATGGGCATCCAGGCACCTCATGGAAGGGGGGGCAGGAGGTGGGGATTATCGATGGGGGTGGGCCTTTGACTTTCGTTTGGAAGGTGGAGGGGGGTGGGCATGTCCTTTGAAGGGGGTGGGGGCTGTTTGGAAAGGGTGGAGGTAGATGGCCTAGGCTCAGTCTGGGCCTTTTTCTTATCTGGGGAAGGGGCACAGGAATGTGAATGGCGGACAGGGGTGGGCTGTGATGTGGAAGGAGCGGAAAGGGCAAGGAGGTGTGCATGTTTTGGGGCAAGATGGGGTGGGCCAGTGGGTTGGAAGAGGTCAGCACGGGAGGGGAAAAGTTTCTTTGGAGCAATTGGGGTGGGCGTGGATGAGGGCATGGGAGTGGAGGCAGAGGGTGTGGATGTATGTGGTGTAGGGGTGTGTGTAGTGGGTGCCGGTGACTGCTCAGTATGCTGTGGTGTGGTGGATGTCTGATGGGTGGGCTCTTGGTGCGTTTGTGTGTTTTTGGAGGAGGGGGGTGGACACAGTGGGAGAAGACAGACAGCTAGTGTGGATGTATGTTGTGTGTGGGTGTCTGCAAGTCTGGTGAGTGTGCTGCATGTGTCGACTACAGTAGTGGTGGTGAGTGGAGGTGTGGTGTATGGGATGCATGTATGGCTGTATGCTATTGTGGTGAGTGCAGGAAGAGGAGCAGCAACAGTGAGTGAAGGTGCAGTGCATAAGGGTGTGGATGTAGAGGGGACAGACAGGGAGGCGGAAGAGGTGGGCACACTGGGGGAAGTGGACGTTGTTGTGTGTGCAGGTGTCTGTTGCCTGTGTGAATGCTTGTGGTGGGAGGTGTGGTGCTTGTGTTTTGAACACATGTTTCTCGTGTGTTGATGTGCTTGATTGGATTTCTGAATGTGTGCCTTGGACGGGTGAAGGGAGTGGGGTGCTGGAAGGGGTAGAGGAGGTTGGAGGGGGAAACAGAATGGGCAGGGAAACTAGCTGCCGTCCGAGAGGAGGCCAGAGCCTGAAAAGATCTCTGTAGGCTGACACGGCACTGTGAATGCCATTCAGATAGGCATTAGTCTGCTGCACCTCTGATGCTAACCCGTGGATGGCATTGACAATGGTTGTCTGCCCTACAGAGATGGTTTTCAGGAGGTCAATAGCCTCCTCTGTGCGGGCAGCAGGGCTGACTGGGGCAGGGGAGGAGGCACCTGAGTCGAAGGAGACATCCACCTTTCTGGGTGGGCGGGCACGGGCAACTTGGTGGGGAGCAGAAGCGAGGGTGGTGATGGAATGGGGGTGGCAGAAGATGCCACGGTAGTGGTGTGTGAACTAGGGTCCGCCACCTCCGGGGAGCCCCCTTCGGAGGTCTCGGAGTCACTATCTCTTGTGGTAGTAGCCTCCCCCGTGGAACTCCCCTCGCCCTCCCACCCACTGGTCCTCTTGGCGTCGGTTGACTCTGCCTCGGGGGATCTGTGGGCCGCTGTCTCCCCACTTGCAGGTACCTCAGCTCCCTCGTCTGATGGTGATGCGGTACCAAACCAACACAAGAGAACAGGGATAGGGAGACAAAACAGGAGAGACCCTTGTAATTAGCTGAATGCAGGTACATAATGGCCAGACTTACACCCACCCAGAAGACACACCCAACAGGCAGCACCGTTCACTATGCCCATGGCCATGCCCCTAACTACTGACCAGAATACTGCTCTACACCCATCTCCTGAGATACTTAAGGAGGCGACGTATGGGAGACCTGACAGAGACACACCTACACCCCTTGGGGACCATAAAGTAGATGGACACCAGTAAAAAGTCCCTGCCTCTAAGCAGCATGAACCCTAATGCACACCCAGACATCCTTCCAGACTGAAGTATGTGAAATGAGTACTCACCCCCTTGTGACTGCTGTGCAACCTTCAAGCGCCCATCCAGGTCTGGGTACGCCACCACCAGGATCCGTTGCATGAGTGGGGTCAGTGCCCAATGGGCACCCCTTCCACGTTGGGAGGACTTCCCCAGCTGGGCTTCACTGATATTACTCGCCCAGCGCCCCAGGTCCCCCCACCTCTTTCTACAGTGGGTGCTCTGCCGGTTGTAGACCCCCATTGTCCGCATCTCCTTGGTGATGGCATGCCAATGTGCCCTCTTCTGGTGGGCGCTGACCTAAAAGGGAGACACAGAAATGGAACACAGAGGTCAGGCACTTGCACGATAGGAACAGCTGGCTAATTGTCCACTATGGGACGGACAGTACTCTCAGACTTACAGGACAGTCGCACACAGCATACCCTGCACCATGGCCCATGCAGGCTCAAAGGTGCACACATATGTCCAATCAACACCATCCATTACACAAACAGTGCCCCCCTACCCAGACTCACCTTTACCTCTGGCCGGCCGTACAGTTTTTTGCGTACAGGGGCAGGACCCCGTCAACTACCTTCTCCAGTTCCTCCTGGGTGAAGGCTGGGGCCCTTTCCCCTGCAACACATGGCACATCCATAGCCAGAGGCAGGCCACAGCAGTACACAGAGTGGAGTACCTGTCGGCACGAGATCAGGGAGTCAAGTGATCAAACAATGATGAACGCACGCATGGTCCGCGGCGGTATGCACCGTCACCGCTGGTGGCGATCATGATATGCCAGGATTCCCCATTGGCATCGATGTTAGCCATTGAGGGTGCAAACAGTGGTAAACACCGGCTTACACTGTGACGTCAACCGCTAGTGGTATGAGGTCACTTCCACAACGAAAGGGCAGATCTACAGTGGGCAGACATTTTGCCATCACCTACGCATCTAGAATTAATTACTACTCACAATGCAGGCCCTACTGGCCACATGAAGCACCTAGGCCTCTGTCCATTCAGTATAGTAGCACATATGAATTACTCTGTTCCCTCCTTGTGATGTACATGTATATCTGTCAGGTAGCAGTTCTTGTCGAGACACTACAATGAACAATGCAGTGCACAAATGATGACGTGTGCCTATGTATGTGTCTTCATCACTCCTTTTTGTAACCCCTCGTAGGTACCGACCCTTGTGGTGAGGAAGGGCACCATCGGTGTAGAAACCACTTTTGGATATGGGGACCATGGTAGAGTGTCAGATCATAATCACTTACAGACTCACACGTGCAACTATTCAGGACCTTTGTGCATTACTGGATCCTGCACTAACTCCAGGAAATCGTAATCAGCATGCCATTCCAACAGAAGTGCAGGTGCTCTCCGCACTCCATTTCCTGGCCATGGGCTCATTTCAAGTGACAGTGGGCATGGGTGCTGGTTTTTCACAGCCAATGTTCAGCATGGTACTGACAAGATTTCTGAATGCATTTGTCTGACATCTGCAGTCCTATGTGAGGTTTCCCCAAAGTACTGACCTACAAGCCATCAAGGCTGAATTCTATGCCTTTGCCAACATACCCCATGTCATAGGTGCCATAGCTGGCACCCACATACCGATCATTCCCCCAAGAGTGAATGAACAGGTGTACAGAAACAGGAAGAACTTTCACTCCATGAGCATTTCGCATGTGAATGCCATGTTCCCAGGTTCAGTCCATGATTCCTTTGTGTTGAGGAACAGTAGTGTGCCACAGAAGATGGAACGACTACAACAGGACAGAGGGTGGATCATAAGTAAGTGTGCCTGTCAGTAACTGACACATTGCAGAAAAACAGCCTGTCTGACTAAGGGTCATACCAATAATGAGTTTGTATTGCCCCATTTTCTAGGTGATTCTAGCTACCCACACTTGGGTTGGCTCCTGACACCAGTGAGGAATCCTAGGACGGATGCAGAGAGGAATTACAATGAGGCCCATGGGCGTACCAGGAGGGTCATAGAGCAAACTATAGGTCTCCTGAAGACTAGATTCAGGTGTCTACATATCTATGGGGGTTCCCTGGCCTATGGGCCTGATAAGGTGTGTAGAATAGTGGTGGCCTGCTGCATGTGGCACAATGTGGCAGTGAGACATTTTATCCCCCTTCTGGAGGTGGAGGGTGCTATAGGTCCTGATCAGCTACCTCAGAGAGGTGAGGAGAGTGATGGTGATGATGAGGAAGGGGAAGATGTCATTTCCAGGCACCAACTGATACAACTCTACTTCCAGTAACTGTGTGGGACTTAGGCCTGTCATTGGGGTTGGTGACTAATACTGTCAGTGTGCTCTGTCATATAGGGTTTTTTGGTAATGATAGGTGAAACATGGCCCACTTCTGCATGGTACCGACTAAAAATATACGCATTTCCTCCTTCTCACAATATGGGCACACAGGACTCCCATCATGCACAGATTTGACAATAAAGTTTTTCTCTGCCAGTTGCATCCATACTCCACTTTGTTCACAATTTAACACAGGGGACAGTGTTACAGGTGTGAAAAGTGTTTTATTGGTTGAAGTGAGTGAATTGTGCAATTTACAGTGACGGGAAGTCATAAGGGTGGGGTGTCCTCAAGACCAACAAGGTGGCAGCCTTGTTGGTAGCATTCATGGGTCCATCTTGTCTAACAGTATTTCATCTTGCTTCTCAGCAATGTGTGGTTGGCGATAGGGTGGGATGGTTGCTTTGCATTTGTTGCAGAGTTAATTGTTGGAGGTGGCCTTGTTCTTAGCTGGGGTTCCAGTGCCATATCGTGGCCTGAGGGTCCGTTTGGGCGCCTGCTGTTGAGCTTCATGGGATGACATGGTAGGCCCTTGTGTTTCCTGTGTGGGTAGTTCCTGGGATGTTTCTGCTGCTGGGGTGATCTGATGCTGGTTGTCTGGTGCTGTTGTGGGGGCCTCTTGTCCTGTGTGGGTGTCAGACTGGTTTCTGGCCATTGTGGCATTGTACTCTTTCCACTGCTCCATCGCCTGCTGTTGTTGTTCCTGCTGCATCCTCTGACTGTGCTCCAGGGTGGATACAATCTGTGCTAACCTGTCATGGGTATATTGGTAGGCACCCATTACCTCAGAGATCACGTCCTGGGCTGCTGCATCCATCCTGTGGCCTCCCCCCTGGCCCACTGCGACCCTTGCAAGATCGGGTTCCGTGCAGAACATTGCAGCACCCGACATTTAAGAGTCTTGATATCAGAAGTATAAGGATCCATCCAAACAGCCCACTCTCTAAGGTTTGGTCAGGAACTAAACCACTTGTACTGGGACCCTCACCTTCCTGCATGTTGGGAGTGGGAGACTGTGGCCTCTGTACCTGTGTTCCACAAGTCTGTGTCCTGGGTAAACTGGTGTGGGTACGCCTGCCCTGGGCTGCTGGTCTTGACTGGGTGGTAGGGGTGACAGTGGTTTCCTGAGTGGGGCTGCTGCATGGCGAGAGTCCAGGACTGTGTGATGGGCCTGCCTGCTCATCGGTGTCCAAGGATCCTTCACCAGTGTCCTGTGAGGTGCCTCTGTCTCCGTGGAGGTCACTGGCACTCCTTATCCCGTCCGTGAGGGTGGCATGAGTGGTAGTGCCTGTTGGGGGACATAGACATGTCTGTTACATCTGCATGAACGTTTGAGGTGTACAGGACTGGGGTATTTTGTGCTGGTGTTACTTTCAGTGGCCTTTTAGGGTGCCTTTGTGGGGATGACATTGCATTTTGCACCAGTGTGGGGTTGCATTGTGTGGGGGGGTCGTTCCATTGAGGGTACGTGCAGGGGTGGGTGACTCTGCACAGGGGGAGGGATGTGGGCCTGTTAGTGGGTTTGAGGTCATGCAGTGGGATGGATGTACTGGCTGATGCCTGGGTGGGGTGTAGGTTCTGGTGGGTGTGGGTGGGTTAGGGTGCTGCAAGCATTACAGGTATGGTGGATATGGGATAATTGTAGATCACTTACCCGAGTCCATTCCTCCAGTGAGTCCAGTGAGTCCCTCTGGGTGCAGGATGGCCAGTACCTTTTCCTCCCAGTCAGTGTAGTCGGGTGGTGTTGGTGGCAGTCTTCTGCACTGCAATGTGGTGTCTTGATGCCATGCCCAGGACCTTCCCCCGCAGGTCGTTCCATCTCTTCCGGATGTCGTCCCTGGTGCGTGGATGGTGTCCCACTGCCAATGGTCGTCCGGCCTCCACTGTCCGCCGAGGTGATTTGTGCATCATTATTTGGATGGCGGGATGTGGGTGTGCTTGGCAGTGGCGGAATGGGGAGGTCCGGGATTCCCGCCGACAGAGTCATGGCGGGTAGTGGTGGACTGGTGATTTTTGGCAGCTTTGGGATTTTCGTTCATTATATGGCGGGTTTCCATTCACTGCCAACGGCGGGATTCTGTTCACTGCCGCCACGGCGATCGGCAGTCTTTCCCGCTAGGTTCATAAGGACCGCCATAGTCTCCAACATGGGCAGAAGGTAACCATTCAGTGGAATTAGGATGACGGAGAAGAGTAGGATCGAACATAGCAACTCCTTCAGTATCCACAATGGAGTAGGAAGGGTCAGAAATTGATACTTTGCTTTTCTTAGCAGGAGGAGGGGAAGAGGTGGAAAAGCTGTCACCAGCCACATCGGATTGATTTAAATCATCCATATCATTGTCATCATCATCAGTGTTCAATAACTGTGTGCCATTAGAAGAACTTTTCTTTTTAATTAGAGGAGTTTAGTTTGCGTTTTCTGCTTTCCCTCGCAGAATGGGACAGTGATGTATTGGACATCATGCTCCTGACAGAGTTCTCAATATTTTTTGACATTTTGTCCATGGAAGCCCTAAGGGCTCGGTCAACAGTAGATTGAATGAAAACATTGAGTTCTTGTTTAAAAGATTCCTCGTCATCATTCATATCAGGCATCAAAGGGGAACTGTCTGACCCCATATTAATAAAAAGCCATGTGAAGAAAACAGCAGTTAAATGGTTAAAACTGAGAAATGAGAAGGTTGGGATAAAACAAAAGGAGACACTCCCCTGAGGCGTGAAACAGCCATGAAAAGTGTCCAACCAAAGCAGAGGGCGGACACTGAGGCCTCGCTCCCTGAAGAGAGAAGGGCGAGGAGAAGCGAAAGTCCGCGTGATGCCGCTGGTGGTGCTGGGACCGATGCGGGAAGCAGAACGAAGGAAGAAATTATGCCGTGACCCCAGAGCACAAGAGCCGAATGGCAGAACTGTTGACAGAGGCACTGCAGTGAAGCAAGCGCAACAGTTAAGACCATTATAGAATGCACAAGCCTCAGTGAAAGCAGCTGAAGGGAAGAAGGCGGGAGAGAGGGGGGGGGTCAAAAACAGGATAAAATAAGCTGCGCAGCGCGACCTGAAAGGACGGAAAGACAACTTTCTGAAACCAATAGCAAATTATGAGAAAATACCATATGCAAACAGTATAATAGTTAAATGTTGAAGAGACAATATAATTAGAGTACTTATCTTGACTGTGAGCAGCACGAAACGAGGGCTGCTTGCAGTCAAGTGTGTACTCTTTGGTTCTAGGTGTTACCCCATTGGTACTTGCTATTCTTACATTTTTTGTTCCCATTGGCTAGCTTGTTGCTAAGCCTCTTGGGATGTGTAGTTCTTGACTGCTGCTATTTTATTAAAGCAAGATTAGAATGCATAATAGGAGCCTCCGGTCTTGACATAAATTTGTTTCCTACAACTGCAAATTGATTAGAAATGAATGGTTGTAACATTTTAAGAACATAGAGCGTTCAGCATGAACATACCTAATTCGAAAAAATCCAGTGCTTTCTTAAATCTGCAGTATTTAATTTGGGTTATGAGAAGGATGCAGTTATTGACGCTCCCATTACACCTTCCTTGGCTTACAGAGGAAGAAAGGTGCTAAGATGTCTGTAACTGTCACATTTCGGCTATACTGTGTCTGCTTTGTTTATCTTTCACTTCTGCAGATCTCTCATCGTCTGAAAGAGTACAGTGGGAGTAATGGTGGATCCAGCAATATGCTTTTGATAACAATGCACATTTTGTTTAATGGTGACAGTGTGAAGCTCTACACTCTGCAGTCATATTTCCACAGCCCGGGGTATCACCAAGTAAACGTATAGTGCAGTGGTCTCCTTTCCCCACCACAGAAGCCACCTCACCAATGCCAATGGGCAAAACCTTTTCAAAGAGTTGCAGGTGACAAAGCTATGGATGTGATTCCAGTAACTATAATAACGAAGGAGGGACAAAGGTAATTGAGGTTTTGAGACCTTTAGCGGAAAGAATACTTAATAGAATCGCATTTACAATTCAAGTGAAAACTGTTATGAAAGGGGGCAACAAATGGTGTTAACTTTAAGAAAGCAAACTTAACGCTAGTCAATGATTTTAATAAAAAAATTCCATTACATTGAGCAAGGGATCACAGTTATTTGATGATACAGATATTGAAGGGAAATTGGGCCATGTTCAAAACCTTGCTATGTGAAAAGCAAAATCTCTGTATACTAATCCGGGATGAAAATGTGGCGGTAAAAGGAAGAAGATTCCTTTGTTCAACAAGGAAGTTCTAATAGGGGTCGCTTCAAAGAAGGGGGCATGCATGTCGCTGAAGTTAAAGGAAAAGACTGAATCATTACAGCAACATTGAGAATCTAACAAGCCCTTAAAAGGGATATCGGAGAAGGCTACGGCATATAATGAAAGGACTTCTAGAAAGAACCAAATGGGTCCTGAAAGGTTCAGTGATGAAAAGATGAATCAGAATATCATTGGTCCCTTTCAAGACGAGAAAGTGAGGGCTAAAACTGGCAAGGCAGAGATAGCAGGCTATTTTTTGCAAACAACAATTGGATTATTGTGTATAGAAAGCGGTGCATGACGATGTGCAAAAACATATACGTGCGGACAAGTTTTGTTGAGTTGATTGTAACATAATTAATTGTACCGCAAGTAATTTAAACCATGGATCTACAGTTACAACAGCAGAACCCATGTCAAATATGTCTTGCAAACTCTGCTGTTATCCAACTGTTTTCTATGAGTATTTAGGGGCATATTTATACTCCGTTTGCGCCGAATGTGCGTTGTTTTTTTCGGCGCAAATTCGGCGCAAAACTAACGCCATATTTATACTTTGGCGTTAGACGCGTCTAGCGCCAAAGTATGGGCAAATAGCGTCATTTTTTTGCGTGAACGCCTTCCTTGCGTTAATGAGATGCAAGGAAGGCGTTCCCGTCTAAAAAAATGACGGCGACGCAAATGCGTCGTATTTATACTCCCGGGCAAAAATCACGCCCGGGAGTGGTCGGGTCAAAAAAACCCGCATTTGCGCCACTTTTTAACGCCTGGGTCAGGGTAGGCGTTAAGGGGCCTGTGGGCTCAAAATGAGCCCACAGGTGCCCTCCCCTGCCCCCAGGTACCCCCCTGCCACCCTTGCCCACCCCAGGAGGACACCCAAGGATGGAGGGACCCATCCCAGGGACATTCAGGTAAGTTCAGGTAAGTATACATTTTTTTTTTTTTTTTTGGGTGGCATAGGGGGGCCTTATTTGTGCCCCCCTACATGCCACTATGCCCAATGACCATGCCCAGGGGACATAAGTCCCCTGGGCATGGCCATTGGGCAAGGGGGCATGACTCCTGTCTTTACTAAGACAGGAGTCATGTAAATGGCGTCTGGGCGTCGTTTAAAATGGCGCAAATCGGGTTAAGACGATTTTTTTGCGTCAACCTGACTTGCGCCATTTTTAAGACGCCCTAACGCCATTTTTCCCTACGCCGGCGCTGCCTGGTGTACGTGTTTTTTTTCCACGCACACCAGGCAGCGCCGGTCTGCTTGCGCCGGCTAACGCCATTCAATAAATACGGCGCCCGCATGGTGCTTCAGAATGGCGTTAGCCGGCGCAAAAATTTTTGACGCTAAACTGCGTTAGCGCAGTTTAGCGTTAAAAAGTATAAATACGGGCCTCAGTGTTTCGTGCTATTAATATATTTCCATTGCTTGCCTGGGTTTGTAGTTAGAACGTTTCTGGAGATGGTGTTTTGTTCTGTCTGACTGCATTTTGATGAGATAATTGTCCTACACTTTTAAAACAAGTATTTTAAATTGTGTTTTTTACTTTCGTGAAATATGTTCTCAGTTTCACAATATACTCAAGGCCACCAGGTTCGTCATTTGTTTCTGAGATCTCATGTGGCCTGGATCATGTGGCCCATAGAGGAGTGTTGAAGCAGATATGTTAATTATTAGAAATATTAATGAGTGTTATGCATTTTGATAAACTGGAAAATGATAGAAATAATTAACCATGGAGAAATTAATGTGCACGTCTGAAAATGTGCCCAGGGATAGTGGCTGCCAACTCACATGAATTATACTAAAGTGATAAAAAATGCATGAAATATTGAAGATGCATAATAAAAATGCAGTAATATGTCATATTGAGATGCATAACATATGTTTTGCATTATAATGTAGAGTTAACTTAGCCGAAGTTGTGGCCTAGTTTTGCCATGCCTCATGCAGAAGCTGAATAATCATGCAATGTAGAAAAGCTGATGCATTGAACTGACCCTGACCACTTATGTTAATAAAATCTGCAATGAACCGACGGACAGGAGATGGGAGAATCAAATTTGTATCAAACCCGGTGAAAAACAGATGAAATGTACTTTTCTAGGACTCGAACAATAGCGACACTGACTGGAGAAGAATGTGCAACATTTTCGATACCTGATGAGCCTGATGTTGAGGACATTGTACAGTGAACCAATCGACAACCTGACAGCGACAAAATAGTAGAACTCATAGATTTGTAAAATAAAAGACATTGGCTAGCGTCACATATGGTGACTAATTGACCAATTAGGTTTTGGGGGATAGGCTGGGTAACTTTAATATAATGTCATGACACAGGGGGAAAATTTCAGATTTAGAGGGAGAACCGTTGGAGGGAATAGATGTTCGAGGTTAGGCGTGAACGTTCAAAGAGATTCAAAATTCTGTCATTGGCCTAATGCTCTTGAGAGCCTGATGCGTTGCTGATCGATTGATGACCTGAAGACGAAGACTGACTTTGTTGTTGATCCATACTGTGGATAGGTAGCTATGATAATGTGACCAATTGATTGTTGTGACTTTTCTTTCTAGGTACCAACTGCGCTGTTTTCTCTAGTTTTTCTTCCAGCTAGATGTCTTCTAAATTCATGTTGTAGACTATTTTTGCATGAAGTCCCACATGCCAATGCTAATCTGGGTGAGGTAGGGTTCCTATTCTGAGACGTTGATGTATACGGTGACAAATGATTGATGGACTGATTTGCTGAACCCTGCTATTCATGTTAATACATTCTTCTTTATTGGCTTATGTTGAGGCATTAGAACGTCTATTTTCTCAAGTACTGAGTAGGTTATGATATTAGTGGTCTCTAATAAATTAATCTTCGGTGAATTGACTAAGTTTGAAATAACCATATGACCTAGTATTGTAGCTAACAGGGAAATAAAATTGATAAAATGCATAATTGAGTGGTGGTTATTCATGAAATGTTGACGTTAATAATTGATGTTTAATGTTTTGCTTATTGATTATTGATTTGTACATTGATTATTGATGGTCATCGATTACTACATAGCTAGGATACTCCAGGTGATCCAAAAGGTTCATCGGCCTATACGTGTCCCCTAGGCGCGCTAGCAGGCACATGTCAGCTGGCACCTGCCTCTTTGCCCTCTTCACAACTGGGAATAGGGTACAGGGTGGGTTGCAACTAACAAGTTCGTCCACTGCCCTCAACTTTTTGAAGTCCAAGAAGAAGCTGTAGCTGCACCCTGTAACCAACTGAGACAGACTGCAAGAGTCTGTGCCAAAGTCAGTTGCTCCTCCTGTTTGTTTTTTTAATGCCCCTTCTCCTCCCAAATCCTCCTCGCCCTTGGGAAAGACAAGGGACCAATGTCATCTTTCATTCTAGACTAAAAATTTACTGTCTGGGAAATAGGATTATTAAGGGTTGGACTTTTAGAGCAAAAGAATGATTATCTGCCAGCACTTAGGAACTTTGGGTGAGGGGAAATTCTCACTTTTTACCCTTGAGTAAGTTGGAAGGAGTTTAATGAATGTTCAGAAGTACTGGGAGTCCCTTTGGCAAGGTGAGAAGGGTATGGTACTCACAGTCCAATATTAAATTGCTTCTTGTCGCTAGGAAAGGCGAGAGGGCATGGACACAAACAAAACCTTCCCTGGCCCTTAGACAAAGCTGGGGTAGGGTATATTAAATCCCCCTGCCATTGGGGTTTTTGTGTATTCCTCCAAGTGCAAGCAAACATTTGGAGAAAAACACTTCTGAGTGTGCAGCGTGCTTGCCTGATTGTGGTGCACACACTGGTGAACTACTGTGTGCACATACCTAATCATGTGTTTGCAAACATTTTCTGAAAAATAAACTTTTTCCTTGACGTGCACGGTACACAAATGTTACTTCCAAAACAACTGATTTTCACCATACTAAAAAGGCAGTGAATGACTAAAAGACCACAGTGCCATAAAACATTTCAGCGGTTTCAAAGTTACAATAGCAGAAACATTTTCTATGAAAAATCAAATTTTATCAGTGAGTAAAAAAAACTAGTTCCTTTTGTACCCTTGGATTAATCTGCACCAAGGTTGGCAGGATAGTTTAAGTTATTGAGGATGCAAAATGTGGGTGTAGATGAGGATGCAAAATGTGGATGTCAATCCTATCTACAGACGGTCAATTGCACCTTTGTAATTTCCTTGCTGCAGCAAATTATGGAAATCGTGGTTCAGATATATATATTTTTGAGAAAAATTAATGATTAGGGATGTTTATAAATTGTTGCCTTGTGCAGGCTTGAAATCTTAGCAAATATGCAGTTTGCCAGTTTAATTGGAAGGGCAGGATGGTAGGGAGAAAATTCTGAAATAACCTGAGAGTAAGAGTTTAGGGCCTGATGTACTAAAAGACTGGTTGCAAAAAGTGGTTACAAATAACTTACTGTATTTGTGATTAATGTTTAATATTGTGGTGTAAAAAACGTTGCATCTCAAAATCTGCAGTTGCATGATGCCATTGAATTACCTGCTTTAGGAGTATTAATTGTACACTGATACCTCTGCCCCATCGAGAAGTTGAATAGTGCCAATTTTCTGAATGTGCTTAAACCCGCCATGTAATTTCTTCTGCCATCATGGAATCTAATAAAACCTTTAATAAATGGATCATAGGTGTGCTATACTCTATCCTCTCCCTCAAGTTCTCCTCCTTCCAAAGAAGCAAATCCTCTTCCCCTTGCTATACATCAGTCCAATGTCAAAGTAATCACCCTTGCAAACCAGTTTAATGGCTCTGGTGCAAATCCAAGATCTGGAAGCTAATAAAATAGATAAATAGGCTTTAAAAGAGCATCAGCGATAAGTCAGAAATTCTTGTACAGCCTACTATAAGGGCCTGATTTATAGTTTGCCAGACATAGTACTGCATCACAAATGTTACAGAGTACCCTATCCATCAAACTTTCACTCAGCATTTTAAATTATGAGTTGGGCTGTGCCCTCACTGGCTCTGCCCTTGGAAATGTACTGCCTAGGACCACTGGATGGGGGTTCTTCAGAGTAAGGGTATTGGACTGTCCTCCACATTTTGAGCCAATGGTGTGATGTCCACTTTTAGGTATTGCCTGACACGGTACATACCCTGTCCCTTACCAGTCTATTGTGCTTAAAAAAAACTTTAAAAGGGCTTAGAGCCCACCCATTACTTAACATTGGTTGGCCTCAATGTCAATTTCCTTGCTTCTCATTGGTCAGCGCCTCCCAGTTTCACTTTCACATTGTGTGTGGTCCGTTCCATAGAGGATGGACCAAGTAAAGCTTCAAGTCTACGGTCACTGTCATTCTACTGACCAGGTGCTTCTCATGGTAATTCATTTTTTTTTTTGTGCTGAGACTGCATAGGAATGAATGTGTTTAAGCGCCTTCGCCCCTTCCCATCTTCCTGTCCCATTTTGGTTTGCTTGTCTCCATTGCCCCTCCTATCTCCCCCAATTGTTGTTGCTTGCTGTCCACCCACCTGCAATGTCATTTGCCTGCATTGTTGCTTGTCTCTCCCACCCCGCATTGCTCATTTCACCCCTTCAATTTTCCATGTTGCTGCTCTCACCCTCCTTCATGGTCAAGAATTCTGCATGCTCTTTGTGTGGGATTAGCTGGGGCTCAGTGTGTTTTGGTCACTGTTTCCTTGTCTGCCAGGCCGCAGGGCTTCTGTGTTTTCTGCTTGTGACCCATCATTTGATGCAAGGGGAGGCCTGATTGCCGCAGCTCACAAGTTGGCCAGTCACTTCATCCTGAAGATGGTCTTGCAGTGCAGGCAATATTACTTTTAAGGCTATCTGTTGATGAAATGAATCATGGGTTTAGAGGAAGTAGAGGTTCAAGTAGTGGCGGCCCGTCCTTTAGGGCGGAGGTGCCACGCCCCCCCACCTTTGCCCCTCATGAAGAGTGTCTGTCAGGCTGAACAAAGGTCAGCCTGACAGACACTCTTCATGTTCAGCTCAGGCAGCCAGGAGCAGACATGTGCGATTTGCGCACACTCCTGGCTGCCTGAGCTGAACTTTGCTGGGCTGAGGAGGTCACAGCTCCTATGGGCGTGACCTCCTCGGCTCAGCAAAGGTGCCTCGAGGCCCTCCCCTGGGTGACAAGGAAAGCGTCACCCATTGACACTCTCCCTGGGCGCTTCAGGTTTAAGCCCTGAAGTGCCCAGGGCGAGTGTCAATCAGTGACACTTCGTCACAGAGTGGGGTGGGGTCAGCAGTCTCACTGACCCCATCCCACTCTGTGACAAGGCTGGGACTGCTGCCTTCCCTCATTGGCTGACTTAAGGTCAGCCAATGAGGGAAGGCAGCAGTCCCAACCCTCCTGGGACCTGGAGGCTGAAGGTAAGTGTGTGTATGTATATGTGTGTGAAGTTTTAAATTGAATGTTTGGTGCGCGCGTGCATGTTTGAGTGTTATGAGTGTTGTTAATGGATGTGTGTGCGTGCATGTGTGTGTGTGTGAAAGAATGAGTGTGTGCGATCTTTTAAAATGAATGTTTGGTGCGTGCGTGCATGTTTGAATGGTATGAGTGTTGTTAATGGATGTGCGTGCGTGCGTGTCTTTGTGTGAAAGAATGAGTGTGTGCATGTGTGTGTATCCCGCCCGCCCCCCTCCCTCCTAAAGGTGCCGCCCGCCACTGGGTTCAAGACTTAGGTGCAGCATATTCTAGGAGATTAGTGTGGTATTCAGCATTACAGGACTGTTTATAGCACTGGGTCAGATTGCACTATGGTGTGCAGTGGCCAGTGCCATTGTGAATCACTTAGGTGTATGATCATAAGGCTAAAGTTCCAATTTCCTGCTCCCAGTTATCTTGAATATCCATCCTGCCACCAGTACCACAAAAGTCCCCAGTGTGGAAATTGGAGCAGTGCCCCACCAGCATGCCCACCCATGCTGGGAATATTCATCACCAGCTTATGTCCCCAAGGTAAGACCAGACAATGGTCAGTTGAGACCTTCATGGATCCAGTGGGTTTTTCCTTTATTGCACATATTAAGTAAAATGTCTTTATTAAACCAGACAGTCTGGGTGAACCAGCCTTGTTTGAAACCAAACCCTTGTTACATAAGAGATGAAGTGCTTTCTAGGTGTATTAATTTGTTGGTGGGATTTTATTAGCTGTGATATATTTAATCCTTTGTAAAATTTTAGAAAGGCTGACAGAGGGAGCACCAAGAGATATATGGATTACTGGGTAATCATGTTTTTAGGTGAGCAAAATAATGGATGGATTAAACCCAGATCTGTGACTGGGGGTGAATGTTTGATTGGTTCCGCATTCCGTCCATCCAGTTACGCTATCCCACAGCGTTTGTATTTTGCTTTGCATTTGCCGCCCTAAGTGCGCCGGGTATGCCCAGACGTGGGTCCCGGGCTCACTGTGCCACTGGATTCAAGCTAGCCTGGCTGAGGAGGGGTGAAACCCCGAAACCGGTCCCAGGATGCTTGTTTCTGGTCCAGGGAGAACCTGGCCTGGCAGTTCGGGCTGGACTGTTCCCATGTGGAACAGGGTCAAGACTGATTTGCATATGGCTGGGTTCAAACTGGGGTGGCATGGTGAGCAAAATAATGGATGGATTAAACCCAGATCTGTGACTGGGGGTGAATGTTTGATTGGTTCCGCATTCCGTCCATCCAGTTACGCTATCCCACAGCGTTTGTATTTTGCTTTGCATTTGCCGCCCTAAGTGCGCTGGGTATGCCCAGACGTGGGTCCCGGGCTCACTGTGCCACTGGATTCAAGCTAGCCTGGCTGAGGAGGGGTGAAACGCCGAAACCGGTCCCAGGATGCTTGTTTCCGGTCCAGGGAGAACCTGGCCTGGCAGTTCGGGCTGGACTGTTCCCATGTGGAACAGGGTCAAGACTGATTTGCATATGGCTGGGTTCAAACTGGGGTGGCATGGTGAGCAAAATAATGGATGGATTAAACCCAGATCTGTGACTGGGGGTGAATGTTTGATTGGTTCCGCATTCCGTCCATCCAGTTACGCTATCCCACAGCATTTGTATTTTGCTTTGCATTTGCCGCCCTAAGTGCGCCGGGTATGCCCAGACGTGGGTCCCGGGCTCACTGTGCCACTGGATTCAAGCTAGCCTGGCTGAGGAGGGGTGAAACCCCGAAACCGGTCCCAGGATGCTTGTTTCCGGTCCAGGGAGAACCTGGCCTGGCAGTTCGGGCTGGACTGTTCCCATGTGGAACAGGGTCAAGACTGATTTGCATATGGCTGGGTTCAAACTGGGGTGGCATGGTGAGCAAAATAATGGATGGATTAAACCCAGATCTGTGACTGGGGGTGAATGTTTGATTGGTTCCACATTCCGTCCATCCAGTTACGCTATCCCACAGCGTTTGTATTTTGCTTTGCATCTGGACAGGCTGCCATGATAATTTGAGGAAATCCAATTTCTCTATGATAGATCTGATGTCTTCTTGTTTAGATTTTAAGTTAAGGCTTGGTGTTTAGTGTTGGTGGCTTAGTGGAATTATGCATCTAATTTAGAAATTTGCTTCAAATCATGCTCAGTCTGAATTCAGGTGGGTTGATTTAGTCTTTCATCCTACAGAGATCAAGAATGTGAGTGGTACTGAGCATTCAGTTTTAAGATGTACAAGAGAAGAACATGCACTTTACAAATGACATGTGATGGTATGAGTCGTCTTTTCAAATGGATGACCAAGACCTTCCAGGTGGTGTAAAACATTTCTTGTTTGGTATGTTGTAGATGAGAAAAAAGCTCGGTTTATACAACTCTAGACATTCATAGGTACAATATTCTATAATGGTATTCTGTGTGTACTTGCTTAAATGAAAAACACCATCCTTCACCATCATACCTCTGGAAAGATACATAATAAGCATGAGTGCAGTGCTGCTTGTAGCATTGGAGGATACATGAAGATTACATTGATTTCAAAGAAAAAGGAGCAGTTAGCATTTCCCAGTACCTTGCAAGTCACAAGAAAATATATTGATTGATTGAGGATTGGAGATGACTCCTGTATTTTATGTTTACAAGCTGTCCCTGTCAGTCGGAAATCATTTACTGTACGTGTTTTACAGTACCATACAATACAATGACATGCCACACCATACTACACAACGATAGACTATACCTTAATATACAAGGACAGCACATACCATAAAATACTATACGATGACAGGTTATGCCATACCTCAACATACTATACAATAACAGGCCATACTAAGCCATCCTTTAGAATGCACAGCAGCCCCATTGTTGTACAACATGGCTTAAAACAAACATTGACAAAACCAAGAGATCTTCAAGTGCTTGTTTCCTGTCTGTCATCACCAGGTAAAACCTGACTATCAGAAACAGAAAACAAGTAATGCCCCCTTGACATCCTGGGAGTAAATGCTCTGGGGGTGGAGGTCATTAGTTTCCTGTTATTCATAAGTAAACTCCTGTTCTGGGAGTTTGAGAAGAACAAAAATGTTTGGTGTGGAGCCACGTAAAAGAAGGTGACCATTCACCAGACTTTCAGTGTCTTTACAGCGAATAGTATGGCAATGTATCCTGTGAATGCACAGAAATCGCCACTGGGCAATGGCAAGTGTATCTCCTGTCTAGACATGTGCTTGTCATTCCACTGCTGAAAAAAAGCCCCTGTGGACCAAAACATCAGGAAAAAGTATTAGAGAATGCAACAAGTAAGCATTTGACAATGTTCTTGGAATTCAATATGCTTCTTGATTACTCTCAAACACGTTTTCACCCGTTATGCAGTACAGAGATAGCTCTCTTTGTGGCCACAGATAAGACTGGGTGATTTTGGACCAAGGTAGTTCTGCCAGTCTGATCTTACTGGGTATGTTGGCCGTGCTCAGCATGGTTTCTCACTCAGTCCCGATGTCAAGACTCTTTTTGAGTTTGTAAACAAACACTTACGTGTCTTCATCCTTTCTGGACATCCCGCCTTGGCCTTCCAGCACTGCACCTTGACACACAGAAAAAACAACAAGGCAGCAGTTACTACGCACAAGGCACCAACATGCCATAAAAGTTAGCGCACTAACACTTCTAGTGATTTGTCTGAATATATCAGACAGTTTTTCACAGCCACAGTACTTGAGCATGGTCTTAAATCCTAACTAGAACTTACTTGTTGTCAGAGAAGAACGGAAGTCCATCATCGTTCCCATGGATAAGTACTTCAGGTGAGTGGTGTGACACGTCTCCTCTAGACTGAACTATGCTAACTTTTTGTTCCACGGTATATCTGACTACTTTGTACACTAGCTCTAGGTAATCAAAAATGCTGCAGCTCACTTCAAGCTGAACCTTCTGCCTAGAACATCCCTGACACCTCATGTTAAAAAGCTACACAGGCTGCCTTTCAAGCAAAGCCGCATGTTTAAATGTTTGTGCTTGACTAACAAACCAATGTATGGGGCTGCTTTAATCTTTTTAAGACACACATTTCACATCTACTGCTGCTCCAGAACAAGCGGTCTACTGTTTTATGACTGCCAAACTACGAAACGATCTTCCCAACCATCAGAGATTCATATCTTGCCTGCTTTTTATTCAGGAACAAACCCCAAACCTTCTTTTTCAGAAAAAAACGTTATTCTTCTTCCCGCAATCTTTTTGTTATGCTAATCCATAGTGCAAAGATGACTACAGGGGTATCGGACACACCTTACAAAACATATAACAGGCCATGCGACCCTCTTGGATTGACTATGAACAAAGGACTGATAGCCTTCAAGGATGAGCAGACCATCCCTGTTTGCATATCCAAATGGCAATGAAATCTGAACTGCTCATAAATGAAACATGTTTTGAATTTGGGAAGACATCAGGTGGAAAAGATAGTGGTTTCTTGGACCACTTCCAATTTGTGAATTGCGCTAGGTGAGTTCAGGTGGAGCAGACAGTGGTGTCTTTCACCACTGTCTGCTCCTCCTGAGGTCAGCTGGCACGTTTTAAAAAATGGAAGGTGCCTGCCACTTTATGAATCAGTTAACACCTCCTTTGAGATATCAGTAACTGATTAATGGTTTGCAACCTCTTTTGCAGTTACAAACCATTGATAAATACCATTGTGACTCACAATTAAAAGGTAAAGCCTCTGTGACGCCCTCTCCTCATTGCGATTAACAATGTATTGAAAAACATGTTTTGAAAGTCATGAAGGCTTTCACAATTGATGAGGAGAGGCTTAGTAAATTTATTGCAACATTTCTGTGTTTGAAAACTGTAATTTTGCAAATTGCAGGATTTGTGAATGCCAAAGTGTTGAGGCTACGGGTGGCCTAGCTTAGTAGTGAGTGACTAGTGATCACTATCTAAAATATTTGTGGAAGGAAAAATAAATTTGTTGATTTTTGCTGTATTCATTTGCTATCTCCACATTACTTTAGTTCAACTAGCCTTAATAATTTCATATGGTACTCGTGTTTATATATTTATTGAAATGGAGCCATAAGCAATGTGCAAGTTTAAAACTTTCCAATATATTATAAACATTGTTTAATATAAATTGTTTAGGAAATGAAGGGTAGTAATAAATAGTTTAAGATAGACTATTATCATTGTGGCTCGATGGAACAGCACTCGGGGTGTTTTCTTGGTTTCCTAATGTTAGATTAGCTGCTTTCTCACATATTAATTCTAATCTCTGTTCATCTACATTGTAAACTAAAATAATGTTTCTATTTGCAGAAATGGTACAACATTCACCAATAATAGTCGTTACAGTTATGCTAACAGTAAACAACGCTGATAAATATAATTGCAAATGACCCAGCCCCCTTGTCATGAGATATAACCACAATCAAATAACTTTGTAAAAAAATAAGATTATTCAAAAAATACATTCTGTGATGTGGGTGAATACTCAATCCTTTTATAAACCTATAAAATACGTCGACAATTTTATGCTTGATGAACAGTTATACTTACTGAGTTTAAACAAACACCGGCCCAGTGGCCGAAAGTAGCATAGAGGGAGTCACTATACTGAAAGCAAACATGGACGTCAATTCACCAAAATGCCAGGGATAGCGAAAGTGACATCACACGCCATTTCATTTTTATTTTCACTCAGACATTCATCTTTACACAAACACACATTCACTCATACACACACTCTCTTTTACATGAGCACACTCTCACCCGCAAGGAAAGCACTCAACATACAGTTAAAAGTGTTTTTCTTACTTACCTCACCTACCAAAGAGGGTTACATTCCAGCTAACTATACTCCATTATTATTACACTAATAATGAACAATATATTATTAATTATTAGTGTAATTAAAAAAAACTGATTGAAAACAAGGAAGTGGAGCCCCAAGCAACCCATAAGGATGAGCTGCCCCTGCGTTCCTTGCACTGATGTTGCCACCTCTAAGGCCAGTGGTCACAGAGGCAGTGCCAGCTGTCGCAAGGGGCAAGCTTGGGGTCTCATGGAAGTAGATACAAAATGTGAGTATTTGGCTATGGAAAATGGCCTACACAAACAGGCTAGCACATGGGGACAATAACGTCCTTGACTAATGTAAAAGGACACCACATGCCGCAATTACCAACACACTTGCTTGACTACTCCTACTAGGAAATCAATCAGGTCAAATCTAGGGAAGGAAACTGCACTACACCCGAATTGCAGAACCATATCGACTCAGGTATTAGCAGAATCTAAACTACTGTATTGCAAAAGCATGATTAGCTTACCCAGTCACTAGCGTGAGAACACCTACAATACCTTTTACAATACAGGAGCATTGCAAGCAAGGGAGAGCACGCTTCAAAGGAGTCTATTGCCATTGAAAGGAGAGAGGTGTTGCATTCGTTGGCATTCACCTGAGACCGAATCCCTATAAACACCTAAAGGCACTGGCATCAACATCCTGTTGCCTCTCTTCATATGTAGGAGCAGAGCAGCACACCAGTACCACAATGGACTGAAGAGCCTCCAAGGAGACCTAACTTTCAGGCACATGCTCCAACTGGCAAGCACGTGCATGCAATGCCATAAAAGGAGATTGTGCCGAGGAAACAAGGGTTAGCAATAAATCTCCAGGGATACATTAGCAGAGAACACATGCAAATATTTCAGGCTCCACGTAAACAGGAATGTGTCCTTGTGTAATGTAACTGGTGCTCATGTAAAGCGCTCCAGTGCCTTCGGGTCGAGTTCGCGCTATATAAAACTACAAAAAGAAGGACACTATCAGTAATTTCCAACTACTCACCACGTCACACCCATCCTTGAAGAGTCATGACTATAGAGATTAATGTGCATTACAGTTTTCATCCGCGTATTATTGACTGTATCGCTTTCAGCATCTGACCGTTATTTGATGAAAAAGTATTATTGCAAGCAAGCAAGGCATTCACATTCCACGAGGCATTCCAAATCGTCCTCCAATGCACACCAGAGACGGTAAAGGTTCCATGGGACATCTGTGATATTTCTAAATTTGCATCACTCTAGGTACCATCTGTTGAACACACATATATAGCCTAGAACCTTCACTGGTGCCTCTTCATCATCTTCAACTTAAAGCAATGCACCTGCCTGAATTTCCTGTTGGTAAGAGATAATAATACACATTTCAATGTATACTCAAAATATTATCAGAGTTCCTCTGTCCTATTACACTAGCCTTGCATTCAACCAAGCACAGAGTTCATCTATACAAGACTCCAAACGCTCATGACCCGCTGATAAATCCCAGAAGTGACAGAGATACTACCTGAAGATATGGTTCTAAAAACCCTAATAAAAGACAACCCTGTTTGGTCAAAAAGGGGGTGAATGGTTATTTATGTACTGTATTCAAAATAGTAGGGTCCATTTTCCACACGGTGACTGAAAAAACTTCAAAAATAGAGTATATGCACACCTCGAGCACCAATTGTTATTTTCAGTTTTGGTGACTGATAAAGGTAGGACGTAGTACAGTTTGCCTTTTTTATACATATTGTTTATTTCTATCTTCCATTGTAGTTTTCACATTGTAAAAGATTTCCAAGGTTTAGCCAATACGTGTTTCACCATATATAGCGCTAGTCATAGGCCTTTCACAAGGATTAGCTGGCATGTGAAAATCCCACCACAAAGCCATGGGATATCAGTTCATGACAGTGTGTAGATATGTTAGGGTTCACAATCTGCCATGCTGCGGCCTGTAGCTTGGATGGAGTGTTACAACATCTTGCGGTGTTTAGACAAAACATGTTGACTGAACCTTGTTAATTTAAGGGAACAGGCAAATATTTATTGCTTGGAAGAATTCCAGGTGATTTGAGAGAATTTTTATTTGAGTTTGTAAAGAGTTCCTCAGTTTGATGATCTATGCCAAATTGTAAGCTCCACCTATCTGGGACTTTTTGAGACCATGGAATGGGGGGAGAGGTGCTTTTGATGAACTGAGGTTTCATTTAACGCGGTATGTGTGAAACTTGCTTTGAATAAAAATAAACCTACTCTATGATTAGCATGTTGTCCAGTCTACAGTGAACTTGACTAACATGTTGTGCAGT
Organism: Pleurodeles waltl; assembly: GCF_031143425.1. Lineage (NCBI taxonomy): Eukaryota > Metazoa > Chordata > Amphibia > Caudata > Salamandridae > Pleurodeles > Pleurodeles waltl. The sequence goes on from NC_090440.1 coordinate 501,521,021, forward strand.
CTACACTGAACTATCTGAACCTGATCATGGTAAAAAGGAGTGCTGTTGATGTTAGGATGTTCCTCCTACATTGGTATATGTGAATCTTGCTTTACAAAAAGAAATAACCAGAAACATGAAAGAGTTGCTTGACTTGCAATGCAGAGGGCCATAAAGGAGAGACAGGGCAATACGATCTAGTGAAGTGCTGTAAGGGCTTGAGTAATGTGATCACTAGTTTGATGCTGAAGTAGACATCTGAAAGTGGTATTCTGGAACTAATACAGTGGCGGCTTGTACCCTTTTAATACGGTGGGGAGAGTGAAGTGCCCCACCACTTCGCCCACAAATAAAAACGCTCCCTCCAAAACCCCAAAGTAAGCCACCCCTTCTTCCAAAAGCCCAAATAACACTAACTATAACACAAACACTACAGTCACATGCACTACACACTTACATACATTAGACACATGCATTACACTTTTTTTTTTTAAAAGCACTTACCCAACGGGCTGCACATCACCCTCCATGTGCTTCTCTGCTTTGATAGATACCACTGAATGGAGCAGCATCAACAACAGGTTCTTATATCCAAGTAAGAAAGCAATTATGGGTAAGATCATGGAAGCCAGACTATTCACAAAATTCTATTGTAATGAAGAAATTATTAAAAAGTCTGTTGAGAACAGAATGCTTCTCACACCAATTGGAGCTTGAAGTGGTGAAAGATTTGTTCATACAAGAGGTTTTGGGCCAACATTGTGGGGAAGAGCGAATCAGCCCATTTGATAAAGGGGTTTCTGCTGGAGGCAGGATGGGTTCTCTTCTTCAGACAAACCCCTGTTGCAGCAAGCTGACGGTGGGTCCCAGTCACCCACAAAATCCGACTTCACAAGTAAGTGAGATATACCAGTAGAGATTTGGATCTGTCACTTTCTGGTAACTTGGAGTACAACAATTTTGGACCAATTGAAATTGAAAATAATAGAAGAGGTTTACAAGATTGTCTTTGACTTCCCTCCACCATATTATTTCCATCCTACTCCATTACCAACAAAACAGATTAAAAAAAACACTTTTCGAAGGAATTCAAAGCCTGCCTTCCAAAAATGCAATAACTCCAGTACCCTTTAAGAATTTCCTAGACTTTTTAAAACAGGAATCCCCTCTGTTAACATGAAGGCTGAGTCTGCAGGTGTTGATGGCTCATCAATCAACGTACTTCCCTGGGCCTGCCTCAGATATACCCATTAATACAACTTTTCTTAGACCAGATTTTGCCAACCTCACAGGAATACAGTCAACGAATTCCAGTTTCAGAGCAAGTCAGAAGATCCTTTAGATTGGTGGGTGATGAAGAACAACCTTGCCATGTTGGTGGTCCCAAAAAGACTGCTGCACTGGCGGTCCCCAAACTGCCATATTCTGATGCAAACAGGCAGGATCGCAGCCCGCCAAGCAAAAAAGGCAGACCGCCAGCAGCGCAGTGGCTTGATCTAGGTGGTCCAACCTTAAGGGCCGTCAGCATCACGGCCATCCAGTGAGCCTATTACAAACACAGTCGGTGTGGTAGTCTCCTGGCGGTGGACAGACAATGGTGGTCAATCACCACCGTCTGTGTTCAGCAAAGTAACAGACAAGTGCATATTGGATTAATTAAAAAACAACACAGTTGACACACATTGGTTCAGTGGACACAACTGCAAATTACACTATAAAACACACCTCTTCACAGACCACAATCCTTTGCACTTACACACTGAGCCAAACAACCACGACCAACATTTATCAATTTTCACATAGATTTGGCCCCCCTTTTTTCCACCATCCCATAGAACACCCTGCACACACGTTTGTCCATTCTTTCCCTATTGCACTTCCCTATTAAGTTAGTCCCCGTCTCCCATTTTTTCCACCATGTCACATTCCAAAAATCCAGTTTCTCAGAAGATAAGTTGAGAGTCATGGTGGATAAAATCATAGGAGTAGAGCCACAAATGTTTGGAGCCCAAGTCTAGCACACTCCTCTCAGTAGGAAAATCTAAATGTGGGACAGGATAATCGACAGATTGATTGCTGTAGGTACAATCCAGCACACAAAGGAGGGCATTAGGAAGAGGTGTAACTACCTCAGGGGCAACATCTGTTCCCTGGACTTCTGGTACCAGCTTGAGGTCAAGAAGACTGGTGGTGGCTCTCTCCCTGGGACTCTTTCCCTGGGAGGAGATGGTCATGGTCATTCTGCATCCTGAGGGCTTGACAGGAATACCTAGGTGAGTGGAGTCTGGTATGTTACAACACAGAAAATTTCACAAAACTACAATGTTATGCATGCTCACAGCTCAGCTTTTGCGACTGTCTTGTTTATGTCTATCAACAAACTTTGATACCCAGAGTGTCTGAATTGTAACACTGTCAATATGTATTAGTGGACCCGACATCACAGCTACCAAGGCCTATCACATGTCATATGTCCAAATTGTGCCTGTAAATCTCAAAATACCAAAAACATATTCCAGGATTTATGGAATGTCCTAAAATGTAAATGTATGCTCAAACCTAATGGCAGCCTGCATACGTATATGCAATACCTAACATTTATCAAGTGTTGGGGACTAGGGGGAGTGACCTGACTGAAACTCCCAGGAGGCCCTGTTCCTCTAACTCCAAACACCAGCCAAGAGGTCAATGGGCCCAATAGATCGGTTGGTGAACTCACACATGAAGGGTACTCACCTGGTAGGATACCATTTCTATAATGTGTGTGGTAGAGAGTGACCTGACTGCAACTCATAGAAGGCCCTGTTTCTGTAACTCCAAACATTAGCACAATAAGAACCTAGCCAAATACCCTTGTTTTCTACCTCTGAATTGGAGTTTTCTCGCTTGGGAATATACCAATTGTCAAGTGTTGGGAGTAGAGGGAGTGACCTGACTGCAAAGCCCAATAATCTCTGTTTTTGTATCTGCAAACACCAGCCCAGTGGTCACTTGCCCAGTTACCCCTGTGTCTTCACTTTCAATTTAAGTGTACTCACCAGGGAGGGTACTATATGTATAGTGGGTGTAGTAGAGATATATATGCAATACCTAACATTTGTCAAGTGTTGGGGAGTAGGGGAAGTGACCTGACTGCAACTCTCAGGAGTCAATGTTCCTCTAACTCCATACACCAACCCTGTGGTCACTTGTTCCAAAACATCAGTTAGTGAACTCACACATGAAGTGTGGTCACCTGGAGGATACCATTTGTATAGTGTTTGTAGTACAGAGTGTGACCTGACTGCTACTCCAAAGAGGCCCTGTTTCTCTAACTCCAAACACTAGCATAGTGTGCATTTGCCCAAGTACCCTTGCTTGCTAACTCTCAATTGAACTTTACTCATGAGGGAGCATACCAGTTGTCAAGCGTTGGGAAGCAGACCTCCAGCAAAGAATCCAGGAGGTGTGGATTTCAAGATACCCACCACTGCCAGCAGTAATCCTCATCCTTAAGGTCCTCCTTTGTGTGTCACACATTCACTCTGTGGAATGATCTTGAATCACCTTCCATTTCCAATGAGATGAGTACTCTGGACTTTGAACTTCCAATGGTGTGACATCTACTCCAATGATTTCATCCACCAAAACTGAACCCTCCACTTTTCTTTTCCATCATACCCCAATTTCATTTTATGCGCGCATTTTCAGGAAATCTACCTATCACAAAGTTGTTGTCCAGTGGTAGGCCAGTTTCTGGGCATTAGGAGAAATTGCACTAAGAAGGAGGATTACAAAAAACACCCTTACAAAAAAGCTCAGAGATAAGGGATACCCTTCGAGAGCTATAGAGAAAGCAGATGAAAGGGCATGTAAAAGTAATAGAGATTCTCTGCTAGAGGAACGGGCTAAGGGACTGAAAAAGAATATAATGTGTGACCACAGGCACTCCACTCTCCAATAAGGTAAAGAAGATTGCAAGGAAACACTGGAGATTCTTAAGAACTGGGGGCTTGGGTTTGGAAGCACCCATGCATTCCTTCCAGCGCTCAAGTAGAATAAAAGACCAGCTTATCCATACCAGGCCAAGAAAGATGCAGGAAGCTCAGAGACAAATAACGCTGTGGGACTTTCCCCCAGTGGTAGGTCATTACCTATGTGGAGACTGTAATATTTGCCATCTTATATAGAGTACAAAATCTCTGGACTTGGGAATTATGGAAATTCTATAACTGCAACATCAATAATGTGGTATATATAATAATATGCACATGTGGACTAAAATATATTGGGATGACTACCTGAAAAGTAAGAAAAGTAAAGATAAGTATCAATAAACACAGGAGTACATTCAGGTGCAAAAAGTCAACAACAAAACTGATGCCCCACTTTCTGAAGACAGGACATGTAGTGGATGACTTTACAGGGTATGTCATAGATCAAGTTACAGTCACTGATATGTTCCCAGTACAAGTTCTGTTCCAAAGGGAACAAAGATGTGTTTTCCGACTCCTCATAGACATACGAGGTCTTAATGATTAAATAACCCGGTCCCAGTTGAGTAATGGGTAGGAACACCCAGATATGGAAAATAACATCCAAATATAATGGTAACAGAAATAACAAGAAGAGACAGTAGCGCTAGCAGAAATAAACACAGTACAACCTCTTGGGGACAGGATACATGGGCACAGCATCCTATAAAAAGGTGAAGTTAAAATAAGTAAACATACACACAGGTATATGGAAACCGGACAGCATGATTTATTGACTGGCCAGGGATTTTGAAAAAAAAATGACGATTATTACAAGCTTATCCAGATTGGACAAGCAACACCTGGCATTATCGCCCTCATGATCACAAGAAGACCGGAGGGACCATAAGAGTGGTACAGAACCGCATAGGCATAGGGTGCGAACATCTAAGACACACAAGTTCGATGGTGGGAATGTTTTAAAAAACAATAGGGTGCAATAGCCCAATACACTATCCATTCTGCTGTGAAAACCCTATCCCAATGGCACTGGTAGGGACACAAACAATCAGGAGACTACAACTCCCTTGATTCCTTTACCCGACACCCCATGATGACCTCACCCTGAGGGTCAGGATGGCACCCACGGCAAAGAGAAAGCTGACAAATCTCAAGCATGACTCTGGTAGGTAGCAGCGGCAGCACTGTGAAGTGGCCCAAACTATGTAACAGCGACGAGGACTTCTTTTGATGAAGTAAGCAGGGCGGGTTGACATTTCAGCTGGAGTCATGGCAGATCCAAACCATATTTAACAAAGGGAGAAACAGAGTGAGTGCGGGACAGGTGCTGAAGCAGGTATCCTAATTAGAAATTATTAATAAATGTTTATGTATTTTGAACAATTGAATTATGTAAAAAATGAAATAACTTAGAAAAATAATGCACACGTTTGAAAATGTGACCTCGAAGAATGGCCACCAGTGTTCACGAAATGTACTAATTAATTATTAATACTGATGAAATATTGAAAATGTATTAGAATATTGTAGTTATATGTCATATTTAGGGTTACGAAATTATGCTTTAGCTTATTAATTATGGGCCTTAACTTAGTGAGTGTCTTGACCTACTTTGCCAGGCCTCATGCAGAAGCTGTATTTCTTAGCGGTTTAGTAAAATGCTGACCGAGTGAAATGAACTGTGAAAAGTCCATTTTTTTATTAAAAACGCCTAACCGAAGCTTTCTGTGGGAATCGACAGACAGGGGATGAAGTCTCTAATAATGTATTGACTTGTGTGTAATGTGTGTGAGATGTACTTTCCCAGGACGCGAACAATGAAGACACAGACTGGAGAGGAAGATGCAACAAGTTTGTTACCTGATTAGCCAGGTGATGAGGACATCGTAAAGTGAACCAATCAACTTAGTGTGAAGAAAGAAAATATAGAATTTATAGATTTGGTGTAGAAATATTATTGGATAAAGTAATAACGTATGATTGACTGACCAATAAGGAATTAGGGGATAGTTTAGGTGACTTTGATATAAGAACGCGACACAGGAGAATTAGACAGACGATGAGACCAGAGATCTAGTGTTACTTTGGGAGGAGAAGAGATTCAAGATTCTGCCATTGGGCTCATACTCTCTGACTGAGAGCCTGATACTTTGCTGATCGACTGATGACCTGAGGATGAAGATTGATTCTGCTTCCTGACCCATACCGTGGATAGGTAGATATGACAATGTGACTGAATTGCTTTTTTTTGCCTTTTCTTTCTAGGTACCAACTGTGCTGTTTGGATAGATCCATAGCTAGATGTTTTCTAAATTTATGTTTAAATTGTTTTGCATGAAGCCCAACATGCTGATGCTAATCTGGGTTAGGTGAGGGTATTCCTATGACGACTGACAAATTACAAGGACTAATGTTCTGACAAATTATCTTGCTGAAATATTATGTATGCCATATCCTTGTTGCAGCTGATACTGCTATTGATTTGCACCGTTGCCTTAGAATGTGTTGTGATTCAAGCCTTGATTAGACTGCTTTTCTTTCGCCGCTTTGGTCAACGAGTATTATTTTTATATGTGTTTCATTTAATATTGAGATTGATCTACATGACTTTAGCATTGTTAATATAAGGGAAATCAATTTCACAGGCAAATTAATTTTAAACTTTGCATACTGTTGTGAGTGTAAGAGTGTGTGGTCCTGGACGGCTCTGTAATTTGGTAAGCTGCAATCCTGGGTCAACAATAACAATGGTGGTTCACTCAGCCATTTCCCAGAATTTGGTTTTGATTGAGCATTTTGCAATGTATATATAAAAAACCTGACATAGTGAATGAGCAATAAGGGTATGAATGATATATTAAGTGTATGGACAAAACTGCGTTGTTTACTGAGATATAAACACAGAGTATCACCCTAGGGGCCACCCTGATATGAGCAGCTCAGTGTATGAAAGGACCAGGGTACACATGTCCACTATTAAACCAGGCAAGCTGTGTATCTGCAAGGTGTGTGCTAGGTTTGTATGTTGTGCAGTTCAAGTACATCACCTGTATGAGTGTGGAAAAAAACAGAATTCGCTTTCGTATAAAGGCAAAAAAGAAAGATACAATTAAACTCAAATACAACTGTAAACACAAACTACAATAAAAGGCTGTACACATATCCGAGTAAAGGGGAACTAAATGGGACAGCCCCCTTGGTATGTGCATGATATAGAAAGTTACACAAATGGATAACCCCCATTTAAAACAAATATCCCAGAGGCCCCCAAAAGCCTGACATAAGAGAAAAAGAGAAAAAGCCCAAGGGGCATATTTTTACTCTGTCTGCGCCGATTGTGCATCAAAAAGTTTGATGCACAATCAGCGCAAACGTTGCCTCGTATTTAAACTTTGATGCCCGAGCCTGCAGATGACAAAATTCTGCCATGTGCGTAATTTTTTGGATGCAGCAACCCACCTTGCGTTAATTATATGCAAGGTAGGCGTTCCAGTCCAAAAAATGGCTTAAAGGGCTGTGCGTCGTATTTATGCTTTCGGGCAAAAATGACGCACGGCCGGGAGGCGGAGCCAGAAAATGACGCACAGCCCGATTTGCGTCAAAAATTAACGCCTGGGTCAGGGCAGGCATTAAAATCGGGCAAACACACCTGTATTTAATCAGAACACACAGAACAAACAGCAGAGCAGCAACAGGGAGCCATGGAGGTGATACTAATCCAGCGTGCACGCAGACGCAGAGCCCAGCAGCAACAACAGCAGCTACAACAACACCAGCAGGGACCCCAAAGGCAGCACAGAAGGCAGGAGAGGATATTCCGCCCAAGAACAACCCTTTAGGGCCTCAGGGAACACGACATCATACAGAGGTACCAGTTGAACTGGCAGGCCATTCAGCAGCTGCTGCGCAACATTGAACAGCAGTTGGCTCCCACTTTGGTGACACCCCGCACCATCCCAACAGAAACAAAGCTGCTTGCCGTACTTCATATGCTGGCAAGTGGCTCTTTCCAAACAACTGGTGCCCTGGTTGGCGGAATATCACAACCATCATTCTCCGCCTTTTTGCCCAAAGTCCTGGATGCCATAATTCGACTGACACCCCGCCACATCTGCTTCCCTAACACACTGCAGAAGCAGCAGGAAACAAAACAGAGGTTCTACCTCATCAGTGGCTTCCCACACGTCCTTGGTGCAATCGACTGCACACATGTACGCCTTGCGCCACCTGCTGCAACGGAACACCTCTACCGCAACAGGAAGCACACACATTCCATCAACGTGCAGGCCATAGTCAATCACCAGGGATTGATCACCAACATCGTGGCTAAATATCCTGGGAGTGTACATGACTCATACATCTTCCGTCACTGCACCATCAATGAACACTTCCAGGATGGACGGTATGGCAATGGACTACTTGTTGGTAAGTACAAAAGCCTACTTATATACTCACTGCACAGCAACCCTCTAGGACACACAATACATACACCACAACAGCAACATGTCAACAGGAACACACTGAGGTCGTGACATCACTAGCCATGTTTCTTAAGTCACCATTGAACCTGTCACACATCGGAAATTACTGTACAGCCTAATGTGAAGACGTCAATGAGTGTGGTTGCCTAAATGTCACCTTGCAAATTGTAAGTGTCCCAATGACCTTTACATTAATACATTGCATAAGTTTCAAGGTATGGGATGTCCAGGGTACTTTGATATGAACGTGTTAACAACACTTTCAATTTTAACTCTGCATGGAACTATCATCTCACCCCCAGTGAAGACACACGGACACCTGTATCACAAGTCACAATGCTAGGGAGGGCACACTGTACTGCAAATCCCAAAACATACTGGTGACAAACGGTTAGCAGACAAACACTCGTTCAGCCAAGGAAACAACACAATGCAGATGGTACAGCCTACAAGCATAGGATGCCACATTAGTACACAAAAGAGTCACAGACAACACAAGACGACTACTGCCATGAAAGGTCTTTTCAATAGTCCCAGCTACATCAACATGATCCCATTCATTTTCTCTTGCAGCTGATCAGGGGTATGGCATCCAGCCATGGATTATGACATCATTTGGCAACCCAAGTACTGCTGCAGAGCGTGCATACAACGAGGCCCATAGGAGGACATGCAGCATTGTCGAGCGGACCTTCGGCATCCTCAAGTCAAGGTTCCGCTGCCTCGACATCACTGGTGCTAGCCTCCTATATTCACCCGAGATGGTCTGTAGGATCATCCTCACATGTGCAATATTGCACAACATTTGTATCAAAAGAAACATTCCCCTCCTGGAACCAGAGCCACACATGCCTGAAGAGGAGGAAGAGGAGGATGCTGGCCTGCAACAGGAGGGGGAACTACAGAACACAGCCACTGGTATACGCAGGCGGCAACAGATTGTAAATAATTTCTTCTGAATATGATCACCTTCACCACTTTAGTTAACAAATTTAAATAAACACCTATTATAATCACCATATCATGGTCTGGCTATTCCCTTTTGCACACCTTCATCTCTACTTATCAGAAAAAGAGTGTTGCCTCATGGAGCATTGCTGAGATACTGAGTAGGACACGGAACATCCCAGAGCTAATGTGATGCCTAACATACAATGGTCACATACACACACACTCTTAATGACACATATATATATACCTTATAGATGAGTTCTCATTGGCAATCTTGTATTCTTGTCTTCATGACCCTCATACATCATTTGTGACACAGTTCGGCATGATTACCTATTTGTATGTTAACTCAGACACCTTCATTTGTGCAGTTTTTTTAGTATTTACTTAGATTAGTGTGGCATGTTTATTGTGTTATTTTTGTATGGTGAAAACATTTTGCGGCCACTATTTGATGACTTAGTTATCCCCTGAGGAAGCATTCTTCTGTCCTACACAGCATGGTGGTGTATGGTTTCTCACTTCATCAGATTTGTCCCTCAGGATGGGCAGAGTATGATGCAATCATGGGCACTGTGCAGATTTCTCTAACTACATGTTATCAGGACAGTTGTATTGACAAGCTACGTAATTTGACAGTAGGCACATTTCAGTTATCTACTGCACAGTTGATATGTCACATTACCCAGAGACAGATTTGTTGTGTAAGTGCTATTTATTGAAAAGTGCTGTAGTGCTATCTGTACATTGTCCATGATTATGAGTCCATCATAGTGATATCTTCCATTGTGATCCAACACAAGGGTTTACGAAAATGCTTTTGTCATGCTGGGGTTGCTGTTTCAGACAGTGCAGAGGGACAGACTTAGCCAATGAGTAGGAGAGAGACAATCACTGGGCTGGGTGACAAGATATACAGTGGTTTGCAGAACAGTGCTTGAGTACAGTTGTTGCAAGACTGGCAAGTTACAAAGCGCAGGACCTTGGTAATAGTTGGCCATGTGGCAGGGACTAGTGCTTCCAGGTCATTTTCCTTGTGAATGTGATCTGTTCCATGTCTTCTTCTTCTGATGTGTGTGTTGCCTGCGTTGTCCTCGTTGTTGTTGGTTGTGAAGGGGCAACACACACCTCTGTGTTAGAAGACGTGGAGTCAGACATTCCGGTTGCTGCTCCCTGTGAAGGTCTTAAGGGCAGTACTGCAGCAAGGAGGGCCTGCTGGTTCTTGAGAATAGCAGCCACATCACAATGGTAGGCAGCCAGGTCGGCCCTGAGGGGTTCAATGTTGCATTTGTGCACGCGTTGACAGGATTGCTGTTGTAGGTGTTGGGTCAACTGTATTGCAGCTGTGCTGATTTCCTTCTGGGTTTTCTGCAGTTCCTGCAAGATAGATGTTAGGGCTTGCATAGCTGCTGCCTGATCTGCAGATGACATCATGAACGAACGCACCGCCTCTAGGCTGGCTGCCATATTTTGCATCCCCACCCGCACCTCCTTGGCCAGCTCCCGCTGTACTCCCACTACAGTTCTCTCAAAGCTGGTGCCAGTGTCGTCTGAGTCCTCAGCTGTATTGGAGCTGGCAGGTCTTACAATTGGGGTGGTGGGTGGTTCCTCTGCGATGGCTGCTTGTTCTGTGCTCCTCCTTGTGACAGAAGGTGGGGTCTGGAGGGTTTCAAGGACCTTTTGGATAGTCTTCTAGGGAATTTTCATCATCCATGTCTTCAGGGAAATCTGGGACAGGCATATCGGCAGGAGATCCATCTTCCTCTGCAATGAAACAGGGTACAATTAGTGTGCCTGTGTTGTGGCAATTTTGATGTGACGTGCCTGCCTTTTGATGAATTCACTTTGTGATCTTGTTTTGTGTTAATTTCTCCAGTCCTTTAGATGGACATTCTTTCAGGCCTATGGCCCACCTGTTTGTCACGTGTATGTTATTGAGTTATCAGACTTGTCAGCCTCATCGCCTCTAGGTGTTGATTTTTGCCAAATAGAGAATTGTCACCTTCTTTTCCTACTCGACCCTCCGTGTACATCCATTCTCATGTTGAGACCTTTCACTGACTATGGGTGTTCTGATGGCCCTGGCAGCACACTTCACAATCTGGACCTGCCCCAATCCCTGATCGTTCACATCCACTTAAATGTAATTGACATGTTGCATATCCTATGCATGGCAATGCTATGATCCGATATGGATGTTGACATTGTTAATGTGTCCTGCTGATGTTGGGGAATGTGTGTTACATTGGATTGTCCTGATAGTCGTATCAGTGTCCTATTTCGTCCTCTGACTGTGCAGGTGTATTTCAGTGACCAGTTACATGTGTCCCCTCCTCAATGCTGTTGTCTGAGCAGTATGACATTTGGGATGTTGCTTTGTTACCCAGGCACAGGATGGACCCTGACATATGCAGCATGGGTGTGTCCTTAGTGCTGTGTCGCTCCTATTGTTGTTTACATTGGCTGATGTTTGTGACAACTATGGGCATTGACATTTGAGAGTACTGGGGCCTTTGTCTTGTTTCTGGGGATTGTTGCAGTTGTCATCCTCAACCCCTAATTTAGGTGTGTATGATCCATGGGGAGGTTACTGCCATTGGCTACTTGAGCTGCACACAGAGCAGAGGTTGTAGTGGCAACTGTTGTTGCAGTTACATTGCAGTTGTCGGTTTGGCTAGAGGATTGCTAATAGGGCCCTAGTTAATGTAGGGGTATGTTGGCTGACGAGTGCCAGGATGTCAGTTTGATGTAGTGGCCTTCCCTCCTGGCGTGGTTTTCCTTTGCTCCATTGTTGGCATGACAGCATGCCCCCATGGGACTGTTGTTGGTGTTGTGTAATGGTGTGCCCCAGGTCTTCTCAGAACGGACCATACTCCCATGTATATGATGACTTCCATGCATTTTGTGGTTGGTACCCCCCCGCTTGCAGTTAACATTTGTGCATTTTAATTCCCCAGGCAACTTACCCTGCATGTGCGTTGTCTCCTGGTAGTCTGCGCTGTCCTGTCCTTGAATCCCTGTGACGATCTCCTCAGGGATGACGGCTGCGACCATCTCCTCCATGTGGTCCAGGGCCTCCTGGTGTGCTGGACTCCCACCTCCAGTCTGCAGTGCTGCCTTCCTGTTCCTGGCCATCTTTTCCTTGGTCCTGCATTTGCAGTCATGCCAGCGTTTCTTGCACTCGATGACCGTTCTGCGTACTTCAGCCACACTGTTAATCTTGTCGACAATTTGTTGCCATATAGCCTCTCTCCTACTGATTGGCAGCTTTGATGTGACAAACAGTTGGTGCTGGTGTTCCGTCACCTCTTTAACCAGAATTTCCTGCTCCTCTGCACTAAAGCGACACTTTCTTTTCTTCTTAAAAGTGTCCTGGTTCTTGTGTGGGTCCTCCGGGCTGGTTCCTGGTCTGCTGTCATCTTCCTGGGGTCTGTAGTGGCATCTGGGATCCATTTTGGCTCTCCTCCGGTGAAATGGCTGTGTTCGCTGTGTTTTTTGACGCTATTGCGTCAAACAAAACGGTGCATATCCGGTTTGCGGTGTTGTAAATCGACCCACAGCTATTTCCGGCGCGTTAACGTCGTTTTCCTTTACGACTTGACGCCGCGGTGTGCGTCAAAAATAAAGACTCCCACCTGTTGTTTGGCACACCAAAATGGTGTTAGCCGGAGGTAATATTTTTGACGCAAAACTGCACCGGTGCAGTTTTGCGTCAAAAAGTATAAATATGGGCCCAAGTGTGCTAGAAGACCAAGACTGCACACACCAACAAATTTGTGATGCAACAATTAGGGGACTTTTGTTTAGAGCAACAGGGGCACAGTACACACAATGAGGCTAGTCCAGCAGAAAGAACAACCCAATACAGGGTAGAGCTTTTTATACAACAAATAATTTGGAAACTCTCTGCGGCACTGTGACATAGGAAGGCTCTGGGATAATTCCTGTCAGGGATTGTCTGAGGAAAATGAGCCGGGTCATCAGAGATGAGGCTTTGACCTGCTCATAATGCTGTGGTTTTTTCTTGTAATTAAAATCATGACTGTGGAATATGCTCTGATCTTTAGTGTGTGACAATAAGGGAGAGTCCCCCTCCTAGTGACGGATGATGCCTTTCCTTGACAGTTGCAAGGTAAGTGCAACAATTTAGATGCATGCCGAAAGACTGTTGGCTGCAGTGCAAACAAGTGATATTACTGGCCCCGGGTATTGAGGAAATAGCAGTGCACTCTTTTGTAGACTGAGTGCAGTGTTGTAACCTGCCTCAGTGAGGTTGCTGTCTGGGAGGGGACGGGTCCCACCGCCGGCACCGCACCACTGTGCAGGAAACCGCCACGCCATATTATGGATTGTAATAGGGCTGGCGGTGTCCTGTTGGTGTGGCAGTGCCGGCGGTGGAAACCGCCTCTATTATGACAGCGGCCAGGCCGACGGTGTTGGATACCCACCCGAAATCGTGGGTGAGGCCTTTCCATTCATAAAGGGGATATACCTTTAAGTAGGACAAAGTAGATGGTATAATGCAAGAATTGGACAGGTATCAGAAGTGGAATCCTGACCAACATTTTGTGTGTTTGATCTCCTCTGATCATTTCATTCATCATGAGTGACCCCTTCACATATCTTTTTTTTGTTGAGTTGCGTCACATATATTGTCTCGTATCTTCACAATAAAATCATCCATCACTGACTTGACATTGTCTGCTGATTTTAATTCCACATTTAGCCATGTAGATATGTTAGACCATGTAAACCACATGATGATGATGCAAGGTACATGTTCAAGATTGGATATGTTGCATGTACACAGTGTCCAGCTCAGCTCCAGCTCAGGATTACAATCATCCGACACAAACACATGCCACAAGTGTCTGATCAAACTAAACGTTTTATTACAGTGTTCAGCACATAGGCCGTCAATATGTCTGAACAACTGTAAATCATAAATGATTGACTCATACTGAGTAAATGAACATATTCACTGGTACAGAACTTGGGATCGTGGAAGGAAGGGATTTGCCAGACATTGTCCTGTAGAATAGGCAAACTTTGAAATGGTTCATGTCACTAGCTTGAGCCTTATCACATACCACACCAAAGGAATCCAACCCCACATAGTCCAAGATTCAGACAGGCGGCAGAACAATGTTTCTGATCCCAGGGACATTATACTCCAGTGCTCGTGCATCTGGTGGTATGACACAAACAAGTGTCAGTGATTTGACACAGGCACTGTGGCCCACAGTGATGTAACACATCCTCAGGTATATACAGGTCATGCAAAAAGACTATTTATCCAATGTGAAGGGGAACTGACTTGGTTGTGTTCCAGGACTACATATTTTCTGACCACATGATGACACACATGATGTATCAGGCCCACTACAGAACACAAAACAAGTCTAGTTGACACTTCTGAACTTCCATCTAAACACTGTGGATGCTGTCTTGGTACAGGCCTCCTACACCCAAACTCTGTGACCTACATTACCTGGAACAATGCATGCCCACTCCTTATGTCAGATCAGCATCACATACCTGCCAATTGCACAACTCTGAAATGCCCACGTGAAGATATGATGGTGAAGGTACCTGTACAAAAACAAAAACAAAAAAAACAAGTAGCATAGGCTTAAAACCATACATATGACACAAGTCACATAGCACGCATCTGGAAATCAAAGTAATTTGCAAGAAACCTGAAACAAACAAAGCATCATCATCAAGGTGGGGCTATGTCAAAAGCTATCTCAGCAATCAGCCTTTGGCTGATTTTTGCAGAGTATCAGCTCCACAACTGCTCAAAAAAACTCAACTCCACACATTCTCACAACTACAGTTCATTGTACAGTCACAGTCATGACATCACATGACATACTTACACTCACGAGAAGTAGCTGTGGATGAGATCTTCTCACAGGTAAGGTCCTTCCTCTTCACCACTGTCATTGGCATTTCAGGATTGTCACCCAGTGGCACTACAGGCTCTCCGTCCTCTGGGATGTATGGGATACTCCTCCACAGGATGATGTTGTGGAGCATGCAGCATGCCACAGTGCTCTGATACACTTTCCTAGGAGAGTTGAGGAGGGCTCCCTCTGTTCTGTTCAGACAGTGAAATGTGGCCTTCAGGAGACCAACAATCCAGCCACTACCCACCTTGTTCTTCCATGGACCTCATTGAAGTGGACTTCCCCTGGCATAGCTGGTTTCCTCAGCTGCATCAATAAACAAGGACGGTTTGGATATACTGAGCCTACTGTTGAGGAATGGGACATAAGTGCAACGATGAGTCACTAACTTCCTGATTTTAGCACCTGACAAAATCAGTCATTTGAGTCATTACACTGCTGCCAGCAACACCTCCACCACTTCAGCTACTGTGTTCCTCCTCTGGGAGCAATCATGCCACGTCTAGCAGGTGAAAGGGTCCCTGTCATCGCTCTGGAGAGGCTTGTGAGCCATAGAGCTGTATGGACTGCTCAATGGTTCACCAGAGGAGCAGGTAAATACCTCATAGGTACTACTGACTCTGCCCAACACCATCCTTTCCCTCTAACAGGCTACAATGTGGCCCTGTGTGCCAGTTAGACTTCTTGTGTGCCTGTTGCAGTTTGTGTGGCATCAATGGGATGCATATGTTGCAGTTATTGGAGACCAGTACTGTATGATGTGGTCATTCACATTGTGTTGTGTATGTTTTTTTAGGCCCTAGATCCTCCTTGTGTTGGATGCACATAACTAGGCAAGGAAACTTTACTGCTATACAATAACATTTCCTTTTTTATGATGGTTGTAAATGTTAGACAACATGTATGTGCATGATAGCATGAGCTGTGTATGCATCTTGTCTGAGTCATTTGAGGATCTTGTAAGCAATGTGTATTGTGCCACAGATCTTTCACCTCACATCTGCCTTTGCCAAACTGTTGATTGGAAGGCATATTATGACTTACTGAGCCCTTCAGGTTGCCACACAAGCCACATTGCTGATTGCCACATGATATACTGTCATGCATTGAAGTGAGGGAAATGTGAGTGTCATGTAGGTTCTGTATGCTCAGCCTGCAGAGACTAGGGCCTGTCAAATGTATCTTCCAGTATGGGGCATACTCCAAGCTGTGGGAGAGTCACTGTGGCTATGCAACTGTGGCACTGTGCCAGCTCCCTGTAGGCCTACAGATCCTGCCATGTGGCCAATATGAGGCTCTAGTGGCAAAGCTGAATGCCTCAGTCCATTGACTAGATTCAGAATGGGTACTGACAAACTCACAGTGCAGCCAGTATATATATTCCTGGGAGGCCATGACATGTGACTCAGTAGCTTGATTACATAGCAGAATTTAAACCAACCATACATTTGTATCTTGGATGCCATCTCTGTAGATTTGTAATATATGTTCAAAGGTATGTTCTGTGGTTACACACCACAGTTACACACCACAGAAACCCAACCGGAAGTGGCATGTTTCTGCATTTGATAGACCTCATGTCCACACATACACAGGGAAACACTTTCCATACCCACAATGCCAGCCCTATCATTGTCACTCAAGTGTAAGAATGAAGTCTATACTATGGTAGTTCCCTGTAGGGACTGTATGCAGTGAGTCAACCTTGAAGAGTGTAAATGTGTTTGTCCAGTCAGGTCTAAGGAGTTCCCCTTCCGAAGCCACATTGGTGTGTAGTGTTTTATTGTGGTTCACATCACAAGTCATGTTGCAGGGGCATGGGGGATTTGTTATCAGTAGGCTTGCTTAGCCATTGTACACCATGAGCAGGGTACTGGGTTAGTCTGATGATGACTTCAAATGTGTGTAGTCTGTGTGCTTTACACTTGTGGTGTGTTGATAAACTGTGTTTCTGGCATGTGTGTGTGACACAATCATTTGTGCAAAAACTTGTGTTTGTAATCCTTTGATTTGTCTCTTGCATCCATACAGGTCAACACCAATCAGAAGAAGGGGATTTGGAGAGCCATTACTCGGAAGGTACGGACGCTGGGGGGTCCAAAACCGGCTGTAGGAGGCTGGCTCTCTATATAGTATAAACAAATTACATGCACTGTGCAGAAAGTCCAAGCAACCTCAGAGTGGTATCCAGAGGTAAAAAACAGACCTCCTAATGCTATGTTTTTGTGGTAGTGTGGCCGAGCAGTTAGGCATAT
Source organism: Pleurodeles waltl (assembly GCF_031143425.1). Lineage (NCBI taxonomy): Eukaryota > Metazoa > Chordata > Amphibia > Caudata > Salamandridae > Pleurodeles > Pleurodeles waltl. The sequence continues at coordinate 501,538,573 of NC_090440.1, forward strand.
CTTAGAGATGTGCTAAGCATTTGTTATACTCACAGTATCAATAAATGTGGACACACACATTGAAGAATAACAACATAACATGCAAAAATACTTCTAATCGTTATAAACTTTTTCAGACCAAGATCATCAATATATTGTAAGTACTTCTTCTGTTATGATTTTTCACAGATTAGAAAATATATGCATTTTATACGTAATTACTCACCATAGGAATTAATGGGAAAACATTTAAAAATGCCTAAAAAAATCAAGAAATGCTTTCACAAGTGTCACCTTTTATTTTTGGGTTGAGGTCATAAAGATATCCTGTGGGCCAGCCGTAGAAGTTCGGGTGTTCCCAGTTCAAGGTGGAGCAGCGGCTGAAAGTCTTGGAGCTGGTAGAAAATGGAGAAGGGGACCACTTGGAAACGCACTGCACAGGTGGACTTAAAGGTAAATCTGGTGGGTCCCCTTGGACTGTAGAGGTTGCAAAGGGTAAGGCATCCCTAGATCACAGCTCATTTTCTGCTGCAGGGGCCAGGGAGGCAAGGTGCAGTGCAGGTAGGTCAGCCAAGAGTTGTGCATCAAGGAGTTCTGGAGACAGGAGCAGGGTCCTTGGAAGGTAGATTGCAGGTCGGAACGGCCACTCTGGAGGGTGGTTCTTGTGTGTCCTGAAGTCCCTTGACTGATGCTTGCTTCTGTGCTTTTGGGCATCCGGAGTGGACTTTGCTTCTTGGAGTCCAATGCTGGAGGTCCAGTACAAAAGGCAATGGTATATCTCAGGTTTGGAAAGCTGCAGTGCCACCAAACCTGGCTCACCGGTAGCTTTTGTCCTTCGGGTCTGTCTTGTGGATTTTGGTTGGGCTGATGGGTCTGATTCATTGAGCAGCAGCCGGTCAGTGAACTGAACTCCACTGGTTTCATGCTTGTAGGTTGCAGGAGACTCATAACTTCACTCCGAGGGAGGTTCTTGGCAATTTGCAGGAGGCTGGAGGTGCTATGGGGGTTTTAGAGCCATTCAGGTTTCTAGGTGAGACCTCAGCAGCGATTGTCGAGTCCTAGGAGCAGCAGGCAGGGTTTGGCGCCTTTTGCTTTGTGCAGCAGGACTTCTGTTCTTGTGCCTCTAGTCTTCCTTGTTCCTGGTCTTCTTGTGTCCATTGAATCTGATCTGTAGGTCTGGGGATGCCCACTAAATACTGCATTTAGTGGCCTTTAGGGGGAGCACATATTAGTGGCCAATGGGCCACCTTACGTAGGGTGGCTACACCCACTAAGTGACAACTTCCTGTGGGAAGGGGTCAAATCCCTAACTGTGATTGGCAATTTTCCTGCCAAAGATGGGGGGAAATGAAATGGAGTGCTCACCTGGCCTGCAACACCTGAGGCATGGTTCAGGCTGAGGGTGGCCACTCCTCCTACTTTGGCTACGTTTTCCCAATGGTTTTCAAACTCAAAGTGGGGGAAAACCATTGGGGAGCCATCTGCTGCTAGATGCAGATGCAGAGGTCAGATTTCAAAGGCGGTAAAACCTTTGAAGCTGACAGGTGGTGGCGGGTGTCTGCCTGGGGGAGGAGATGTAACACATCAGGCTTTGTGTTCTGGCTCCTGAGAGCAGAGGCTCTCACCCAGGAGTCCAGAATTCTGTCTGGTGGTGCCAGGATGGATAAGAACAATCCCAATCAGCAACCATGACAGGATTGTTATGTTTTGCACGGAGCACCTCTAAGGTGCCCTCTGGGTACACTTTATAATAGATCCATAATTGACATCAGCATGGGTTTATTATTCTGAGTTGTTTGATACCAAACAACCCAGTATTCACACAGGTCATCGTGTAGCCTGGGAACTCATAATGACCATTATCCAGCACATGTATTTGCTATGGCTTCCCTGTATACTTACTATGTCTTAAGGCTTTGCAAAGACACAGTAGGGGCATATTGGCTCATGCACACATATGCCCTCACATGCATTAGAGTGCCCCCTGCCTTATGGTTCGAAGGCCTGCCAGAGGGGTGACTTACCTGTATTGCATGCAGTGTTAGTGGGCATGGCACTCTTGGTGAGTACCATGCCAAGTTTGCACCTTTTAGGCACACCTTTTCATGCACTTGCAATGGCAGTCTGCATGAGGCTGGTGTAGTGCCTCTCAGAGTGGCACAATTGGTGTTGCAGCCTGCGGAACCCTCTTCAGTACCCATGTTCTAGGTATCAAAGGTACCATTTACTAGGGACTCACAAGGGGGCTGAAGTGACAAACATAGTAAAGTTTTGGGGAAAGAGATTTGGCCCTAGAAACCTGTTTAGCAGGGGCCCAGTGCACTTACAGTTTGAAACCACATAATTTTCCAGAGGGTTACCATGTCAAAAGAGGCCCTTTCTCAAACCAGCAGAGCACCTATTGTCGCAAGAGGTGGGAGGACTTGAGCTGCTGGGCCGGAAGATTGCAGAGGTCCTGCTGGGGCTGTCCTCCCAACATGGGCTGGTGGATGTGAGAGTATGACCCCTGTAATGGCCCGCATTCTGGGGGTGGCATACCAGGAGCTTCATAGGTATTTGAGGAGAGTACAGCATCCACAAGGGGGTGGGACAGGGCATAGTCCAGCCTGACACATAGCCATGTTGATTTGTTGGGTTCTGACATCTCTCACTGATGATTTGGGATGGGCCATATGTGACACACAAGATGAGTAAGTATTTGAGTAGGTATGGAATTTGGTGTATACTGATTGCCTATTAGCCCAGGGACCTAGGACACAACTGAGTACAATCCACAAAAAATTTGATCTCCAGGGACAAAACATGGCTGTGTACAGTGATCAATCATGTAATGTTTGTTGTTGTAGTGGGTCTAAATTCTACCCTACAGGCCACTACTCCTCAGTGTTACAGCCCAAAGAAAAAGAAGTGATGGATCACTGTCCTCAGCCATGTGTCTGCTCAAGTGAGAAAATTTGCATCTGGCCCCCAGAGGTCATTTGTCTTCAGTGTATGACGAGTGCTGGTGCCTCACCAAACAAAGAAGAGAAGCATCTGGCCACTATACCTCCAATCATGATACCAATGACACGGAGGGACCCGGTGGCCAGGAGGGTGAAGGCAGTGCCACGGAGGACATAGGATCAACCTTGTCATCTTCAGAATACACCTTCAGTGGCCACTCCCTCCCTAGTGGTGGTGGACCCATCAGGACCTGCTCCTGTACCATCCTTGTCTGCCAACCTCAGTTCTAGCATCACCTTCCCTGCTGCTCTCCACCCAGTTGGCCAGGCCCACTCACCCAAGAGGGTGGGTGTTTCCTTCACCCCAGGCACCTCGCCCCCAGTCCCTATTACTCCTGCTGCCCTGAGTGAGGAGACTATTGACCTCCTGAGGAGTATCTCTGTGAGGCAGACTCCCATTGTGAATGCCACCCAGGAATTGGCAAGCCAGCTTCAGCAGACAAATACGAACTTTGGAGGCATTCATAGTGACATGTCTGGCTTACAGAGATCTTTTTAGGCTTTGGCTTCCTCCCTGATGGCTGCCAATCAACCTCTACAATCCTCCCCCACCACCTCCCTCCCAATCCAAATTCCATATTGCACTGCCTTTCCCTAGCACACAGATGCATCTTCACGCACCTACCTCAACACATACAAGCAGCACACAGACACAAGCACCATAAGACACACCAGCATGCAGGCACTCAACAGTCACACACAGACACCACAACAGCTTCCATTTACACAGACATCACCACCCCCACTGACACACAGACCTCAACCACCATACCCACAGACACCACCACAACAGCCAGTGACACATCCACCACACTTACCATACACCCAGACAACACTTTCCAACCCACAAACCCACATACCTCAGCCACCATACCCCCAGACACCACCACAATACCCACACATACATCCACCACATCAACCATACCCCCAGACACCACCCCAATACACACAGACACATCATCAACCCTACCCACAGACACCACCACAATACACACAGACACATCCACAACATTCACCATACCCACAGACACTACCCAAACAGACACACAGCACCTCCACCTCACAGCCCCCAAGACACGCAAACACCCACACTCAAGCATACCTCACACACACACACACACACACCCAAGGCACCAACACCCACAAACAAGACCACCACTCTTTCAATCTCCAAATCCCCAATCCCCTCTTATGACTCTATCTGTTTTTCCAAGGAGAGTTCCCTTTTTGAGCTTGACCTTTCCCCTTGTTCCCTCCACTCCACTCCCTCCCAAAACCAAGACACCCCCACCCACATCCCAACCCATCCCTTCCACATTGATGTCTTCCCCTGTCATGCATGCCCCCGTGCAAGCACCCTTACTCCACCCCTAAAGAAGAAGCTCACCCTTCTGGAGAAAAAGTCCACCTCTCTGAAGAAAAATACCCTCTCCCAAACCCACCGATCCCAAATCTGACCCCACCCAAGCATGGTCCTTAAGATGCCTGCCTGCCCACTTGATGCCCCTTCCTGTGGAGATTCCCTGGCAGTGATTGAAGTCAAGGTTGGGCAAAGTACTGTGCATGCACCCATATGGACTGGCCAGTGGCCTTTGGCCTACATCATTTGGAGTTAATAAACCCAAGTTGTTGTTTTGTTGGGTACACATTTATCCTGCCGTTACTTTTCTATCTTTTTGTTGTTCCTGAGTAACCCGTGTTGTATGCCTACAGCTGTTGTGTTTTTCACCCTGATTGCTGATCCATATGCTGCTGTAGTCAAACTCTGACTTTGGTGGCAGTGCTGTTGTCACTCAAGACAAGGGAAGATGTTCACGGCATGGATATGTGTTTTTTGATCCAATTGGGGTGGCATAGCTTTGTATTATGTTTGATATGGTATGTATTTCATCTTGGGTTGGCCAAAATCAGCATGTATGGTGCTAGAATTAACCCCCTGATATGGATTGTACATGCATCTCATGACCGAAAGCTAAAGCTTTGTCTGTTCGCACATGGAGGGTGTTCAGTTGTGCTACCTTCCTTTACATTTGACTGATCATGTGTCCATTTTGATGTGTGTACCTTGCAGCTACTTCATCTAGATGTTTGACCCATGCTGTTGCTGGTGTATTTGATTCCTTGACTTACACTTACACATTATGCAGATAGGCATGTCACTTGGCTTAAATATGTTTTGTCCCTGAGATACATGAAGGGCCAGTTCCTGTGCAAATGGTGTTTTAGGGAATGTGAAAGGAGAAATGTGTCCCAGGGCTGCATCCTTCCAGGATTACTCCTGATGCCCCCATCCCTACTGTGCAGGTATTGTTTGCATTGTGAGCTTTGGATATTTGTCTCACAAAATATTGTGCATCCAGCTGACCTTCCTTTGTGTTGCAATGTGAGTGATGTATGGATCCATTACAATGATGTTTAATGGGAGAGGTATGTGTGTTCCATGACACATCCATCCATATGTGTGCTGAAACTGACAACAGTCCATGACACGTGAGCAACGTGAGGGTGTCAGTTGAATTGGTAGATCTGATGTTGATGTGGTGTTGCTGTTATGTGACACAGTGTTGTTTACAATCCACTGTCCCTGCGCCTAAGATGAGCAGACGTACTTTTGTGGAGTGTTTCAGTGCAGCGTCAGTGTCCTGCCCTAACGGGGCGTTTAATAACTGTGAATGTGTCATTCTTTGTGAATGACTCTGACCCGGGACACAATGAAAAGTGTACTCGGTGCATGTAGCATGAGCCCAATATCATGTGGATCACAATGCAATGGTCTGTTGTTGAGCTTAATCACACAGATAGGTGTATGTTCTTACTGCCGGTTGCACCCATGGTGGCGTGGATTTTGGGATCCCTTGATAAGCAGTGGCAGGATGTGCGGGATGGGCTCCATGGCAGCACAGGACATGTAACAATGCCTGCAGGTGTTGCTTTCTTTATACTCGTCGTTTCTGCCTGCTGGGATGTGGAGGTTGGACCGCCACAGTCATGTTAGCGCTAAGCAACATCATAATGTGTCCGGTAGAAACACTAACTCCGTGGGCCTGTTTGGCCTGCCTCTGCACCGCAGCGGTCTGCGCTGCCTGACGGTGTAGGCGGGACTGCGGCAGTCTTTCCTCTAAAGGATCGCATGCGTTGCAATACTGTGGTCTGACCGCCAAGCCAATGGAGGTTGGTCCACGTACCACCAAACTCGTAATGAGACTCTAGGTTATTTTAAGGAAAGTGGTCAACACTTCAAGCCTCCAGTTCATCACACTTTAGGGAGCTTATGGCAGTTCATCTAGCTCTGCAGGAATCTGCCTTCAGTTGGTAGGCCATCATGTCCATAAATGAATAGAAAACAGAGTGGTGATGGATTACTTTAACCATCAGGGAGGATGCAGAGTTTAACCCATTTGGTTATTGATGCAGGAAACGTGTACATAGGCTGAATTCTCTGAAAGTAGTGTATCTTAGATGTGAGGGAAAAATGGGCAGCAGACACCCTGAGCTAGGTCTTCCCTCTATATAGTGCATTATCTTTCAGGAAGAATGTGTTTCTTCAGTTGCAGAAGTGGTTTGGGTGTCTGACATTAGAATTCTTTGCCACCAGAGAGAATGCTCTTCTTTCATACTTCTGCACAATTATTCCATGTCCAGAAACATGGAAGTTGAAAGCCATATCATTCAAGTGGCGTCGCATCTGGTGTACGAATTCCCTTCCATTTTTATGATTCCCAGGGTACTACAAAAGATGAAGGAGGACAGAGTCTGAACGCTTCTGATAGTCTAACGTGGGAAAAATGTCTTTGTCATCCCTTGTTTTTGTGGATGGCAGCTCAACTCCATTGGCTGATTCTGGTGCAGGGATCCCATTTCCTCTCCTGATGTTATGGAAATTACAACCTCAGAAGTTAAATCTCCTAGCTAAGGGATGTTCTTTTGAGGTGGTAGAATTAATTCAGAACTCCAGTTGCCCTGCTATCCTTAAATTCTATTCCAGACACTGGAATTTCTTTGTTGAATGAGTCAATGAACGAGGTTATAAATCGGTATCTGTACAGCCTATCAACATTTTGTATTTGTTTTCATTTTGGGTCTTGCCACTTCTACTCTTCATGCCAAGTGGACTGCAGAGAGGGCTTTCAGAAGTTCTCAATTAAATCATCAGGATCCTCTGGTGTCTAAACATGATTTTTTTCTTAAAAGACCGAGGTCATTGTGTCCTTCTCTATTATTGGATCTGCCTTTAGTGCTAAGGGCTCTCCAACACCTACTCTTTCAGCCTTTGGTGGAGATGCATATCATATTTTTGACTACTAAAGTTGTGTTCTTGATGGCCATTTATTTCCTCAACCATGATAATATGGGAATTAGGGCCATTGTTGAAGCAAGTGCCTTTCCTAAAGCTATTTCAAAACTAAATGGTGTCACAACTGAACCTAAATTTCTTGCCTAAGTTTCCTTCTGTTTTCCATAGCTCAAGGGTGGTAATTCTGCAAGTTTTTCACAAACACTCATTCTCAGGAGGAATCATTGTTACACCTGCTAGACACAAAGAGGTCTGTTTTGGCCTTTCTAGAGAGAGCTGAGGTTTTCTGGAAGGCTAATAATCTGTTTGTAACATTTAGTCCAGCAGGTAATGGTCTGAAACTATCAAATTCTACTTCGAGCAGGTAGATCAAGTAGACAATTTTGCCTGCTTATGCAGCCCAGGGTGGAGATTTGGGCAACCTTGTTCACGCAGGTTGACAAGAAGTATTTCTACCTCAAGGGCATTCCTTAGAGAATTTTTAATAGAAAAAATATGTAATGCAGGTATGCTATCATTACAGCATTGACTACTATACACTGGTTCTAGAGAGCAATACTTCTAAATAATTTGCTTCTGCTGTGTTGAATCCAAGTGTTTACATGTAATATATAAATGTAACAAATGAAAGGTAGAGCTAACACTGTTTACTAATGATAACACGAGGCCTGTGTAAAATATTTCTGATGTCATGAAGTCAATTTAAACTTTGGTAGCAGCTCTTATTGGTCAGACTTTGGTGGGTAACATGGACAAGGCAATAATACCCCAGATACTTACCGGTAATCTTCTTTGCTCTGAGCCCAAGTCTTCCTCACCACAATCAAACTTTCCCATCCCTCCCATCAAAGTTTTGATTTTAGCTTCATTTATTTTGTGCATTGTGAAATGGCCATGAGGAGGAGATGGTTGAACTTCTTTTTGTATGTTGATATTGCTCATAAATTTAAGACTATTATGAGGTAATTAAGATTACTAGTAAGTAACTGGGGATTTAGTCCCATAGTCACAGGACACTGACATTTAGTACAATGTTGTGACAATATCATAAAACAATCAATTAAAATTGGTTTCATGGATGATAAACATTTGTAAAGAGACTGCATCTCAAAGCGTGGACCAGAAAGGTAGCAGAATGTCCCCCTGTGTCCCCCTCTCTTCTGAGCATTTTGCTCTGACAAAATGAGTACATAAAAACTGCGGAGAAGAAAAATAGGGTAAAGACATAGAAGTGTGAAAATGTGCCTTGTGTTTTCTGTTTAAATGATAGAGAGTAAGCTACATCTCAGAAGCAAAATAGAGCTGAAACCAATCAGAGAAGAAGAAAGAAAGGTACTGCTGGCTAGCTGGCAGGTGGTGCTAAAAGCAGGGCTTAATTTGTAAATAAAATGGTGCCGGTGCCAATAGCACTGCTCTTAAACACGCGGCTGCTTCAATTAGATGTGGGAACACGGAATACTGAGGCAGGTAATCCTGAAGTCATCTCAGGCCTTTTCAATCCATATAATGCCACTCCCTGCCCCTTCAGCTCTCTCTTGCAGCTTTCTACTTTCTCCCTTTGTGACGCTTTTAAATTTTTCCCTTCCTCCGTCTTTTCCATATGTCTCTTTTGCTCGCAGCAAATGCCCTCAAAAATAAGTGGCGGTGCTCCACACCGGACACAACAAACACAAATTAAGCACTGGCTAATAGTAGAACCCCAAAATAAACAAAATTGAATTTGGGAAGCACAGAACAGAATAGGGTTTGTAGTGTACCTTATTGTGTGATACTGTAGGGGGATTGAGGACACCCCTGTGGCAAAAAGAGTGGTTATGCCATTTATTGCGGGGATGTCTTTCCTGCATAACTGACTGCAAACCTTGCAATGCTACTGAAAGAGATTGTCAAATTAGGAAAAATCATGTTCAGAGGAGAAGGTAACTGCCAAACAAATGAACAGCATCATAGCTATACAAGGCAATCTGAGACTGGGGCCTGGGGTCAACAAGGTATTACTCCCTAGGTGCCACACTTTGTAAGGACCCCACAATCCTGCTGCATAATGTATTTATACATTTTGAAACAAATAAGCCCAGTTTATTAATTATGAGGTGGCTAACATAGCAACACCAGTAAAAAGAGCCAAATATATTTTTCAATTCCCAACAGCTGCTTAAGCTATTTGGGCCCTACAAAAAAGCCTCTGAAATGTCTGCCCACAGCATAGCATAGTATCTTTGTAAAGATAGGGCAAGAGAAGATTTCACAGCAGGAAGACCTGCTGTATGGAAGAGCTGCCCAAGTAGAATACTGCCATATTTTCCCCTAACAATGAAAAAATTCAAAAACAAACCAGGTTTAACTGTGGTAGATCAAAGACATGCAGCATACCACATGAACGTCAATTCACCAAAATGCCAGAGGTAGCGGAAGAGACATCACACGCTCTTTGACCTTCAATTTCATTCACACACACACACATGCTTACGCATACACACATTCACTCTTACATACACACTCTCTCACACAAACACACACTCACCCTCAAGCACTCACACAACAAGCATTTAAAAGTATTTTTACTTACCTCAGCTCCAGGAAGGGCCATAGTCTAGCTAAATGTATTTTTATTACACTAATAGAGAATAATGATACATTATGTACTATTAGTGTAATAACAAAATGAGAGAAAACAACGAGAAAGGAGCCTTGACCGATGTCCAAACGGACACACTTCCATGTGCTCTTGGCACACATTTTGCCACCTCTGAGGCCAGGGGTCGCAAAGATAGTGCTAGGGGTCGCAAAGGGCAAGCCAGGGGTCACAGCTGCGACCCCTGGCGACCCCTAAATGACGTGCATGGCATACCACTATCACGTTAAGTCACCTGTTGTGAGAGCGGCATGAACTCATACCAGGTGTTAATGCTGAATTTTTTATAATGAATATTCATGTATTCTGAGTGTTGAATTTGCATAGAAAATGATTTAACATAGAGAAATAATGCACACATTTGAAATTGGGCCTACTTGAGTGTCCGCCAATGTTCACAAAGTGTACTTATTAACAGCGTATTAATGTAAATTGTTGAGCTTATGTTTGGTTTAATGTAGTAGTGTGTCATAATAAGGGTTATGTATTATGTATTTGCTTTATTAATGGTAGGTCTTAACTTTAGTGAGGTCTTGGGCCTAGTTGCACGGCCTCATGTCAAGCTGCATTTCTTAGGCAAATTGTAATATGGGCTGCTTAGAAACTAAATTGTTATTTTCCAGTGTCGTGGCCAAATGCTTGTAGATGAAATTATTTTCCATAAGAACTGCTTGCCAGAATATGCTGTACAAGCTAGGGATACACTGTATATCTTAGCATGTGTAAAGACGACCTTCCCAGGAGAAGACAATGTATCTACTGACTGGAGTTAAGCTGATACAATATTGATGCCTGACAAGCCCAACAACGAGAACAGGAGAAGAGGAGCCAATCATCAACATGTGAACCGTGTACTAGTAAATTCTTAGATTTGGGGTTCTATATTATAGTTTAGGGCATTTTAGCTTAGGCTTAAACCACTTTCTACCGACAAGGGGAGGGTGTAGTGTAGCCACTTTTAATCTAGCTTTATGCGTGTTAGTTTTCACATACTAGGCCGCTGTGCACTTTGCCCTAGATATATTTTATTCAGCTTCGCACTGTTGTTTTACAATAACGTGTTTTACGGTCTTGTTTTAATTTCTTGTATCGCACTGTTTAGCTTAGTTCAGCACTATCTTCTCAAGTAATGCATTCTTGATCGCCCTGTGCTTCAGTCAAGGCTACAGTCTGGTACATCGTCGGTAAACGTGGTAGAAGTTTAGTCTTCAGTATTTGTAGAAGATACACATTCTTACGTAGGGACATTTTCTTAGAACATCTGCGTGTTAGTTATAAAAACACTTCCTAGTCCTGGTATACGTTAAGAGGGAGATTCCAGCCAGGAACCTACAACTAGATGCTGAATGCCTCGTTGCAGATGCTGATACAGATTACAGGCCTTTGCTCAGGTATGAGGGTTGATGTCCTCCCGGGGGAACCTGAAAGGCAGGCTTAGAGCGTCACATGCTGTGCTCGAAATATAACTTAGAGAGAAAATAATCTAGCGGCACTATGATAGCCTTATTCTTGTGCTTCACTCTCATCGTTACTATTTTAATCTTACTGTGTTGTGTAGTTCTGGTTATTGCAGCTCACGCTTTGCTATCTAAAATGCAGTCATTTTATTAAACCAATCTTTAAAACTTAAACTGCCTTTGTCATTTATATATGAGACCGTACTGTGTATGAGAGAACCGGTTGTGACCTGAGTGACCACGACTTCCCTGGGAAGTGCTAAGATGTCATGCGCTCGGCTGCCCAATTGTCTCTTCCATTTGGGAGAGATGAGGCACTGCTAGTTAGCCGGAGCAAAACCCAGATTTAGAGTGACAAGTGTCATCCACTGTGGGTCAGACTCAGTCCCCCACACTGTGAACGATCTTGCCGCTCAAAATCCAGTAGTCTCATTAGGATAATGAGAGCCTATGCAAAATGGCTCATTATCGACAGGCTGCACAGAGAGGAGAGAGGCCATTCTCCCCATTCTTCTTAAGCGTTTCGTTATTGTTCTTTTCCGAACTGCATGAGGAGACTTTGCTTTTCTTGAACTTTAAATGCTGAATTCCTATGCCCTGCTGACTGAAATGATGTCCAATTGACGAAGACTGTCACAACTTGCTGAAGCATACTGAGGAAAGGTATAAGACAATGTTACTGATTGATATGTCTATTTGCTTTTGTCCCTAGGTACCAACCGCTAATTTTAACAGAGCCATAGTTAGAGGTTTTCCAAATTTGTGTTGACTGAATTGTTCTGGATGAAGTCCAAACATGCTATTCTAAACTGAAGGTTAGTTAGGGTACTCACTGAAGATGCTCACTACAGGTAATAACAGTTGATGTCTTTTCTTTGCTGAATCTAAATGTACGCCATTTCGTTTGCGCAGTTATTCTTGCTGCTGATCTGTATTGTAACCTTAGAATGTGTAGTGATCCAAACTTTGATTAACTTATTATTCTTTAGGCGATTTTGGCAGCCAGTATTGTTTTTGTATGTTTACCATTTGATTTTGAGACTAAGGCCCTCATTACAACCGTGGCGTCGGTGGTAAAGCGGCAGTAATACCGCCAACAGGCCGGTGGTAAAAAAAAAAATGGAATCACGACCGTGGCGGAAATTGCCAAAATAGACAGCCACTTTAACACTCCAACCGTCACAGCGGTACAAACAAACAGCTTGGCGGTCACCGCCAACAGACAGGCGGAAGACAATCTACCGCCCACACTATTATGAGAGGCCAATCCGCCACCTTTTCCGGGGTGGAACCAACGCGAACAAAAACATGGCGGAAAAAGGACTTGGAAGGGAAAACACTCACCTCTCCACACCCCACGAGGAACCAGGACGCCATGGAGCCAGAACTCCAAATACTCCCTGCAATGGTATTCCTGCTCCTCTATCAGGAGCAACAAAGACAGCGACGACGACCACAGTGAGTACTTCACCTACAACAGAGGGGAGGGGGTGGGAAAAGAGAGTGACACACACATACGCAACACGCAACACCCCCACCCTCACCGACAACAACATACACACAAATACATGCTGCAACATTACATATACACCCCCGACTCCCCCTTCAAGGACGCAAGGACAAAAGGATATGAGTTGAATGATTGTAATCATGAAAAAACGAGTAGTCAAAACTCATAATACAGTATATACAATTATGTACACCAACTACACAAGTCCGTATGGTGCACCAATTATTTTCTGTGGACCACTGGGCCCAAAATGCATAGGCGAGGCCCACACTCGATACCAGACTTCAAACAGAGAGAACACTGCAGGGGCATCAAATCGAAATGAAACAGGCACCCAAGGGGGAAGGGAAAGGGGGGCACCTCAGCCAGATGAGTGCACAACGCAACTGCTCTACGAGGGGGCTCCATGCCCATTGATGCATCCTGGGGAGTGCTAAGCCACAGTCTCTCAAGTCTCTCAAGTGGGTGGTTTGCCCACTGCTTTATCATGGGGAGTGCAAAGCCACAGTCTCTCAAGTCTCTCCAGTGGGTGGTTTGCCCACTGCTTTATCCTGGGGAGTGCAAAGCCACAGTCTACCAAGTCTCTGCAGTGGGTGGTTTGCCCACTGCTGCATCCTGGGGAGTCCAAAGCCACCGTCTCTCAGGTGGATGCCTTTCTCCACTGGTTCTGGAGGGGGCTGTGTGCCTAGAGTGCTTGATCCTGCCAAGGACAGAGGTAGTGGATGCCTTTCTCCACTGGTTCCGGAGGGGGCTTTGTGTCCAAAGTGCTTCATCCTGCCAAGGACAGAGGTAGTGGATGCCTTTCACCACTGGTTCCGGAGGAGGCTATGTTCCCAGAGTGCTTCATCCTGCCAAAGACAGAGGTAGTGGATGCCTTTCTCTACTGGTTCTGGAGGGGGCTTTGTGCCCAGAGTGCTTCATCCTGCCAAGGACAGAGGTAGTGGATGCCTTTCTCCACTGAAGGTGGTGCATCATGGAAGCTGTCCAGGCTCCTGCAACTGACCACCAGGCTCGGTCGACTGACCACTGGGGATGGTGGCCATGACTGCGGTGGTGCCACTGGCATAGGATGTTGCGGGCCCTTGGCGGTGCTTGTGGCGGTGTCAGTAGCAGCGGTGCTGGCTGCAGCCTCTGTGGCAGTGGTGCTGGCGGCGGCCTCTGTGGCATCGGTGCTGGTGGCGGACTCTGTGGTAGCGGTGCTTGCGCCGGCCTCTGTGGCTTCGGTGCTGGCGGTGGGCTCTGTGGTGGTGGGCTCTGTGGTGGCAGTGCTGGTGGCGGGCTCAGTGACTGCGGTGCTGGTGGCGGGCTCAGTGACCACCCTTGTGTGATGAGGTGTGTGCATGCTGGTCTGATGGTGTGCTTGGGATAGGCTGAGGTACAGGGGATTGGGTCTGGGTGGAGGAAGTTGGAGGGGGGAGGCTGGACACAGGGACAATGGCTGCCATCAGTGCTGAGGTCAGTGCCTGAAAATGCTCTCTGTGGGGCTGCCTGGCCAGACGGAATGCCCTCCAGGTATGCATTTGTTTGTTGCAAATGCCTCTTGACACCCTGGATGGCATTCAGAATGGTAGATTGCCCAACAGTGAGGGATCTCAGGAGGTCAATAGCCTCCTCACTGAGGGCAGCAGGGCTGACTGTGGCAGGGCCTGAGGTGAAGGAGATACCCCCCTCCTGTGGGAGCAGCCCCGGGACACACGCTGAGGGGCTGTTGGGACGGCGGTGCAGGTGGGGGGGTGGCGGCTGTACCTGTTGATGCAGGGGGCACAGAGGGGCCCGCCTAAGCAAGGGAGCTATCATCAGAGGAGGAGTTGCTGTCGCTGAAGTCACCTCCTGTCCCCACTGTGGAGCTCCCCTCGCACTCTGTCCTACAGGTAGCTTCAGACTCCAATGTCTTGCCAAGTGGGATGCAGCTCCCTCCTGCTCCGGTGCAACTGCTCCTCCGCCTGATGATGATACTACACACAAGAACAGGGAGACCACAAAAAGGGTGGGGGAAAGACAGAAGAAAGACAAGTTCAGTACATGCAATACCACTACCATTGGCGGACACTACAGACACAGCAGCCCTCTGCACTACGCCATGCACTTAGAATTCCTAGAGTAATCACAGGGCCACGGGGTACAGGGCCTATGCCTGATTGCGGCACACATGGAAGTCACAGGAGCCTGACTAGGTGTAGATAGCTCTTACCACTGGTGGGGTTGGGGTGCCACATAGCCTGCCTCACAAAGGGTCCTTGCCTACAAAGCTCGCCCTGGCCTAGGGAAACCCACTGCCCACCTCCCCCACTCAGGAACCTCGTAATGCATGCAGAGTCAGATGGATGTGACGGTACTCATCCCCTTGTGGCTGCTGTGATGCCCTCAAGTGCACATCCAACTCCGGATACACCACCGCCAGGATCCAGAACATCAGGGGGGTCATGGTGCGACAGGCACCCCTCCTATGTTGGGAGGCCATCCCCAGCTGGGCCTCCGCCATCTTCTTTCTCCAGCAGCGAATGTCCTCCCATCTTTTCTGGCAGTGGGTGCTCCGTCTGTGGTGGATCCCAGGGTCCAGACGTCCATGGCGATGGCACGCCAAATATCCTTCTTCTGGTGGGCGCTGACCTAGAGGAATAGTACAGGGGAAAAGGAAAAACTTTAACTGCCTGGACCGTCACAGTCATTGGCCCACGTTCCCACCCTTGCCCTGACGCACATACACCCACCGTCCGCACATGCAGGCCTCAGTCCCCCCCACCATGTATCTTCCATCCACACCATTCCAAACAGGCATTGCCCATGCAGCATGCTAACAGTGTACTCACCTGTTTGTCTGTAGGACCGTAGAGTAGCGTGTACTGGGGAGGACCCCATCCACTAACTTCTCCAACTCCTCCGAAGTGAAGGCAGGGGCCCTTTCCCCAGACACATGAGCCATTGTCACTTCCAGACTGAGGTTACAGCAGCACTTGCAGTATAGGTCCTCTACTTTCGTAGGTCAAGTATCAAGTGAGTGAACAGACAGAAAATGGCAGTCACGTCCACGGCGATGCGTACCGTCAACGCCGGCGTACATCGTCATTGGCTACTGGGACCCATAGGGTCCAATGTTAACCAATACAGGATTGCACTGCGGTCTTCGACCGCCTGCCGCGACGGTGTACAACGCCAGCGCAGTTACCTCATATCCCCTTGTCCCACCTTACAGGTCAGGCAGCTGCCATTTCAGGGTGCCACATGGCATTAATATTAACTGCGTCACACCTATGTAGGCCTTGCATACACACAGTAAGAGGCACATAGCCAATTTACAAATGTTTGCTAATTACATTTAGTTATACCTCAGTGTTGGCTGACTCTCTGCTCGCTGTTCTCCTCCATAGGGCACGTCCGCTGGGGCAGGTGGTGAGATGGCGGCATCCTCCGATGTACAGACCGCTGGTGGACCTGTCGACAATGGAAGAAAGACACGTAATAGTCACCAACAGGCTTGATCGTGCAACAATCCATGAACCGTGTGCCCATTTGGAGCCAGACCTGATGTCAGCAATCCGCCATCCCACAGGAATCCCCCCTCTAGTGCAGGTCCTGTCAGTACTCCATGTCCTGGCAAGTGGGTCTTTTCAAACAACAGTGGCCATTGCATCAGGGATGTCCCAGCCTATGTTCTCAAACTTGTTGTCCAGAGTGTTGTCTGCCCTGCTTAATTACAAGCGCAGCTACATCGTTTTCCCTCGGGTGGAGGATTTGCCTACAGTGAAAGGTGACTTCTATGCCCTGGGACATATCCCCAACATCATAGGTGCCATTGATGGGACACATGTGGCCTTGGTACCCCCCGCAGGAGTGAACAGGTGTACACAAACCGGAATAGCTACCATTCTATGAATGTGCAGATGGTGTGTTTGGCTGACCAGTACATCTCCCATGTGAATGCCAAATTTCCTGGCTCAGTGCATGACGCTTACATTCTGAGGAATAGCAGCATCCCTTATGTGATGGAGCAGCTCCAGAGGCACCGTGTGTGGCTAATAGGTGAGGAGAAGGACCCTATACCCTGTGAATAGTTATCTGGGTCTGGGGTTGTCCCTAAGGGTTAGTGTGTGTCTAACAGTTGCCCATCAACATTTGCAGGTGACTCTGGTTACCCCAACCTGTCATGGCTACTGACCCCAGTGAGAAATCCCAGGACAAGGGCAGAGGAACCCTACAATGAGGCACATGGGCGAACTAGGAGAGTGATTGAAAGGGCCTGGTTCTGGTGCCTCCATATGACAGGTGGTTCTCTCTACTACTCATCAAAGAAGGTGTGTCAGATCATTGTGGCCTGCTGTATGCTGCACAACCTGGCTTTGCGATGACACGTGCCTTTTCTGCAGGAGGATGGTCCAGAAGGAGGTCTTGTGGCAGCTGTGGAGCATGTGGACAGTGAAAAAGAGGAGGCAGAAGAAGAGGATAACGACAACGTTATCCAGCAATACTTCCAGTGAGACACAGGTAAGAAGATGTCACTGCCTCATACCTCTCATACAATTGTTAGACCTATCATATGTCTGTCACTTTCACCCAGTGTATGGACCTTGACTTGTCACTTTGCCTTTCCATTTCACAGATGTGGGTCCCACTGTGTGACCTCTGCTTTATTACCTCATGGACTAGAGCTGTGTTACATCCGTATGTTGACAATACAATCGGCATTGCTATATTCCATAGTTATTGAAAATACACATTTGTGAAAGCACAGACTGACTCCAGCTTGTTTTGTGATTCAAGGGTGTTTATTTCAGTGCAAATTCGTGGAGGGGGTTGTAAAATGGGCAGTGGTGATGGTGGAGGATTGTCCATGGCAGAGTCCAGTTCACAGGTGCATTGTCCAAAGGGGCATAGGAAGTGGAGCTAGGGCAGTTGATGGATGGACAGGGTGACAAAGTGGGACCGAAGGATGACATTCAGGGGGGTCTCATTTTCTGGCAGGGGTATTGGCATTGTTCTCTGTCTTTGTCCTGGATCTCAGGGACCGTTTGCGGGGTGGTTCTCCTTCTACAGGGGGGTGGGGTGCTGGTGTCGTGGTCCTGTGGTGGTGCCTCCTTTCCACTAGCGCCGGAGGAGGTGGTGGTGGTGGGCTGTTCATCATCCAAGCTAGCGTCAGGGGCCCCTTGTTGTGCCACAGTGTCCCTCCTGGTGTTCACAAGGTCCTTCAGCACCCCTACAACAGTGACCAGGGTGGTGTTGATGGACTTGAGTTCCTCCCTGATCCCCAGATAGTGTTCCTCCTGTAGCCGCTGGGTCTCCTGAAAGTTGGCCAGTACCGTTGCCATCATCTCCTGGGAATGATGGTACGCTCCCATGATGTTTGAGAGGGCCTCGTGGAGAGTGGGTTCCCTGGGTCTGTACTCCCCCTGTCGCACAGCAGTCCTCCCAGTTCCCCAGTTTTCCTGTGCATCTGTCCCCTGAACCGTGTGCCCACTGCCACTGCCCCCAGGTCCCTGATTTTCTTGGGGTGTGGGTTTGCTGGGTTCCCTGTAGTGGTGGACACACTGTTGATTGACATGTCCTGGGGACAGAGGGATGGGCCCGCTGGGTGGGTGCTGTGCTGCTGTTTCCTGAAGGGGGGATGTAATAGTTAATATTTGACTTACCAGATTCCATTCCTCCTGCTACTCCTGCGAGGCCCTCAGGATGCAGTATAGGCAAGACCTGCTCCTCCCATGTTGTTAGTTCTGGGGGAGGAGGTGGGGGTCAGCCACCAGACCTCTGTACTGCAATCTGGTGTCATGAGACCACGGAACGCACCTTCCCCCGTAAGTCGTTCCACCTCTTCCTGATGTCAGTCCTAGTTCTTGGATGCTGTCCCACTGCGTTGACCCTGTCTATGATTCTGTGCCATAGCTCCATCTTCCTAGCTATGGAGGTGTTCTGCACCTGTGATCCGAATAGCTGTGGCTCTACCCGGACGATTTCCTCCACCATGACCCTGAGCTCCTCCTCAGAGAACCTGGGGTGTCTTTGCGGTGCCATGGTGTGGTGTGGGTGATGTGTGAGGTGGTGTGTGTTGTGATGTGTGAGGGGATGTGTTTGTGTGTGTTGTCTGAGGTGCCTGGATGTTATGTGTGTGTGCCTGTGGATGTTAGTGTTGTTTCTGGTGGTGTCTCTCTATGGGCTTCTTTCTCAATTTTTGTCGTAGGGCTTTGTGGGTGATGTGGGTGTGTGTTTTATATTGGATTGGGTGTTTGGGAGTGGTGTGTGTATGTGTATCAGGTGTGTGTATTTCGAATTGTCCAATGTGGTTGTGTTTTGTAAATGTGTGTGTATTTTGAGCGCGGCGGTATGTACCGCCAATGGAATACCGCGGTTGAAAGACCGCTACGTGGATTTGTGGGTCGTGATAGTGTGGGCGTATTCCTGTTGGCGTGACGGTGTCGGTTTTGTTATCGCCAGTTTATGACTGACCTTTGGTGTGGCGCACTTGTGTGGGGGTCCGGATTTTGGCGGATTCCGGGCTGTGGGTCGTAATAGCTGTAGCGGTATTCCGCCGCCGCCGCGGTGTGTTGGCGGTCTTCTGCACAGCGGTAAGCGGGATTTACCACCAATGTTGTAATGAGGGCCTAAGTTACCTAACATTAGCATTGTTAATATAGGGAAGTAAAAGTTCTAACTTTTACATAAAGGTGTGGTTATTCATGACTGAAAGGTCATTGTGTGTGGAAATTACTGATTCCAATGATTATTGAAGTTATAGATTGTCACTGCTATTGATTTGTATTGGTGTGGGGTTATATGGTGGGAACTACTCTAAGCGCAGTCAAAATATTTATCAACCTACATACGCGTCCCCTTAGAAATTAACCAAATAAGGTCAGACACGATAACACAGGTAAATGTTGGTGAAGTTCAGAATGTGTGAGAAGGGTGGGGCCGTGACTGCTCCTTATCAAAAATAGCCTAACACGTCTAAGAGTACCATTGCTTACCGACACAATTGCCAATAAATAACATTGTGGGAAAAAAAACATCCTCAACAATGAGTTCATTGGTGTCTCTTTAGCAAAAATAGAAGCATGCTTTCATGTAAAGGTGTTTAAAATCTAGATTTATCACAGATTTATTCCATTGAATATAGCACAGGTCTAATGGCAACTCCCTCCCCTGTAGTCTCTGGTTATGAAACAAAAATCCATGCAAACAAACTTGGGACATTTAACTTGACCTATTTATTTCACAACAGAAAGTAACTGTTCTTTGTAATACCCATAGCTGCACAGAAGGATAATTCAGGGTGATACCCAATGACTAACCAATTTATGGCGCCTGAGGGATGAAGCAATTAAAACATCAAACAAACAAGAAAGAAATTGTACTTACACTTGAACAATAGCTGGCAGTTTGTGAAATACAATTTCACTTTAATCAGAATGGCGCTTGCCAGATGTTAAAACATAAACCAGATTGCATAATAAGTACTTTTTTCATAATTTCCTCAGATTAGCTTTTTATTAATGCCTGTCAACAGCACATGATCGACATGCAATGCATAATCAGCTGCCATAAACCATGCCGGCGCTGACATCACTGCTAATTTAAATCCTACAGTGAGCTAAGGAGTCTATTGATTACAGCGGAGTAGGTCTCTTTGGCAATAAAGCGTCCAAATGTTCCACAGGCTACGAGGCATGTTAGTCATTTTCACCAGCAATAATAGTTAAAACGTGGGGCTTTATAATTGGCATTTCCAAAACCCTAAAATATTTTTAACCTGCAGGATTACAGACTTTTGCCAAGACTTACTATTAAATATTTTACATAGAAAACGACTCTTACTTAAAGGTGCCGGTTAAACAAACACCCATATAATACCTAGGAACTAATGTAATACAAAGCTGCATTCTAGCAAGAATGACTGTGTTTTTTGTTGCTTACCTACATTTTCTATTATAAGGGAAGAGAGAAATATGTGCATCGACCTACTCCTGTTATTTCTTGTCTTGTGGATGGCTTGAACTCATTGAAACATTTGGTCATCTTTTCTCTACAAGTCCCTGTTGGTGGCTGAGGTGGAGGTGGCCCCAGCAATCCAGGCTTACACACACTTTCCTTTGTTCTCAACCATCATCTTCTCCACCATTTTGTGTGCTTATGTATGTTAAATTATTGATTAAATGTGCATTTCTGTAACATTCAAATGTTTTTGGCTTGGGTAGTTGTTGTCAGGCTGTTTGTTCTGGGGACATTTTTGAATTTTATTGTCAAATAAATGTCAGTGTCCATGTTGCTTTGCTGTTATCATTGTTTGCTATCTTGGTTAATTTTTTACATTCTCGTCGTTCTTTACTGATGGTGTATTGGCCTATGGATGGACCCAAACACATTGTTCTGTATATTTGTATTCGTACAATCCTTTTGCCGCAATGCTGGTTGTGTCTGTTGGTTGATGGAGGACACAAGGGCAGGCAGTCGTTTTGTTTTTGTTCTGCATGCCTCCTCCTTCCTTACCATGTGCTCGTCCATGATTTTGGGCAACCACTATGTGCCTCACAGGCAGCCATCTTATCTCTGCTCTCCATGTCTTCAGCCATGGCAAGCCCTGTGTGTGTCTTCCATTTTGTTAAGCTTGTGTATGTGCGTGTGTGCCTCTTTTCAATTAATATTTGCCACTTACATGTTACTTTCAGAAGCATTCTGCTGGAATCAATGTATTATTGCCCTTTGGGAACCCATAGACATTTTTTCTCTTTCCTATATGGTGTCCTGACTATATGTTGTGCTTCTGGGCTGCGTTAAGGTAATTGTTTTATAATAGTTAGGTAATTTACTTGGGCATTGCCCGCCTCCCTTGACTTCCATATATTATTATTTTCCATTTTTGAAAACTTGTTTCCACAACATCTGCCCCATGGATTTAGTCCCTGGGACATGTGTAAAATATTATGATTTTTAATTAATTTGATCAGTTTTAGCCAGATTCGCCTTGGCTCCCAGGGGCCCTGGTAAACAATTGTTTATGTTTTATATAGTTTTATACTGTTTTTGGTCTAAATAGTGCCTGATCTAAGAAAACAATTTGTTTTCATATGTGTGTTACTGTTAGGATGGTGACTTGTAGATGCTATCTGTAATGGCCAAGTGTGCTTATTTATTGCCTCCACTTGGAAGTGATTGTGATTGAGACTGAGACAAAGAGAGAAGTCTGGAAATTAATTGACATAGGAGTCCAGAAACCTCTCTGCTAAGTGTTGCTGCTTGTCCCAACCAATACTAAGTGAAGAAGATGACACCTAAAAAGGAGGCTCCTGCCAATAAAGGATCCAGTGAGGAGATGAAGTTGTTTGCCACCACTGACATCAAGACCTCATCCTTTTTCTCCCAAGGTGTGCCACCTCTTCTGGATAGAATATTGGGAGAATGTTGGGCCTATCACCGCTTGACCCACAATGGTTCCACCGCCAGCAAAAATGAAGAAGATGTCTCTCAGTGCTGCATTGTCTGCAGACACGGCTGAGACCAGTGAGCTCTAAATGTAATTCACCCAACAAACCAAATAATTTCTGAAAAATCAACAGCAGTAGGCGCCTGCTATACATGATCTTCCCGGGATAGAGGCAGAGCAAGAAGCTGAGCAATATACACAACATAATGTTCCCTGTAGTTTTGCTCCTCTGTGTGCGGCAAAGAAAGACCTCTGTGCACTGCAGCCAAGGTTACGTGCTCTGAAGGCAAGTATAAACTCACTACACAAGTGAGTGCAGTGCGCCAGCTTCTACAATTAGTGACGTTTACTCCAATGTAGGTTTGTTGTAAAACATATGCAAAACAATTCATTTTGATTCACTTTATCAATCCATAATCATCACTTTTGAGGCAACTGATTTAATGGTTATATCAGCAGCTTGTACTCTGCACTCACCTGTGCCAAAACATAACAACAGGATGAATGTGTCACATGACCTAGAGAAAATGCACAGGTCCTGATCATCTTGTTCAGACAATGCTATCCAGCATAGTTCTAGGACCATCACATTGATGACAAATTTTCAGGATAGCCAAATGGGGTGAAGGTACACAAAGTATGCTAAAAGAAACCCATTTACCTTTTTTATTGCATATCAGGAAAATCTGGCATAGAGTCATTTGTTTCGGACCTGTGCTAGCCATAGTTGAGCATACTTTTCCTGGCTAGTGTTTCGATTGACGCCTTCAACAAAGCCAAACTATTTCTGCCATTTAGACAAATCTTTCAGAAAAACTGCTGATAACTTGTCCAAAGTCATGGAGGTGGCTTTCAAGTCAATGTTCAAGTGCCAGCATGCTTGGCACTATGGGGTTAAAAACCAGTACTGGCTGACACTCACCCTCCTGGCACAGGTCCT
Organism: Pleurodeles waltl; assembly: GCF_031143425.1. Lineage (NCBI taxonomy): Eukaryota > Metazoa > Chordata > Amphibia > Caudata > Salamandridae > Pleurodeles > Pleurodeles waltl. Next base: position 501,561,799 of record NC_090440.1, read on the forward strand.
TTGAGAGATATGCATGAGTTTTTGTTACAAACATTTTCCTATTCCACCTGTAAAAAAGAGGCAATATGTTACGTTACAGTCTTTCAGCTATGGAAAATAGCGACACCAGGACAAATGTTCAAGAGGGGAAATGTGAGTGCAAACAATACACATGAAATACCTAAATAGTTGGTCATTTGGACTGGTACATCACCTCATGCTTTCCCATTCTTTGTCTGCATGAATCCATTATATTAGCAGCGCTTGTCTCCTACCTTTCACTAACTATATAACAAAGATGTTGGGACAATTCACCTTCCAGAGGTCTATGGCCAACAAATTCACCTTTCACATCCAAGCACCACTGACAACCAGCTTGTCAGCTGATCAAATAGCTGCGACTCTTAAAGCAGTTTTCACTGTTGCCAAACATTATTGCCAAGATTTGAATCGATCGTACTGCATCTCTAGGAGCTTCACTGACTTGCAGACAGTAAGCAAATCAAGTTTAAGGGTCTTTGCTACATGTATAAAGCTAAGACTACGTCTGGCCATCAATTTCTGAGAGTGCGGGTTCATCTCTATGGCTTATAACGATCTTTGCCCTTGGCGAGACATATCCCAGCCATGCTAATCTGTACAAATGAGTAGGACATGGGGGTCGTTCTTTTGCTTTTCTAGGACACAAAACCTTCAACACCCTTTCCCTTAGGGTGCAATTCTGTCTTTCATATGGGAAGTTTAAGCAATTGAGAACATATTTTTGTGCAACTATTGTTACTTGATCTTCTGTCTTTTGAGTGGCAGCCTTGGGAGGTGCCGTTGGAGCAGCCATGCACCTTATACATTATTTTTTTTTAACGCATTTTTACTGAATTCAAACTAATAGTTGGGATGGAATCATTGTAGAAAGGATGAGCTGTAATTTGAGATTATAAATCTCCCACTGCTTCCTGGTGTTGTTATCTACATTTTAGGTTTCTGTTCTCATGTAGTGCTTTGAAGGAACCTTAGAATATATATAGAAAATCTTTATTACTTATGAGAATGGATGACATGATACATAACAACACAAAAATAATGCAGTAAAATACTTCCTAGCAATTCCAACAGGTTTGTGCCACTTTGGCCTTCATGAACTGCTTGCTACTTACTGTTGCCATTTATTGAACCTTTCTTATACAAACATGTTTGTGATTACTGAGTACATAAAGTAAACTCTGAGTGAGTATACATTTCCTCCATTAATATGGAAGTAGTGTCAAAATGCACCTATGAGGAGCCTCCCAATGATCACTGCTTTAAGTAAAACAAAAAAGGGCTCTAAACGAGGAGTAACTAAAGAAGCTATCTAGGAATCCTTTCCAAGAGGCATGGCCCACGTAATAAAGCATGTGGCTTAAAACATGAAAACTGAACTCCTGTACTTCACATAGTGTGTCCCCTCACCATTACGGTGGTGCCTTCTGTAGTTTTCTTTTATTGCACTCAGATATAAACCACAACTGGCAGAGGCCTCAAGCAAGAAGACCTTGACTTTGCTGATGCTTATTAGCAGTATCATTTAAAGGAGTAACAATAATCTTTTTGTTAACAATTAGAATTTCAAGTTATTAAATTCTGTTATTTAACCATTACTGGGGTCTGTGGAAGATGTTGTGGTCTTCAGAGTGTCTCAGACAATTCTGTTCACACCACCCTACTCTGCTGACTCTCATTCATAGATATTTAGGGCCAGAAGTATGAAGGCTTTTCATGGTTGCAAATGGCCTGATCACAAAACTGCCTTTTGGTATTTACAGATCACATATTGTGATTCAGTAAAACATTACCCAATCTTAATTTGGATTTGCAACCCTTTACCAGTTTCGTATTTGGAAGAGGATTGTTTAAGGAATCCCTTCCAAATATCGAATCTGAATGGTATGTAATAATATTGTGACTGGAAAACATGAATACTTTACAGACAACGAACATGTAGTGGTAAGCCATTGGCAAAGGGTAAAAGGATCCAAGTGACCCCATCACCTTTGAGGAAGATGAAAAAATATTTTTTGATGGTAGACAGTGGTCCCTTCGACAACTGTCTACTCTTACAAAATGTTAGTTGCATTTTTATTTTCCTTTAAAGAAGCAGTTACAGACATGGTGACATGCTGACCCCAGCAGGTAACCATGCATGTGATAGCTACAACTTCTAATGAGTTGCAGATTGCAACCTATATCATTAATATTCATTTTGTGATTGACAAATTAGTACATAGATTGGTTCTCAAAACACTTTACTGGTTGCAAATTGCGAACAGAAATTTGAAACCTATGCTTCGTACATCTGGTCCTAGATCCACATTTCTCCCATCATTTTTCGGAAATGTTTCCTCTGCATATGTCACATCCTCTCTTTTCTCACGAGTGCCTTCTTCTTTTTCCTTCTGTGTGTACTTCCATTAATCCTCTATTTGACCATTTTCCTAAACACAGAACTCATACACTGACCTGTAAGCACTACATTAGCTTTCCCTGTGGCACTGTCAGTTTTTTTCACAGCTCTCAAAATTCTTCTTACCCTTTCTCACAGACTCAGTTAGAATTAGCACATATGTGACTACTGATCTGTGCACTCATCATAGAGGCCAATAGCTGGTTTTGCATGCAGGTTGACCACCTGACAGGTACTGTGCTAAATTTGCACTATGTTCAGCGTCAGTTCCACCACTCTCACTCTTAGCCTGTCTTGAACACCAACATACATGTCAAACTTACCCAGATACCTGAAGGAAACTCAGTTCACAGAATGCACTATACAGCAGTCATATGCTAACTGAAAAATCACAAAAATACATCAGCTGGAAAAACATTTTTCAGGAAATGCAACACGAAGTGAGATGTAAACAGTTGAAGAAATGTCAGTGAAGTTTCACTTCCACACAGCCTACAAGGAAAATATGTTGTGACTGTTCTTACATCAGAAGCCTAGTCCTCACCATATTCCCTGGGGAAAATAAATACCACTCCACCATCTTCTCGAAGCCTTGATTCACAAGGTGACATAAAGTGGACCTATGAGTCCTGCCAAGACAGACAATAGAAAAGGAAGACTTTGAGTGAGCCCACAGAAGTCAGAAGGCGGTGGTCATTTGAGGGTCATGATAGATTCAAGGAGAGTGGCACCCTCCAAAAGAAAATGTATTGAGATTTATCATACGGGAACAAGATTGTCACGTAATAGAATTGAGTGCATAAAACCATGTACAGTCCCCTTTGGGAAGACCATGAGTGTGGGTGTCCAAGGGGTCAGCAGTATTAATATATTCTGTATCCTGTGGTGACACTGTCAGTCCCCATAGCAAGTAATTGCACTGTATTGCAATGAAACAGTTCTATAGAACTTCCCACCCCATGAAGAGGTCCTGAAGTGCATCAAGGTGGTCAAGTAAGAGACTAATCTGTTTGTGGTGCTGTAGGAAAGTACCATCTTGCCTGGCATGTTTCCCCCATTTTTACATGTATGTCAGATTGTTTTTGCCTGACTCACTGGGATCCTGCCAGCCAGGACCCCAGTGCTCATAGTTTGTGGCCTGAATGTGCGTACCTGTGTAGTGACTAACTGTGTCACTGAGGCTCTGCTAATCAAAACCTCAGTGCTTATGCTCTCTCTGTCTTTAACTTTGTCACTATAGGCTAGTGACTTTATTTACCAATTTCAATTGGCACACTGGAACTCCCTTATTATTCCCTAGTATATGGTACCTAGGTACCCAGGGTACTGGGGTTCCAGGAGATCCCTATGGGTTGCAGCATTTATTTTGCCACCCATAGGGAGCTCAGACAAACCTTTACACAGGACTGCCACTGCAGCCTGAGTGAAATAACGCACACATTATTTCACAGTCATTTTCACTGCACTTAAGTAACGTATAAGTCACCTATATGTCTAACCTTCACATGCTGAAGGTTCGGTGCAAAGTTACTAAGTGTGAGGGCACCCCTGCACTAGCAAAGGTGCCCCCACATAGTTCAGGGCCATTTCCCCGGACTTTGCGAGTGCGGGGACACCATTACATGCGTGCACTACATATAGGTCAATACCTATCTGTAGCTTCACAATGGTAACTCCGAATATGGCCATGTAACATGTCTAAGATCATGGAATTTTCACCCCATGCCAAATCTGGTATTGGGGTGCCAATTCTATGCATCCCCGGGGCTCCACTATGGACCCTGGGTACTGCCAAACCAGCTCTCTGGGGTTTTCTCTGCATCTACCACTGCTGCCCCGCCACAGACAGTGTTCTGCCCTCCTGGGGTCTGGGCAGCCTAGTCCCAGGAAAGCAGAACAAAGAATTTCCTCTGAGAGAGGGTGTTACACCCTCTCCCTTTGGAAATAGGTATTAAAGGCTGAGGAGGGGTAGCCTCTCCCAGTCTCTGGAAATACTATTAAGGGCACAGATGGTGCCCTCCTTGCATAAGCCAGTCTACACAGGTTCAGGGAACCCCCAGTCCCTGCTCTGGCGTGAAACCGGACAAAGGAAAGGAGAGTGACCACTCCCTTGTCCATTACCACCCTAGGGGTGGTGCCCAGAGCTCCTCCAGTGTGTCCCAGACCTCTGCCATTTTGGATCCAGAGGTGTGAGGGCACTCTGGAGGCCTCTGAGTGGCCAGTGCCAGCAGGTGACGTCAGAGACCCCTCCTGATAGGTGCTTACCTGACTAGGTGGCCAATCCTCCTCTGAGGGCTATTTAGGGTCTCTCCTGTGGGCTTTTGCTCAGATAGCGATTTGCAAGAATTCACCAGAGTTCCTCTGCACCTCTCTCTTTGACTTCTGCCAAGGATCGACCACTGACTGCTCCAGGACGCCTGCAAAACTGCAACAAAGTAGCAAGAAGACTACTAGCGACATTGTAACGCCTAATCCTGCCGGCTTTCTCAACTGTTTCCTGGTGGTGCATGTTTTGGGTTCTGCCTGCCTTCATCCTGCACTGGAAGCCATGAAGAAATCTCCCGTGGGTTGATGGAATCTTTCCCTTGCTTCAGCAGGCACCAAACCTCAGCGTCACCGGTACTCTGGGACCCCTCTCATCCTGACGAGCGTGGCCCCTGGAACACAGGTGGTGGACCCAAGTGACCCAGACTGTCCAGTGGTCCAACTGTCTAAATTTGGAGGAGGTAAGTCCTTGCCTCCCCCTCCAGACAGTAATTCTGTGCACTGTGTGAACTGCAGGTGCTAGGGCTTCGGTGCACATTTCCACAAAATCCTTCATGCACAGCCAAGCCTAGGTCCCCAGCACTCTGTCCTGTGATGCTTAGCTCCCTGAGTTGATCTCCGACTTCGTAGGACCCTCTTTTGCAGTGTTGAGATGACTGCTGTGTTCAGACTTCTTGAACCCATGTTCAAGTTCTTCAACGGGTGCTACCTTCTTGTGCATGGGTTCTCTATGTTGCTGAGGGCCCCCTCTGTCTCCTCTTCCAAATGGCAGCATCCTGATCTTTCCTGGGCTCGGGCAGCACCCTTTTTCTTTAACCGCAACTCTTGCAGATAGCAAGGCTGGTTTGTAGTCTTTTGCCCAAAAAACAGCTCTGCATCCCCCAGCACTCTGTGGGACATCTTGTGCATGAAGGAGAAGTTCCTAGCTCTTTTCATTGTTTCAGAATCTTTAGCTTCTTCCATCCGGAGGCAGCCATTTTGCACCTTCATCCGGGGTTTAGTGGGCTCCTGCCCCCCTGGACACTTTCGTGACTCTTGGACTTGGCCCCCTTCCTTTGCAGGTCCTCAGGTCCAGGAATCCATCTTCAGTGCTCTCCAGTCTGTTGTGGTCTTTGCAAAATCCTCTATCACGATTCTAGTGTGTTTCTGGGGAAATAGCAGTACTTTACTCCTACTTTCCAGGGTCTTGGGGCGGGGTATCTTTGACACCCTTAGTGTTTTCATACACTCCCAGCGAACCCTCTACACACTACACCAGCCTAGGGGTCCATTTGTGGTTCGCATTCCACTTTCTTAGTATATGGTTTGTGTTGCCCCTAGGCCTATTGCATCCTATTGTATTCTACAGTGTTTGCACTACTTTCTGACTGGTTTACGTACCTGATTTTGGTTTGTGCGTATATTTTGTGTATTTTACTTACCTCCTAAGGGAGTATATCCTCTGAGTTATGTTTGGCACATTGTCACTAAAATAAAGTACCTTTATTTTTAGTAATCCTGAGTATTGTGTTTCTTATGATATAGTACCTATATGATATAAGTGGTATAGAAGTGGTATAGAAGGAGCTTTGCATGTCTCCTAGTTCAGCCTAAGCTGCTCTGCTATAGCTACCTCTAAAGGCCTAAGCTGCTAGAACACTACGAATCTACTAATAAGGGATAACTGGACCTGGCACAAGGTGTACGTACCATCAGGTGTCCACTATAGGCCAGGTCAACCTCCTACAGCCTCCTACAGGTGCATGGGAGTCAGAGACTGAATCTACTGTGTGGCCAAAGTGTTTTGGTGTTGCGTCACAATTGGAGGGCTGCTCGAAATATGTGACAGCAAACATGTTGTTGTGCTTCTGTATCTAGTAAAGCAAACATCCGTAAGAGACGTAGTGTGACATTTGACTTTGCTTACAGCATTTGAATAAGAGGCTACTCTGTTTTGTATTATTTGTACAATGTGAGTTTAGAGTGGCTTATATGTAAAGCTTATTTTGTCATGCATTAGGTTCTGAGGGGTATTTCTACTGAGATACCCTGTTTCCAATCTCTTTCTGTGTGGCATTTCTTTATTTGCAATGTGCTAAAGTGTGACATTTCAAGATCTCAAGTGTGACACTTTGAGTGACACCCTAGCACAAACCATGTCTTCGACGTAGCATATACTTCTTATGCACCTGTAGCACAATTTGCAAACATTTACCCTGAAGCACGTTCAAACACCATTTGTATGTAAGTTCCACTAACTATGTCAGGAATTGCATCTGGCATCAGAATGTGACTACAATTGGCCCTTTCACAATATCATGATTCCCCTTCCAGCAATAATTCCCTGATGGCCGCCTGCCACTATCATCACCTGCTCAATTAAGTTGTGTGTTTGGTCTCCTTCCACACAGGCCCTTAGACGTTGCTTCGGTATTACTGTCTGCCTATGAGGGAAGGATTTCAAGGTTTTGAAAAAGTCACCAATGCTGATGTGCATGCCTGCCACGAGGAGGTTCCAATGCGAAAATACATTGGAAACAATGAAAGAAAAGATTTGCAGGCCCTATAGGTGGCCAAGAGATCATATATTATACTTCAAGCAGCAACCTCACATTGTTACATTTCAGGTGTGACTAGACATTGCACATGTAGTCCTGCATCCATACTGGGAAAAGCATAAATACAATAACAGGTTGCAAAAGAGGAAAACAAACTAAACCTAAAAAAGTACATATGACAAGAAACAGCTTGAGATCTCTGCTTTACAAATCTACAACTTAATGAGGTTAGTTAAATGAGTTGAATTTACCAAATATTTCTAAATGAAATAGACGCAATTTGCTTTGTTTACTTTACTCTGATTTTAAAACGAAATACCTGAAGCGTGTGTAAATATTTCTGTAAAGCTGGTCACATACGTTTCACAATGGTATGCTTTTAAGGGCCTAACTTTAGCAATTATTTTTAAACCACAGACACTGCAAATTTCTTTTGCATTTACAGACAAGTTTTTAAAACATGCCTCGTGAAAGCAAGCACTCAAGTGATCCATCCAGATTCTTAGTATTGAAACATTGGGAATTCACTGGCAATGAATTGTTTTCTGCAGCTAATTAATTTCTGTTCCTTGTAACTGTTTGTTTTTCATTTTTTCTTACACTCAATAACGTTTGAATGAACACATTTTAACAATCTAAAGATTCCACTGTTCCGTTATCATGGGTAATACATGTTAATGAATGGAATTTTACCAACATCACATTGCATTCTGGGGTTTGTAGTGTTACCTTTTCAATTACAAGTTTACATTTTCCCAATATGCAAAACGATATTAGCTAATAAAAGGGACACATTCTGGGCTGCCTCGGGGATTCCAAGACGACACAACCACTTGACAGTTGGGGATCATGGCTTCTACGTGCTCACATCTGTGAAATTCAGGAAAGCAGCGGCATGACAGGGAGCACATTCCACCCTGTTGGAGAATCCATGAGGAGGTAAAAAGTGTAACTGTGCTGGGAACTGACTGAGCCAAGTCCCAGGTGTCAGAATTTCTACTTAATGGCGCCAGGTGATTGAGTCCAACTTCCTGACCTGTCGCAGTGGCAGATTAGATGATCACTCTGCATATGATCAACCTCATGGATTCGTTCCTGTTTTCGTATCACAAGCCTAGCCTGTACGGTACTGCAAGAAACAATCATCACATGCAATTAACAGGGAGAAGTCTCAAAGGCTTACTGTAGTTGGAGCGCCCTAAGACGATTGCTTGCCTATACTGATCCTCCTTATTCGAGTTATAGTTTAAAGAGGTAGGGAACAGCCTTTGATGCAAGGATACCTAATTATTTAGTGATCACTCGAGGTCAGTAGATATGTATGATTAATGTGGATCTTGCATTGATGCAGGTAAATTAACAGTAATGCATAATCTAACACAAGATATGTGTGGCACTGGCAGGGCTGTTCCAAATGTGTTTTTAGCAAAGTGATGACTGTTCTTAAGCACAATATGAACCAGAGAGATGTAAGGTGGAGTCACATTTGCAGAACTGTGAAGATATCATCCTGGGTACATTCCATAAGCCACAGATTTGATTTTAGGTAACATCTGATTTAATGTCTATGCTTATTGATCATGGCTTGGTGTCTTTGGTAACAGGAGAGAGAAAATAGCAGTTTTTGGAAAAAAGACATGCATTAATCTAGCGCTGTAATTATTCCAATTCCTAGCCCATTCATGTGAAAAACCCCTTGTTCATTTATTCGAAAATGTTTCATATCATATCTACATATAGTTTAAAATGTATTTGCAGAATGAATTTCTACCCCCACATGGCTCCTTTGGGGCTATTGACAGATATTTATTATTACCCAACACAATTGGTAACATTTTATCGACCTGGAACTATGAAAAGCTGGGTAGGAACCACTGCGGTTTAAACATGTGACCACTGGTTCACAATAGGAGTAGAGGTTAGCAGAGACACCAGACGCACCAGACCCAGCATTTAGATACATTATTAGTAGAGGGTCAAATAAAATCTTCAGAACAAAAAAAAAAAAAAAGTTTGACTATTAACCCCTTAGCTGCTGCACCCTCCCTCCCCTCCTCCCCCCGTGAGCCCTTTTTTGACTATTTGGGGTAGTTTGTGCTTAGACCCCCATAACATTTTGTGCACATAAGCTATCCACACCAAATTTAGGTCATCTTTTTCCAACAATCTGGGGATTGTAAAGGTACCCAGAGTTTGTGGGTTCCCCTGGAGGAGACCAAGAAATTATCTGAGACACAGCTAAAATGTGTTTTTTTGTTTAAAAAATGGGGGAAAGGGCTGCAGAAGAAAGAATCATTTTTTTTACTGCAAATTCCATCAACAAACGGTTCGCAGTGCTAAAATCACCATCTTGCCAGCTTTCAGGAACAGGCGAAATTGAATCAGAAAATCACATTTTTCAACACAGTTTTGGCATTTTACTCGGACATACCCCATTTTTACAATTTTCGGTGCTTTCAGCCTCATTCCAGTTACTGACAGAAATGGGTGTGAAACTAAGGGTGGACAGCTAAACATTTATGGAAAGTAGACAAAATCCTGAATTCAGCACGGGGTAATTTGTGTAGATCCTTCAAGATTTTCCTACAAAAAGTAACAGTTGAAATTAAATAATATTGAAATTGAGTTGAGAAAAACAGCCCTTTCTGATTATGTTTTCTTCCGTAACTTTTTCCAACTATGATAGATTTTTTAAAAAGCAATATAACGTTATGTTTGCTGGACCCTCCTGGCTGCGGGGATATATGGGTTTTGTAGGTTCATCACAAACCCAAGCTACTCAGAGCCAGTAAATGAGCTGCACTGTGCAATGGGTTTTCATTATGTACCGGGTATACAGCAATTCATTTGGTAAAATATAAAGAGTGAAAAATAAGTATCAAGGAAAACTATGTATTTCCGAAATGGGCACAAGCTAAGGAGTTTAGAAATAGTGGTTATTTGCACATCTTTGAATTTGGGGGTCCTCATACTAGCATGTGAATTCCTGTGCATTTTTCAAAACAACTTCTTTCTTTCACACTGCCTTACATTTGGAAGGCAAAAATGTAGAGAAAGACAATTGGCAATAACACGTTTTTTTCTATCCTGTGTTCCCCCAAATCTCCTGATAAAAATGGTACCTCACGTGTGTGGATAGGCCTAGTGCCGGCGAGAGGTAACACCCCAAAAAGAAATATGGATGCATCACATTTTTCCATTGAAAAATGATGAGTTTTTTGGAAAGTGCTTAGCTGTGGATTTTGGGCTGTAGCTCAGCTGGCACCTAGGGAAACCTATCAAACCTATACATTTATGGGAATCCAGAATAGGGTGACTTGTGGGGCTCTCACTGGGTTCTGTCACCCAGAATCCTTTGCAAACCTCAAAATTGGGCTAAAAAAACATGTTTTACTCACATTTTGGTACTCCAAAGTTCTGGAATCTGAGGAGAATCACAAACGTCCTTCCTCCCAGCAATTCCACAAGTCTAACGATAAAAATGGTACCTCCCTTGTGTGGGTAGGCCTAGTGCCCGTGACAGGAATGGATCACACAACGGTCAATGTTGGTCCTTACATGAGGGCAACTGTTGACCCTGGGGTGATCCATTCCTGATGCAGGCACTAGGTACAGCCAGTCAAGTGGGGTAGTGCTTTTTATCAGGACAGGTGGGGATACACTGGTTGGTAGGAATTTTGTGGATCCCAGCATAGAGTTTTTATTCAACATTTCACCCTTGCAGTGGATTCTAGGTAAGAAAGCCTTGGAAAATCCACACAAGCCACACCTCTGTGGCCTCCCCTGGGTGTCTAGTTTCCAAAAATGTCTGGGTTTGGTAGGTTTCCCTATATGGTGATGTTCCCAGGACCACAAATGCAGGTGTCTGCCTTACAAAACCAGGTTGTTGTATGAAAGATACTTTTGATGTCTCCACAATACAATTTGGGTGGTGGAATTTGGGGCTGAACTATATTGTGGAGCTCCCAAGAGAGCACTCTCTCTGTGCTTGCCGCCGCATGCACCTGCTCTCTGGGTTGGACTAACCCACTATTGTCCCCCTGCACTGACTGTTCTGTATGTGTATGTATATGTATATATTTCTAATCTATATATATATATATATATATATATATATATATATAAATATGGTCCAAGCAATGTTCGGCCTGCGCTGGCGTGTTCTGGCGCGCTTCCTTACACGGCGGTACTGGTTTCACGGCAGGACACCTGTTTTAATATTAAGATGATTTCCTTAGTTTTGCAAAAGGAAAAACCGCACTCCAAAGGTGTAAATTTCCAAATGCTTTAATGCTGGGCTCAATATGCTTCACAAGGATTGCAAAAACACACGACGCGTTTCTATCATTACGACCTTGTTCACAGGAATTTGTACACCTTTGGAGTGCGTTTTTTCCTTTTGCAAAACTAAGGAAATCATCTTAATATATATATATATAGAGAGAGAGAGAGAGAGAAAATATATATTTTTTTATAGATGTGTGGTTTACCTAGGGGGCGATTGTGGCCCCAGGGAAACCATACATCTATTAAAAAAAAACAATTGCCCCCTCAGTTTCATTAAAAAAAATATATATACATATATATATTTATTTTTAATCCCTGGGGGGGCCAATTTTCAGAGGTGGCCGACCCCACCCCCAAGTGTAATTACTGGTGTCTAGTGGGGTATCCTGGCTGTGGATCCCAGCACGTCTGCGATCCACGGACAGGAAACTATTTCAGGAATGCCTCGTTTGAAAGGGGAGAATCTCCACTTTCGAACGAGGCCTTCCTGAAGGCTGGGGAGGCCCTTTTGGGCCCGTTTCCCCATCAGAGCAGAAAGCGGCCTTACCTGCTGCTTCCTGCTCCGGTGGGGAAAACAAACTGTGACGTCAGCATGCCTAGTGGCGCTCTGACGTCACAGAGGGGTGGGTGGGGGAGGTGTGGGGAGACATGGAAGTTTTTTTGTGTCTCCTGAGGGATTTTTAAATAAAAAATAAAAAATCCTCCGGTGTGACGCATGGACGATTTTTAAAACCACTCCCTGGCATTGGCCAGTAGTCGTGACCCACACCAGGGACGGTGTGTGTGCGTCGGCCAGTGGGCGACACATGCAATGAAGAGGTTAAAAGTAGCAAGAAATAATAAGAGAATAGTGAATTGTTAACACCTTAAAATGGCAATGTACATGGAATAAGCCATTTATTGAAGGGGTCCTTGAAATTGTGTTTACTGTTGACATGTCTGCCTCTTGCATTATATAATGGAAGTTATCTCCACACAGGAAAGAAGAAGAATATGTATTTATTTGATATGTGCCCAGCAACCAGAGCGTGGCTGTCCCTCTGCCAGTCAACTATCAACTGACCTCCTTGGAATGCTTGCTCTGCAATTGGAATTTAGAATTTAGAATGAATCAGCACTCTAATCTCTGAATGCTAATCATAACACATCTTCCTCCTTTACAAATAATACATAAAATAAAGAAACATAATACAACAAGAACAAAATAAATAACTGAAAAGAACAATGAAGTCAGTTCTAAACATTCTATAAAAGATTGAAATGTACACACAATATTGTAAAAACAATCTTACATTCCTACCATACATAGGCCCTCATTCTGACCCTGGCGGATTGAATCCGCCAGGGCCGAGGGCAGCGAATGCACCGCCAACAGGCTGGCGGTGCATTCATGGGCATTCTGACCGCGGCGGTAACGCCGCGGTCAGAAACGGGAAACCAGCGGTCTCCCGCCGGTTTCCCGCTGCCCATGGGAATCCTCCATGGCGGCGCAGCAAGCTGCGCCGCCATGGGGATTCCGACCCCCTTTCCGCCAGCCTGGTTCTGGCGATTTACACCGCCAGAACCTGGCTGGCGGGAACGGGTGTCGTGGGGACCCTGGGGGCCCCTGCAGTGCCCATGCCAATGGCATGGGCACTGCAGGGGCCCCCTAACAGGGCCCCACATTGCTTTTCAGTGTCTGCTTAGCAGACACTGAAAAGCGCGACGGGTGCCACAGCACCCGTCGCACACCTTCCACTCCGCCGGCTCCATTCGGAGCCGGCATCCTCGTGGAAGGCGCTTTCCCGCTGGGCCGGCGGGCGATCTTTTGCAGATCGCCCGCCGGCCCAGCGGGAAAGTTGAAATGCCCCCCGCGGTCTTCTGACCGCGGGGCGGTGTTTGGGCGGTTTCCGCCCGGCGGGCGGCGTCCGCCGCCCGTCCGGGTCGGAATGAGGCCCATAATCTCCTAAATATGGGGGAAGTTGACAATTTCTCCTACTCCTCCTTACTTCCCTTGAATGGTCCATACACTTAGATTCCAAACTCACCCTTACTATCTCCTCTAGCTCTCATATTCTCAGACACTTGTTTATTGCTACACAATTCACCATCTGACATCAACATGAAAGTATTGGTTACCCACTTTCCTCCACCTACATTACATTGCCCACCTCTCTGGTACAAGACTACCCCTCTATTATTCAATTTTTCTCCTTTCTCTAAGACTACAAAGAATCTACAACATTGTAGAGACCTTTATATTTCACCAACCCTCTTCTTTTCTGAGCACATCAAATTTACACCCAACCTTATGAGTCCTTGAATCTCAATATATTTTTTACTATTATTCTGAGTTCTTCCTTGTGACTTTCCTACTATTTCTTTAATCCGGGCCGGAACTAGCTTGGTTCCTGGTAACCTTCCATGCATCATTTCCAATTATGTTTTGCAAGTCACACTATTCCCACTTGTTCTATATGCCCACACCATTTCTGCGACCATTCTCTCTACATCTTGCTTACTCACCATTGCCATCTGGATAGTTCCTTTAACTGATCTATTAGCTCTCTCCACCATTCCATTTCCCTCTAGATTATACAACAAGGTGCAACTGTGTCTTACTCATGATTCCAAGAATGTATTCATTTCATGTGAGGTCAACTGTGTACCGTTATCAGTTATTAAAACTGAAGGAACTCCCTATTCACTAAACACATTCTCTAAATCAACTATCTTTGCCTTAGTGGTTATTTCTCTCATGAGCTTTACAATCAGCCATTTAGTATGGACATCAATAATCACCATGACATACCTTAAGTCAGTTCTCACTTTATTCATAGGTCCAATGAAGTCCAAGAACACCGTATGCCAAGCTTTCTCAGGATCATCAATTTGCCTCAAATCTGCTTGGTTACCCACCTTTAACCTCTTTTGTCTTCCTTACATACAATGCATCTTTCTACCCATTCATCCACCTGTTTATCCATTCCTGGCCACCACCAATCTGTTCTCAACTTCTTCTTCATCCTTGTTTTACCCAAATGGCCTTCATGCACAGTTTCTATCAATCTGATTCCAGACCTGAAGGAGGAATACATTTTGCTCCCCTCATGATTACTGCATCACCGCAAACCAAAAACTCCTCAAAACCTTTTACATATGGTTGACTGAAATAGCTACAGAGCTTTCTCTCCTAGTGCCTAACAAAATCAAGCGTTTCACTTCTTTAAGTGTGGAATCCAACTCAATTTCCTTAATCCACTGCTATTCAGTGATGGCACTTTCTCCTTGCACACTCAACACATCTTGTATTGAAACCACAGCTCCTTCCGCCTCTCTAGCTAGGACAGCAGGACCATCTACTTCTCTACACCCTAAGGACATCCTGGATAAGTAGTCCACCTGACAATTCCTCCGTCTTTGAATATATTCTAATGTATAGCAACACTCTTGTCAACGAGCTGCAAGCCTAGCTAGTCTTGCTGATCCTCCACTAGCCCCTCCTGGGAGAAGAATTCTTACTAAAGGCTTATGATCCATTCATAAGATATATTTAGTTCCATTATGCTGCCGCTAGTGTCTCTCTTTCTCTCAACAACTGAGTAATTTCTTTCTGAGATGGTGAAAGTCCTGGGTGCAAATGCCACCATTTTCTCCTGTTTGCCATAGACTTGAGCGAGAATAGCTCCTATTCCCATAGCACTAGCATCCACTGTAAGAATTGATTTCAATTTAGTGTTAAATGGTGTCAAAATTCCTCACTACAGATTTCCTCTTTTATGTGTTCATAACATTTCTGTTGTACATCATCCCAAACAAAGCTGGTGCCTTTCTTCAATAATGACCTTAAACATTCTGTTTTATCTGACAATCCATGCTCAAATTTGGAATGTAAAAGGATTTCAAATTGTCATTGCCTTTTGGTGCTGGAGATAACTTTATAGCATTTAATAAAAAAAATAGTTTTCACACCATCTGCTGTAATGTTAAACCCAAGATACTCCATTTGATCTACCAAATATGTAGACTTCTCATGTCTGAGACACAAGCCAGCATCATTTAATCTATGGAGAGCCTGTCTGAGTATTATGTTATGCTGTTGCACAGAATCTCCAAAAATTAAAATATCATCCTGGAAGTATAAAATGTTGCTCATTTGTTTAAATATCTCACTCATCATCCTTTTGAAACACACTCGCCGCTGAACATAAGCCAAAAGACATACGGGTGAATTGAAACTTTTCTTCCATTGTAATGAAGGCTGTCAGGGGTTTAGATTCTTCATGCAATTTTATCTGATGGCATTTTTTTATCAAATTTTGAAAAATATTTTCCCCCACCTAAAGCTAAAAGCAACTCATTTATGTTCGACAACAGATATGTATCCATCACCACGTTTTTATTAAAGGATCTAAGGTCAAAACAAAACCTATACTTCTCATAATTTCCCTGTAAAAACTATTGGAGATATCCACCTATATGTTTCTATTGGTTCAACCACTCCAGAATCATTCATTTCTTTTAACAACTCTTGCGCTACTAAAGGAACTCTCCTCAATTTGTGCTGGACTGGTATTGCATCTGGCTTTAACAATGTTTTATGGACATATCCTTTTAAATGCCCCAATTTTTCTCAAAACACTTCTTGTGCTTCTTGCAAAATGTCTTCTATCACCATTACTTGGTTAGGAGGTCTGAGGCTTACCACGATTTTGAGGTCGTATTGATCCATCCAACCTAATATAGGTGGACCACCTTCAGCTACATAAACTTTACCACACGTTTTCTCCCCAAATTCAATGACTGCTCCAATGTATCCCACCAAGTTAATCTTTTCACCCCTTGGTGCTCCCCTGGGTTGATATCCTTTTGCAACAGCTTCTTATTAGACCATAAAGCAGTAAACATCTCTTTAGGAATAATGGGATACAGACAACCTGAGTCTATCATTAGTTCTACCGTCTTATCATTAATCACAAAGCCAGCTAAAGGTCTTTTTGTATTCTTTGATTAACTTCCTTATCTCCCACAGAAATAATTATATCAGTTACTTCAGTGTGCTCTATTGCATTGAGTTCTTCGTCAATGGTGGCTACCCTAGTTTTATTCTCGTTTGCATACATTTGCGAAGTGCATGAGCAGTGCAGGGGTCCCCATGGGGCCCCAGGTACACCGTCTCCTTCAGCTTTTACATGGCAGGGTAGCTGCCATGTAAAAGCCGGTGGAGAGGGGACTCATAATCCCCAGGGCAGCACTGCTTGCATCATTGCCCTGGCAGATTGAGACCGCCGGCACGGCCAGGCCATCTGCTGGCAAAAATGAGGAGGTACCGGCTGTCCGACCGTGGTACTTTCTCCACTGTCATAATGTGGAGAATGGACTGCTGCATTGGCAGTCTTCCGACTGCCACCTTGACTCTGGCGGTCCTAGGACCACCAGACTCATAATGAGGGACTACGTTTGTACAGTATCACCAATGTAGATCAACATGTTTGCAATCTTTGCCTTCTTTTGCCCACTACTGGTCGCTGTTCCAGTTCTCCATAACCGCCGCTGCCAACAATGGGTCTGGAGCCACCTCGAGTGGTTGCAAGGGCAGACTGGCTCAGCTCGTCACCAAAACTTGCATTGTTTAATGGAAGTTATCCACACAGGTAAGAAGAATAATATATATATATATATTTGGCTTGTGCCCTGCAACCTGAGCGTGGCTGTCCCTCCACCAACCAACTACCAAATGACCTCCTTGGAATGCTAGCTCAGCAATTGGAACTTAGAATGCATCAGCATTCTAAGCTCTGAATGCAAATCATAACACTGCCTTCTCACACACTTACAGCAACACAGGAGTGAATTGGAAAGAGAAGGTGAAGTCTCCCTGATATTTGTAGACCTGAAATGCATTCCACTTTGGCCCCAAGCTTAGAGTTGAAGAGATGGTGTTAATGTGCAAGTCAGGGGTGACAATGTGCACTACAGATTTGGAATGTGTTACAATTGCATGCAAATGCATACACTTCCAATGTGGCTTCACAGAGTGATATTAAATTGTATGGGCTGCAATCACTAGATCTCTAAAGTAAGCACAGGGTGGAGCACCTTTGCAGCACCTGTTTTCAAAGGGCATGGTCGCCATTTACCCATTCATTACTATATTTCCTCACAAGGGGAGCATAGCTAACCATTTAAATTATTTTTCTCCCAAATCGCTTTTCGTATCCCTTAGTGATGACACCATAGGAGCTTGTACCAAATACCTTATGCACAGGTGGAATACCAATGTATCAGTGCAAAAGTTTTCTTTCCTCATCCCTACAAATGTCACAATTTCCAGGCATCCCACCTTTCTCACCTAAAATACTTCTGTGGTTGTGTCAACTGCCATATATATATGTCACTATGTGCAATGTCTGTCACTGTTCCTGTCCTGAAAGAATGGTTTCCAAATCTTATCTCACATCACAAGGTTATTAAGATATTTTCTCATTATTCTTCACAGCTTGTAAATTACCAGTGATGCTCATCTAGATTTTGAGTAACTGGTCCTTCCCCACGTCCAATCCATTCCTTATCATTCAACGGTGGCTACACAAAGCCACATCAGAATATCCTCTGATTTCACCACTGGGGTTTCCTTACATGCTTCTTGGTGATCTGACTGTGAATGCACAACCACTGTTTCCTAATCTTTATATTTTCCTAAGCAATTGAGACATCCTAAACTTTCCAAAGGGACTCCACAGTAAACAAAGCCTAAACAATATTTCCTCCCACAGTCAAAACAACCTTCCTTCAGCATCTCTCCCATTACTAGCCTTCTTCCCTGCCTGTCCTTATTTTGGCCTTTAAAATCGACAGCCCATCTCCCCTGGCAAAGGCTTCAAGAACCCAAATTAATTTTCATAAACTGCTCTGTTGGCCTTTTCATCTACAATGGTGTCCGAGAACAATCCTTTTTTAATAGGTTTACAGGCTTGTGCGTGGCCCTGAACTAGTGGGAAATTTAGGTTATTTTTTTCTGCAAATGACTGTTCGTGGCTCCAGAAGCCAAAGGAAAACACTACATCCTGTTTCTCCTGTTGAAAATCTCTTTCAACCTCGGTCCTCTCATTGCTCTATTGCCCTTAAATTCCAACCTATTCTGCTAAAATTAATAGTGACTTGATGCATTCAGTGGCCCTTTAGTGTGCTGGTGCAGCCACAATCTCATACATTCCAACTTTTTGAGGCATATTGATCCTTTGTCCATCCGCCTTCAGTACCATACAAAATAACCTCTTTGTTATGTTTTATGTGAGAGACATAAAAAAAGAGGATGCGTTGGGCTGATGTTGGTGCCGGATCCAGCCGCTGCGCACCAGTTGTGGGGGGCTATTTAAGTGCCCCACCCCAAAAGGCTCAGCCTTTTTTGCTGCGTTGGCGTGCTGATCATGGGGCCAGCATTGTGAGGATTCCTGCCCCTCGTCCGACCTACTGCGGCCATTGGATCTACTGTGACTGGGACTTCCAGCAACACGCCACATCTCAGAGGATTCCTGCCACTGCCCCTCATTGGATCTACTGCGGCCGGGACTTACAGCAACACACTGCATTTCCGTTCAGGTTTTTGGTTCCACTGACGTCATGCACGCATGCCGCATCTCGGAGTGGTTTTTGTGTTTCTCTGAGGTCGCGCACGTCTTTGAGAGCACCACCATTAAGGTTCTTTGCTTTCCCCCGAGGTTTCTCCCAATTCGTGGGCATGGCGCTGTGCTTCTCCCCGGTCCTCCCGCAATTGTGTGTCCCTGCGCATTGGCGGCTGGGTCAGAGTAATAATTATCGTGCGTGGAGATCATAGCGTTTTTGGTGATTTTGAGCGCACCGCGCAAGAGTAGTACATTACGGGGAACACTTTACAATTTGCCTTTATTTTGTGTGACCCTGTGTCTTCCCTGCACAGTTTGTGCTAATTTAAGTGCATCGCTTAACTGTGTTGCTTGCTTTTGAGAGCTACATGCTGATTTGGATTTAACAAGTTGGATTGCTGTTGTTAAAGGATCACAGCAAACACAGTGTTACGTTTGTGTTCTGAGACAGCCTGTTTAATAGTCACATGTGGTGCATACAATATTTGGAGTCATGGCTTGTAATCGCAATAAGGCAGGTAAGAGGAAGGGCAGGGACCCTGAACCGTCTCAACTATTGAAGTTGATTCTGGTGAAACTAGGTAGTGGGGATTTTGACAGCGGAAACTCCGCTTTGGATGGAGAAAACAATTGTGCTGACAATGATCGCCCAAGGTGGTCACATGTACCCCCCGCACAGCATTCCCTCCTGTTAAGCATAGAAATAAGAGACAGGTTTCAAGCGCCCAACAGCCTTCTGCCTCCCCGTCAACAGACACCCCCCCTGCACAGCCCCTGCCAGTTAATCTGATAGTATCTAGAGGTGTTACCTCTGAGGTTCCTCAAGTGGAACAAAGAACAGTACCCACACCTGAGCCGGGGGTAGTAGCAATCCTATCTGACATCCGGAAGTCATTATCAACATTGTCAGCACCATCTGCAGTGCCAGTTGGTCAGCCAGCCTCTCCAGCTCAGGTTGCAGTTCCAATTCTCCCTCCTCCAGTAGTGCAGGGGCAGGGCAGTTCCGCTGCCCAGATAATTATGCAGGACGCGACCACGCAAGTGCTCCTGGCGGTGTCTCAACTATTGGCGAATATTAATACCTCAGCTATTCCTGCACAACCTATATCTCCATGGTCCTCAAATGACGCTTTGCAGAATTCTGTAGCAGAGCTTAAACGTCAGGTTGAGGCGATTGCAGCAGCACCCAGTGTTACACCAGCACACTCTGAGGCGGTGGGTCCATGTGTCACCCTGGCAACGGGCGCCCAACCTCCTGCCCCCTCCATCACAGAAAAAAGTAAGGTTACTGAACTCAACAATAACACGTCTGTGGGTGGTGTTACGGCTGTGGTGACCAGACAAAACACACTATTATCAAGACCAGGTAAGCTTGCTGCTCATGTTGGTTCAGACGTTAAAGAAAAGATTTGGGAAGGAGAATTTGTGGACATTTTTTCCCTCATTAAAGCCAAAAGAAGGGAGATGGAGGTTAAGGACAAGAAGGTGAAGACAGCATCTCATAGTGATAAAAAACCCAAAGCGGAAGAAAGTATAACTAATTGGCTGTTTGGATTCAATGTCTTTATGTCTGTCATGCTTGAGAAGAAACCTGAGCTGGGTATATCAATGATCTGTTATGCAAATAAGATATTGAAAGCACACCATATGTACGGTGGCAACTCTTGGTTAGATTATGATAGAGACTTCAGGTTTCGCTCACAATATTCCAGTGATAAAAGGGGTCGTGCTGGGCAATTAACAGAAAGGTATGTTCTTGCCTCTCGGGATCTTGCAAATTCAAACATAACTGTTCTTTCTGCGGGCATCCCTCTCACCAGAGTTCAAGTGCATTAAAAAATCCAGAGAGAAGGTTAAGGAAGGGAGTAAGCCCTCACATTGAAACTACTTTGCCATCTCTTATATGGATTAACGCTTCGCTCCCCTGGTTACAGGCCTATCCCGATAAAGATTCTGCTGAACTCCTAGTTAATGGCTTCTCTGTTGGTTTTAGTGTCCCTTCCCTACAAGTCCCCCCATTCCATACTGCAAAAATTCATTATCAGCTTTGAGGAATCCGGGGGTGGTGGCAAGGAAGATAGAGAAGGAAAGTCAATTAGGTAGGTTGGCGGGCCCCTTTTCTTCCCCTCCAACAACAAATTGTGTTTGCTCTCCTTTGGGTGTTGTTTCCAAGGAAGATCCAGGTCAGTTCAGGCTGATACATAATTTATCAGCCCCACGGGGATCATCTGTAAATGAGGCAATTGACCCCCAACTATGTTCAGTCCGGTATGCCACTGTGGACCAGGCCCTTGTGAAATTATGTGCTTTAGGTCATGGGGCACTGCTAGCGAAAACTGACATTGAATCCGCCATTAGGCTTCTCCCAGTTCACCCTGATGACTATCATTTATTAGGGTTTCAATTTGGGGGGGTCATACTTTCATGATAAATGCATGCCTATGGGATGTAGTGTGTCCTGCAGTTACTTCAAACAATTTAGCACCTTGTTGCAATGGATTTTTACTAAGTGCACAGGTCACAAAGAAGTAATACATTACTTGGATGATTTCCTGGTGCAGGGCCCTCTGGGATTGGCGAAGTGCTTGCGGGCCCTCCAGTCTTTAGCTACTATGTTTGATGAATTTGGGATCCCCCGTCCCCAAGACAAAACAGAAGGGCCCTCTACCCACGTCACATTTCTGGGGATTGAGATAGATTTCATAGCGGGTGAGTGTCGCTTACCGTTGGATAAATTACAAGTATTTAAGGATTCCATTGGCTTTGTATTGTCTCAAAAGAAAGTCGCCCTGCACCAGCTCCAGGTTTTGGTAGGTCAACTGAACTTTGCTTTACGCATTATTCCCATGGCTCGCCCCTTTTCCAGGTCCATCGCTAGGGCGATGGTGGGTTTGACTGAGAAACCCACTAGTCTACCCCTTGAGGTACAGGACGATTTGAAAATATGGGATGTCTTATTACAGGATTTTAATGGGTCGGTCATTTGGCCTCATCCTCCAGTTCCTAGTCCTACTCTGGAGCTCTTTACTGATGCTGCCGGCAGTGTAGGTTTTGGTGCCATCTTGGGCATCTGCTGGTGGAGGGCCAACTGGCCCGTAGAGTGGGTTGAGAAGGGGTTTACAAAGAATGTAGCATTTTTAGAACTATTCCCCATTATTGTCGCTGTCACCATTTGGGCCCTGACATTTAAAGATAGGTCAATAATATTCTGGTCAGACAACATGGCGGTGGTGGAGGTGATTAAAAGACAAAAGGCATTTTGCAGAATGGTGCTCCGTCTCCTGAAACACTTGGTTTTAATCTGCTTAAACCTTAACATTACCTATTGCGCAAAACATGTGCCTGGGGTCCATAACAATGCTGCTGACGCTCTATCTCGCTCATTGATGCAGGACTTTCTGAGGTTCCACCCACAGGCGGAGGAGAAGATGACGGAGTTCCCAGCATATCTGTGGAAGATTGGACCCCCTCCCTTCCCTCTTTAGTAGCGGTATCTCTAGCTGCCCACACAAAGGGGGCTTATGAGAGATCATTTCTGCAATACAGGCAATTTTTTTATTCAAAACATATTTCAGATTTGTTTTCTACGTAGGCCATTTTTGGGTTTTTGAATCATTTAAAAGAAAGGGGCAGACCAGTTTTGTACGCTAAGGCTCACTTATCCGCTATTCGTTTCTTCGCGAAGCTTCAGAGTCAGGAGTCCCATTTGAACCCCTTCATCATTAAAAGGTTGGTGGCTGGTTGGGCTCGACTAGAGGGCCCAAACAAAGACACTAGGCACCCCATAACTGCTGCCTTACTAGGGATGCTCTTAGACAGAATCCCCATTGTGTGTTCCTCGCTTTTTGAGGCAACATTATTTGCCGCCATTTTTACTACAGCTTTCTATGGCGCTTTTTGCACTGGCGAATTAGTTGGGTCTTTCAAGGGGGATCACTCAGGAGGCCTTCAGTTGGCAGATGTACAGATCACTCCAGGAATGGCAACAATTCGGCTGCGTAAGTCCAAAACTGATCAATTGAGTAAGGGCTCATGCTTTGAGCTTAGAGTCGCGCCGAGATCTCCGTTATGTCCGGTGGATCGATTGGGATCTTACCTGGTGGCTCACCCTTCCTCTGGGTCACCTGCCCTTTTTCTTCACGCAAACGGCGAATGCCTATCTCGCTACAAATTTTTAGCAGTGCTAAAGGTGGCTCTTAGGGCCTCAGGGGTGGACCCACAGGGGTACTCTTCGCATTCTTTCAGGATTGGGGCAGCTACTCTAGCGGCTGGTGCAGGGATGTCAGTAGCTGAGGTAAAATCCATAGGGAGATGGTCATCCAATTGTTACAAGCGATACATTAGACCTGAATTGCAATGATGGGTGCTCCCTGACTGTAACTTTCAAATGCGGTTTCTCATACAATGTTTTTTCATTTCAGTTCATTGGCTCCTCGCGTGGTCTGGGTCTTAGGACTTTCTTTTGTTCGGTGGGCAGCCTACAGGTTGCAACAGCTCCATAAGCCTAAGCTGGCGGCTATCCAGGATGTGGCCTTTCGCTGGTGTGGGGTTGGTGGACTAGGTGTCACGCAGCTACAGCAACTCGCTGACTTGGCAAGGAGATACGAGGAACTTCAGTTCCCGAATCTCATTATTATGCATATTAAAGGCAATGACTTGGTGCGCATGGGACGCAAGACATTCAGGGAAACTATTTTTGTGGAAATAACCAAGTTATCTAAAGAATTCCCGAACGCGGCAATTGCATGGTCACATATGGTACCTCATTGCAATTAGGGTCCAAACATTAAATCAAGGACAATCAATGTGTCGGTTCGGAGGCTTAACGCTGAAATGGCAAGACTATGACCAGGTCCCGCGACACTTATGGAACATTCCGCATAAACTTTTGAAGGGCCCAGATATGTTTCACAGAGACATGGTACAACTGTCCGATGCAGGGACGGATCAATTTATTGCAGATATGTGGTTCTTCTCTCACAGCTTGTTTGGGGGTGGGTAGGGCGAAGGACCTTTGATGCCCTGGCCGTCTTCGTGGTGGGAGAAGAAGTATTAAAGTAACCATAACCAACAGAGGGATCCCCAAGGTTGGGGCCCCGGGATAACACTAGAGGTAGGATCCTGAAGCCCTGAACCAACCTGTGGATGTACACACCAGCTTAGGGTGACCATGGGGCTCCCGCTCCTGGCCGCCCCGTTACACCCCCTTGGCAGATTGGTGTTTGAGGAAGGGGCGGAACCCTTAGCATGAGGACAAGGCACGGTGAAGTCGGGGGAGCCGCCGCCCCAGGGATACAGGTGAGGTACGGTTCACCTGTGTGGTCCAAAGGAGGTTCAGGACAGGAAGGGATCCTGTCACATTGATTTATGGTTATCTAATTAATCTCATTAAAATGGTTCTTTGAATGATTGTAATTATGATTTGAAAATTCCTGTTTGAATTGAATTATTACGGACGGTATTTTATGAAGTTATTGAAATTTTATGAATAAAATTCTTCCAACAAAAATGAGTTTGTTGGTGTGCGTGGGGCAGGTGTAGGGTGAGGGCCATCTGGCGGTCTCCGAGTCCTATGGTAAAGCGCTCCCCCGCCATATGGGGGAGCGCGGCCATTAGGAGTCGGGCCGCCGTGGCCCAACCCTCTGCACTAGTTGTGCATCAGGCTGACTAGGGACTTCCACCCTCACACCTCGTGAGGCGTGGGGGCGGAAGTTAAAAAAGAGGATGCATTGGGCTGACGTTGGTGCCGGATCCAGCCGCCGCACACCAGTTATGGGGGGGGCTATTTAAGCGCCCCACCCCAAAAGGCTCAGCCTTTTCTGATGCTTTGGCGTGCTGATCCATGTGGTCAGCATTATCCCACCCACCCACTGATTTGAAAATTCCTGTTTGAATTGAATTATTACGGATGGTATTTTATGAAGTTGTTAAAAAGTTATGAATAAAATTCTTCCAACAGAGATTAGTTTGTCGGTCTGCACGTGGCAGGTGTAGGGGTGAGAGCCGTCTGGTGGTCTCCGAGTCCTATGGAGAGCAGGTTATAAAGGGTGCCACAGGATCTGTCAACTGCCATCCTGAAGGTGAAACTTAATCCACAGAACCCACAGAATGAGAGAAAATAAAGACAGCCTTCGCTGGTGCAGCTGAAAAAGCATACCACTGACTCCCCACAGAACCCATTCCAGTCACCATATTTGCATTTATCCGCTTTCACCAACACAACCATATTGCGGTGATTGAGATAACTGTCTTTTTTTCTTTTATCATATTCCTCTTTTAAAATTATCATTTTTATGGAAAGATGCAAAAAAAGACATAGCAGCTTAGAAGTCTAATTTTATAATAACAAAATCACATAATTTTGAAATTATGGGCGCTTCCTATCAGTAGGGTATATTTTGAACTGGTACAGAAACGTTTTTAGTTTTAATGGACATCAGATAAAAATGTGATTCTTTCTGATGCAAAGAAAATGTATTACTGGCTGAAGGTTAATAGCCCCCTAGGCCCACATTACGACCCTGGTGGTTCGAAGACCACCAGGGCCAAAGCCAAACCGCTGATACTTCACCCGTCACGCCGCTTTTCCATGGTCTGCCGGGCTGGAGGTGAGCACCTCCAGCACGGCGGACACCATAATACCTCTAGCGGTATTACAACGGGGGAGACCGCCAGCATTTTCTGGCAGTTGCATTGCCAGAAAAAGCTGGTGGTCTTGCATCCTGGCTACAGGAATAAGCACTCCTGTCACCAGGATACACTTGCACACATTTCCACATACCTGCACACTTGCACTCACACACTACTACCCACAAACACACCCCAACTCACCCACGCAAATGCGACATACACACCCATTCACATTGAGATACATACACAAACACCGCTGACACACACGCATTCACTCCCCCTCCTCCCTCCAGCGCATACCCACATTCACACCCCCCTCAACCCCACCCGCATGCATCCATTCATGCCCCCTCCGCACTGCATTGTTCCATTCACTCCGCTTCCACATCGCACAGACGCACTCACCCCATCTATCCGCATTCACCAACATACATGCACCCATCTCCGCCGCATTCACGACACTCACACACACACACACACACACCTCTCCCCTGTCAGATGATCACTTACCTCGTCCATCGAGGAGGTCGTCCCTGAGGGGACAGGTCCTGATGCTTCCATTGCTGGCAGTGCCCCGCTATCAGGACACCGCCATGCTATATTACAGGTCGTAATATGGTGTGCAGTGTACTTTTGATGTGCAGCATCCTTTTCCCCGCCGACCGCCAGCACGACTGCTATCGGATTCCAGGCGGAAATCAGACTGCAGTCGTAATGCAGCGGTCTTAAGACCTCTAGCACTGGTGGTCTTTCGGTGCCCGCTGCTTTGGCGGTCTTGTAAAAAGACCGCAAAAGTAGAAATGAGAGCCCTAGGGGGTTATTCTAACTTTGGAGGAGGTGTTAATCCGTCCCAAAAGTGACGGAAAAGTTACGGATTTACCACCAGCCGTATTACGAGTCCATTATATCCTATGGAACTCGTAATACGGCTGGTGGTATATCCGTCACTTTACCATCACTTTTGGGATGGATTAACACTCCTCCAAAGTTAGAATAACCCCCTTAGTATAAAAACATAGAAGTGTCTAAAACATTTAAAAAAGGACACAAAAATTAAAAGAAAAAAGCATTGGCTACGGAAAGCAGTGCATCAGCAGCCCTGGTACTGAAGTGAACCTTTTTAAGCAAATGTAAATATGTGAAAATGGGAAGGAAGATGTACACGTGTTCATGCATAATGTCATCACATATAGTACAAGATGGGGCTAATGGCTGAAGTGGGTTACCCTATGCTGTGTGCAGCAGTGGTTTGAAGCAAAATGTGAATGACAGATGAACAGATGAATGAGGGAGGAAGGCTGACCCAAAGTCCATCTATAAATGTTTATATGTATGAATTATATATTTATGAACTTTTTTGATTGGTTGAGGCTGTTGAGACAGCTAAGCTGCCTTTGGGCCAAACCTAAAAACGGGAACACATTTTTACTATTTTCCCATAGTTGAACCAAATTGTGAATTTTTAGTTCTTTTGAAGCATGTTGATGTTTCTCAATTTCTCTTGGTAAAGCAAAATATATTTAAAAAACCTGTGTTGCCTTCCCATCACCGTTTCATGCTCTACGATGTCCACTGTGCAGGGCCTACTGCAGAGGGAATGGTGGAACAGTACACTTTCCTACATTCACTAGTAAGAGTTGTTGGTGGGGATGGAAGAAGGGATGGGAATTGGAATTCAAGTCAGCCTATGTTTTGCTTCATGTGGGTTAGGAAATGTACCACTGGGAGTCTTTTTGTTGGAAAGGTGAAGCACAGAAGTGTGATAAATTGTGTTTGGTGGGGGTGGTTTCAGGAGGGCAGAGCAAACTGGAAAATGTTGTGTAGGTAGTTCAGAGCAGTAGATGGATGGACAGATGCTGAATTGTGAGTTCAAAATTACCCTAAACAGCCATTTGAGGCTGCAGGAATCATTTTCTGCTGCTTCAAATAGTTGTTGAATTTTCTCCTAATTGTTTATGACTGGCTACAGGTAGTTTCGGCTTTTTGGTAGATGTTTTGCTACTAATTCTTATAATTCCAGATACATGGAGGGCTTCTGGTGTCACATAGGCTCTCATTATCCTAATGGATTTGGGCAGCAGAATCACTTGCCGTGTGCGGGACTGAGTCTGAACCCACTACAGGTGACACCTGTCGGCCTAATCCGGGTTTTGTTCCGGCTAACTAGCAGTGCCTTATCTCTATCCAAGAGCAAAGATGATTGGGCAACCGAGCACATGACACAATTGACTCCTCAGGGAAATCGTGGTCACTCAGATCTCATCTGTTTCTCTCAGTTACATTAGTCTCACATATGCAAGGGCAATCAGAGGCAGAATACAGTTCAATAAGGTTTTAGTGAAGTAATTGCATCTTAGATAATAAAGCATGTATTGAAATAACAAGGATGATGAAGCATGACAGGATTAAAATTGTGACAAGGAGAGTGAAACATAAAAATAACGCTACCATATTGTCACTACGGTCCTTAGAAATAGCTCCTAACTAGGGTATGTTAGAGCACAGCATGTTAAGCTCTAATTCTGCCCTTCAGGTTCCACTGGGAAGACATCATCCCTCATACCTGAGCAAGAGGCCTGTAGTCTACATAAGCAGCTGCGGGGAAGCACTCAGCAATCAGCATACAGTCGTGGTCATCTTGCTGAAATCTCCCTCTAATGTACATGGGTCAAAGTAGTGTTTTTATAATAAAACAGCTGAAATTCCAAAAAAGGATCCCCACGTAAGAGTGTGTATGTTTCTGTGAACATTAGAGACAAAGCGTACCACTTTTGCCGGCAACCTATCTTTACTGCAGCCTTGAGAAAAGCATAGAGTGAAAGAAATGTCTTGTTGAAGAACGCAGTGCTGGTCTAGGAAAAGAACAGCTAGGCAGAGAGACAGAGAAAATAAAACAAGATCGCAAATGTGGCTGTTGCCAAAATACTAAAAACAAAGCTATATAAAATATGTCTAGGTTAAAGTGCACAGCGGCAGGCCTAGTTTGCTAAAATAACGTGTATGAAGCTATAACTAAAATGGCTGCACAACACTGGTTCCGCTCAGAGGAGTATTACTCTCTTACCTCATATATTGGCTGTTTGAGGTATCATTCAACCTCCTACAAAATGTTTGTATTACAATGCATGATGGACTGTTTTACATCTAAACATACACTCAGTCACCCAACAAAGACATACATAAATCAATCCAGTTAAGTTTTCTTCCATTGTAGCAGCCTTTTTTTAACTTTTTCCTCAGGACTTGAGTGTGAGTCTGAGCTTAATGCGGCTGCTTATTTCATGCTCCCTTTTTATTGGGATACCTGACCCCAAGATGGATGCTTGGAGTCATGAGACTTGTGAGACTCTGGCCAGACACGTTTTAAGGCATCTGCAAAGTGGGCTCTGGCGCAGGATCCCAGCCTTTCAGGGGCTCCCGGATAGATCTATCTCTCTTCATGCAGTCCTGCTCTGATGACCTTGAATGATTCTTAAACATAGATTGTTTTAAATACCATTTTCCTTTCATCTTTGTTAATGTAGGTGATGTGTGGGAGTCTATTAAACATTTTGCAGAGACATTTTCTGTTTAAACACCACACAACATCCATAAAAAGTTCCTTTTAAATCAAATAAGGACCTCGTAAAATAGCAGTTGTTTGCAAAGATTATTTGCAATAATATTAGTGAGCTGCTTTTGTACAACAATGTTGAAACCAAAAATCACTATCACTGATTTAGATGGAAACACATTTAGAATTAGGACCAGTGTGTCTCTGCAGAGTTGGTGAAAAAGGGCATGAAAAAGCTGAAAATTAGATGATAAATTTGAAGCTGTTCCGAACAAGAGTCTCCAAAATACATTTGGTCCAGTGCTATCAAAATCTTTAATATGTTCCTGCCCAGGTGTCTCAAAAGGCATAAACCACTTGCTTCTCTCCTTCACTCCCCTTACCCATACCAGATGCCAACGGAAGTTCACACCACCCTGCTACACCTCTCCCCTCCTTACGGGAACTCTCAGCTTCACTGTGGAGAGCAGCACTGCAGCTCTCGCCTCACTAAACTGCACAGTTACTTCAACCTCCCCAACTCTGCTTACTTCTCCTCTTCCTTCACCATCCCCTACCTGTCAGGAGAAGCTCGGCTGCTCTGTCCACATTGCTAGGCTCTGCTGCTTCCTCACTCCTGTCTCCTAATCCCACTCCTTCCTATGCCACTAACAGCTACTCTTCACTTTGCAGTTCATATATTTAAAAGTCTACAGAGCCCACGTCAGATCCATTAAGATAAGAAGTGGTAACACCTACTATTAAAGTCCGTTTTTTTAACTTTCCTAAGTATCATAATCAAGATTAGTAGTTAATGGTGTAGAAAATCTAACACCAAATTTGCTGCAACTGTGTCGTGATGAGCGTTTCAGATAACAGATGATCTCCCGTTTTTAGGTGAAAAGAGCATGCCACTGCTCTTTCGATTTATGTGCAGTCTTGTAACTTTAATTCAGCACTCATAATGGGGCCGGGATTTTTTTTAAAAAAAAGCAAAGTACTGAAATGTTCCAGTCTTAAACACAAGTACTTCAACCAGTAATCGTATGTATGTATGTATTGCATGTGCATCACAGTTTCATATGAACACTAAACCTGTCCTTCTCACTGTGCATACAGAAAAGGTCAAAACCCGGAGAGGATAACCTGCTGGGGCATGGTAAAGGAAAGTTGAGAGCTTTGAATTTCAAACACTAGATCGGAAAAGAAAGTATAAACAAAAAAAACTGCCAGAATGGAGAATCTGTGTTCCTACTCATTATACTTCAAAGAAATAGGAGTTTATCCTTTTCCCATCAGGCCAAACAAATATTTGGCCATTTAGAAACATACCTGCTTCCATGCAATGGAACTGGCATCTCTTTGCTTTCTATTTTTACCTGACCTAATTTCCCCGGTCACAATAGAGATGGGATTAGGGTATGTTCGAGGCACAATAAACAGGCTCGAATGAATGGTTTAGGCATGCACATTTAGCCTGCAGAACACTAGTTAATTGAGAGGGAAAATTCATACAAAATATTTTACCTTTTTTGCTATGATGAGGAAGTAGATATGTATATTATGTTCTTTTAGAAAAGGCCGGTGGCAATTTAGCCTGAAAACCGCCTGATCTTGCTACACACTCACAATACAATCAGATACCGCCACTGGTAAAGAGAGCTATTTAGAATTATTTACTGCTCGAATACTTATTGCTTTACTACGAGCAGCTACAAAAGAAAATTAAGCACTCGAGGGATTAAAGTAATTTCGAAAGCTGACCACCCGTCACCTCACCGCCCCCTACTTTTAGCTACGCCTAACTGAGCCATAACTATGTAATGCCCCACCTCCCCTGCACACTCAGCCGGGGTCTGCCTTTGTGGCTTTTTTAATAATGCAGCTTTTGAAGCCACAGCCCCCGAGAGCCTTTTTTTTATTATTATTCGTGCCGTGCGGCCTAGGAGCACATTTCCTACAGTTGCTAGACAGTCACATGCCGGCCTTTCTTCGTTGCTGGAGCATTTCATTGCCGTTCCATTGACTGGGAGGTGTTGGGTTGCAGTGGAATCAATAGCCGAGGCCGTGCCAGCCCCCCGATTAGCTTGTCAGTCAGAGCCCGGGGGAGGTCGTGTAAATCCCAGAATGCCAGGGGCCACCGGCTTGAGAAGTCAGGAATGCAAGCAGCCAGTACGGCCTTTCTACCACCTGTTGCTCTGCAACATGTGCAAAGTGTATTAACTTCTTTGCAGCTACATGCCTTGAAGGTCAACTGTCATAGAAGCCTAAAGCTTTTTGAATATTTCAATTCAGTGCAAGAATCAGCATTTTACCAATTGTTATCCCGACTTCCAAAGTCGGCAGCTCTGGCAGCAAAGCCACTTTTATGCAGAAGTGGTGCTTACCTTTTTTTTCAAACACGCCATCATAAATAAAGACGTGATAAAAACTTTGACCCACAACATTTTGGTGTTCTGACTCTGGTATAGCTAAGAAACATTGCTTTCAAGTAAAAAAGAAAGCCTTGTGTTCAGTGTGCTGATCAACAGATTTTCATATTCCTGAGAAGTGCAGATGGCAATAATAATGTGAATATCTTAATTGTTTTAAAGCCACCAACATGTCATGTGTGACACCTTCAGCCAGCCGGAGCATTTTAGCAGTAAGGAATTCGAATTCTGCAATTTGCAGTCTTGCTTTAACATCATAAGAATGAGCCTACCTGTCTCAGCTTGTAAAGAACTGGGAAGTAAGGGGGACCAACTTAAGGTCTCACACATGATATGGTGCCTTTCGGCACCTAGACAGCTGGAGAGTGACTCTAAAATGGTGTAGAATAGTCAAAGATTAAAATATTTCTAAATAAATTGCCACATGAACAAAATTAATTTCTATTGTGCACCTAGTGGTACTTCTATGGATAAATTGAACAGACAGGCCTATTAGTAGCATTTGGGTGAGTTTGAAAGGAGAATTTTTAAAAATTTCCACCATTTTTATCAATTGGGATAGTTAGGTTTTATAAGTTTGACCGACAAGCACCAGTGTTCTCATGAGACGTTTATTACATGGAGTAAGACCCTCACTTGGATGTAGTAAGAACACCAGCATAGGCATTAAGCATGTCTACAGAATTGACCATCCTTGAGTTATTACATATTCCTACCAGTACTCAAACTATAGTAGCGCCTCCTTCTGATGCTTTGTTTTTACTTCCAAACTCCTCTCTCCCCACAGGCCTCAAGTCTCCATAGAGAAGGAAGTTTAAGGGGAAATTATGTGGGTCTTCGCCTGTAGGACTATAAGTCCCAGGATTCAAGGACTACTCCAGCTGTCCATTAGAGTTACCACCTTTGTTAGAAGAAAATCCAGTTGTTCATTTATGTTTTGCTATTTTGAAACAGTCAAAAGCTGGTAGGTGAAAAATAATTTGAATTAAATTGCCAGGATTATTTTGTAACATGGCAATCATTTAAAAATTAAATATGAAATGATTTAAGGAGTTCTCAAATGCTTTTTTAACTGAATATTTATGTGCCCGTGTTTTGGGTTTTTGTCTCGGAAGAGTAAAAATACTGGATTTCACTACTTTTCCTAATACTTCTACCACCCTGGACTTAAAAATACAGGCCGGGCGTTGTGAATGAGTGATTAATGTGCGGGTGGAATCTTGGGGGGAGTCTGCAATGTAAAGGACGCAGGAGTTCAGTGCTGACAGCTGCTGCCTGGAGCTGGTACTGGTCGATGGAATAAAGTTACACAGCTACCCCCGGTGTCTCTTTCCTCCTTCTAGTTGCGATGAGCACCATGAGTACTGGAGGCTCCTCAGGGGGTGAGTGTGGCCATCGCCTGCAACCTACAGCAATTTGTAGCTGTTGATGTGTGAACACAATGTTTCAGGGTTCCACTGAGCAGCTAAGCGGACAGAAGCCTGTGACGATGGTGCCCTTTGCCAGCAAAGGATCTTTCTTCCTTGATTTTCCTTGATTTTCCTGTGCATCTCCTGTTGGATCCCATATCAAGTGAGGCCTACTGCTCTAAAGAGAGAGTTGATCCACCTGAACACCAGGTGATGCGCCTGACAGCAAGCGACTCTTTCAACTCCATGATCAGGTGCAGGCCACCACTTTTAAGAGATGTGCAATAGTTACTCTCAACGTAGACATCAGGTGATGCACCAGCAGCCATTTTAACTCTTTGGCAACTTCCCAATCCTGATCAGGTGACGCGCACCATGTCATGCGGCCATTTTAACTCTTAGGTAATCTCCCATCCCTTGGTGCGGCCATTTAACTTGTCTGATTTACACTGCCTAACTTAAGCAGCCATGGCCACATTCACTCCTGTAGCTTGTGGAAATAGCTTTTAGGGGCCACCATTGTGATTTACCACTAGTGTTTTTGGTTAAAAGGAGAACTTAGCAGCCATTTTTTATCATCTCTTTAATATTTGATATTGGTGACCATTTTGGATTGGGAGCCGGCCTACCCTGCAACTGTATTCCAAACATTTCTACAAGCGTTAATGGTTACAGCCACATCTACATCATTGGTGCCTGCATAGCTGGCTATAGGCACACTCTATAGTGGTCTTATATATACTAGTTAGTTTTCTGAAATTCTCTTGTGACAGCAACTCACCCACACAGGCTAGCATAATGCTTGGTACATTTTGGACTAGAAGTGCAGATTATGGAGAGGATTGCCTCACCGCCTCTTTTTTGACTGTGCCAGGAGCTCCACCATTATGTTAAGAGCAGTGGCGGGAAGCCTTTAAAGCATATTTAGAGCCCCTTGATGGTAACATTTTTAGGTCCAAAAGAAAAGGAAGCTTTATTAATCTATAATCTAGTACAAAGGTTTTGAAAACACTTCCTTAAAAAGTTGTAAATGCAAAAAGTGGTACCAGGGATACTGGTGATGGGGAAGATGGTGCCAATGATGTACTTGATGAGTATTTTTTGGTCATTAAAACTTTAGATTAGAGATCTAATCCCAGGAAAAACACAGTTTTAGAATGCCACAAGTTCTTATAGAGGTTGCAACTTCATGGTGAATTCAATGAATTTGTGCCATCTTTCGCACCTTAGCAGCAACATGTAATGGCAGAGACCTTTGAAGATGAGATTATCCATGACCAGCTCATTAAAAAAAGGACAACAGGAAAATTCGAGAGAGATTATGGTCAACCGAGGATCCAGATTTAGAAACAGTATTTTCCATAGCAAAGTGTATTGAACATTCTCAATCTATTAGATATTTATAAAGCGTGAATTATCACCCGGCAAGCTTCAGGGATCTGAATTTTTTGCAAAAGAAATGAGTATCAATACTGGCATGTGTGAGGTAAAACAGATCTCTAAAGAAAAAGAGAAACTGTGTGAAAAAGTCCACTCTGACACAATAATATTACATGAATCCGTGGTGTTGGACAAGTCTTACAACCACTCACCTGAAAAGCAGGTATTCTGCAGAGGCGATGCCAGGTTCACTGACTGTCTTCTGGTTCTAAGCGGCTGGGGGTACGCAAAGGAGCACCTCTAGTGGGGTAGTGTGTCGAGGGCTGGACTCCTTACATCTCAGTAATTGTCTACAAGAAAAGATAACAAAGACTTTTTTGAACAACAATAATAAGTGCACACATAGCTTTTTAACCCAATTGACCTTGCATAGTATCCCCTTTTTTAAGGAATGGTTGTTCTTGCCACAACCCTCTAAAAATTAACGCAAAACCAACTGTCTCCATACTGTTCATAATAAGTGTGCAAGATACTGTTCCTTCTACAGTTCTCGATCACCAGTTTAATGTCTCTTGTCACTGGAGGAATAATTAATGCTAATTTATAATGTCATTGTCTCCACTCTACAAAGAAAACAGTGATGGGAATGTCAACTAGAATAAACAAAAATGCTGCAGGCAAGAGCAGACAAATAAACAATAAGAAATAACTTGCTTTGTCCTTGGGTGCAATGGCGCAGCCGTGCGGTAGAATAAGGCCAAAGTACATTAAATTTATCAGTTGTTTTGTTCTTTTTTTGCAGGAAATGTCTAGATCCCAGCCAAGCATCGAGGAGAAGAGTCATGCAGTACAAAAGATCATCGAGGATGTGAGAGAAGTTCAATGAGAAGGAATTCAGGTAAGCGGAATCACAAGAACGACTGCTTCGAACAAGAGCAGCAAAGCCAAGCGACAAGTGGTGACTGGGGTGTGGTTTATATACCCGCCACCACACAATATGGCCACGTGACTCAGTGTCATTTCACGAGACCTCACTGAAATAGTGCAAGGTTTTGCAAAAAACAAAGAGCTCACAAAATGTGTCCATCCTCACCATGCACCATACTTTAATATTAGGCAAATGGCCACAAAGAGATTACTGGTGTGTTAGTACTGGAGTGTTAGCACAACAAAAAGGGGGGAGGTCCCGCAGTCAGAAGAAAGGCTCAGTAAGCACCATGGGAGCAATGTGGTTCAAAATGGACCCCTGGGGTAATCAGCAAATTATGCAGGGTGCATTATGACCCCTGACAACAAAATGGTTTGTTCCAAGACTGAACTTGTGTATTTCTCTTTTGGAAGCAAAAGGCATTTGAGTAAAGGCAAAAAGTCTTCTGCTATCAGTGTTTCATGTTACAAGTGTGGCAGAAAAAGACCATTACTCCTGTCTGTGTAAATCTGGAGTGAGTCAGAGAGGCATGAATTGAACTGTGAGCAATTTAAGTGACGAAGGAATCAAGATAGAGGAGAATGTTCTGCAAACCTTATCTGAACCGGAGGGTGAAGAGGGGGAAGTGTGAAAGTGGCATCTGTAAATTCCACTAGGAAGAGAAAACCACTGTATTGTGAGATATTGGTGAATAGTAAAAAGGTCAGAAAAATGGCTAATAATGATTCCCCCTTTCACTTAGCTGAGTGTGAATGAAATCAAGGAATTTCCTAGTCTCCACTTGAAGAATCTCATATAAAAATTGTTTGCCCATGGGGAAAAAAGGTAGTAGTCAGAGGGAAATTAAAAGCTGAGCTGGAGTTTGAAAATAATCTTACCAAGGGCATGCTATATGTAGCCAAAAGTGGTTCAAACCTATTAGGGTTTGAAGAGCAAGGGGATTTCGACATTGTGCTTGATTCAAATCACCCAGATCAACTGTTATGTAAGAAGAGACTCATTGATGAAAGTGGGACTAATGTGTACCAAGTAGATGATTGCAAGTGGGTCAGTCAGTATCCTAGTGAGTTCATGGATGACTAGAGAAAGTTGAAAGGTTTTCAACATCAAATAGTATTGAAGTAGAATGCCTCCCTGGTGGTGTATAGGTATGCAGAATACCACTGGTGTTGAGAGGGGAGTTAAAGGGGAAGTTGGACACATTATGCACTTTGGGCATATTGAACCAATTGAAGGATCAGAATGGCATTCCCCTGTGAGACCTGCCATTCTTGGTCTGGTGTCCGCCATCTTTTTGCCTCTGCCTCCTGTATTTTTGACTGTGTGCTTGATTTCTTTTTGCTGGTTTTGTAACTTTGGGCACTTCACCACTGCTGATCAGTGCTAAAGAACCAGTGCTTCCCCTGTAAAATGGTGATTAAGATTGGTTGTCCATAATTGGCATATTTGATTTACTAGTATGTCCCTAGCATAGTGCACGATGTGTGCCCATGGCCTGCAAATCAAATGTTAGTAGTGGGCCTGTAGAACTGACTGCGTAACTCACATGAGTAGCTCTAAATACATGTCTCAGACCTGCCTCTGCAGTTTTAAATGGAGAGTTCGACCTGGCAAGTGCAACCAATTGCAAGGCCCAGACCTTCCCTTTTACTACATGTTAGTCACCCCTAAGGTAGGCTCAAGCCAGCCCCATGGGCAGGGTGCAGTGTATTTAAAAGGTAGGACATGTACTAGTGTGTTTTACATGTCCTAATAGAGAAAAACTGCATAGTAGTTTGTCGCTATTGCAAGGCCTACCTCTCCCATAGGATAACATGGGGATTGTCTTAAAAAAAAAACCTTTTAGGGGAAATTCCCATTGGAAGCAGATAAAGATATGGAGTTTGGGGTCTCTGAAATTACAATTTACAATTTAAAAATACATATTTTGGCGAAGTTGGTTTTTAAATAGTAAGTTTGAAAATGGCACTTTTAGAAAGTGGAGATTTTCTTGCTTAATAAATTGGTGCCCTTACCTGGCTGTGGAATACACATCTGGGTTAGACTGACAGTTGGGTTATTTGTGAATTCACTAGAAATAGTCACACAAAGGGAGCTGAGGTGTGTCCTTAATATCCTGATGGGACTTCCTGGGTTAAAGTAGTGGGAGAAGCTAACACTTGCAGCTCAACAGGGCTGTGCCTGTCCTTACACAATACAGTCTCCACCCCCCAAGAGTGTGTCTGGGACCAGGGCAGGTAAGGCAGGGTCTTGTGCACGGCAAATACTTTCCTTTGAAGTTTGCCTACTTCAAAGGCAGGACTGAGTATAAGTATTGAACTGCTCACCCACAACTTCAGACCACGTCTGTATCAAGAGGAGACTCTGTCAAAGAGAAGGGCTGTGTGCCCCTTTGCTCTGGGTGCTTTGCTGGGTTGGCCTGCACTTTGCTTCTGCTTTTGGAGAGGACAAAGACTGGACTTTGCTGTGTATCCTGCCTGTGAACTTTTTCCAAGGGCTTGAACTGAGTGTGCCTCCTGTTAAAATGTCACAGGGACAATAAAGACTTCACCTGCCACCCTGACTTGCCAAGTGGTGCCCACTACAGTTCTAGCCCTTGGGAGTGAAGTCTGGCCTAAAAACAAGAAGAACTAGGTGCATCGACTCCAGAACCAGCACTGGACTCAATGCTGCTGCCTGTACCTGATGTTGTGATCCCTGCTGCAGTGCAACGACCACGAACGGTGTCACTGGCCTGATGCCACTGCAGCACCTCTGAAGTCTTGCAACATCATGAGTCCTGAGGGCCGTGTCATCGACATCTGTGACACTCGACTCTGCTGCGGTGCCTGTGACCCCATGGTGTGACCGCAACCGTGTGAAGTCACCTCATCAAGTCTTGACCCACTGGACTCATTGATCCCGCCAGATCATTAGGAACCAATGCTTTGCTGCTAGCACCACCTTACCTCTGCTGCCTCTGTAAGGAACCAACGCCTTCCCTCCGTAAGGAACCGATGCCTGACCTCCTGCATAGCAGTACAGACCGAATGCCCCACCGGCTCCAGTCATGCCTCACCTCCTCAACTCTGTGGAACATCTGTGTCTCTGCCTCGTTTCTAAGGTACTGTACTTGGGGTCCGGGCGACTCCATAACCGGCACTGCACTCCCTTGCTAGTGGCATTGGACTGTTGGAAACAACTCCGTCAACGACATTGTGATAGCTCAGCAAAATTCACTGTTTGCGATGTGCAAAAGGTTTAGTACACCTGGCCCCTAGTCCTGTTACTCCTGTGAAGCGTGAAAATATGCCTTGGTGCCAATTAGCACTGGATATTGCTGGACCATTGTAATTTCTGGCAGAACTCCCAACTATGTTTTGGTTTGAGTGGACTATAAGTCAAAATGGCCAGAGGTAAAATTTGTTGAAACTGTAAATTCCACTGTGGTAAGGACTTTTTTCAAGTGGTATTTGTCAGGGAGGGTTATCTGGGGCAACTGGAGACTGACAATATTACCCAGTTGGTATCTATGGAGATGAGTGAATTTTCTTTTGAAGTCTGTGGGTATCAAACATGTCAACATTTCCTTATATCTTCCCTGCAGTAATGATTTGGTGGGGTGACTCAATTGCACCATTAAGGACCAGTTACAATTTGCCTTTGTAAAATGGTTTAAATTGGAGAAAGGACATTTCATTATTAGGAGGGAGGGTAACAGATTCCAGGTTGAACAAAGAATGATGTGAATTGTGGATGTGAGAGGTGCAGTGCAAAAGAAGTATATTTCAAGCAAGGGGTCTTTGAGGACTTTACTAGTTGAATTCAGGGACTGGGTAAGGATCAAGAAATCCTGACATGCAGCAAAGTGCTCTTCAAAGTTTTCTGCACCAGTCAGGGTCAAGAAAGTTGGAGATCATGCAGTGGTGTTAGAAAACAGCAAGGTTTGGAACAAATATGTGGTTACTGTTGTTCCTGACACTGTATCTGATTTTGTGAGGAGAAGATTTGGTGTGGAATCTATTAAAAAACCTGCTGTACTCTCAGACCAGGAGGAGCACCCCAAACCAATGGGAATGAAATCTTTACCTTACAGATGTAAATATTATGTGATGTAACTGCTTTAAATTATGATTGGAGTACCATTGTTGGATATTATTTATTCGTGCCTTACCTTTTTCTTTTCCTCATCTTTCATGACGTTTCATTGGAATATATATCTAGTATTTCAGGTGTAAGAGTTCCCCATGCATTTTTGTTATTCATGGTTATTATTGTTACCTTTGGATGTGAATGGTTTGGTTATTTGAAGGAAGAGTGATATTTCAGCGATGAGTGAATTGGAATCTTAGGGGAGGATGAAATGGAAAGGATGCGGGGGTTCCATGCTGGTAGCTGCTGCATGGAGCCAGTGTTGGATGGAATACAGCCATACATCTACTTCTGGTGTCTCTTTCTTCCTTTCACCACGCTGGTAACAAACCAGCCAGATGGCAACCCTACCTGCCACCTTTCCTGGTCTCTCGCCTCTGATTGCGGCTATGAGTAGAGCCACAACAGTAACTGTTTATCCTGGAGGTGCTACACTTTCTCCATGCCAACAGTTGCCCCAGGAAGCATCCTTCATTGATGCTGCTTTTTCATCCTAGACCCCTTTTCTTCTCATTTTTCCTGACTTTAGAGGGTGATTGGTGGGCTGGGAGTGTCTTCATCAGTGGGACTACAAGTCACAGGATTTAAGGACTGCTCCTGCTCTGAGTTCTATATAGTCACATGGCTGCAACAGTAACTATTGCTGACCCACATGCATTAACTTGGCCCAAGACAAAGGAGGGGGCTCTCATTGGTCAGACAGAGGGTGAATAAAACTGTACTTGGCCAACTCTTTTTGTTTTTGAGCAAAACGTGCTTGGTAATTGTATCTACTCTTTGTTTTAATCACAGCTTCTTTGCCTTTTAAAACATTTTAGCTCTGATTAGATGTGGTCTATTGTAATTTATATGCAATGGTTTGCTAATTTAAAATGGTGACTGTTGTTTAAAGAAAGGCTGCTGCAACACTTTTCCTGCTCCCAAGCTAGAAAAAAGGAAGATACCAAATGCACCAGATAGCTATCTGCAAGCCATAGAGCTGTTGATTAATAAAGCTGAATCATTTTTGGGTCCGAATGAATCCTGTGGAGAATAAAGAGAACACCTATGAAATAATGCTTAAAGGTTACACCCATAATTATTCAA
This sequence comes from Pleurodeles waltl, assembly GCF_031143425.1. NCBI lineage: Eukaryota > Metazoa > Chordata > Amphibia > Caudata > Salamandridae > Pleurodeles > Pleurodeles waltl. Next base: position 501,602,439 of record NC_090440.1, read on the forward strand.
ACAAAATTTATATTTAGTAAAGATGAAGTGTGTGTTGAGTAGAACTAAGAATAAGCTATTTGTACTATCCTGGCTTCTGCAGATTGACTGCATCTTTTATTAAAATGTTCTAGCCACTCCATAGAAAATGTCATATTTCAGAAACACTACATGTATTTTAAGGATGGCAATAAATTTTCTGTCCTAAAGGCAAACAGGATAAAGTTACTGACTCTCTTCCCTCTAGTGATATGTCTAAAGGCACAAGATAGAGGTACTGACCCTACTCTCTCTAGCGACATGTCTAAAACCAATGGCGGCTAATTGGAAGAAAAGGGAAAATGGCAGGAAATAATACTGCAGACTACTCTGATCACTACCGTGATTGACAGGTATGTGCAGTGAGAGTATGGGTTTAAATGATAAAGTTACAGTAATTCTGAAAGTAGATTGGGCCACTGAGTTTGACATAAGAACAACCCCAAGCATCTATATTAGCTTAAAAATAGCTTCAGGAATAAACTGGGAAATAGTTTGTAGTTGCCACTGTATCCCGTGTCAGTAGTTCAAGTGTATTGATACTTTCAACTATGCCTACTGTTCAGAATATGGCTGACCATACCAGAACATAACAAAACACTCCCTGTAGGAAACAGATAAATTCCTCAAATGTGGACTCCTCAACTATGTTAAAGGTGACACAACAATAGACTCATACAAAAAAATCATATATTGGGGTTGATGCTTGTTGGGCTATTCCCCTTAAACAGACAAGATAGTCATCCATCTCAAAGGTCAAATAAACAAGGTAATCACTGGCCCAGGTGCACAAGAGATTATTTCCCATTAAAGGTATATGGCATTACACATTTATCTATGATAGGTCCCTCAGGTACACTACTGGCCCATTGGAAGGGTGATGTGTTAAAATTAGTTTTAATCAGCACAATTTTGGTTCAGGGTTGCCTCACAGGGAATGATTCTTACTTTGTCCCATTCCCAGCAACATACAGATAAGAGTTTCAGAAAAAGATTGTTACTACTTCCTTGACATCCAAAGCAAAGTAGATACTCTAGATCTAAACCAAACATTTTATCATGGGGGAACCAACAAAGGACAATCGAGCTCTTATCAAATTACTGCAAAGACCATTCACAGGTAAGGGTTAATACTTGCTACTATAACTCCTGAGCCTCTTGTGAGAACCAGAAACAGTTTCGTTAGGTAGGATACTAAATGCACCAGTGTCACTACTAAAGGGGTTATACTTTCATGTATTCAGCAAGGCCAGACCTCACATTTTTACCATGATAGAGCAAAGACAACAATAAAAGCCATTACTGCCCTGGGTGGATGTTTAATGTCTCAGTCTTCGAGTAATGAACAAACCTTACTCTGAAAGCTCTATTTCTTATATTAACCATAAGATCATGTCCTAGAATATTGAAGAACATGATGCAAAAATGAGGGCTATGATTGTAATGATTTTATTGCAGATTGTGATCTGATGTTTTCTGGGGAGACTTGGGTATTAAAATCTCTTATGAAGGATGGTAGTTCTACTATGTTTAAGAACTATTAAAGAACCACTGGGCAGACCTTCAATTGGGGTTATCACTTTGATTAATAAAGCTATTTTTAGACAACACACTTAAATATTAACAGTCTAGATTATCATTGTTCTTCTTTGTCTGGCCAAACATTTAATATTATTAGGAAGAGAAGGAAATTGTTCCCCTACTGTTTACCTATGTGTTGGCATGCTAATAAGTTCCATGCATCATGAAAGACAGGAAGCAAATCTGTTGCCAGTTCTAGCAATATAATACAAGATGTCAATTGATAGACAATCTTGTGATACGAAGATAACAGGTAAGTAAGTGGTGGCCTAAGGGAGGACCAGTCCATCACAGAATAGTACAGTGGTGCCAAGGCTCCATAGGAAATTGTGCTCGTAGTTCATGTGCAAAGTGGTATAGCCAGCAGGCCAAAATAATGAATGAATGAGGAATACAGTGACAGTTCTTGCAAGGGATTTTCTATGTGCAAATTGATTTAAAACAGCATGGACACACCTAACTAATGGTAAAAAAAAACACTATTGATGAGCATGTCTCCACATGATTGCTGCATAAGAATTGTGCACTTGAAAGTCGATAAACATGACACTACCTTCAAACAAGTCCTAACGCTGAGTGCTAGAGGACTCACTTGAGTCTCATGTATTCTCATATGGTGTTGGAGTGTGTGCCTGTTTGCATCACTCTAGAAGAAAAGTTCCTTCTCACAAAAAATAATGGAGTCCAGACTCCCCTCAAGTCTTTTGTTTATGCATGTTCTCATCAATTTAAAATCCAAACACCTCAATAGACTCACCTTGGCCTATGACAATGTGTACCAGTCCAGGGAATAAAGTCCCTACTCAAAAAAAAAGAATGCACATTCCTACAAGAATTGTGACAGTTGTGTCTCCATGTATGTACACAATACAGTGTGTGAGAGATTACATGGAGGGATTAATTTTCCCCTTTGCTAAGAAATGTGATTACCTTGTCAAATCAGTTACTGCACAGCACAGACAAATAAGGCAATGGACAATAATAAGAGTGACTCACCTAGTGTCAATTTGAACAGTGCATGTCTGACTTTTTTAATGCAAGGGAATATATTTCCAATAAGATGCCAAACAATGTATCTTATTTAGAGGAGTATGCAGAATCAGGCAATAAAATAGGCAACAGAGGGACCAATATCAAGATTCAGTAGATGGGTGCAAAACACAGAAAGGGCAGGAAGGTAGGATAATTAATCCCCCCAAAAAAGAGGGATGTAGCTCAGGTCCTGGACCAAAATTACTTAAGTATACATAAACTATTGAGCAAAGATGAATCTGATTCAGTTACACTTAAAATGAATACTTTTGAAGTTTCACCTAATAATTCATCTGATGTGCCCCTTAGTAAAGACATAATACAGGTTAAACCATGATGAAAATAGAAGCTGATTTGCCAAAATTTGTGTGGAAACTGGAACTTAAACAGACATTTCTCTACAACTACCATCCAATTGAAGATTGGGTCCCTAACTGTGAACCAACAATACGGTACATACAAACTACTTTGACACTCCTAACTATCACTGCACATGGCAAAGACTCCCTTACATCTAAAAGCTCAGCAGCGGAAATACAGACCAGACAGGATATGAGAACAGCCTGCGGGCTTTATCCTGCATCTAAATTCACATCAAAAGTTGGAAGTCGGAGCCATCTACATCTCTTAAATAAGGTTTTGCACTTAGTTTGTGTGGACCATTGTACAAACCAAGGGAGCTCGTATTGAAATCAGGAGGGATAACCTTACGAGATCAGAGGGACATGCACTATCATCTATTAATGAGAATAACAATATTTTGTTAAAAAAGTGTACAAGGGTGGAAATATCATAGTCATGAATAAGACTGACTATGATAATGTTAAACCAGGTTATCTGATACCTCCACTATAAACATTATGCGTATGATTAATGGTAATCTCAATGGTTGGCATCAACAAGGGTTTATTACAGATGAGGCATATATGTATGTGAATGAAGAGAAATCCAGATATCAATGTCTTTACACTTTCTCTATGATGTATAAGAAGGTCTCTTCTCCACCGGGGGACCTATAATAACTGGTATCAATTCTCCAACAGAGTAATTTGCTGATGTGATTTTTAAGACCCTTTGTTGTGGGAATACTAGCATATCTACAAGGTACTCAAGTGCTCTATGGGATCAGCAATCTGTTATGGTAACTAGGTATGATCCTGGTGACTCTGGATGTTTTATCACTTCTTAAAACTTTCACTCATGAGGAGAGACTTTATGTACTCAAACATTTTCTTGACAACATCTGCAAATGTCATACCTTGCACTCACATTCTTCTGGAGATACTCATACTCACATGCTTCTCAAGATGTCTGATATATACTGACAAAACTTTATGTAACAATGTATTGCTGTTTAATGGAGAATGGAATTACCTAGAACACAAAATTGAAATGGGTTCTAGATTTGCTCCATCTTATGCTGACTAATTTATCAGCTGGTTTGATATGGAGCAGGTCCAGGGCCCCTGAGGATCACAGTGGATTGACAGTGGTTATTTTTGGGGTTGGTATAACGACAACATTCTGCTGATTTTATCTCGTTCTGTAGAACTCCTCAAAAATGTTTTAGATTCCCTCAACAGAAAAGATTTACAATATGAGTTTCAGCAATGCACCACATACTAGACAGGATTCATTTTTCAGAAATTGAAATACTTATACATAACAACTCATTACAAAGTAGAATGTAAAGTATGGAGGTGTCATGCAACTCATGCATACATGCACACAGCTCCTCTATCAAAGCACAGATCAGGGGTATCCCTGTTGGCAAAATGGTCAAAGATATACTGAATTGTAGCACAAAACTGGACTTTGTCAAGAAAATTGCTAATATGGGTATTAGGTTCCTTGCATGTGCATGTGTACATAACATAGGGAGAAGCCCATAAGAAGCATTATTAGCTCTAGCTAATCTACTCCATTCTTTAATCCTTAAAAGAGTGTTTACAAATGTAGTGGATGCAATATGTGTAAATACACCTTGAATGGCAAGAAACACTTCCAGTACAATTCCAGAACAAAATTAAAATTAACAAGTTCATTACCTGTAGTTCTAAATATATACTGTATGTCCTGGTGTGTGCCCCTGAAAATATTTAAGTAGGAAGCACTATTTGGCCACTAAAGGGAACTAAAAGGAAGAATAAGTGAACATTTTAAGACTGTAAAGTAAAGAGAGGCACAGAGGAAAGTACACTAACCAGAGGTGGATTGCTGCTTGATTGGAGTCTGCTTTGGTATAAATTTGAGCTTCACAAGTGCTGTGAAAGTATTAGCCTTGTTCATACTGTTAGCAAAATTCTTTCATCTAATTGGCTGATTCTTTCCTGTTTACGTTGAGCAGCCAAGGTTTAGTTTTTTATTTCTGTGCATTTGGTGATAGGAAAGTCAGAATATCTTTCTCCCATTCACGGAAATGCTGTGCTGCAAATGGATAGCCAGCTAAGGAACCACAATAAGATTGTTGAGATGTCACTACAGAGTTGTGCTTGATTGCTTGGCTGCTGTCAAAGTTGTGCTGTGATGGGTTGATGTTTAGCATAGCCATGCTGAGATTGGTTGTTACTGTTTACCTGTTTCGTGATTATTTTGAGTGAGAACAATGAATGGTGCATTGAAAAAGTCCAATGCTCCCAGTGCACCTGTTATGGAGAGAGAGGAGATTCCTCCTGAGGGCGCACCTAAGTATGAGACGTTGACAGATCTTGGACTCCATAAATATTCCTGGATATGAGACTGGCATCAGTATACTTCTGGTGGTAAGGACTTACAATTTTCTTTAGGGGGTACCTTTAATATTAAAATGTTAGATTTCCCAAAACATACAATGATTGAGAGAAAGCCACTACATAGACCACCAGAACTTAAACCGCTGAATAAATGGCATTGAATGGCACAAAGGGAGAGAAAAAGAAAATTAAGAAATAGCTTAAGAGTTCATTTATTCAGTGGTTAGAAACCAAATACTGTATTCAGGAAATATCTTGGGGAGAGGATATGTTACTATGAGACAGGGTTTTTCCTGCATTAATCCAAAAGACACGGGAAAGAAAGAAAACTGATGAATCTGAGGGTGACAGAAACAGGACAAAGAAGAAGATTCAGATGAAGAGGATAACTTTCTAAATGACCTTTTGGATTTTATCCCTTCTTCATATATAGAGAGGATGTAGACAATGGCGTTTAGACTGCTAGACACTGACATAGTTGCAGCAGGTAAACTGGGTACGAATGCACTGGGTTGAACTTGTGAGTATAAATAAATGCAACTGCTCCAACTGAGAATACACTGATAGATTTACTGAGTAGTAGCAGACATACTGCTGACTCTAATGCTGCATGTACTGCTCTCTCTACTTCTATGCCTGCCGCTATGTATACTGGTGCCTTTGCAGTGCCTTCTACATTACCTAGATGAGATAGAGAGACTAATATTGCACCCCTAAAAATTGAGTTTGGAGACATATTACAGGAAACAATTGACAAAAAGATTAATGGCAAATAATGTGGATGAAATGAGATACCTAATCAGAGAAGTGGTAAGGTGTTCAAAGGAAGCACATAATAATTCTGCTGATTTAGATAAGGAACATGAAGTTGATATAAGTATGAAATAGAATTTACAGAGACATTAGAGAATTGATTTACATGAACCACAAAGAGTGGCTATAGGTAAAGCAACTTTAGTTGAGCATACTACAGATCGGAGAGATTTGAAACTTAGTAAGCAAAAAATACTGAGACAGGCAAAAAAGCAAAAGTGATTATTAGTGATTTGGAAATAGAAGAGGTGGCAGAATATCCTTCAAAGGAAGTGCATGGAGGTAATGCGCCTTGGACTAGGGATGATCTCTATGCCTTTAAGGCAGATTTTACAAAACTGAGAGAGGATCTTGACAGATGTTATAAGACAAATTATAGATTGGTGACAATTTTAAAGATGCTTTGGATTGATTTAGATACATTATTTTGAGATGTTTTTACTAGTGACTTATGGAAGGAGTGCAACTCTGCTGTTACATGGCCCACTGTAGAACCAGCTAGCTTTCAGCCTAACAATGTTCCCGCTGAGGTAAATATGGAAACAAAAATAAGCCGTGATCGAGCATCTAAAAAAGAAGGTGATTGATAAGCAAGTAAACTGGTCAAAGTTAATGAGAGCTACACAAGAGCCGAGAGAGTTGGTTCATGCTTACTATGAAAGGCTTTTGCAGATTTATTGCAAGTAGAGTGGCACTGAAGAACTCAAAAAAGAGGCTGGTAGCAAATTTGTATCAGATTTTGTTTTGGAATTGATTTTGGAGCTTATTTTTCATATTCAGCAGAGTGTGATGTGTTGGAAGACAAAAATACTGACAAGAATCTGAACTATGCCAAGACTGTACAGATGAAGGTGATTCAGAGAAAAAACAGAAACCAGGTAATGGGTTCTGATTCAGAATTTGTGAAGCCCCAGAATTCTGGAATGAATGGAACATAGGGGATGCAAGAAGTAGGGACGGGAAATTAGATGGTGCAGACACCAAGTTGAGGTAGAGGATATGTAAATAACGCTGGAAGAAATTTGAATATTATTTTGCTGAAGAACTGTACACTTTGTCAAATCTATGATAACACTGGACATTGGAAGCATGAATGTAGACAGAGTCCAGAATTATTTGGTTCTCTACATGCAGCAAATTATAATTCAATTGTGATGGAAAATGTTACCCCAGTCCAACAGACTCATCACAATCAAGAATATGCCCATAGCTCCAATGTTGTAGCAAAACATGAGAAACAAGATGCCATACAATCAAGGGTACCAACAGAATCCATCGATTCTGAGCAATGATTTCCTCTGGTTTGACCAGAGACAAATTCACAGTGAAAGGGCCTGAAAGGGGAGGAGGATTGCATGCTTGGCTCAGTTCTAGAGGTACACAAGAGTGGCCCATATGTAGACGGTGAGTTGAGTAGTCATTGTTTAGCATTTTTTTTATCAAAACTGGCTCTACAGTACATTCTGTGGAGGTTCCAAATTTACCCCTTTAGGGATAGGAGGTCCGAGTTGTAAGCATTAGCAATAAACAGATTAACCAGGTTATGGCAGATGTCCCAATTAAAATAGGATCAATGGAAAACAGTCACCAGTTCACATCAAGTGATTCAAGTCTGTTAATTTACTTGGCAGGCATAGTTTTGCAAGATTAACTGTTACTGTATACCAGAAGGAGTTACGAATGAAGCTCAAGATAAAGATTTAATTTCAAAACAAATCACAGCATTCAATAGTTCACCTTTTTCTAGTTCTTAGATTACCTACGTGTGGATTTAGGACATACTGTAAAAATGTATGGGATTTCACAGGAAAAGCAATAGGACTAGAAAACAAAGTGCAATGCGAGTTAGAATACAGGTTAAACTGAATGTCCTTAATCTCAGAAGAAGAGAAGGAAAAAACAGAAAGAAGCCAGTCAAAGAAAAAAATAATAGTGGGTATTTTACATGTAGTGCTCGGTAGTCCTTGCAATGCCCCAGTGAGGGCATTAAAAAACTAAGTGGTAAGTAGAGGATAGCCCACCACAACAGGAAAATTGTTCAATGTTTTGTCCCATTTTGTCCAGTGGTGCCAAATTCTGTTCCATTAATATTTCAGATCCCTGCAGATGCAGAATGGTATACAGTCATTGAATTATGCCAAGAATTATTTTCCATTTCTGTCCATAAGGATAGTCAATATCTTTTCCCATTTCGTTTCCAAAATAAAGTCGACATTTCATGTTGAATCCCACAGGAGTATACTTAAAGTCCCCTGATTTTTTTTATCAGATCCTAAAAAACTGATTTGGAGAATTTGCAGCTAACCTATAACTCTGTCTTAATCCAATACATTAATAACCTATTGGTAGTATCAAGGACAAAAGAAGAGTGCAAACTAGATACAATTGCACTCCTAAATCATCTTACTTACTGACAATGGTCACAGGGCATCATTTGCAAAGATGCAGTATTGTGAAACAGGAGTCATTTATCTTGGTCATCACACTGAGAAAGGGGCAAGGAATGTCTCAAGAGAACATGCTTCTGTAATCCTGAAAATGAATCCTCCAACTACCCAGAGGGAGGTGAAGACCTTTCTAGGATTAGTTGCTACTGTTATCTGTGGAGGCCAAACATTTCTCTGAAGGCAAAACCTTCAATAAGGCGCACTTACAGTGATATGAAGGATCTTGTACCATATAATGAGGAATGGAAGAAGGTCAAGAATTAAAAGAAAATGTATGTAGTGCACCTGCCATCAGAATGCATGATTATCACAAGATGTGTTATCCTTTTCTGCCATAAGAAAATGTAGTGATCATTTACAATGCTTGCTCAAAAACATAAAATTATAATGAACCATGTTGCTGCTTTTCTGCTACAGTACAGCCAGTAGCTGTAGCTCTTCGTGGTTGTTTGAAGGCAGTTACAGTGGGTTTCCTTGCAATAGAACAGACTGAGGGAATTGTTATGGGTCATACACTAATAGTGTTTGTCTCTTATTCAGTTAAAATTTTGTTTATCCCCACCAGAACTCAACATTTGACAAACAGCCACCTCACAAGACATGAGTAGACAAAATCCCTGGCTAAGAACGCTTCAATAAGAAGGTGCAATACCTTAAACCCTGCAACACTGCTGCCGATAGATAATGATAAAGAGGATGATGAGGACCCAGACCATGATTGTGTTAATGAGACCGAATTGTGTACCAAGCCAAGACCAGATATTAAATATTTTCCTCTTGAGATGGCTGATCTGACTTTGATTGTAGGTGATTATTGAGAGCATTAAGTTCCTTTTCTTTATACTTAGCACTCTGGCTGACGGTTGTCTAGCCTTTTCGGACCCTTTTTGTTACTTTAATTTGCTCTTTTTTTTAAACTTTTTTAAACTTTCTGTATCTGTTCCTGGTAGCCCCCAAGACTGTCTGGACTTCACCTATATGCTTTATGTTCTTTTACTGTGTTAGCTTGTTTTGGTAGTCAGTTTAATTTTATTTTGCCGCTTTTCTGAGGCCTGACCCACACCTGGATTAGCTGAGTGGAACTTTAGCCAGAGCCTGCTTCCCTCATGGTTCCTGCAGTCAGAATTGAGTCTCCCTGACCCTAATGGCTAATGTTGCTTTCATTGCTCTATTTCTTTTTCTTAGCCCTCTGGCTAAATGTTGCCTGGCCCTTTCAGACCCCATTTAGTATTTTAATTAGCATGTATTTGTTATTTTTCAATTTTTGTTCCTTGTAGATCCATGGCTGCCAGGACTTGTTGTTTACACTTTTATGATATTTTGGCCCTGATTCTGACCTTGGCGGACGGCGGAGGCCGTCCGCCAAGGTACCGCCGCCAAATGACCGCACCGTGGTCAGAAGACCGCGGCGGCCATTCAGACATTTCCTCTGGGCCGGCGGGCGCTCTCCAAAAGAGCGCCCGCCGGCCCAGAGGAAATGCCCATGCAACGAGGACGCCGGCTCAGAATTGAGCCGGCGTAGTTGCAGGGGTGCGACGGGTGCAGTTGCACCCGTCGCGTATTTCAGTGTCTGCAAGGCAGACACTGAAATACTTTGCGGGGCCCTCTTACGGGGGCCCCTGCAGTGCCCATGCCATTGGCATGGGCACTGCAGGGGCCCCCAGGGGCCCCGCGGCACCCCCTACCGCCATCCTGTTCATGGCGGGTTTCCCGCCATGAACAGGATGGCGGTAGGGGGTGTCTGAATCCCCAGGATTCCCCCGAGCAGCGGAAAGTCGGCGGGAGGCCGCCGACTTTCCGATTCTGACCGCGGCTGAACCGCCGCGGTCAGAATGCTCGTGGGAGCACCGCCAGCCTGTTGGCGGTGCTCCCGTGGTCGGTGGCCCTGGCGGCCACCGGCCGCCAGGGTCAGAATGACCCCCTTTGTGATAGAAATGTAATTTAATTTTATTTCATGACTTTTCTCTGGCCTGACCCCAGCCCAAAGTAGCCGAGAAGAGCTTTGGTCAGACCCTGCTTTAAGCCTGCTTACGGCAGTTAAAATGTTGCCCATAGCATGGATACACACAGTGGGCACCTCTATGGCAAGTGCATTCATACCTGTTTGACACTAGATATCAGTTCTGCTGACCTTTATCTGCATGGGCACAGGTGAGCATCACATATTCTTTCAAACAACTTTATCTCTTTAATCCAGCCACCTTGGTGGTGCAGACTCATGTCCTTTGTTCTAAGCCTTCTTCCTCCTCTTTGTAGGGTTCTTCTCTGGCTAAAAACGCAGATTCTCCTGCTCCATTTCCTGCACTCCAACTGTTACCCATCTAAAATCAAGCCCTTCCTTATGGCTCATGACCTGGCCACCACGAACATTGCCCCACTTAAACCCCTTCAACACAAGGGACATGACTCTCTTCCGATGTGGTCTACTCACTTTAGACACAGATGCTGCTACCCAAATACAGTGTCGAAATGTGGGACATATTCAAGAGGTCTACCCTGACGTGCTTCATTATAGAAAAGTGTCTTACTCTCACCTCTAATTGAGACTTGGCAATTGTCATTCCCCCAGATTACAAAATCATCAGGTTAGCTCCCCCTTCTAATACAGGAGGGGGAATCAGAATGAGCTTCACCCAGAAACCTCAGTGTGGCATTCTTGAATCCACCAGTAGTGATGACTTCAAAGTCATCCTATTTCAGATTATGATAATTGCTCTTCCCCCTATCTATAGAGCCCTCCTCTATAGGCCTCCTGGCCATTAAAGGAACTTTAGTCACATACTAGTGGACATGTTGGCTCCTATGCTATCAAATACAATTATATACTCCATTGTGGTTTCAACTTTCAATTCGACAAAAGAAAATCATGTTCTCACTATCACTGTCACAGACGACCCTGACGCCCTTGGTCTTACTGAGAAAGTCACCGGCTCCACCCATTTGGTCAGTCACATCTTAGATGTTAATTTTACCAATATGAACAGCATTACACAGTAACGCCCCCCATACCCCTGATCCGGATGGACCACTGTCTTCTCTAATTCTCTATCACTATCAGTCTTATTGCAAGAGCCCCTCTCCCTTCTTGAAGTTACCAAGGACTCTGTCTGAAGCTTGGAAGCATGTCAACAAAGACATCATGACAAGCACACTACACTTTCTGTCCTCAGAGAAATAAGTTAACATTGCCACAGCCATAAGCCATTTTGGCAAAGCTATTACAGAAGCTTGAGACAACATTGCCCCTCTCAAAGTGAAAAACAAGGCCAGGAAAACTCCCTTGTCCTTTAGATCTTGGCAGATGGAATACTCAGTCATAAAAGTGATGGATATCCTGTCCGCCGTATTACTATCTTCATAGGACATAATGGGATTGTAATATGGCAGACAAGATATCTGTCATGTTTGTGACAGAGTATTCCCTTCTTCCTAGATCTAAATCAGGCCCTCAATCTTTTCTTCTAACACAACTTTACTCACCAGCCCTCCTGCCTGCATGCTTAACCTCTTCCTCAACACTCCTACTGAATGGAAACATGCCTTCCACTACTGAAGAAACCCTTGGTGGATCCATTTGAATTAGATAATTAGACATCTAACTCACTTTTATAGTATCCCAAAGAAGTTATTAAAAAGCTGGTCAATGCCCCTTTGATGACTTATTTAAAAAAAAACACAGCTTATTGAATCCCACACAATCTGGTTTTAGAGCATCCCACAGCATTGAGACTGCCTTGCTGGCCACAACTGAGTTTATCAGATGTCCTCTAAATAAGAAAAGGCCAACCTCTCTCATCCTTCTGACCTCTGCAACATTTGACACAGTGTCCCATGCAATAATCTGCATCTGCATGGCATTGGCTTATATTTTAGGACCTTTCAATTGTTCCATAGTTTTCATATCCAATAGTTTTCAATCTGTCCTGCTCCCATTATATGTTTCTGATTGAGTCAAAATTACCTGTTGAGTCCCTCAGGGTTCCTTTCTTAGCCCGACTCTTGTCAAAACTCACTTAGCCTCTGTAAACACCATCATCAGAGCCCCTGTCTTTGATATAATCCTGTGCAGATAGCACACAATCGAGTATGGCCATTGCTGGAAATGTTGAGGAGATTCAAATTAAGGGGGTCATTACAACCCTGGCGGTCAGTGTTAAAGCGGCGGTAAAACCGTCAACAGGCCGTTGGTAAAATAAAATGGAATCACGACCGTGGCGGAAACCGCCAACATAGACAGTCACTTTAACACTCCGACCGCCACGGCAGTGTAAACAAACCGCCAACAGACAGGCAGAAGACAAGGTTCTGCCCACTGTATTACAATAGTCCAATCCACCACATTTTCCGGGGCAGATTCACCGCGAACAAAAACACGGTGGAAACAGGACTTGGAAGGGAAAACGCTCACCTCTACACACCCCAGGAGGAACCAGGATGCCATGGAACCCGAGCTCCAGATACTCCCAGCCTTTATCTTCCTGCTCCTCTACCAGGAACAACAAAGACAGCGGCGAAGACAACGGTGAGTACTGCACCTACGACACAGGGGAGGGGGGGAGGGAAAAAAGAGTGACACACACGCAAAAAAAGCAAAACACCCACCCCCACCCTCACCCACTACAACACACACACACAGGTACATGTAGATACATTACATTTACAACCCCCAACCCCCTCGGAAGAATGCAAGGACAAAAGGAAATGAGTTGAACGATTGTAATCTATTAAAAAACAGTAATAAAATATATATATATATATATATATATATATATATATATATATTTACACTATAAACAAATATATACACCAAGAATACAAGTCTAAGGTATTCCACCATCATAGTCCGTGGAACACTGATATACCCGATCAAAACGGAGAGAACACTGCTGGGGCATCAGATAGAAATACAACAGGCACCTCAGGGGGAAGGGAAGGGGTGGCACCTCAGCCGGATGAGTGCACAACGCCAGATCCACTAGGGGGCTCCATGCCCATTGATGTATCCTGGTTTGCCCACTGCTTTATCCTGGGGAGTGCAAAGCCACAGTCTCACATGTCTTTACAGTGGGAGGGTTGCCCACTGCCTTATGCTGGGGAGTGCAAAGCCACAGTCGCTCAAGTCTTTCCAGTGGGTGGGTTGCCCACTGCCTTATCCTGGGGAGTGCAAAGCCACAGTCTCTCAAGTCTTTCCAGTGGGTGGGTTGCCCACTGCTTTATCTGGGGAGTGCAAAGCCACAGTCTCACAAGTCTCTACAGTGGGTGGTGTGCCCACTGCTCCATCCTGGGGAGTGCCGAGCCACAGTCTCACAAGTCTATACAGTGGGTGGTTTGCCAACTGCTCCATCCTGGGGAGTCTCACAAGTGGATGCCTTACTCCACTGGATCTGGAGGTGGTTTTGTGCCAAGAGTGCTTCATCCTGCCAAGGACTGAGGTAGTGGATGCCTTTCTCCACTGGTTCTGGAGGGGGCTTTGTGCCCAGAGTGCTTCATCCTGCCAAGGACTGAGGTAGTGGATAACAGTCTCCACTGGTTCTGGAGGGGGCTTTGTGCCCACTGGTTCTGGAGGGGGCTTTGTGCCCAGAGTGATTCATCCTGCCAAGGACTGAGGTAGTGGATAACAGTCTCCACTGGTTCTGGAGGGGGCTTTGTGCCCAAAGTGATTCATCCTGCTTGTGGCGGCCTCATTAGCATCAGAGGCTTTGGCGCTCTTTGGCCTGCGGTGCTGGTGGCGGCGGTGTCCTGTTGAGCGGTGCTGGTGACGGCGGTGTCTTGTTCAGCGGTGCTTGTGGCGGCGGTGTCCTGTTCAGCGGTGCTTGTGGCGGCGGTGTCCTGTTCAGCGGTGCTTGTGGCGGCGGTGTCCTGTGAAGTGGTGCCTGTGGCGGCGGTGTCCTGTTCAGCGGTGCTTGTGGCGGCGGTGTCCTGTGAAGCGGTGCCTGTGGCGGCGGTGTCCTGTGAAGCGGTGTTGGTGGCGGCGGTGTCCTGTTCAGCGGTGCTGGTGGCGGCGGTGTCCTGTTCAGCGGTGCTGGTGGCGGCAGTGTCCTGTGAAGCGCTGATTGTGGCGGCGGTGTCTTTGGCAGCAGTGCTGGTGGCGGCGGTGTCCTGTGAAGCGGTGCTGGTGGCAGCGGTGTCCTGTGAAGCGGTGCTTGTGGCGGTGGTGTCCTGTGAAGCGGTGCTGGTGGCGGTCTTGTCCGCCGTGCAGGTTTTCACCGACTGGCCTGTTTTTCTGTGCCCCTTCCCCATCTTGGATGGTGGCACAGCCATCTTCCCACTCCCAACTGTACCCCTGGGAGAGGCTTTGGTGGTAGATGTTTTGCCTTTCTCCCACCGGGCAGTGGGCAACTTTTTGTGCTTTTGAGGTGTGGGACTATCCGTGGTCTGGCTCATTGGCACAATGGCTAACCTGCTGTTTGGCACACTCCAGAAGCTGGTTACTACTGGCACCACTGTTCCCGCGGATGTTGTGGTTGAGGTGCTGGGTTGGGACCTGGAAAGGCGTGCCCTAGGGGACTGAAAGGGTGGGGGAGGTGAGGGGAAGAGGTCAAGGTTGGACAGGAAAAGTTTTTCGGACACACTGGGACGGGTAGATTGAGGGGGTTTGGCAGTGGAGGAAGAGGTAGTGGTTGTAGGAGGTGTACGTTTGCTGACTTTGGGTGAAGGTGAATGGGCTGGAGGCTGTCGTTAGGTGGATGGCTGTTGGGTGGGTGTGTGGCTGCGTTTGTGTACCTTGGGAGGTGGGCTCACAGACACACTGGGAGAGGACACAGAGTATGTGTGAATGGTAGTGGGGGTGGTGACTGCACGTGAGCGGGGTGTGGTGGTGGGTGTGCTGGTGATGGAGGTAGTGGCTGAAGATGCAGTGCATGCAGGTGTGAGTGGAGACGAGACTGGGAGGGAGGAGGGAGACGAGGAAGAGGAGGAGGGGGACACAGTGGAGGCAGTGGATGTTGGTATGTGTGCAGGTGTATGATGCTTGCGTGAGTGCCTGTGGGATGTGTGGTGCTTATGTTTGCCTGAGCTTCCCTTGTGTGTTGACGTGTGTGCAAGCTGGTCTGATGGTGTGCTTGGGATAGGCTAAGGTACAGGGGTTTTGGTCTAGGTGGAGGAAGTTGGAGGGGGAGGCTAGAGACAATGGCTGCCATCAGTGCTGAGGTCAGAGTCTGAAAAGCTCGCTGTTGGGCTTCCTGACCAGAATGAATGCCCTCCAGGTATGCATTCGTCTGTTGCAACTGCCTCTCTACACCCTGGCTGGCATTCAAAATGGTAGACTGCCCAACAGTGAGGGACCTGAGGAGGTCAATGGCCTCTTCACTGAAGGCAGCAGGGCTGACTGGGGCAGGGCCTGAGATGCCTGGGGCGAAGTAGATGCCCACCCTTCTGGGTGAGCGGCCACGGGGCACACGCTGAGGGGCTGCTGGGAGGGCGGTGCTGGAAGGGGGGGTGGTGGCTGTACCTGTAGATGCGGGTGGTACAGAGGGGCCCGCCACCGCAAGGGAGCTCCCATCAGAGGAAGAGTCCGTGTTGCTGGTCTCAGTTCCTGTCCCCGCCGTGGAGCTCCCCTCCGTCCCACTGATGGCTTCTGACTCCGTTGTGTCACCCTCCAGAGCCATGTGGGATGCAGCTCCCTCCTGCTCTGGTGGCACTGCTCCTCTGCCTGATGATGCTAATGCACACAAGAACAGGGAGACCACAAAAAGGGGGGGAGACAGAAGAAAGACATGTTGAGTGCATGCAATACCGCTACAGTTGGCGGACACTACAGACACAGAAGCCCTCTGCACTACGCCGTGCACTTAGAGTTCCCTAGTTAATCCCAGGGACATGGGGTACAAGGCCTATGCCCGATTGCTGCACACATGGAAGTCACAGGAGCCTGACTAGGTGTAGTTGGCTCTGAACACAGGTGGGGTGGGGTGCCACAGGGCCTGCCTTAAGAAGGGACCTTGCCTACTAAACTCGCCCTGGCCTAGGGGAACCCACAGCCCACCTCCCCCACCCAGACACCTACAATGCACGCTGAATCTGCAGAATGAGAGTGTACTCAACCCCTTGTGGTTGCTGTGATGCCCTCAAGCGCCCATCCAACTCCGAATAGGCCACTGCCAGGATCTGAAACATCAGGGGGGTCATGGTGCGACGGGCACCCCTCCCACGTTGGGAGGCCATCCCCAGCTGGGCCTCTGCCGTCTTCTTGCTCCAACGGCGAATGTCCCCCCATCTTTTCCGGCAGTGGGTGCTCCGCCTGTGGTAGACCCCCAGGGTCCGGACTTCCTTGGCGATGGCACGCCAAATATCCTTCTTCTGTTGGGCGCTGACCTACATGAATAGTACAGGGGAAAAGGAGAAAATATAACCGTCCGCACCGTCACAGTAATTGGCCCGCATCCCTACCCTTGCCATGACGCACATGCACTCACCGTCGTATCATGCACGCCTCATTCTCCCCCCCCCCCCCATCTTTCATCAACACCACTCCACACGGGCATTGCCCATACAGCATGCTCACAGTGTAATTACCTGTTTGTCTGGAGGTCCGTAGAGGAGCGTGTACTGGGGAAGGACCCCATCCACTAGTTTCTTCAACTCCTCTGTGCTGAAGGCAGGGGCCCTTTCCCCAGACACATGAGCCATTGTCTCTTCCAGACTGAGATCACAGCAGCACTTGCAGTGTAGGTCCTCTCCTCTCGAAGATCAAGTATCAAGTGAGTGAACAGAGAGAAAATGGTGGTCACGTCCGCGGCGGTGCGTACCGTCACCGCCGGCTTACATCGTCATTGGCTCCTGGGACCCCTAGGGTCCAATGTTAACCAATGCAAGATTGCGCAACGGTCTTGGATGGCCTACCGCGACGGTGTACAACGCCAGCGCAGTTACCTCATATCCCCTTGTCCCACATTACAGGTCAGGCAGCCGCCATTTCAGGGGGCCACATGGCATTAATTTTGACTGTGTCACACATATCTAGGCCTTGCTTAAACACTAATACAGCCATATATCGATTTTCTAACAGTTTGCAATGAAGTTGTGTTTACGTACCTCAGTGTTGGTTGACTCTCTGCTCCCTGTTCTCCTCTATAGAGCACGTCCGCTGGGGCAGGTGAGGAGATGGCGGCATCCTCCGGTGTACAGACCGCTGGTGGACCTGTCGACAATGGAGGAGCGACATGTAATTGTCACATACAGACTTGATTGTACCACAATCCTGGAACTGTGTGCCCAGTTGGAGCCAGACCTGATGTCAGCTATCCGCCATCTCACAGGAGTCCCCCCTCTAGTGCAGGTCCAGTCAAGTAGGTCTTTTCAAACAACAGTGGCCATTGCATCAGGGATGTACCAGCCTATGTTCTCCAATGTGTTGTCCAGAGTGTTGTCTGCCCTGCTGAAACACATGCGCAGCTACATCGTTTTCCCTCAGGTGGAGGATTTGCCTACAGTGAAAGGTGAATTCTATGCCCTGGGACATATCCCCAACATCATAGGTGCCATTGATGGGACACATGTGGCCTTAGTCCCCCCGCAGGAGTTAACAGGTGTACAGAAACCAGAAGAGTTACCATTCTATGAATGTGCAGATGGTGTGTTTGGCCGACCAGTACATCTCCCATGTAAATGCCAAGTTTCCTGGCTCAGTGCATGAAGCTTACATTCTGCGGAATAGCAGCATCCCTTATGTGATGAGTCAACTCCAGAGGCACCGTGTGTGTCTATTAGGTGAGGACATGGACCCAATACAGTGTGACTAGGTGTCTGGGTCTGGGGATGTCCCTAGGAGTTAGTGTGTGTCTAACAGTTGTCCCTCGCCATTTGCAGGTGACTCTGGTTACCCCAACCTGTCATGGCTACTGACCCCAGTGAGGAATCCCAGGACAAGGGCAGAGGAACGCTACAATGAGGCCCATGGATGACCTAGGAGGATTACAGAGAGGACCTTCGGCCTCCTGAAGGCCAGGTTCTGGTGCCTCCATATGACAGGTGGTTCCCTATTCTACTTACCAAAGAAGGTGTGCCAGATCATCGTGGCCTGCTGTATGCTTCACAACTTGGCTTTGCGACGACAGGTGCCTTTTCTACAGGAGCATGGTCCAGATGGAGATGTTGTGGCAGCTGTGGAGTCTGTGGACAGTGAAGACGAGGAAGCAGAAGAAGAGGACAGACAACAGGAACACGGTGATCCAGCAATACTTCCAGTGAGAAACAGGTAAGAAGACAACACTGCCTGCTAAATCTGATTTAATTCTTCTATCTCTCATCTGTCTGTCATTTTCACCCAGTGTATGGACCCTGATTTGTCACTTTCCCTTTCACCTTCACAGATGTGGGTCCCACTGTGTGACCTCTGCTTTGTTAACGCATGGACTAGAGCTTTGTGACATGGGTATGTTGACAATACATTGGATGTAGCATTTTTCCACAGTTATTGCAAATACACATTTTCAAAAGCACAGACTGACTCCAGATTGTTTTGTGATTTAAGGGTGTTTATTTAAGTGCTAAATAGTGAATGGGGTTGTAAATTGGTCAGGGGTGATGGTGGAGGAATGTCCATGGCAGAGTCCAGTCTATTAGTCTCACAGGTGCATTGTCCAAAGGGGCATAGGAAGTGGAGCTAGGGCAGTTTAAGTATGGACAGGGTGACACAGTGGGACAGAAGGATGACAATCAGGGTGGTCTCATTTCTTGGCGGGGGTCTTGGCATTGTTCTCTGTCTTTATCCTGGATCTCAGGGACCGCTTGTGGGGTGGTTCTCCATCTGCAGGGGATGGGGTGCTGGTGTCGTGGTCCTTTGGCGGTGCCTCCTTTCCACTAGCGCCGGCGGAGGTGGTGGGCAGTTTATCATCCAGGCTATTGTCAGGGGGCCCTTGTTGTGCCACAGTGTCCCTCCTGATGTTGACGAGTTCCTTCAGCACCCCTACAATGGTGCCCAGGGAGGAATTGATGGATTTGAGTTCCTCCCAGAAGCCCAAATACTGTTCATCCTGCAGCCGCTGAGTCTCCTGAAACTTGGCCAGTACCGTTGCCATCTTCTCCTGGGAATGGTGGTAGGCTCCCATGATGTTGGAGAGGGCCTCGTGGAGAGTGGGTTCCCTGGGCCTGTCCTCCCCCGTCACACTGCAGCCCTCCTAGTTCCCCTGTGTTTCTGGGCCTCTGTCCCCTGAACCGTGTGCCCACTACCACTGCCCCCAGGTCCCTGGTGTTGTTGGGGTGGTGGGTTAGCCTGGGTTCCCTATAGTGGTGGACACACTGCTGCTTGACGTGAACTGGGGACAGAGGTATGGGAACGCTGGGTGGGTGCTGTGCTGGTGTTTCCAGAGGGGGAAGCTCTGTAGTGGCCTGTGTCAGTGTGAGGGGAACCGACTGTCCTGAGGTCCCAGATGGGCCGGGCTGGTCATCTTGATCCAGTTGGACAGAGCTGCTGTCATCACTGTGGGCCTCTTCTGTGGGTGGAGTGGACATGTCTGGACCCTCCTGTCCGGTGACGTTGGGCAGGGGTCTCCCAGGGGTGTAAAGGCATGATTATTGCATTTGTTTGTGCCATGGTGTGCAATGGGTGGGTCACCCTGTACCACAGTGCTTCCATTCTTGTGTGGACCTTGTGTGATAATGGTCTAGGGGGGTGTATGGGTATGTGCAGTGGACATGCTTGGGTGATAGGAATCCATGCTTTGGTGTTGCATGCAGGGCTTGGGTTTGGGATGTGTGGTTTGTGATAGTGGGACATGTGTGAGGAGTTGGGGTGATGGGGGTGAGGGCGAGGGTGGGGGTATGTCATAGCATGCAGTTAGTGTGGGGATGAAGTAGTCAAGATTTGACTTACTAGAGTCCATTCCTCCAGCTACTCCTGCGAGGCCCTTAGGATGCAGTATAGCCAAGACCTGCTCCTCCCATGTTCTTAGTTCTGAGGGAGAAGGTGGGGGTCCGCCGCCTGAACTGCGATGTGGTGTCTTGAGACCACGGAACGCACCTTCCCCCGTAGGTCGTTCCACCTCTTCCTGATATCACCTTGTGTTCTTGGATGCTGTCCCACTGCATTTACCCTGTCCACGATTCTGCGCCATAGCTCCATCTTCATAGCTATGGTGGTGTGCTGCACCTGTGATCCGAATAGCTGTGGCTCGAACTGGATGATTTCCTCCACCATGACCCTGAGCTCCTCCTCAGAAAACCTGGGGTGTCTTTGCGGTTCCATGGGGTAGTGTGGGTGCTGTGTGGGGTGGTGTGTGTTGTGATGTGTGGGGTGATATTTACGGGTGTGTTGTGTGAGGTGCGTGGATGTTGTGTGAGTGATGGTGTTGAGTGCCTGTGGATGCTAGTGTTGTTTCTGGTGGTGTCTCTCTCTGGCCTTCTGTCGCAATTTTTTTCATAGGGGTTTGTGGGTGATGTGGGTGTGTGTTTTATATTGTATTGAGTGTGTGGGAGTGGTGTGTGTATGAGTATCAGGTGTGTGTATTTCGATTTGTCCAATATGGATGTGTTTTGTAAGAGTGTGTGTATTTTGAGCGTGGCGGTGTGTACTGCCAATGGAATACCGCGTTTGAAAGACCGCCGTGTGGATTCGTGGGTCGTGATAGTGTGGGCGTATTCCTGTTGGCGTGACGGTGTCGGTTTTGTTATTGCCAGTTTATCACTGACCTTTGGTGTGGCGGACTTGTGTGGGTGTCTAAATTTTGGCGGATTCCGAGCTGTGGGTCGTAATAGCTGTGGCAGAATTCCACAGCCGCGTGTTGGCGGTCTTCTGCAAGGCGGTAAGCGGCTTTTACTGCCAATGTTGTAATGACCCCCTAAGTTCCTGGAATGCATGTGCACAACCACTGACAGTATAAAGGAACTTAAGGGTTAATAGGGAAAATAAAGAGGTCATCCTGTTCGATAAAGTAAACACCCTGTGGTCTATTGTTTGGTGGCTTAAATAACTAGATTTTCTGCCCCCCATCAGAATCAGCCAGACGTCTGGGCATCATCAGGGGGGAAATAAATCTAAGAAAGAACAGGTGACTGCCCTTTCCACATCCTTCCATGTCTTTCTTTATATGGTGCTCAAGATATTTTAATGGCTTCAGCTAGGGACACTCAAAATATAATTCAGGCATTTAACCAGACAATCCAAAATTCCACTGCTTTGATGGTCCTAAATCTCTCTCACGAAATCCACACTGAAATCCCTTAATTGGTTGGCTGTGCACAAATCAGCCATCTTGAAGTTCCTGTGCCACAATTTTAGAAATTGGGTTTTTAGTTGGCAGCGGTATACACCCTTGTCTAAGTGGGGACCGCAATCCTAGTCAGGGTAAGTCACACACAATCCAAATTATCCTGTGCTCACCCTCTGGTAGTTTGGCACTGAGCAGTCAGGCTTAACTTAGAAGGCAATGTGTAAAGTATTTGTGCAATAAATCATGCAATAACACAGTGAATACACCACAAAAATTCACCACACAGTTTTAGAAAAATATGAGATATTTATCTGAATAAATTAAGGTCAAAACATTTAAGATTTGATAATCACAAGAGTCTTTAGTTATTTAAAGCAACAATTGTCTCATGCAAGCACAAAATACCTGGTTTGCATCAAAATTACACGCATGAAGACCACAGAGGAGGAGATGCGTGGAAAAAAGTAGGTGTGAGTTGGATTTCCAAGCGCACACATAATGCGTCAATTCTTTTCCACGCGGCAAGGGCTTTGCGTCGAATTCCAGCGTGCAGGCTTGAATCCTCTTTGCGATGTGGGGTTTTTGACGCCCAGGGAGGCTTTGTGGAAATCCTGGGCATGCGGGATGAAGTCACAGCTGTTGCGTCAATCCCTTGGGCTATGCAGCGGAGTTTCTGTTGCATGTCTGGTGATGCATCGATTTCTTTTGCAGGAAGTCGGGCTGTGTCATTCCGGCTTGACGATGTGTTGATCCGGTGGGCTGTGCATCAAAGTTTCGGACGCAAGGCTGGCGCTGCATCGATCTCCACTCGAGGAGTCGGGCTGCATCGTTTCGGTGTTTGAGTGATTTTCCCACTGCTGGGCAGGCTGTGCATTGATTCCGGCAGGCTGTGCTTCGACGTTCACCACAAAAGGAGTTTCTTTGCGGAGATGAAGTCTTTTCGGCACTGAGACTTCAGGAACAGGAGGCAAGCTCAATCCAAGCACTTGGAGAGAACTTCTCAGCAGAGATAGAGGCCAGCAAGACAGCAGGGCAACAGCAAGGCAGCAGTCCCTTACAGCAAAGTAGTCCAGGTGAGTCCTTTGGGCAGCCAGGCAGCTTCTCTTCGAAGGTTTCAGGTTCTGGTGCAGAGTGTCTGTCCCAAGAAGTGTCTAAGTTGGTAGGGGCAGGGACCCCGTTTATATACCCAAAAGTGCCTTTGTAGTGGGGGAGACTTCAAAGAGTAGTTTTGAAGTGCACAAGGTCCCCTTTCAGTACAACCCTGTCTGCCAGATCCCAGTAGGGGGTTTGGCAGTCCATTGTGTGAGGGCAGGACACTGTCTTTTGAAATGTAAGTGTCAGGCCTTTCACCCTTCCAGCCCAGGAAGACCCATTCAGTATGCAGATGGGTGCAGGTGTGACTGAGCATCCTGTGTTTGTGGGTGTCTGGGTGAAATGCACAAGGGAGCTGTCAACCACCCCAGCCCAGACATGGATTGGAGACAGGTTGTAAGGCACAGAAGGATTTTAAGTGTAGAGAAATGCTCACTTTCTAAAAGTGGCATTTCAAAATAGTAATATAAAATCCAACCTCACCAGTCAGCAGGATTTTGATTTACCATTCTGGCCATACCAAATATGACCTTTCCACCCCTTTCTGATCAGAACCTACCACTCAAACAGTATATGATGGTAGCCCTAATGTTAGGAGCATGCCTTTCCAGCACAGGAAAACCAATTTTAGGAGTTTTCCACTACCAGGGCATATACAACACACAGGTATATGTCCTGCCTTTTACCTACATAGCACCCTGCCCTGGGCATGACTTATGTGTAGAAAAAGGGTAGTTTCAGGCTTGGCAAGTGCTTTTAAATGCCAAGTCGAAGTGGCAGTGAAACTGCACACATAGGCCTTGCAATGGCAGGCCTGAGACATGGTTAAGGGGCTACTTTTGTGGGTGGCACAATCAGTGCTGCAGGCCCACTAGTAGCATCTAATTTACAGGCCCTGGGCACGCACAGTGCACTTTACGAGGGACTTACAAGTACATTAAATATGCCAATTGGGTATTGAGCCAAAGTCACCATGCTTTAAGGGAGAGAGCAAATACACTTTAGCACTGGTTAGCAGTGGTAAAGTGTGCAGAGTCCTTAAAACAGCAAAAACAGTGTCAAAAAGTGGAGGGAGGCAGGCAAAAAGTTGGGGATGACCACCCTAAAGCTCTCTGGTCTAACACACACACATAAGGACTTATTCACAAACTGCACTTTTGAGTATGTTTGCATTTTTTTGTAAGTTTGTTACCTTTTGGTATTAACACACAGCACTTTTGTAATAACTTACACATTTTTAGCAACTTACACTTTTGTAGTATGTCCAGCACTATACAATGACAACCAGTGGTGCTGCAACAGCCCCCATAGTAAAAAATGGGGTAGGGACCTAAAATAAAACACCGTAGAAAATATCTCTTCTTTTTTTTTGTTGGTGCCGATCTCACTCCTTTGAAGTAGCTCTGTGGAACATAAAACAAAGATCTGGGCACCAATGATTTATCGATTCATAAGGCTTTCAACATAGACACTACACAATAAATTGTCTAAAGGCAGGTTGGTGAGAGTCACAGAACTTTGAATTGTATTCTTATAGGGTTTACCAATGCCCTAGGAACAATTGTATTCCTGGTCATTGGAAAGTCTTGTTTGCTACAGTCTGTAGGACTAAGAGGTGTTAGATAAGAGGTTTTGTGGAGCATTAGTTGGTTTATGTGCCAATTTCCTAGGCTGTAGTCGTGTTTCAGCTGAGGTGTACAAAAGTATTTTGGTGTACAGGACAAATTAGACAGAAACAATCAATGGAAGGGCATGTACAGAAAGCCAAGTCACTTGCCAGTGGCCCAAGGACTTATCTTAATAGCATAAAATTGCAAGCCCCTAAGAATAATTCAACATGATGATCTGCACCTGACACACCTGGTCCTACGGACATCCTTGAATGGGAATATCCTGCGCATTGATGCCTGTCCATCAAAGTTGTACATATATTTCTGTATTACCCTATTTCCTCACAAATGGGTCACTAAAATGATTCTACATGAAATGAGGAAATGGAAGGGCAATATCAATCATGCGGGAGGTTGTGGCCCCAGAAAACCTCCTTAATTATAATAAACAAACTAAACACCAAAACAAAAATCTCTCACACGAGGTGACACGACCAACATGATTTTCTCCAGCAAAGAGGCCATCTTGGATTGTTTGCAGACATTCATTCATTCGTTGCATATTAGTGACTCTAAATGTTTTCTTTTTTTCTACATACAGGGCTGTGCAGTTTTAAACATGACCAAACCCCTAGTGAAGTTCTGCGAAGTTGCAAAATCTGTGGTCTTTTGTCCATCTTTAACGAGAGCGTAAAATATTCCTGATAAAGTAATTTTTCAGATAAACCTTTTCTAAAAAAATCTTTGCAGAAGGATTCTCCTGGGGTAGGTTAACTATTTGCTGTCACAGTGCCTTTTGTTTTTCACAACAGCTTTTATTATTTTAATAAACTTTAGGAAGCTGGTAACAACAATGTTGCCCGACTTGCTTTCCACAAGATTTGGTGTTGTATGCCTTAGCAGTGCTTAGTATGTAAAAGAATAAGCGTAGTGTCCTCACATTTTGCTCAGAAGTCTGTGGTTGGTGCTACAGAATGTTGGGGTGCCAAATATGAAATTTACCTTGGCTTGGTTACACGTGCCTCTTTCATCCACCACCACCAGACAATCTATGTCCTTTTTCCTCACCATTTGAGGTTCTTTTTCATCCCTGCCTTTTCCATTTGTCACTGTTTTTTACGCCTTTCTCTTCCTCGTTCTTGCCCCATTTTGTGTATGAAAGTCTAGGCGAAAGTCAGGGAAGGTATTGGAACCTATCACTGACACAGAATGGGAAAAGGTGCATGCGGGGATAATGACTGTTTCATTTAATGCCCATTTTAATCTAATACAATACAACTACATACACCAGGCGTATTTTGCACCAAAAACCCTGTACTCCATATGCTCCTCTTGTGGCGTGTGTTGCTCTCAGTGTTGATAGAAGAGGCAGATTTTCTTCACGTGGCGTGGTCCTGCCCATCACTGGCACCTTTTGGCAGGACATGATGGACCCAGGCTGGAATGCTCAACTTACTATCAAACAAGCTCTGCTGGGCATTCTCCTGTCCCCAACAAAGTAAGCACTGAGCGGGAAGTTTCAGCTTTGGGGCTTTTGCTAGCTATGAGATTGTTGGCAGTGGAATCTCCGAGTTATAGAGACTAGCTTAGATATATGTCAGAATGGGAGGCGGCAGAGGAGCTACATATGAAACACACAGGAAGGGATGAGAAATTTGAGGATGACCTACGGGCATGTGCGGCTATGCTAGCAGCGTTGATGGACCCTCCGGATGTGCGATCTCCCTGAAGGTTTATTAAATAACGAGTGCTAGGTATATGATATGACAGTTTGTGATCAATAACCCTGGTTAAAGTGCTTAACTAGATTTTTACTGCGTTACCTGCGGTGTTGCGGTGATGTATTTACGCTGTGCCTATGTATAGGAAATGTTCTTGAATAGTTTTGACATAGAGGCACATAGAAAGGAAGGATACTACTTCCGCTGATGCCTGGATCACTCAACATGTGTTTACACTTTTAAGAGCGCAGGGGAGAGGGGCTAGTGAGGGACTGTGATTATTATGCATTTGACATCAAGACTGGATTTATAGAATTCTGAACGCGATTGAAAAACTCAATAAAGGTTATTTACTAAAACAAATACTAACAGAGTAGGGTGCTATATATCTAGTAATAACTATATAGCTTTCTTTTTCTAGAAACACTAATTCAGATCACTTTTTATGCTTAA
This sequence comes from Pleurodeles waltl, assembly GCF_031143425.1. NCBI lineage: Eukaryota > Metazoa > Chordata > Amphibia > Caudata > Salamandridae > Pleurodeles > Pleurodeles waltl. Next base: position 501,629,086 of record NC_090440.1, read on the forward strand.
TTTAAAAATAGTTTAAATTAAACATTTCTTCGACTTTATGCATTACGGTCATTTAAGGTTACACACGTGTCCCAGACATATTTCACCCAAACACTTTGGAATATGAAGTAAAATGTGCATTTTATTGTATGAAAGAAATGTACCTGAGCCTTTGAACCCAGTACCAAAATAAAATCTATTTTCGGATTTATCGAAGTGCTGTTAAATACCACGTCCTGCATGAGCCCAAGGAGAATTCCTGTCCTCAGAAACTGCAGGAGCGGAAGATTTTGGCTGTCACCACAGTGGGATTTTCTCGGAAAACCTCTATAAAGGCACGACAGACCACAATATAAACCTGAACAGAGTAAGGCTTGTGTCATCAACAAGAGCCTGCAAAATTAACTTGCACATTTGGTTTGTGGATGCCACCAGGACATTCCCACTAATAACACACCATGAAACCCTCAGGAATGCTTTGGGAATCCATAGATGTTGCACATTAATTTACACTAAGAACATTCTTATAGAGCTGTCTCCCTGCGGTGGTAAAAAGACGGCAAGCCTGGGCCAATATCTCGCCCAAGGCTGACGCAGGATTAAAGAAACAAGGAGTCATGGAAGGGGCTGGACTGGAACTAGGGGCAGCCACGAGGGTGGGTGCAGAGAACACAATAATATAAAGGGGAGTGATTGTGTCAGACTGGCACAGCCCAGGTAAAAGGCAGTGCAGATCCATAGAGCGCACAAACCACGAACTGTTGAGAGCCATCATAGGTGCCAAACTGCAACAACAATGACATGCTGCATGGGTTGGGACATTGCAAGTGCTAACTTGTGTAGGTGCATCTAGACGCCCTGGCGAGTGGCAACTGGTTGTTGTGCAGGAGCCCTGGTAGGCCCTGGCTCTTGGCCAAAGAGAGACCAAGGCCTTCTCTGATCAAAACCGAAGAAGAAAAAGTGGGAGGGAGACCGTCCTACCCATGTAAAGAGGACATACTTTCAGGGGAATAAGTAGCGCCATAAAGAATGCAGTCTACTGGCTCTCACACAATTAAGGGGGTTCAAATCCTCCCAAGTGTTTTCCCTCACTTTAAAAGAGTTGTGGCAGAATTAAAATAGTGGCTTGCGATACGCTACCCTGGTTACTCTGATTGCACAATTGGCAGAAGCAGCAGGCCTGCACACACAGCACAGCAAAATAAAAAATAAAAATATGCCTTTTCAGGAAAACCCTAGCTAAACGCTTGAACTATCACTCACAACAAACACCATGAATATAACTCAAAAACGTGTCTTAAATCCATCATAAAAAGAGCTGATTCCAAGAATGATAACAAACAATTTTCGAATGCAAATACACTGTCACTGAAGTATTAATCTACTGTATGCAGATCTTTAAAAAGTCTATGACAAGTTGGGAACAGTAGAAGACACTGCTCACGATCAATCAACAGACATCAAGAACATGAATAAACTGATCCACTTACTGAAGGAAGATTTCAGGGACTTGAGATTTGTGCTGTGGATACAGATGGCTGCTCTCATAGAAACAACATCTGCATAGTGGGAGACCCAGGACGACTCCATCAACAAAACTATAGGTGGAGTTGTTCATCCTTGATATAGTGCAACCAAAGGGCTTTCAAACACTTCAGTAGGAAGAGCTCATAGGGCCTTGATCCCTCTGCTGCAGCCTGAGGTACTCAATGAACAGAACATTATTTTGAGAGAAGGAAGGCTAATAATATACAACAATGATAATGTGTTTCTATTTCCAAATTGTATGCAAGCAGTACAAAATCAGCACAGGACATTTAATACAGTTAAAGATGAACGCAGGTGGAATTAACTTAAATCCATAATGCTGTACAAACATGATTTTACATCCTGGCAGTGGGAACATTTTACACTTCACCTCCACCTCACTGGAAAAGGTCTGGGATTGGCTTGCGGGCTGTTGGAGATTGTTGTTGGGATTGGCCACAGGGGCCAACAGACCTCACAAACCCTGTTATAGAGAGGTAGATTTGATGAAACCACAAGGAGCATGACCAAGAACCAAAGAGATTCAGAGTCTTATACACTTAGAAACGGAGAAGGAGACTTGTCAAGGTCCAAAAGACACCCCAACAGAAGTAGCCCTACACGAAGATGAGGGGCACTCTATAGTATAACAAGAAAAAGAGTTTTGATGTCTGCATGTCATTTTCGGAGATGGGCAAGGGCCTCCATAGATGAGACATATATCTTTAAAGTTACTCAAATTCAGAATGATAAATAAAAAAGTAAAAAGTAAATGTGACAAGATCTTCTCAGAATAGAGTAGAGAGCTATGTTTACTCATTTTCTCATCATGATCACAGAGCTAATGGTATAAAGCTAACAGAGGTCTGATTGTTGTCCAAAGTGAAAAACACTCTTCTTAATTGAATGAAAGTGATACTTCAGGTTATATGCATTGGTTTGGGTGACAAGCACACTTTGAATTTGGTGGGGACGGGTGTCCAGTAAGAGGGAAATGTTGGGGATTTGGGTATTATTAGGTACACACACATACATACACACACACACACACTCACAAAAATGGTGAGACTGAAAATGTGTTCCTGGCTATGTACGAATAGCATATAGTTTTCTCCTTTCACTGTACACACAAATAACTGATGTGGATGACAAGGTAACACACTCACACCTATTTCACAGAATGTCAAATGCATGGGTAATAAAATAAAAAGGAGTAGTAGTGTTAAGTTCTCTACACAGACATGGACTGGATATGTGCTCCTCCAGAAAAACACCTGCTAGGAGGCACAAACCGCAGAGTATTTACTAGAGGAAGAGCTAAATCCTTAATATATGAGGTAATGACAATAGGTACCATGGGGTGGCTATATTGGTCAAACCTCTATGCCAATCATGATAGAAAAAATCCAGGTGAACCCACAAAGCTGTATAGTTGGAGCATTGGATATATGAAAGGAGAAGAGATTACCCTGTCACCAGTCTACCTCTCACTTGGGCTAAAGAATGATACCCAATATACTACAGAGCTCTGGGGGCCTATTGATTATGAGAACAGATATTAATATGGTTATATCAGTGAGATTAGGTAGAGTGAGTGTGAAAAGAGAGCCAGTTTGTTTAAGGATTACTACCTAGAGAGGTTTGCAACTGCTTTGGAATTAAAAAAATATATGCAGCAAGTACCTCCAACTCAGCAGCATCTTTCCTACTATTTCGGAGCTCATAATACCTTCCTAAACATAGACTATTTCTTGTCATTGGGGGTGGTTTGTGAAGTTATATTTTGGCCAGAAGAATATCAGACCACTCATCCTATTGATGGAAGTGAAAGAAATGGAAAAGATGTACTCTAAGATGGTGATTAGGTGAATGGTAACTGAAGTATAAGTAGACAGACTAAGTGAAGCTACAGGGAAGTATTTTGAAAATGTGATACCAGTGGATTAGGCAATAACCCTTGTGGAGGCATACAAAACTGTGATAAGGGACAAAGAAATAACAAGAACAGAAGGTATGAACAAGGATGAGAAAGAAAATCCAGGAAGTCCAAAAAAACTCAAGTTAGAGAAGCAATATGTGTATTGTAGCAAAATTAACAATCCAAAAAGGATGACTAGAGGACCCCATTTCAATTGGGTAAATAATAAAAGCTATTATACTGTACAGATCCAAAGTGGGACAGTACCTAGAAGGTATTGGACCCAAATGTACTCCCACTGAAATGATTTAAGGCAGTAAACTAGTGGATTACCTGTTCCAAGAAAGATAGATTGAAGGTCAGTTGTCACTACTAGTATGACCAGTGGGTGGCTAAGATCATATTAATTCATAAAAAGAGAAATCCCAAAGTGGGCTGTGAATTGTGCAACTGGTCTCTTTGATCAACCTTGAAACGTTCTTAGTATGATTCCTCTACTAATTCACCAAGAGCAATAAGGGTTTATGTCACAGAAATACGAGGCACCATCTCTGAAGGCTATAAGGGAGTAGGAGTACACATGAGGAGTTGTGCAATCGAGTGCAGTCATGGTACTAGACACAGCCAAGGAAATTGATTTGGTAGACTGGCCATATATAATGGTGGTCTTGAAACAGATGGGCTTCAGATGAAATTCATATCATGGGTGGGGCTGCTACATTTGCATTCAATAGGCAGGGTGAAGTTTAACAGGGCACTGTCAGATTATTTCATTTAGAGAGGGATGAGACAGGGGTGTCCACTCTCACTGTTGCTTTTTGCTTTAATGCTGGAATCATTGGGTGCACACTGGAGTTTCCAGATCAACTGTTCTAAATCTATGAAATACCCTCTTCACACATGGGAACAAATTAAATAATATTCCTCCCTTTTCAAAATAGCTACTAAGGGTCTTAAGTAACTAGATATTTACGTCACCATCAAGGAGAATTAATTTCATGAGTAGAATTTATCCTGGAAGAATTCCAAAGAGAGGTCCAACACTGGAAGCCAGTCTCTGTCTCGCACATGGAAAGGTCCATGTTCTACGAAGAATAGTGCTTCAAAAGTTCTTAAACATCCTTTAGAACTCATCATACATGATCTATGAAGAATACTTTCAAAGGGAAGATGAGATAGTCTGAAATGTGCTGTGCATTGGTGGCCCTCCAAGAATAGAACTAGACACAATAATTCTCAGGCTACTGATTGTGACAGTGTATGACGAAACCATGCATGCAAATACCACACATGCCTTAACAGTGCTGTCATTACAGCGCATGCGTCATTAAGAAGCATGCATTAATAAGGACAAATTTTACCACGCATATGCCTTTACCACACATGCCTTTACTATAAAAATGTTGTAAAGGCATCGTTGGTAAAGGCATATGCGTGGTAAACATTTCATTGGTAAGTATAATCTCCAATGTATATATATATGTATTTATTCACTGAAAAAACAAAGGTTAAAGGGACGTTATAGTTAGGCTCACATTTTAAATGTACAAAACCATTGAAATTCACTAGTTATAGTTAGATTTATCTCAAGAAACTATAGCTTGTGCCCTAAGGTAACTATAACTCGTGCGCCCGCCGTGTACAGTTTTTTTGGCAAAAATTTTACAGCAAATATTATATTGATATTATCAATGTTGTTATGATGTTATGATTTAATGATGTAATAGTAGAACCACGCAGCTGCTGATAAACAGGAAGATTATTAGGAGACAGGAGATCACAAAATTGCAATACAGAAGAAAGTGAAGCTAAAAGGTTTTATTTAATGGCTGCTGTTTATGGCTGAAGTGAAGAAAAAGGCCTTTTCGCAAGACAAAAAATAAAGATCCTTGATATAATCTTTGTCTCATATTTTACGTTGTTTTGTCAAAACAATTCAGTGGTCATTTAGACTAACATCTTAATTTGTTTAATTAGATAGCCATCTACCGCCTTCCAACTTATCCGAGTTGAGCTAACCCCTGTGAATTGCTTACAATAAAAGACATAGTTCATTTGCTATGTGAAGTTGCCATTTGTCTCCCATGGAGCGTATCCCACCAAATGGTTGGTGTTTCTAACTCCATGTGTTGGGTGTGTACTAGAGGCAAGACTGGACGGCTTCCAGTTTCAGTGAATAAATCACAAAGAACCAAGTGTGTCATATGCTGATTTTAAATGTTATCCATGTTTATCAGAGACAACGCAGCAAATTAAATAAAAGTATGGGTGCTTCTGGAATTAGAGAAGATGTCTTCCTATTTCTTTGGGTAGTTCAGCTGTTGATTCTCAGGCAGATTTAACTTAAATGTCAGTTAGAAATTCTTGAGTTTATACATTGAAAAGGGCTTCGAAGATGAGAGGTAAATAAGACCATTGCTTCATTGCCATCCAGGTTAAAAATTGCTAAGCAACAACATTTGTGGCACCCCCTCTATTCAAAATAAAAAGTAACATCTAGAAGATTGTTGTTTGTCAAGAAGCAGATGTGGAACCTGTAATACTCTGCTCCCCAAGTAAGGGTTAAGAATGTGTGGGAATTACACACCTATTTATGTCGGAAGTGAACTAGAAGACATTAAGCAAAATAATGTGTCATGATGTATTTCTCTAAGCACTTGGATGAATCTTTGTTTTTCTAAAAGTGTGATATCCTTAGTAGTACAAATGAGCTAATAGTTGTGGTGTAATCTGACCTGGAAAACAACTGTTGCTATTTGCGGTTTGACTACTTGTTTAATGTGCAAGAAGGAATTACACAGGTCTTAGTTTATTACAGTGGGCTCTGATTGTGTGCAAAAATCGTAGGTAATTATGAAATTCAATAGGCACATCTTGTACCGTTTTCTTGCACATAAATTTAGAGGCCAGAGGAAAATTCAGTAACAGGGTCTATTCATCACGAGGTTCAAATATTACCTTGTAGCTTATATGACATTGACTCTGAGCCAGTGAAACAAAGAATTCTAGGACAGGTTGATGTGCAGTTATTGTAATTTGTTTATATATGGTTAACACAATGGTATTTTTGGGAAGACTAAAAGACTTGCTGCATAAACCACCAAGGATACTGGCACAATGCAGGTGACAGTACAAGTAAATGATAACTCACTCCCCAATCCAAGGGCCTGATTCAGAGTTTGGTGGATGGGGTTACTCCATCACAAACGTGATGGATATCCCATCCACAGTATTACAATCCCATTATATCCTATGGGAATCATAATACTGCAGACGGGATATCTGACAGGTTTATGATAAAATAACCCATCCGCTAATCTCTAAATCAGGCCCAATATCTATTATCCACTCCCCATCCACAAAATCTAAAGAAAACATCTAGGGGGATTACAGAGGCCCCCTTCGAGGAGGAAAACTAGTCTTGAAATACAAATGTATTTATTTATTTAATTATTTCTGTATTCTTTAGGATACAATGTGATCAATAGGACTTGGGCAACTGTAATTAAATAAAGAAACAGAACTATACCCAACAAACCAAAGTCAAATTTCATTGCAGGTTTAATTAATGTTTTAAAGCCTAAGGCAAAGATTTTGCAAACATGATGACCTTTCCCTTTAGCAAGCAGTACCTCCTTTGTAATTCTGACTCCAACAACACATTTGCAGAGGGGTTCTCCCACATTTGCTTTTGATGTTCAACAGACATGTTTCTGTTAGAGAATATTCACCTGGGCACAAAACCACCTGTGATAGGTGCAAAATATAGGCTACACTACGGATGGTGTGTATTTGTCACACCCAAGACAGACGATTCGAAACTATCTGGAGAAGGGTGGTGGTTCCCAAGCTTGCAGGTAGGCTTTGCAGATGGGATAATGTAGCCTTTTGTATGACATTAAGGGGGTGATTCTGATTCTGGCGGGCGGCGGAGGCCGCCCGCCAGAATTCCGCCCCCATTATACCGCTCCGCGGTCAGAAGACCGCGGAGGGTATTATGAGTTTTTCCCTGGGCTGGCGGGCGGTCTCCAAAAGACCGCCCGCCAGCCCAGGGAAAAACTCCCTTCCCACGAGGATGCCGGCTCGTAATCGAGCCGGCGGAGTGGGAAGGTGCGACGGGTGCAGTGGCACCCGTCGCGTATTTCAGTGTCTGCAAGGCAGACACTGAAATACTTTGCGGGGCCCTCTTACGGGGGCCCCTGCCGTGCCCATGCCATTGGCATGGGCACGGCAGGGGCCCCCAGGGGCCCCGCGACCCCCCCTACCGCCATCCTGTTCATGGCGGCTTTCCCGCCATGAACAGGATGGCGGTAGGGGGGGGTCAGAATCCTCATGGCGGCGGAGCGCGCTCCGCCGCCATGAAGGATTCCCCCGAGCAGCGGTAAGTCGGCGGGAGCCCGCCGACTTGCCGCTTCTGACCGCGGCTGAACCGCCGCAGTCAGAATGCTCGTGGGAGCACCGCCAGCCTGTTGGCGGTGCTCCCGTGGTGGCCGCCAGGGTCAGAATTACCCCCTAAATCTTAATCTAGCAATGAAGAGATGATTTATAGCTCATATGTTTAGGTGTAGTCTGAGTGTGTTGTTCCCAAATGCCCTTCTTCAAAGATCAGGAGGGTCTGGTCAGGCCCAGAGCGAATAGCAGGTTCGAACATTGTTTCTCTACACTCGAAGGGTTGTCTGATGCCAACTTAATAATGAAGTTATAGGCCTCAGTCAACTGGTCCCTGAAGGCGCTTGACTCACTTAAAAAGACAATCCATATTTTTTGTTTTTAATTGACCACGTGCAACGTCAGTTTAGAAACTCAAGAAGACTGCTTCTCCTGCCTGTATACCAGCTCTTTTTAGGCCCAAGAGGAAATATAATTCTGCTTGCAGAGTTGCCAGAATTCTGGTAACTCCATATTAGGTGTGTAACATAAATTTCCTGTCAAATTCTGCCTTCTGGTGTGTGGCGAAATTATATTCCTGTTTGAGCACATGGGTCTTGGTAAACATGCTCATCCAAGTGTCTATAAGATTTACCTGCCACTGGCGTGATTTCCAGCCACCATGGGGCCATCCAGCACCATTTTGTGATGCCGGCTACTACTCAAGTAGAGGGTCTACAGGAGAAGCATCTAATAACTCAAAACTATCTTTGATATTCTACTAGAACGAATGGTTCAAGCAGTTTTTTGTGCAAAATAATTTGTTTTTTTTCATTTTTCAACAGGAAGGAAGTTCCACAGAGACTCCAACTTTCCCTCCCTATTGAGTAGGCTCCTCCCATTGATGTGTCCATCTCATGGTCACTTTTAATCTGGATTTCAAGGTGAAAGGATCACTCGCTTTGTCTGCAATTCCTGCTGCATAGGTACTATTGGATTATAATGACTTCGTTTTTGGGACATCACAACAAGTAAGTTCAACAACTTTGTGAAAAGGGTCTTGTTTGATAGAGGACATGAACCAGTATTTTTGTTTGTACTTTATTCAATTTTTAAATTTGATAGTGGTTCTGGGGGAGGCCTGGAGTTGCAGTAGGGGCCTTGTATTTTTTGTTTGTATTTAATTTTTTAAACTTTTATAAGGGAAACATTTTTCATGGTTAAGTCAATTTTTTCCAAGTTTGTTAAATTTGCACTATTGCATTTATTTTACTATGTGGAGTAGTCTGCAACTGGCCATCCAGCCATTGACATTGGGTATATGAAACAACTATTTCTGTGGTATATGGCCAGGGGTGGCATTGGATTGAATGAAATATGTGTGTTTTTAATATTTCATTGTTTTTCTGCAAAAAGTGTATTTTGGTGAGGTAATATATCATGCCTTGAGAATATGTTTGGTGTTGTAAACACTTTTATAGCTGACTTAATTTGTGTTTTTGGCATTGTTGATTTAATGGTAGTGTTTTCTACATTGTTTAACGTGTCCTTTATCTGGCTAGTGTGCAGGTGTGTATGTTTGCCATAGGCCATCATTTTTTCTTTGTTCTACTATTCATGCCATGTGGCCGGAGGCCATTTTGCTTAGTCAGTGTCCATAGGCCTGCATGTGTTCTTTGTTGTTCATGCCTCTTTGCTTGCTGTTGTTGTTGTTTGATCATGCTGCTGGCAGCCATTTTGTGTAGCCAGTCAGTGTGCTAATGCCATGGCCATGCATGTGTTCTTTGCTATCAAGGCCTCCTTGCTTGCTATTGTTGTTGTATGACCGGTGTTCAATGGTCATTTTGTGTAGGCAGTCATTGTGCTTTTGCTATACGCCTGAATGTGTTCTTTGCTGTCCACGACTCCTTGCTTGCTGTTGCTGTTGTTTGACCATGTGATCGGTGGCCATTTTCTGCCAGCCATCTAGTGTTCATTAATCCTTTTTTCCCATTTTCAAAGCCATTTTTAGTGACATTGATACACGAGGGCTATGCCATTCTTTGTCATTTTTTTATTTTTTCCCTGATATCAGTTGAATGTGCTTGGGTAGCATATGTATGAACAGTGTTTATTTGCATTTTTCATTTTTCCCTGCACCTGCCTGCCTCCCAATGGATTTTACATAGTCCATAGTGATACATCAGCAATTACTTTTTTTTTACATTCTGCCTCCATTCCATGCCTGCCAAAAATCTTCTCTTCGGCCATAGATGCACACCAGCATTTATTTGTAAGGATTATGTCATTTTCCCCTGCCCCCCTGCCTACAATTAGCACACACCAGGATTATTTTTGTAAGGATTATCTTATTTTCCCTTTTCACCCCCACCTGAAATAGGTGTACACCAGCATTCATTTGTAAGGATTATTTCATTTTACCGTTCACCCCCTGCCTGTCATAAGTGTGAACTTGCATTACAGGTGATTAGAGAGATATTGGACAGTAGATCACAGCCCTCTCAAGTACCTACAAGTTTTTGGGCTGATCTTTTTGAGATAGCTATGACAAAGAAATGTTTTCTCTTTCAAGGAGATTTTTACCTACAGACTAAAGGAGAAGCCATGGGTGCTAACTTTGCACCCGATATAGCAATCCTGTACATGGATAATTATGAACAACAGTTTATTCACAATGAATTGATGCCGTATTTTGAACATATAACTTCATGGAAACTATATATTGATGATTTTTTAATGATTTGGACTGGGACGCAATGTGAGTTGTTGAAATTTTACAAATGACTAAATGAGATGTCAGAGGACATACAATTTACCAAACAGTATAGTTCATGTTGAATCAACGTTTTGGATATAACTATTAAAGTACAAGAGAATCAGTTGTATACCACCTTATGCAGGAAAGAGAGTGAGAGAAATTCCCTGTTTCAGTATACTAGTCATCATCCTCGTAACTTGAGGGATATTCTCCATTATGGCCAATTTCTCCGCATTTGGAGGAATTGTTCTCACATACAGGATTACTTTGAGGAATCGGAGGAGCTTATGAAATGATTGACTGAAAGTGGTTACCCAAGACGTTTGGTGAGGCGAGCACGTAAGAGAGCTTGGTTCTGTCATAGGGATAATTTATTGGAACCTATGAAGCGTACTAATGGAAGTGATGATAGGATAATTTGTGTCTCCAAGTATTGTACTAGGAGTACTGAAATCAAAAGGATTATAAACCGATACTGGACCTTGATTTCAGATGAACTTAACATCCATGATCACCCAATGCATGCGTTCAAAAGGGCAAAAAATATAAAAGATTGGATAGTACGTTATTTTTTGCCTGAATCTCCCAAACCACCCCTTCTTTCTATGTGTAATTTACCTAAGATTGTTGGTCACTATAAATGTGGTTCATGTAAAGCGTGTACATTATGCCTGGTTACAAAAACTTTCAAGTATAAACATGTATCGGTGACACTAAAGGAACATACAAACTGTAAGAGCATGAATGTAATTTATGTGATCAAATGTCCATGTGATTTGCTGTGTATTGGGCAGGCGAGACAGAAAATCAGGGCACGCATTTTGCAGCATTGTAGTCGTATCAGATGTAGGGTACAGGGGGCACCTCTGGTTGACCCTGAATCATGTGGTAGAATCGATGAGATGGTTTGTGATTGAGAAAATCAATATGAACCAATGTGGGGGCGATGTAGGTTAAATCTTGAATTCACGTGAGGGTAAATGGATTCATCTTTTGGATTCAGTATCACATGGCTTGAACGAATACGAGGAAATAGCCAGACAGACATCAGGCCTGATGAATGGTTAGACATCTCTCGCTGTTGCGGCTGTGAGAAACTATGTGTTACCAGATAAGATATTACTGTATCTTATAAGCTTTTCGGTCTCCTGTTTGAGATAAAGATCAAACTGATAGGAGGGGAGGGACTCCATGAGGCTCTGATAAGAGGCCCCAACATATAGTTGACATATTGATATAGAGGTTTTATAGATAGATATAGATATTGATTTGAAACGGCTCAAGATAAGGTATAGAAAAATTGGAAGAATTATATCGTAAATAATGGAATATACATGAGAGTGTACCTCATTTTGAGTGTTTATTTTTTATTTTTCATGATTTCAATTTTTTGAGAGGTTTTGTCAACAGTTTAAATTGGATTTGAGTTAGGGGCTCATGTTATAAGGTTTGTTTATGGGTCCTCTAATTTTTATAATTAATGGTGGAAAGAAGATGTATCTTAATGAAATATTTTTTGAATTAGTGGAATGATAGTGGTTTGTGTGTGAGCCAACCGATGTATGATTAAAATGATACTGTGCCTACTCGGAGAAACGTAGATGCAAACTCCGTCTCTACGGCGGCATGATGCTGTGTGCGTCCACCTTCCTGACATTCTTTTAAGCGCCATGTACGTTCAGACTCTTAGGTTGGTAATTTAAATGGCGGTTCCCTTCAGTGCTTGTTTGAGCTCTCGTGAGAGGGAGCAGCACGTTTTTGGATGTACACCGTGACTTCTGGAGCAGAGGTATTTGAATAGTCTAACTCCTTGGTTATTTGTGTACAAGTTCGGCGATGGATTAAATTTGCTACTATTGACAAGTGTTTTCACTCGGTTGAGAATGGCGCTAGTCTAATACGACGACAATTAATATCAAGCCATTTTTTTGACAAGCTGTGATAGTTTTATACAAAAATGTTTGTCAGCCTAATCGCTAATATTGACGAGTGTCGTCACTCGGGTGAGAATGTTGTTGGAGCAATGTGACAATTAAAATCAAGCCGTTTGTTGACAAATACTCTATGTGTGAATTAAGATTTTTTGAATAATAATAACAAAATATAATTTAACTAAAGTTTGGATGATTGCAGAATTTGTATAATTGGATTTTTTTTAACAAAGTATTTAAGGCCTGAGAATTAAAAATGATTTACACGTGCCGAGTTTGAAGGAACCTGAGATTGAATTAATAAGGAGGCAGAAGGAAATCTCGCCTTAAACAAGTTGAGGAAGAGAATCTGGTGAATAGATGTATGCACATGATAGTAATAGATCCTTGGAGTGGCCATTGAGGACATTGAGGAAGTGATGTCCCTATTGAAGTGTAAATGCTTGATTGGGTTTATCGTTATATGATTTTCTAGATGTGACGAGGTTCGGGGATGTATTAAACAAAGATTGGTTGAGACAGAGGTATTGATTCAAGGTGAGCAAGTTTATGGATTCCTTACAGCATGGAATTTTAAATAATACTGCAATACACTATTGAGATTGGATTTTTGTATTTATTTAGATGTTTCCAACCTATTATCCTGAGGAAGACCCTGTTTGGAGCCCGGAATTGGCCCTAGAACTCTTGTGGGGTCGAAACGTCGATGATAATGTAGCCTGGACTGGTTTTGAATTGTGTGGAGGACTAAAGTGGGGATCTGAACCCCGATAAATAAAAACATTGAATCAATTTGGAGCTATGGTCAACCAACAGGCTTTTTAAATTTAATGTGTTATTGGATGTGTGGTGATTTCGTGTCAATCTTTTAAAATCACCAGCAGATTTCTACTTTTGCATTTTATTCTGTCCTTTTTTATATGGTAGGAATTGCAATTTAATGAATGATTAAATTATGTTTAATGGATTAATGAAGATTTATTGAGATATATTTTTGTAATTGTGTTCTGTGTATTTAGGCTGTGTGAGGAATTGACATTTAGGGGCTTTTCCGATTGTATCAATGTTGTTTTGTAATATAAGTGTGCACCAGCATTAGTTTTTTAAGGATTACTCTATTTCTGCTGCATCCCCTGCCTGCCATAGGCGCATGCCAGCATTCATGTTTTAAGGAGTATTACATTCTCATATGTGTGCCATAGGCACACACCAGCATTCAATTTGTCCTTGCACACCCTGCCTGCCATAGATACACAAAATAATTTATTTTTTAAGGATGATTCCATTTTTCCTGCACCAACTGCCTGCCATAGGTACACACCAGCATTATTTTTTTAAGGATTATTCAATTTTCTCTTGCACCCCCACCCGCAATATTTGGGATAAACTAATTAAATTATATTCTCTGTACTATGAGTAATTCAAACTGCACAAATGCCACTTCTCACTAAAATATTTTTTGTTTGTTTGCTTTAAGTTGCTAAGTGCCAACTGACAGAGCTTTAAGATAGCCCCAAAGAATGGTACTGCTAAGAAAGGGGCCAGTGTGGAGGAGAAGAAGAAGCACATTGCTACCACTGGCTTGGTGCCCTCCTCCTTTTTCAGGAAACTTTGTGTGCCTGTCGCACTGTCCTCCTGGCAGCAAGCTGGAAGCAGCACTCCCGAATCACTGCAATCATGGTGATGAGCAGTGAGTCTGAATTGGAGTTGTCACAGTGGCAAACTAGTACCCAATTGTCACAGAAAACTGAGCAAAGTAGGCAACAGGAACCAAAGTCAGCACTAATTCTTCCTGAAGTAGGGGCAAAACAGAAGGTTTAGCTTCCTGATGAAAAAGATATACCTCTACTTGAACAATGGCAATCTGGTCTTTAGCAAGAAAAAGAAAGGGTATGTCACCATCTTCTCCAAACCCCTCTTTTGACGATCAGGACATGGATTGGACCACGGCTGAGACTGAGACCTGCCACCAGAGATAAGGGAAAAGTAATGGCCCTGAAAGCCTTAGAATTATGGAAGGAGAGGAGGACACAGACATTACCCATCCTGCTCAACATGCTTAGAGGGATGTGGCACTTGTTCCACCACCACCAATGCCAACTTACATTTTTTAAGGCCACCACAAAGACCTGTACCCACCACTACCTCTGTCAAAGTTTTCACTGCAGAGAGGTAAACGTCAACACACCCACCTACCTCCATTTGTTTGGGCATTGACAGTGGCACCAGTGGCATATCAAAACCCTTCTCCTCCCCATTTTAAGACTTATTTACAATTAGAAAGCGGGAGGATAACATTGCAATATGCTGCATTTGCCACCCAAGTATTTGTCAAGGTAAGCCTGGTTCACAATATGGTACTGAAGGCTAAACAGCCCACATAGAATAACATCACATAATCCAGTGGGAGGAGCACCTTCAAAAATTGCTGCGGGTGGGGATGAGAGAGGGGAATCAGCTCCGATCATGGTGAGAGGTAAAGAGGAAGAAGAGGGTAACAACATTAAACACATAGCAGCCCTGTCCCCACAGTCCATCAGCACCATCACCCACATCAGCACCACCTTGAAATGGCACAAGACTCAGATAAAGACAGCACATCATACAGTGGACTACCCCAAGATGCACATTGAGTCTTCCACCTGCTGGTTCTCTCTGGAAGTTGTCTACATCAGTGGCACCACGAAGGAAAAAAATACAAGCTACTATTACAGGCATGTTTAGGCAGGAGTGGCCCTATGAGCACAACCACTCAACAATATTTTGAACAATGGGAAGCTGGCTAAAATGTTAGTGCTGGACCGTCTTCCTTTTTCTTTTGTGAAAGAAGTGGGATTTCCAGAACTTGTGGCAGCCATCTGTTGGAATGGACGATTCCCTGCTGGACCTATTTTGCCAGAGCATGTCATCCAGTGCTCCATCATGATTTGCTGCAACTGGTCAGACAAGGTTTGCAGCACAGAGCTGTTCACACTATCTACATGCAACAGACATGTGGAACAGTTGTCAAGAAACTGATTACATGGGTATCACTCCAGACTGGATCTCTTTTGTGGGGATTAGGTAATAGCTATCTGCAGGGGTCTGCTCTGAAGAAAGTTTTATGAGCGCTCTGTGGCATGCAACAGTAGCAATGACCGCATGGATAAATCCCACGCAGCTGCAAAGATCTTGGAAGACTTTAACTGCAAGATGTTTGAATGACTGCAACCCAGAGGTCTCAGAATTGGATTTGTTGCCACAGACGATGGCAGTAATATAGACAAGGCAATGGCAGATGGTGGATATCGCAGGGTCTTATGTTTGGCACATGACATCAACCTGATTGCTCACGACTTTCTAAAAAATGAAGACATAGTCAGCAACATACTGACCACCTGCAAATGAAGTTGCACTCATTTGAGCCATTCTTTTAAAGCCCAGAAGCAGTTGAGGCTGATACAGTGTGCTAATGGAGTATGGCTTAAAGCTCTCATACAGGGGGTGTTATCACACTGGAACTCTACCTACATGTTGCAGAGTCTGTTGGAGCAGTAGAGACCGATCACCAACTCTGTTCTTCAAAGAAGAGGGGATGCAAATGGAAAAAGCATGACCAGGGACATGGACAAATGGACACTCGTCAAATGTCTGACACAAATACTACTTCCTTTTGAGGTTTTCACATGGGAATCCAGCAAGGAGGACAGTACGATGAGCCAAGCTATCCCAGTGTTGCTTCTGCTACACAACCAGTAAAAAAGTATTGCAAAGGTTTGATTGTATGAATGCCAATGGAGAAGGACATGAGTTTGTTGAGAGCTTAATCCTTTACTTGTATGTTAATCAAAGGCTGCAAAGAAAGATCACGTCCTCCAAAGAGTATATCTGTGCTACAATACTTGATCCATGGTGCAAATAAATACTGGCCACTTTTGTTTCTTTTTCAGGAGGGGATGTTTCATTATACAAGGCATGCATTTTTGAGCAAACGAGAAATCTGGAAGAATGGCTGGAAGTTAAATTCCCAGACAGAAGTTGTGGTGTGCAGCTGTCAACCTCCAGTGAGGGCAATGCTGATGTCCCATAGTAGCAAACACCAGCAACAACACTGGCAACAGAAGAATTGGATGCAACCTCTACAATGGCTTGGTTTTAAGTGTCAGGGTTTTAGTCAAGTGCAGAGGCAACAGAGGTCAAGCAAGTGGCAGCACCAGTGACCACTCAGAGGATGGTCCAAGACTATCTGGATGACCCAAAAGAGGTCTATGTGGACCAAAACCATTGGTCTATTGGCATGGGGAGATGGGCCAATGGCCAGAGCTCAGCAGGCTGGTGGTAAGGTATCTGGCTTGTCATGTAGCCAATTTGTATGCTGAGCACGTGCTCAGTGCAGCTGGTGCAGGACCAGTCTCTTGCCTCATAACATGAAGAGATTGACCATGACCAACACTTCATATCACATGATTACAATGTACATGAAACAGTACAGGAGGAGGTTGAGGGTGATTGGTTAGACTCAAGTGTGCTAGCTGACTGACTTCTGAGGAACCCCCTGAGTTGAGCATGAACTCTACTTCTCTGACTGAGGTGGCCACCATAGAACTTTCAGATTACTGCCAAACTGCTTTGCCAAAACAAATAGGCATAGCTAGGGGAACATTATATATTTTAAACATTGTATTTTATTTCTCATTTGTGCAGCCCCACCATTTATTCTTATGTTTGGTCTGATTGGAGTTGTACCAGTGTGCAGTGAAGAAGTCTCCCCATTCCCTTAAAGAACATGAAGTCAATGCCTGCCTCCGTCCCATGTCTATCCTTCTGTCTTTCATTCCGTAGCAGCGCTGCCCCACTCATTAATTTACAAGACTGAACATGTGTGTTGTTTCCTTGAGAGCAGAGGAGATACATACAAATACGGTAATAATGTACCACTGTGCTTGGATTCGACCAGGTAACTATTGCACCAATGAGTGACATATATTGACTGAGTGTGGGTGATGATGAGTTATGTGGTGGCAGACAGTGAGGGTGTTCAACTAATTTATATACTTGATTTTGGTGATTTGCAATGTTTGGGGGCTGCTGGGTGACTTTGCCTGAAGGTGATTGGCCGTTTCACACTTAGCTAGGTTTACTTGCAGGGTCCACTTCTTGCTGTCCCTTTTTCAGGTTCTTCAGAGACCACAACAGGCAATTTAGTTAACAAATACACAAAATGCTCAAATTAGTTTGCTCTTCTTGTTCCTCAGTAGCAGTGCACTACAGGTCTATCTTTCTCAATCTCATTTGTGTCAGGAGTGGGACTGATTTGTAACTCAAAGTCAGAGTCAGGACTCAGGGCAGGACTACCTTAATAGCCAGAAGAAGGAGGTTATCTACTTCAAAGTGAAACTGAAATGATGATAACTTTAAGAGGCCTACTAATCCCTGTGGACTGATGAGAGAGGTGTATTGATTAGAGAATTGTGGAGTAGGTAGTATGCTGGCTCAAATGTCAAACTCCTCTATTAAATGGTTGTGTTTGGTGGGGGCTGTAGCTGGAAGCAGACGTGTGGATGCCTCCACCCTAATCATCACATGATGGATGCACTCAGCTACATGTTATGACAGTTGTGAGACTGATCAGCCTTGTACATGCAGTTACTTGTTTGGATTGATTGTAAAATTTCTCTCAGTTATTCACAAAAACATGAGTCATAATGAATGATTGCATCAGCCTACGCTCTTGTGCTGCCTCTTTGTCCACTCCTCATGAAGCTTACATTCTATCCTGGCTTCTCCTTGACTCCACAATATTGTGACTGTTTTATATTCCACAGGCCTTCTCTTCTTCTACATAAAAGCTGAAAGCATCATAACACTCCTGCTTAGTGCTTAATTCCTGAACTGGTTCAGCCAGGCACCCAAGAAGGACGTCCATGAGAAGAATGCAGATTCATGGCTCAATTTCACATTTATATACAATATCATTTTTTCTTTTAACAATCAGAATTTTCATAACTCTGTGGGTGACAGAACATTTCGATGTATAATAACGTGAGTCTCTGTCTGAAGCACAGTTTGCAATGCATTTAATTGAACTGTGTCCTTCATTTCCTTCCACAACAGATGTGATGATGTGCTGTTCACTGACCTGATAAATATTGTTGTAGTGTGTGGTTTGTCTTTGTCACAACTTTCCTCAACTACCTGTTCCCATCCATTTATCAAACCGCCAACCCTCCCCCAGGCTGTGTGATTTATTGATGTGTGACTTAATTTACACCATACATGGATCACACTCTTATTGGGGCAGGTGTGGTGAAAGTGACACCAACTCACTGCAGGATCTTCTTACCTGAACAATACACTAATCCACTCTAGCCCAAATTAAAAAGATAACAATCATCAGAGTGCAGAAGAGTCCATTTCTGACCCTGTTCTAGTGTCCCACGATAGTGCACACAAGGTTTTTGTCATGGTGGTCTGTCCTCAGTCTTTCATAATATGCTACAAACTGTGTTTTCTTTCAGGGTAGTTACCTGTGATTAATAAATGATCTTTCTGATAAATCTGACAGTTAGAGTTCACGTCATTGGAATAGGTGGGAGTTGACCCTTCCTTTGTGATGTCTTCCCTGGTAGCAGAAGAAGATAACACTAATACCACCACCATTAATAAGACGGCCCTTTTGGGAAACTCTGTAATAAGGTTTGGGAAGATTTTCAAGAGGTACCATTGCCTAATCAATTCAGCTAGACAAACTTCTTAACTAATAGTTAAGTTGTTCTTTGGAAGGAGAGATAAACTATATTTTTATCTATGTTGGCAGACCCCTACTGGGAAAATAGTTACAGACAGTAGGACAAAAGATGTTACTACAAATTAAACACTTTTCTGTTCCCAGACAGAACTGGTGGTAGGGTATAACGGGACTGCAGGAAGAGATAATTAACCTACTGAAGAATAATACAAGGCAAGTGACTTCAGGTAAGGAACAAGGGGGGACAACAGTACTCTCAACAATGCTATAATAAATTATATTACACCAACTAGTAATGGAAAGACAGATAACGAATGATGACAAAGAAAATAGGAAAACCCATTTACTTTTAGAACCCACACCCTTTCCACCTACAATAGGTCCACCCCATCCCCAAGCCAAATTTTACTAAAAAGTAAGTTCAAACTTAAGTCCAATTTAAAAAAAAAAAATTCCCCAACTTTATGCCCACAATCTCTCCACCCAAAGCATGCCCTCCCACCAAAACAAAAAATCAGTAGAGAAGAGCCTAGAAGGCATCGAGTTCATGGGCTAAGTCTCATTGCATTTGCCAGAGCAGTACTGTCTCCAGCGTAAAGTGTGACAGCCATCGTAGGATGCGGTAAAGTAGGCGGTGTGTTATTCCATCTAAGGAAAGGAGGGGGGTGATAGCACAGGTAGCAGTTGGGGACCCTGGGTACAGGTGGTGGAGGTGGCATGGCTGAGTTGGAGGCGGGTTTGACTGGTGGCCTGAGGTGCCAGTCTGGAGATGGGCATGTACTTCTTGCTCCTCAAATTTGAGGGCCACAAGCATGTGATATTTAGCAGCCATTGCCTACGACTTATCCTAGGTCAGCTGGGTATCTATCTCCTGCCATGCTGGTGGGTGGGCAGGTGCCGGTGGTTGCTGTCTGTCGCCATCCGCAGGAGTAGCTACATCAAAAAAGTAAAAGAAGAACAAAATAGAAAAACACATATTGTGAAGCTCAATCAAACACATTTTTATAGTCCTACTGTCTTCAGTGGCACAGTACAGTAGAAGAACATGACTGTTTCCCTAGGGCCATTATAATTTTATTTGGATGTAATGATTGATGATATTGGTAGTGGTACTAGTCAGTCAGGCACAACCTGGGCCAAGATTTTCCATCCCTGCATCATATCATAGATAGGTAATCAATCATAGCACTGACTGCAAAGAATAATTTTAAGCCAGAACACCAACATATAATCAAAAGAAAGAAAAGACAACATGATTTTTTGAAAGGAGTTAATTGATAGTGAAACAGAACATGTACTTTGTGTTTTATATAATTTGGCAGACCTCGCCTGCCATTTATGAGCAAGGCATATAAGCATGTATGCTGCACAATCAATTCTTGACTATGGTATCTCATTTCTGCCATGCTGAACTTTCATGGAAACTGCTAGTATAAAAAAACATTGGAGTCTATGACCATGAAGACCACTCTGTCTCTGCCCTTGTACTTTTTGACTGTTTGTTTGATCAAAAAAAGAACCAACATGTTTGGTGACCACAGTACTGCTTGGGCCTGGCTGTGCATCCTCTTTTCGTTACCAAAAATCTTTTCTTCTCTTGGTACTAACAACAATAAGACATGTAATTTCAAAAAAGGGGTAAGGGTAAGGGTAAGCTTCATAAAAAGAGCAAAGGAAGTTACAGACAGGGTAAAGTCAGATACAGAAACAGGAGAGAACACAGGGAAATGTAGATAACCCATCAACATGTAAGAAGGCCATAATCTTAATAGTGGGAGATAAAAATGACTTACAGGGAGCAGCAGAACCATCAGCCAAGGCTGCAGCGCTGGTGGTGAGGGTTGTGGTGGTGTTCACACCCGCTGTGGCGCTGGTGGTACCTGGAACTGAAGAAGATGCCATTATGCTCTTTGGTGCTTAAGAAAGAAGATAAAAATTACAATGATTGGTGGTTCTCTATACAAACACATTTTTTAACAGGCACAGTATTTTACTTTTTTAATCAGATAGCCCATCCCTTGTTTCATAATTCTCAACCTCAAACCATAACCTTTTGAACTATTGCAACAATGATCTTTGCTTCTCCGGCCCCTTCTGATGAGTGAAAGCGTTCCCCCCTTGTGTACTGCACATCCAAGAAATTGTGACTATGAGCTACACAAAGAGATAAAGCCACAGAAAAGAACAGAAATTAGTTACGGGACAGCCCTGATATACTTTACTAACATTGTACGAGTGAGCGACATGATGAAGAGTTGACAATCATGCCTTAAATCAGTCCAATCAAACACCAGCGTAGCTCATGTTCCCAACTGCCTGTAGCTTTCCCCTCAAGCTGGCATCATGCACAACTAATGCACTCTATTTAGGGTTTGTGTTGCTCTTGCCTCTAAGAATGGATTATTTTTGTCAATCAAGGGTGCTGCCATGCTATATATATATATATATATATATATATATATATATATATATATATATAGCAGCAACTCTGATCTGTGATTAAAGTTATAGCCGAAACGTGTTGAGGGGAAGCCTGGCTAGGAATAAATCTACTTTTGCAAACTACAGGACTGGCCTGAGCATGCCCAGTTGTTTTGGGGTTAGTCTTGCTGATATTTGGGCTTGCGGAGTCCACTCAGGCCTCCGCGCTGTTGCCATGGAACTCTGGTTTGTGGTGATTTTCTATAGCTATATAGACAGATATCTATATACACACACAGAGATGTGTATGTATTGCAAACTCATTACTCAAACTTAACTTAATTTACTTTACTTGTGATCATGACCAAAAAAATTGCATTTTTAGAAAACAAAAATATAATTTTCTCACTGAGGCCCCTCAGCCTCGACACCCAGCAGGTCAAGCAGGTCCTGTTCCTGGTCAATGACATCTGCTCAGTGGTCCGTTTGCTGCTGCTGGATATGAGTGATTCCTGTGCTATTTTGCACACTGCCACACATGCCCCCAGCAGCTGACTCTCCGTCAGTACATAGCCCTTGCTGGGCCTGCCACCTCCTGCTGGCATTTGGGAGAAGTAGAGGTGCACCCAAAAATGAATGTTGCCATCTCTGCCTTGCTAAAGATGGGGCAAGGCCACGCCCCTTCTGCACTGCCTGAATGGGGTGCAGGTGGAGCCCGTGTTGCTTATTTCTGCCCTAGAGACTAGAGAGTGAGCAAGTTGAGAAGGAAGGAGGGAACTGGAGCGATAAACAAGAGAAGGACAGATATGATAGCCCAGGAAAGGAATAAGGATTAAATAAATGACAAAAAAGTTGGCAAAATGTAAAACCAACACAAAGGTAAAAAAGGGACAATGACACAATAGAAAACTAAGTATAAAAATGCTGGGATTGAGGAACAGGAAAGAGTAGATGGGGTTGGATGGTTCTGCATAGTAAAAGTAAAGTGGACAGCAAGGAAAGACAGATGTAAGCAAAACCAAATGGCTTTGCTCTTGCGGACTGTGTGGTGATGTTTGCACTGATTTCTTTTTAGTGTGGAACACTCAACTTACCTGAAAAAGCAGCACAAACAGGCGGATGAGCATGTTTTCACCCATTTTCAGGTTTCACTCCTGCAGAGTAAAACTATGTGAGTTCCAACCAGGGCCATCCTTTTCATTCACTCACATGAGTTCAAAACACAGTTTTATTACTTGATTTAATATTTATAGACCTCAGACCTCACCTTTCCTACAAGGAATTGTTCACAAGAGCACAACATAGTATAAGAAATTGAATAACACAAAGACAAGAGTACCTACATGTGCTACAAACCCTCAAGACAAATGCTACAAACTACATTTACTTAACTACTTTCAAACCAGGAATGTGAACAAGAAAGAAGCTTAGCGCAGGGATGGTCAATGCCATAACTGAACTGGTGGACTGGAGAAGTGACCTGAAGAATATTTTCAAATCACTCCTTGTGCCAAAAAAAGACCCACCATTGTCTCACTCAACTTTTCTGTATGAACCAGTTGGACTAATGGAAAAGTCATCTCTTTTGTAAGAAATGATTGAATCTCATCTTCCATTCTATAGTGAGTTTATGTACAGTTTACTCTCAGTTTCTACTACTTTGTCTTTCTCCCGAAACAAAGAGAAGAGAGGGCATTGCATATTAAATAGCAACATAAGGCACAAATATATGTAACTTTTTTTTATAAATTGAGTAGTATGTGAAAGGCAGCTTTCACTTGAATGCAGTACTTTTACGTTCCTCAAGGTCCTTTTTCTTAGAAGTCAAACCTTACTTAGAAGTCCAGTCATTCATTAACCTGTTTGCTTTATCTCATTCATGTTTCTAAGAATGAACAATGTCTTCAAATTTCTATAAGCATTGTTATGCCAAAGTAACATTTATAATTTTGTACAAATACTGACCTTTTTATTTTCATTCCTTCCTGTGTCATTTGGCAAATTCTGAAGTCAGATGTGAAGGGTGAAAAGATGAAAGGCATGGTGTCTGCTGCAGTAGGAGAATCTTGTAGATGTTGAGTACTCTCAGATAATCAACATAAATATGCAACCAAAGACAATTACAAGATAGACACAGATAGACAAGATGTGTCTTCCATAAAGACAAGAGTAAAATGAAGAATAAGAAAATATGTACCTGAACAACACCCAGTGATGTCAATGGCAAAATGATGCTACACTTTAGAGGAACCTCCAGAAATTGGCCCAAGGATGCCATGTGGTGTATTTGCCCCTTATAGCGAGGGGGAACATGTGGTAAAACCAATATCTTGCCAGGGTGAATACTGAGGAGGGTGTCCATGCTGAGAGGCCTGTCAATAACATGAAACACCAACAGACTTGGTCATATTGTGAGATTTAATGTTGGGGAATAAATGTTGTAATCTCTGATCACCAGCTATGATTTTGAGTTAAGAATAACTTGTAAAGGAACAACACTGTATTGGTTGCACAGTCAAACCACATTATACACTTCCTTTGCCCTCCACTGCAATCAGTTTGCAAAGCAAGAAACAGGTCTACGCTATTTCAGTACAGGAAACTGACTTTTGTATGACCCCTGCATAAAACTGACAGCACAATACAATACAGGGTGTTCACAATCCTGTATTGTATTGCCCTGTCAGTTTTAACACTCTTCCCCTTCTCACCTCACTATTGGGCTGGCTCACAATTGAGTAAGCCAGCCTAACTATACCAAAGCCACCACGAAAATACAAAAAGAAGCAACCGCCTTAGATGAGGTCTATAATACCAAGCCCACCCAGTCCCTTCCAGTCTCATTATCTAGGAATGAAGTAATAATGGATGGATGTAAAGCAAGAAGGAAAGTCTCACCTTCCTACCTTCTGAATGGGACCAATATAAAATGTGATTATTCTGAGAAAAAGCCTCTTTCTTTTGAGCACATCTGGACAAAGCCAGAAACCATCCCAGAGAACTGTACAACATAACACCTGACTTTCTCAACCTGCACCAGAACACACCACACACAAAGTTGTGAGGAATGTGTTGTTTGTTGCTCTTTTCAGACAAAATAACAAAAAGAGAACTCTCACTGAGCATCCTTCCTGACACCACTGAGCAATCAACAGACATGGCAGAAAGAACTAGTACTTACACATTCAATACGATCAAGGTCAAGGACAGCTTATTCCACAAGCAACCAAAAAACAATGTAGTAATGATGAACTTAAACAAAAAATCCAGATGCAGATACAATCCAAGTATTACCAGAAATGGGAACCACCTCATAGAGAGCAGACTCACTACAGTCAACATTGGTGAAGAATCTCAACCATGTTATCACGCCACTATGGACTGAAATAATGACCTCATCACTTAACCAAGGAACTATGCCTTACTTCCTTAAATTAGGACAAGTCTCCCTGCCACTAGAGAATCTGATTGTAGACCACATTGACTTGAATACCTTCAGACCTGTGATGAATGTAACATTACTGGCACAAATCCTTGAAAAATGTGTAAGGACCCCACTT